>NC_064627.1:99683543-100304543 GCF_023864275.1 Schistocerca cancellata
CTGGCCACCGGTACAAGGTGGACTCGGGCGTCAGAGCAGTGACGATGGTGCTGAAAAAGCACGTGCCTTCGTTTGTAACGATCGGTAGGCATAGGGGGGTCGTGCAATACAACGGCCAGCCCCCGACGTGCTCCATCTGCAGTTCCACGGAGCACATGAGGGCAACGTGTCCGAGGAGCAGACGTCCGGCGCAGTTGCCGCGCACAGAAGCCGCGGAGGCACCTCAAGAAATCGCCACTGACAGCTACGCTGGAGGGGTAGCGCGCGACGTTCCACGTGTTCACGAGACGGCCCCAGCGGAAGCGGCAGCCCCGTCAGCCGCCGCCACGGAGAGCCCAGCGGCTACCCCACCTCCTGCGCCCGTCCCTGCCCGGCCCCGGCCGTCGCAGGTAGCGCGGGTGAGAAACGCCAGCTGAGCTCCGACTCGGAGGGCGAAAGCACAATGGAGACCGACGCAGCCCTGGCCCCCACCCCCTCCCCCGCCCTCGGTGGCCGAGGATCGCGGAGGTCAGCGCCCCCGCCCAGCCGACAGCTGCGCCTGCCGACAGCCCTGCCGCCCAGGCCGAGCCCAGCGCCGATGCCGCCACGCCGTACAGCGAGATGCGTGAGCTTGCAATCAAAAAGCAAGTCACGAAACTGGCCCGCATTCTGAAGGAATCAGAAGACGAGCCCAAAGAAAACAACGTGGACGTCCCGGCCGCGGGCAAATCCAAAAAGCGCCGGAGCAAGCGAAGAAGTCGCAGCCGTGAAAAAGACAAGATGGACGTATCGGAAGCAGAGGAGTCAGATACGGCATCCGCAACCAAAAAGGCTACAACCCCTAAAGCAGAGGACGTAGTCCTACGGCCGGAACGGCCACAGCACTCCACAGACCCGCCTCCACAAAGCGATTAAATGCAACAGGGCTCGGGCTCAGTATATAGGGTAATTACGTGTAACGTGAACCGAATGACCGCCGCACTAAAATTAGACGCTCTGACTGACTTCCTGCAGCACAAAGCCGCAGACGTGGCTGTGTTACAGGAGGTGGTCACGACGGCTATAGAACAGGTACCGGGATACGAAGTCATCTGCAACATCGATGCAGAAACTCGCTGCGGAACTGCCACACTAATCAGGCACGGCCTCGAATTTGGCGACGTGAAAATGATGCCCGACGGACGCGGAATAGCGGTGAAGGTGGAAGACACTGATTTTGTAAACATTTACGCTCCGTCGGGAACGGAAAATAAGCGTGCCACGAGCAAATTTTACAACGAGGACATCTGCGAGCTACTAGTTCACAGCAACGACGTCGTGCTGGCAGGTGACTTCAACTGCGTAATTTCACCCGAAGACCAGATCCCGGTACCCAACTTGTGCGCCGAACTGCAGGATTTAGTTAGGCGTCTAAAATTAGCAGACACCTGGCGTCTACTACACCAAAACCACACAGTGTTCACGTACTTGTATAACCGCGGCAGAAGCAGAATCGACAGTGTGTACATAAACAGAGAGATGGCCACCTCTGTGACAGAGGTAGAAGTCTGCCCTGTGATCTTCTCAGATCACTGTGCCTATCAGTGCAAACTCCGTCTACCGAGAAGAAAGCTTCCAGCAGGAAGAGGAACGTGGAAGCTAAACACAAGCCACCTCACGGACGGGAAGCTAAAGCAGGAAATTGCCGACACGATCCAGGCATGCAGACAGCGGCGAGGAGAGTACAACTCCACTACTGAGTGGTGGGTAGAACACGCCAAACCGCAAGTAAGACGGGAACTCATAAGGCACAGCGCTGAGAAGGCCTTCTGGAAAAGAAACACGGCAGACTTCTACACTAGATGCCTACGCGACGCAATGGACGCCCCCGCGGACGACGAACTGTTTCTGCCGCGGATAAGAAGACTCAAAGCACGTATACTGAGCCTGAAAAGAGACAAAATGAGAGGAGTCATCGCCCGTAGCCAGACAAACGGCGAAATCTAACATGAACCTGCCACGCTGCACCACCTGCACAGGGATAGACAGAGGGCTAATAGCAAACAAATACGGCAACTCGTCGACAAGGACGGGAACAGGTTGACGACGAGGAAAGACATCATGAGCCACGTCGAAGACCATTTCAACGACCTGTTCCGAGGAGAAGAAAATGACGACGCAGAAATGGCGAGGATCCTGCAAGAAACCCGCCGGATACTTACCAACGCAGACCGGGCACTATTGAACGACAACGTCACAGACGACGATGTGAAAGCCGCCAGCACCAGGCGCAGACGGAATCCCAACAGAATTCTACACTGTGCTCTGGGGCACAGTCGGCGGAATACTCACCGAAATAGTAAACGAAACTCTCAACGGGACAGAATTGCCTTCAAAATTCCTGCAAGGGACGGTGATTCTGCTCCCCAAAACGAAGGCAGCCAGCAAAATCGAAGACTTTCGGCCAATAACCCTCCTAAATTCAGACTGCAGCCAGGCACTTTGCTGCTATTTTGTAAACGTCAAGGTCGCGCTACAGAAAGCTATTAGCCCATGGCAAACCTGTGCAGTGCTTGGCAGGAACATTTTCGACGCCCACGCAGCAACAACGAGGAGACCCGCAGCCGTAATCTCTGTCGACTTCCACAAGGCTTTCGACAGGATCAGTCACCGGTACCTGCTGAAAACTATCGCACGCCTCGGATTCGGACAAAAATTCGGACGAACAATCAAGAACGTCATTACAAATGCCACCTCAAAAATAACAGTAAACGGATGGACCTCCAAGTCAATAAGATTGGGAAGATCCGTCAGGCAAGGCTGTCCATTATCGATGGCACTTTTCACAATAGCCCTCGACCCACTACTACGAAAACTAACAGCCGAAATCGGAGGATACACAATGGGTGCAACAAACATCGTATGCACGGCCTATGCCGACGACATGGGCATATTCATCCAAAACGAAGAAGAACTAGAAACAATCCAGTCCATCATGGAATCCTTCGAAAAGGCTTCAGGTGCCAAAACGAATCCGAGGAAGACAGTGCTACTACCACTAGGCAACGGCAGAGTGCGACCAGCGAGACAGTGGTACCGAGTGACAAACAACCATAGGGCACTCGGAGTGGAACTACAGCAGTGCCCTTTGAAAACGGCAGCACAAAACTGGCGCAGCGTCTTGAACATGACGAGAGGGCTCGTGAGGACGCACGCGAACCGGAACCTGACGCTGAGCCAAAGAGTGCAGTTGGTAAACGAAACGATCCTGTCGAAAGCATGGTACATGGCCCAAATACTATGTGCTCCGACAGAAATTGCGCGAGCGGTAGGAGGCGCGGCGTACTACCTGCTGTGGAGGCGGGAAATCTTCAAGGTCTCCCAGGCGACGTGTTTCCTGTCGAGGGACGAAGGCGGACTCGGTCTGACAGACGTAAAAACAAAATGCGCGGCACTGCTCCTACACCGTGCGATGAAAATGAAGCACCAGAATAACAACAGCATATCGGCCAGCCTGATTGAAGAATACAAACCGGAATCGGAAGATGCTCCAGTGGACACCACCCACATTCCCTTCAAGTTGCGGCACATAAAACAGATGGCAATCGACAAGAGTTACATCACCGCGGTCGTTGCCAACCCACAACAAAGAACGGCGAGGAAGATCTACAGCGCTCTGAGGGGGAAGGCAAGAAAGTCCAAAATAGAGACGAGACTTCCAGACCACGACTGGCCACAGGTCTGGAAGAACGTCTCGGAACGGACACTTCCTGAGCACGCCAGGGACACGTGGTATAAAATCGTCCACCAAACAGTTCCGACAAACGAAAAACTGGCACGTATAAAGATGCGAGAATCCCCAAACTGCGAACTCTGCAGCCAGACCGACACCATCGAGCATCGTTTTGGCTGCAGAGAGAGCAGGGAAATATGGGCGACAGCGAGAAGAATGATTGCCCACATCAACAGAACCGACGAGAGGGCGATACATGTCTCAGCTGTCACTGTTCCGGACGCGAAGCCTTTCCCCAACGCGAAACGCCTGGCCACAATGTGGCTCATGGCAATGACGGCGCACGCCATCGTCACCAAACGGCAGACCGACAAGGCGCAGTTCCTCACGGACCTGTGGGAGGAACACAGGAGGGCCAAACAACGCTCCAAGTACCGCGAGACCTTCCAGAACTTCCTGCAGGTCCCGCTGGACGCCGCCTTCCGAGACGCATTGAAGACGACGTGACCGACGCCCTCCCACAACACCCACATCCACACCCCAGTCGCTGGGGACGTCGCCTACCGATCACTCCAAATGACCCGACGGCAAGAGTGGTGCAGTGCGAAAGTGTTGTGAAAATGAGAGCAGAGTGAAAGTGGGTACATGTAGCAGTGCCAAAGTGAGAGTGACGTGTGCCAATCATAGCCATACAGTGTCCAGGGCCCAATAGCTAAATAAAGCAGGCAAAGGAAATGATCAGTTATTAATGTAGTGCAAAGGATACAAAGACGTGTTTCAAGATAACAGCGAAATGTCAAACAGTGTATTTCATGTAATTAATGTGTTCTCTCACTCACAGCCTCTCTCTCTCTCTCTCTCTCTCTCTCTCTCTCTCTCTCTCTCTCTCTCTTCAAGATACGTTCTTTTCTCTCTCTCTTTAGGATAATCATTCTTTGTTTTTTGTTTTTCTTTTTGTTTGTCTTGTGTTTATTCCTGTGATGTATCCATGTGTATAGATACAAACGTATATAAATTTCGGCGCATCATGTGCCTAAACGTTGCATGCCCCTTTGCGATATTAACAATAATTTTAACATTAGACATTCTTTGCCCCAAATTTCCGTAAAACTGGTGCGTCCGCTCACACAGTACACTAATAACTTCCCCATTCATAAATTTATTCACATAGATGTTCTGGTCCATATTCTCCTTTCGCCCTTGGCAAACATATAGCGAACATGCCAAAATAGGTGCATTTCCAATACCATACTGGAGAAAAAATTTTAATTTAAATTTAAAAAAAAATTAATAAATAGATCACAATAATACAAGTTTGTAATTGAAGCGAAAAATTTTTGTAAAAGGACACTCAGTGAAAAAGTGTTGTAATACAACCAAAAGACTACTCAAAGAACAATCAGAACAGAAAACGAGAAAATGAACATCATCGCTAAATAATCAAGTACACATTTCATGTAAAGATCTGTAATTGTTAAAATTGTAAATAAAAGTTTATATACGTTACAAAAAAAAAGGTGCTGTTGGCTCCCATTCATTTTTTTTCTTTTTATACAGCCAGCCCTGTTTCCATACGACCTTTCTGATGTGACAAAGGTACTTCCTTAAGCATTTTAAACTACTGTAATGACCATAAAGTACGAAATTGCAGTAAATATCTCAGTTTCAAGTTCGCCAGCAAGTCTTTGAAAACGACAAAACAGTACGCATCGGCAGATACGTTCTGAAATACGTCAGTGCCTGTTGCTGTGTCGCGGTGTACTATTGCTAATTCGATATGAAATCATAAATTCATTCTTCAGTCGTCTCGTCACGGCTCGACATCTCCTGCAGACGTTTCTTGTGCTTGCGCTGTTATATGGGCCACGACCCGAGCGGCAGTCGAGCAAAGTCGGGACGGGGACAGGGACAGGGACAGGGATAGGAATGGTGCGAATGCACTGCAAATTACGCAAACACCTCGTCTGAGGCGAGGCGAGGAAGCTCACATCGCCAGCAGTCGCGCCTTCCAACAAGACACTGCCACACCCCGCACAGGCCATCGCCGGTCGGCCGCGCACCAGCCAACACCCCGGTGCAGCGCGCTCCGCTCGGCCGTTGGTGCTTGCGTCAGTCGCGTGCTCGCTGTGCCACGTGGCGGATCTTCGCCTCGCGGTTGCTGTTTTTCATCACAACTGTGAATAGACATGGATTCTGAAGATCGCGAGAATAGTATTCAGTGTGAATTTGACTGCAATGTGTCCCGACCGTCTGCTTTAGAAATTCATCATTGGTTAATCAATGACTTAACGTTAACCGACAGTGATGTACTTGGCTTGGAGTTAGATACTTTCCTCAATTCTCTTTTCGTAAAGCTCAGTACTTCGGAACTTTGTGACAGTATCGTGACCGTAAATAATGGTGTGCGGAAATTTAAACATTCTGACGGCAGTGTTAGTAATGTTAACATTACAAATGCAGGCTTTGGTGTTCGTAATGTGCGGGTGTTTAACCTTCCCTTTGAGGTCAGAAACGAGACCATCTCGCGTTGTCTTGGCCCATACGGCACTGTGTTGTCGGTTATAAAAGAAAAGTGGTCAGCTGCGTACCCTTTTCCAGTGGAAAATGGTATTCGTAGCGTTCAAATGATTGTGCGGAAGCATGTTCCGTCATTCTTGTATATGGCCGGCCATCGTGCCTTCATTACATACAGTGGACAACCACAAACCTGTTCATATTGTAACGAAACGGACCACTTTAGACAACATTGTCCGCGCCGTAGGCGCCCGGTACAGTTGCCACTTGGCGATAACAGTGACGCACAGACAACGTGGGCGGCGGTTGCATTAGGTGCACCCCCTTCGCCTGCCCGCCGTGTTGACACCCCTGTTCCAATGGACGTAACGCCTGTCGTCCCTGTTGTTGATGTCGGTTCGGTCGTGTCGGTCGTGCCTTCGACCGTGTAACAAGAGCAACATCAACAGCAACAGGCGGACATTCCGTCCGCGTCGACAGAGACGGGTGCAGAACCCGCTACGATTGTTGTTTCTGACATAGTGTCAAACCCGGTGCCCTCCGACGCTGTCGTGACAGACATTATTCAAACGCAAGTCTCTCATGTTGTGGAACATATACAATCCGACCCGTCCGAATCTATCCCTGTTGAACGGGTATTTGTGTCGTCCCAAAAAGTGTCTGAGCTATCGGTGTCGGAACCTGTCCGTCTACGTACCGCCCCCGTTTCGTTTCCTCCGGAATCGGTTACCGTGTCTGTAGCTGCTAGCGTTCCGCCAAGGGCCCCTGCACCTCAAAAACCCAGGTCGCGGCGCGACACTGCTTCCCGGCGTCGCGGCTCTGTTGATCGCGCACGTAGTGTAAGCACTTCTGTGTTTATGTCGCATCGGTCCTCCTCTGGCAGGGTGCGTAGCCCGTCTGCGGAACGTAAACCCTCTCCGCGTTCGACGCCCTCACAGTTACAGCCGAAGGCGTCGCAAAAAGCCGCGCAGCGTGTCGTTCCTGACGCTCGGACGGCTGCCCCCCTTCCGGGCGCCGTCAGCAGCTTTCGGTGGCCAGTAGTCGGCCCGCGCGTGCGGACGACCGCCGGCAGGAAATGGTACGCCATTTGAAGGGTGTGTTACATTCTGGGGAAACGGGCAGTGCAATGGACACCGACATAGTTACCGCGCCAATTCCGGTCCATTCCTCGCAAAAGCGAAAAGCCGAGGACCCTCCTGAGCGGCGCGCGCGCCCCTCTTCACAGGATCTCGCGTCGGTCCCTCCCACGCACGACGTACCTATGTCGGTGGGAACTTCCGGTGCGCCCACGCTCACGGATGTTGCGGGTGCGTCTTCGCACCCGCAACCGTGTGACTGGGGAGAGGATGTGGAGGAGGCTGACGGTACTTTCACTACCGTCTAGCTTGTTTGTTTGTTTCTTTCGTGTATGGTAGCGCACCTTCCATCTGTTGTCGCTACTATAAATGTAAACCGGTTGGCGTCGCGTGCTAAGTACTAGAGCTTGGTGGACTTTTTACGTTTTGTTGCTGCCGACGTAGTCTTTTTGCAAGAAGCTGTATCCGATCTTTTACAATTTGTTCCCGGATATCAGGTGTTGTTTAACTTTGATCCGGAATGTAACTGTGGCACTGCGTTGTTGGTTAGGGCCGGCATTGCTTACACGGACGTTGCTACGATACCTAACGGGCGTGGGGTGGCCTGTACGGTCAACAACATCAGATACGTGAACGTGTACGCACCTTCCGGTGCTGAGGGGAAGCTGCAGCGTCGGGTGTTTTATAGCAGCGATCTTTGTCATTTTCTCTCTGGCAACCACCTGCCAATAGTGTTGGGTGGTGAATTTGTGTGTTGGCTGATAGAGACCAGAGCCACGGCCCTACAAATGTCTAGAACTACAAACGCTTGTCACGGAAATGAAATTAGTCGATACCTGGCGTCATTTGTATCCCGACGAACCGGGGTTTACTTATTACTACGTGACATGTCGGAGCTGGATCGATCGCATTTATATTTCTGGTGACAAAATGGGTTGTGTTATCGATTCACAGGTGCACCCCGTTCTCTTTTCGGACCACTGTGCCTATGTTTGTCGCTTCAATTCTTTGATAGCCATAAAACCCCGTATGCGGACTATGTGGAAGTTCAATGTGTGTCATTTGTCGCATCCTGGTTTTGAACCGGTCGTTTCTCGTGTGTGGCAGCAGGCTGCGAAATATCGTGCCGTGTATCCCACTGTTCTATCGTGCTGGGTGGAATACGTGAAGCCGGCGCTCCGTAAAGCTATCTGTGAATTCAGTCGACAGCTTGCTTATTGGGAAAGGTCCACCATGCAATTTTATGAAACTTGTTTCAATGACACGATCCGCCTACAGCCGAACACTCCGGGTCTCAGGTTGGCGCAGATTCGGCAAATTAAAACCCGCCTTTTGGCTCTGAAGACGAAGTCGCTGAAAGGTAGTGTTGTGCGGAGTCAGGCTCCTGGTTCCTTTGACGACGAAGCGCCCTCCTTGTTCCATCAATTGCGAGAGCGCCGTCGGGCGGCGCGCCGTTACGTCACAGAACTGGAAACAGCTGATGGCGTGCGCGTCCGCACTCAGTCTGAGATTGTTGCTGAGGCGCACCGGCACTTTGTCGATCTTTTTAGTGCTAAAGATAGTGACAACGTCGCCGTCTCTGATCTCCTTGCTGACGTCCCGCGGGTTCTCTCAGTCACCGATCGTCTCCACCTTACTGAACCGTTCACTGTCGAGGAAGTGCGTGACGTGCTCAAACAGTGTGCGAAGAACAAATCACCAGTCGCTGACGGCTTACCGCCGGAATTCTATCTTCGCTTTTAGCATTTCTTTGGCCCTGTGCTGACAACTATGTATAATGAAATCCTAAATGGTGTGTCGGTTCCTCCATCTTTTTTGGAAGGCGTAGTGACCCTAGCTCCAAAGACGCCGACCAATCGTAAAATGTGCGACTTACGTCCCCTCACTGTCCTCAACGGTGGCTACAAATTGTTTACGAAATGTGTAGCGCTTCGTTTGAAAGTGATCATGGGCAAAGTGATTAGTGAGTACCAATTCTGCGCAGTGCCACAACGCACAATTTACGACGCTGTGTTGACGTATCGCGACGCAATTGCGTATGCGACGACGCACAGACAACCATTGGGCATCTTGTCGATCGATTTTGCCATGGCGTTCGATAGGGTGGGCCACCAATATCTACGGCGGGTGTTGCAAAAATTTGGTTTCGGAGCGACATTTATCAACATGCTCTTTAATTTGTTTACGGCGTCGTCATCTCGAGTTTGCATTAATGGATGTCTCTCGGAGCCTGTTCCCATACGATGTTCAGTGAAACAAGGATGCCCTTTATCAATGGCGTTATTTGCGATCTGTTTGGATCCTCTGTTGCGGAAATTGGTACCGCCAATACGCAGACCCTGACAAGAAGATGCCAAACACGTGTGCAGTGCCTATGCCGATGATCTTGGTTTCTTGGTGTCCTCGGTCTCCGATCTCGAACTTGCATCGGGTGCGAGTATTAATCCTCGTAAAACCGTCTTTCTCCCGATTCATGCGGTTTCACACGGCTTCTTGCGCCCGTGGTTTACTGTCACTCGTGAGCATAAAATTTTGGGCGTCAGATTTCGACCTAATCTCTTGCAGACGGCGGCTTCCAATTGGCGTCTTGTTCTGTACGGTATACGCGCGATGGCTCACCTGAGTGCCACTCGCACCTTTGCGCTCACACAGAGGGTCGCGCTGATCAATTCTTTCTTATTCAGCAAGGCCTGGTACCTAGCCCAACTATTCCACGTCCCGACAGAACTAGGCCGTGCCATAACGCAAGCGGTCTATTGGTTTCTGTGGCGGGGGGATGTTTTTAAAGTGGCTTATCTCACGTGTACTTTGCCGCGTGACCGAGGTGGGCTTGGCCTGGTCCACTTTGCGACCAAAGCATCTGCTTTACTGATTCATAGGACCTGTGTCACGATTGAGAAGAACGCCTCGCATCTTACGACTCTTTTGTTCCGTGTTTATCGTCCCTCCTCTGAGCTGGCTCCACTCGATCCGGCCGGGATCCCATACCGCCTGCGTTATGTTCGGGAATTTTTCGTGCATAAGAGTTATCTCGGTGCTGACGACCTCGATCCTCGGACGAGATCAGCGCGGGGCGTGTATTCCGCTTTGCGGGGGCGGCCTGCTAGCAATAAGATGGAATTGCGTTTTCCTGGATCGGCGTGGCGGACAGTGTGGGCCAACATCCACGCCTCTTACTTGCCGCCGGACGTTAGTAGTTTTTGGTATAAGGTCGTGAATAGAGCCTTCCCCACTAACGACAAGATGTGTCGCATTCATTTGCGGCCGTCTGGTTTGTGTGATTATTGCCGATGCGACGACACGCTCGAACACCGATTTTCGTGTTCTCGGTCAGCGTCGATTTGGAACATCGCAGTTAAGCTTCTTGCCCTAGTCAATCACACGAGTCCTACCAGCTTTTCAGTGGACGTTGGGCTGATTCCGGATTTTCGACCTTATCCGGCAACGAAACGTGCGGCTACTACGTGACTCACTGCACATACTGTCTACGCTCTCCTGAAATTGCAGTTGGCGGATGATTTTCTCTATCTTGTATATTTGTCTGCGCAGCATCGTCTTATTCACTCCCGGCCTGTCTATACTCGGACTTTTGCAAATTTTTTAACAATTGCTCTCAATTATGCTTTTGAAAACCTGCTGTGATAACAATTGCTTTCTCAAAATATGTCTTTTTTTCTTAATAATTTGATTGTGTTTTCTATGGAACTTTACAAGAAACCTGGATAAATGACTTAAATAATTCCTACTAGGTCACTCATTTGATGCGTTTGGACTGCTTTTCTTACTGTAACTGTAGCTTCTAAAACATGTAGACGCAAATTTTCGACAGATAAAGTGAAGTGAGCCCTTCTAAATCTCTCTCTCTCTCTCTCTCTCTCTCTCTCTCTCTCTCTCTCTCTCTCTCTCTCTCTCTCCCCCTCCCTCCCTCCCTCCCCCTCTCTCTCTCTCTCTGTGTGTGTGTGTGTGTGTGTGTGTGTGTGTGTGTGTTTGTCTACGTTTCTGGTTATACCAGAATTCGCCTGTGTTTCTATCTTCATCTCTCGGCCGTTCGGATGCTCACGCAATATTGGCGGCCCATACGTACTAACGTATATATTAATACTTTTTATTTTATATATATATCTATCTATGTATTTCCACAATGGGCACTTTTGTGGCTGGTTTGCTAGTACTGTCACAAGCTTTTCGTTTCTCTTCTTCAGATATAAGCTAATTGGGGCATGGATTGTTCCGATGTTTTTGAGATTATCAGTGCCAACAATTTAAAATTTTTGTTAATCTAGTGTGCCTGCGTTTCAGGGCTATTAGCTCACAATGTCAAGCGATGCTAGATTCAATGTTTAAGTTTCTTTTTGCGGCACACTGTACCTTTCATTCCCGTACGCAGCGGGATGAGTTCGTTGCTTTATATTTTTGGCGTGTTTTGTTGCAGTAGTTGTTATTTCTGTGAATTTCTGTATCGCGAATTACACTTTGAACCGATATTAGCTAATTGACTAATGTTTGATTTTTGTTTTGTGGCAGTGATAGTGTTTTTCCTTTCTCAATAGTGAAGTTATCACAGTGTTTCATTGTGCGACTGGGCCGGCGGCGTCTCGGCGTTCGTCTGCTTTCTTTGCCACGTGGCTTTCTTTCTACTGAACCGTAAGTAATGGATATGATTTACGATGACAATGAAGAGCGACAGAACGATGTTCAGTGCGAGTTTGATCGTTCCGTAGAGAAACCTTCGGCTTTTGAAATTCATCGTTGGTTAATTGAGGATTTGTTGTCTACTAATGACGTATCGAACTGAATACCGAGTACGTTTTTAAACTGTGTTTTTGAAACTGAAATCTTCCGATCTGTGTGATGCTGTTGTTTCTGTTAATGACGGTATTCGCAAATTTCGTCATCTTAACGGCAATATTACTGTCACTGTGTCTCACGCCGGTTTTGGTGTTCGTCAAATCCGGATCTTTAACCTTCCGTTTGAAATTCGCAACAGCACTATTTCTCGCCACTTGCGGCCATATGTCACTGTGTTATCTGCTGTCAAAGAGAAATGGTCGTCTGCGTATATATTCCAAGTAGAGAAGGGTGTGAGAAGTGTAAAGATCGTGGTTCGGCAGCACATTCCGTCTTTTGTTTTCGTTAACTGTCACCGTGCGTTTGTCACGTACAGTGGCCAGCCACAAACTTGCTCCTTTTGTAATGGTGTAGGACATTATCGCCAGGATTGTCCGAAACGAAAACGGCTTGTTCAGCTTCCGCTTGAGGTCAATTTGCAAGGGGCTAGTTTTGCTTCCGTCGCAGCTACGGTCTTGGGTTCCGACACCCCCCCCCCCCTCCCCCCCCCTGCGGGTCCGGGGATTAGAATAGGCCCGAGGTATTCCTGCCTGTCGTAAGAGGCGACTAAAAGGAGTCCATCCCCCTCACGGGGGTAGTTAGCGCCTGCGTCCGGAGACGGACGGTTTCACGACCTATAATCGTGGTCTTTTTGGATTTTCACTTCTCGTTTCTTCCTTCCTTTTGTTGGTCCCTTTCTTTGCTCTTCTCCACCTCAATGTCTTCCTTACTCTTTCCCTTGACTTCTCCTTGCCTTCTCATTGCCTTTTTCTCCTTGCCTTCTCATTGCCTTTTTCTCCTTGCCTTCTCATTGCCTTTTTCTCCTTGCCTTCTCATTGCCTTTTTCTCCTTGCCTTCTCATTGCCTTTTTCTCCTTGCCTTCTCATTGCCTTTTTCTCCTTGCCTTCTCATTGCCTTTTTCTCCTTGCCTTCTCATTGCCTTTTTCTCCTTGCCTTCTCATTGCCTTCTTCTCCTTGCCTCCTCTGGTCTCCGCCTCGGCGTTTGAGACAGTCTGTCCTCTTTCTCCCTCTCTCTCTTCTTTTTCCTCTTCTTCCTTCCTCCCTGTGCGTGTCTGAAGGCCGACCCACGCGTTCGCACGCGTAGCCGGTGACGGGGTAACGCGTAAGTCCCCGCCCTGGGTAGACATGTAAGGCACGCGCGTACCCCCTGGTAAAGGCCAGGCCCGGGGAGGGGTGATTGCCTGAGCTGATACCTTCTGACCATGCCGATTGGTCCCTCCGTCTGTTCTCGGGAGGTGTGACCTGGGGTGTAAACATTCACCTAAGGCGGGAGTGCCCTCTGAGAGGGTCCCCACAAGGAAGGAGCGCGCCATCGGAGACGCTGGCAATCATGGGGGATTCCTCCGCAATGGATTCTACTCCATCGCTTTCGACTTCGACCCAAAAACGGAAACGTGACCAGCCAACAGTGACAAAAGTACTACCGCCTGCCCCACAGTTCCTCGTAGTTTCTCGCACTGAGGACGGAAAGGATTTTTCCTCTGTCAACCCTTTTGTTATTCAGAAGGGCGTTGATGCCATAGCCGGATCTGTCAAATCTTGTACCAGGTTGCGTAACGGCACCTTATTACTAGAAACTGAGAGTACCTTTCAGGCACAAAAACTGCTTCGGGCCACCCTCCTGTACACGTTCCCTGTCCGGGTGGAGGCCCACCGAACTTTGAATTCGTCTCGTGGTGTAGTGTATACTAGCTCCCTCGACGGATTGACTGACGAGGAGCTTCAATCTTTCCTCGCTGAGCAGGGCGTGACGGCTGTCCATCGGGTCATGAAAAAGGTCAACAATGACCTTGTACCGACCCGGACACTCTTCTTGACCTTCGATAGTGTTAAGCTGCCATCGCGCATCAAGGCGGGCTACGAGGTTATTTCTGTTCGCCCCTATGTCCCGACACCTACGCGCTGCTACCAGTGTCAGCGTTTCAATCACACTCGACAGTCTTGTTCTAATGCGGCTAAATGTGTCACTCGTGGCAGGGATGCCCATGAGGGTGACTGTCCACCTCCGTCTCCTCATTGTGTGAACTGTCAGGGTGACCATGCCGCATCCTCCCGCGACTGTCCTGTCTATAAGGACGAACGTTGCATCCAAGAAATTCGTGTCAAAGAGAAAGTGTCCACCTCGGCTGCTCGCAAGCTATCGGCTAGTAGGAAGCCCACGCTGCTCCCAGCGGGGAAATATAGTACTGTCCTCGCCTCTCCTCGGACTACCCGGGAGGTCGCAACCCAGACATGCGATCTGACCTTCAGCACCACGGTCGTCCGTTCGGCCAGTGCTAAGATCGCGCGGTCGACGTCTCCTCTTCCTCCCATCACGCCACAGACACCAGCCACTTCCGCAGCTTCTGCTAAGTCGAAGACCCCGAAGTCAGATACACGGTCCTTCAAGAAGGAACCATCCCGTGCAGACTTCCTCCGTCCCTCGACCTCCCAGCCTTCGACCGGTACTTCCACTAAACGTCCTTCCTAAAAGGCGCATAGGAAGCACAGTTCTCCTTCTCCGCCACGGCGCATCTCTTCTCCTGCGCCACCCAGCGGTTGCCGCCCCAGGCCGTCATCCGTTTCGCCTGGCCGCACCGCCGGTAGCCGTACATCTGGCCGTTCACCGGCGGAGGAAGCTCCCCCTCCCGGCCATCCTCCCGAGATGGCCGATGACCCTATAGACCCCATGGACGATGACTGTCCGCCTACTGATAGCGGCGGCAGTGCTCGCTCGAAGCCAGGCCCTAAGCGGCCTTCGAGGTGACCCCTTCTCTCATCTTCCTTTTCTTACGATGGCACTTATTCACTGGAATATTCGCAGCATTCGCTCCAACCGAGAGGACTTGAAGTTGCTGCTCCGCTTGCATCGTCCGCTCGTCGTAGCCCTCCAGGAAACGAAGCTACGCCCATGCGATCACATTGCCTTGGCACACTACACCTCTGTGCGTTTTGACCTACCCCCTATGGTTGGCATCCCAGCTCATGGAGGGGTTATGTTGCTGGTCCGGGATGATATTTACTACGATCCCATCACGTTGCACACCGGCCTGCAGGCAGTCGCCATCCGCATTACTCTCCCCACTTTTACGTTTTCCTTTTGTACCGTTTACACTCCCTCGTCATCTGCCGTTACCAGGGCAGACATGATGCAACTTCTTGCTCAGCTACCTGCACCGTTTTTGTTAACTGGAGACTTCAATGCCCACCATCTCCTTTGGGGTTCTCCAGCCTCCTGCCCGAGGGGCTCCTTGTTAGCAGACCTTTTCAACCAGCTCAATCTTGTCTGCCTTAATACTGGCGCCCCTACTTTTCTTTCGGACACATCTCATACCTATTCCCATTTAGACCTCTCTATATGTACTCCCCAACTTGCACGCCGGTTTGAGTGGTATGCTCTTGCTGATACATATTCGAGCGACCACTTCCCGTGTGTTATCCATCTCCTGCAGCATACTCCCTCTCCGTGCTCCTCTAGTTGGACCATCTCCAAGGCAGACTGGGGGCTCTTTTCTTCCAGGGCGACCTTTCAGGATGAAACCTTCACAAGCTGCGATCGTCAGGTCGCACACCTCACGGAAGTCATTCTCGCTGCTGCTGAATATTCCATCCCTCACCCTACTTCTTCTCCACGTCGCGTACCGGTCCCCTGGTGGACCGCAGCATGTAGAGACGCTTTACGTGCTCGTCGACGTGCTTTACGCACCTTTAAACGCCACCCTACAGTGGCGAATTGTATTAATTATAAACGATTACGTGCTCAGTGTCGTCGTATTATTAACGAAAGCAAGAAAGCCAGCTGGGCTGCTTTCACAAGCACCTTCAACAGTTTTACTCCTTCTTCTGTTGTCTGGGGTAGCCTGCGCCTGCTATCTGGCACTAAGGTCCACTCCCCAGTTTCTGGCTTGAAGGTCGCGAATGAAGTCCTTGTGGCCCCTGAGGCTGTCTCCAATGCCTTCGGCCGCTTTTTCGCCGAGGTTTCGAGCTCCGTTCATTACCACCCTGCCTTCCTCCCCCGCAAACAGGCAGAGGAGGCTAGGCCACCTGACTTTTGCTCCTCGAATTGTGAAAGTTATAATGCCCCATTCACCATGCGGGAACTCGAAACCGCACTTGGCCGATCACGGTCCTCCGCTCCAGGGCCTGATTCTATTCATATTCAGATGCTGAAGAACCTTTCTCCTGCGGGTAAAGGTTTTCTTCTTCGTACATACAATCGCATCTGGATTGAGGGACATGTTCCCGCCTGCTGGCGCGAGTCTATTCTTGTCCCGATTCCTAAGCCGGGGAAGGACAAGCACTTGCCTTCCAGTTATCGACCTATCTCGCTTACCAGCTGTGTCTGTAAAGTGATGGAGCGAATGGTTAACTCTCGATTGGTTTGGCTGCTCGAGTCTCGACGCCTACTTACCAATGTACAATGCGGATTTCGTAGGTGCCGCTCTGCTGTTGACCATCTGGTTACCTTGTCGACCTTCATTATGAATAACTTCTTGCGGAAGCGCCCGACCGTGGCTGTGTTCTTTGATTTGGAGAATGCTTACGACACCTGTTGGAGGGCGGGCATTCTCCGCACCATGCATACATGGGGCCTTCGCGGTCGCCTCCCTCTTTTTATTCGTTCCTTTTTAATGGATCGACAGTTCAGGGTACGTGTGGGTTCTGTCCTGTCCGACACCTTTCGCCAGGAGAATGGGGTGCCACAGGGCTCAGTTTTGAGCGTCGCTCTCTTCGCCATCGCGATCAATCCAATAATGGATTGCCTCCCAGCTGATGTATCAGGCTCCCTTTTTGTGGACGATTTTACCATCTATTGCAGCGCGCAGCGTACACGTGTCCTGGAGCGCTGTCTTCAGCGTTCTCTTGACCGTCTTTACTCCTGGAGTGTCGCCAATGGCTTCCGTTTTTCTGCCGAGAAGACGGTCTGTATTAACTTCTGGCGCTACAAAGAGTTTCTCCCACCGTCCTTACGACTTGGTCCCGTTGCTCTCCCAATCGTGGAGACAACCAAATTTTTAGGCCTTACCTTTGACAGGAAACTTAGCTGGTCTCCACATGTCATATTTGGCCGCCCGTTGTACCCGTTCTTTAAATGTCCTCCGTGTTCTCAGTGGTATGTCGTGGGGAGCGGATCGAACCGTCCTACTTCGTCTATATCGGTCGATCGTCCGCTCCAAGCTGGATTATGGGAGCTTCGTATACTCCTCTGCACGGCCATCCATCTTACGCCGCCTCAACTCCATACAACATCGGGGTTTACGACTTGCGATCGGAGCATTTTATACCAGTCCCGTAGAGAGTCTTCATGCTGACGCTGGCGAATTGCCACTCACTTACCGGCGCGATATACTGCTTTGTCGGTATGCCTGTCGGCTACTGTCAATGCCCGACCATCCGTCTTATCGTTCCTTTTTTGACGACTCTCTTGACCGTCAATATAGGTTATATGTCTCTGCCCTGCTACCCCCTGGAGTTCGCTTTCGTCGCCTCCTTCAACACCTTAATTTTTCACTCCCTGCAACCTTTCGAGTGGGCGAGAGCCACACGCCACCTTGGCTCCAGGCTCAGGTCTGCGTTCACCTTGACCTCAGCTCGCTCCCAAAAGAGGTCACCCCCAGTTCGGTCTACCACTCCCGTTTTTTGGAACTTCGTTCGAAGTTCATCAACATGACTTTCATTTATACAGATGGCTCTAAGACGAATGACGGGGTCGGGTGTTCCTTTATAGTCGGGGCACAAAGTTTCCAATACCGGCTCCATGACCATTGTTCGGTCTTCACAGCTGAGCTCTTTGCCCTCTACCAGGCTGTTCTTTACATCTGCCGCCACCGACATTCTGCTTATGTCATCTGCTCAGATTCCCTGAACGCCATCCAGAGCCTTAGTGATCCGTACCCGGTTCACCCTTTCGTACACCGTATCCAACGCTCTCTTCAGCGGCTGGTGGACGTCGGTCCGCCGGTTAGCTTTATGTGGGTTCCTGGCCATGTCGGTATCCCTGGGAACGAAGCTGCAGATGCCGCGGCCAAGGCTGCGGTCCTCCAGCCTCGGACAGCTTCTTGTGGTGTCCCTTCGTCCGATTTTAGCAGGGTCATTTGTCGGCGCGTTGTGTCGCTGTGGCATGCCGATTGGGCTGCACTTACCGACAACAAGCTTCGGGCCTTAAAACCTCTTCCCGTGGCTTGGACGTCCTCCTCACGCCCTTCTCGGCGGGAGGAGGTCGTTTTAGCAAGGTTAAGGATTGGACACTGCCGGTTCAGCCATCGCCATCTGCTGACGGCTGCGCCGGCGCCGTTCTGCCCATGTGGGCACTTGCTGACGGTTAGACACATTTTAATGTCCTGTCCCGATCTTAACCAACTGCGCCTCGATCTTAACCTGTCTAATACTTTCGATGCCATTTTAGCGGATGACCCACGAGCAGCTGCTCGTGTTCTTTGTTTTATCAATTTGACAAACCTCGCTAAGGACATTTGATGTTGTTTTTTAATCCTATGCCTGTCACTCTCTTTTAGCGTGTTTTCCCTTTTAGTTGTTGTTGTCAACTTGTGCCTCGCGGTGCATTTTTAGAGTAGTCAGGGCGCTAATGACCATTGAAGTTGTGCGCCCTAAAACCACAAAAAAAAAAAAAAAAAAAATACCCCCTCCCCCCGCGCCCACGCAACGTGCGGCAGATGTTAATCTTGCTGCCGCCGCGGAAGCGATGGATGTGTCCGCTGACGATACTGTTTCTGTTCTTGCGACTAACGACCGGGAATCTTTGTTTGCGGTTTCGGAAAACGTGCCTGCTGTTGTGCAACCGGTTGTGGGTGCTGTTGTGTTGGAGACAGTCTCTGACTCCGTGCCGCAGTCGGTAACCGATGTTGTTTCGCGCCCTATTTCGGACTCTGTTGCGCCTACTGTGTCGCAGGCGGAGCCCTCTCCTTTTGTGCCTGCACCCGTCGTTTTACCCTCTGACGTTTCTGAGCCTCTTCCTGTTGCGGAATCACGCAATGTTTTTGTGGAACCAAAACCGCAACGGGATGACGCTCGTTCTCGGAGTTGCAGTAGGCAACGCTTCCGCAGTGCCAGTAGCTCCCCTTCTTACGACAGGGGCTTAACGCGAGGTGACCGTAGTCCGTCCCCAGTAGGGCGCTCCCCCGCCTCTTCTTGGGCGTCGCAGCGCCGCGCCGCGCGGCGCGACCTCGACGTGGTTGTTTCGGGGAAGGAGACCAGACAGCGAGGTCATCGGTCTCATCGGATTAGGGAAGGACGGGGAAGGAAGTCGGCCGTGCCCTTTGAAAGGAACCACCCCGGCATTTGCCTGGAGCGATTTAGGGAAATCACGGAAAACCTAAATCAGGATGGCCGGACGCGGGATTGAACCGTCGTCCTCCCGAATGCGAGTCCAGTGTCTAACCACTGCGCCACCTCGCTCGGTTACCTCGACGTGGAGCTACGGCCGCCTTAGGCTGCCGGCTCCGGGCGGCAGCCGCCGCGCAAACAGCAACAGCAACAGCAGCAGCCGCAGCGGGCCTCCTCTCGCCACGCACAGTCAGCTGATCTGAGTGTTGCAGCGCAGCAACGTGACGTTGCTGTTCGCCATCTGCGGACTGTGTTCAGTCAACCCGCCTCTGTAGACGTGCCTGTTTTAGCGCCAGACACAGTCTCGGCTGTGACTGCGACACCTCTGTCGACTAAACGGAAGACTGAGGATGTAAACCGTCGTCGCGCTGGTCCTTCTGTTCACGACCGCGTGTCGGTGCCTTCTTCCGACGTGGAGATGCCCGTCAGGGATTCTGTGTCGGTCGCTTCTGACGTGACGGCTACTGCCACCCTGCCACCCCTCTCCCCCTTCGAGCCTTCGGAGTGGTCGAAGGATGTTCTGGAGGGCGAGGAGACGTAGTGTGTGTCCTGTGTGCCCCCTCCTCTTTCGTGCACCTGCTCATTCCGTGTTTTTAGTGTGTTTTTGCTTTTGTGTGTGTCTCTTTTAATTGTGTGAGTCTATGACTTACGATTTTAGCCAGTGGAATGTTGTCACCATTAATCTTAACAAGTTGAGTCACTCATGTAAGATACTGGTTTTTAAAGACTTTTTACGCGATCACCACAGTCATGTTGTCTTTTTACAGGTGGTGACGCGCGATGCACTTGCATTTCTACACGATTTTAGTGACTTTACTGTTGTTGACAATGTTTTACCAGATCACAGTACAGGAACTGCCATTTTAGTCCGTTCTGGCCTTGTAATTTCAAATGTTGATATTTTACCTAATGGTCGTGCTGTTAGTTGCACTATACTCGGTGTTGTGTTTGTCAATGTTTATGCTCCGTCTGGCAACGATAAGCCGGCGAGGGCTGTTTTTTATGGGCAGGAATTGTGTGCGCTGTTACACCGGAATGTGGCGGGCGATTTCAATTGCGTTTTAGATTCTGTCGATCAGGTGCCTCGTCCCAACATTTGTCGCGAGCTTGGCGATTTGATTCGTAGTTTTCAGCTTGTTGATATGTGGCGTGTGCTCAACCCTGACGTTACGCACTTTACTCATTTTTATCCCACGCGGCACAGCCGCCTGGATAGAATTTACGTTTCTGCCCCGCTTTCTGCTCGTATTTGCCGTACAGAAATGTTTCCCGTGATGTTTTCTGATCATTCCGGCTATCTTTGTAAGCTGTTGTTGACTCGGTTTTATGTTCCCAGACGAAAGAATCTGTGGAAATTTAATTGTGCTTTACTGAACGACGACCATTTTATGACGTGTTTCACTAATCTGTGGCACAAATTGCTCGGGACTAAACGTGGTACTTGTAGTGTTGTGGAGTGGTGGGTCGGGGAGGCCAAGCCGGTGGTCAGGCGGTTTTTAATGGATTTTAGCCGCGAGGCGGCTCGTTGGCGTCGCACTACGGCCCGCTTCCATCCGGCATGTTTACAGGACCTCGCGCTGCGTGTGACGTCACAGCCTGCCTTGCTGCCCGCATGTAAACAATTCCAGCTTTTAAGCTTCTCGCCTATTTGCGTGCTGTCAGTGCCGGTGTCGTCGTACGCAGCCAGCCTACGGGGGTTGTGGAAGCTCACATACAGCTTTACTGTATGGATAAATGATGATGGCGTCCTCTTGCGTAAAATATTCCGGAGCTAAAATAGTCCCCCATTCTGATCTCCGGGCAGGGACTACTCAGGAATACGTTGTTATCAGGAGAAAGAAAACTGTCGTTCTACGGTTTGGAGCATGGAATGTCAGATCCCTTAATTGGGCAGGAAGGTTAGAAAATTTAAAAAGGGAAATGGATAGGTTAAAGTTGGATATAGTGGGAATTAGTGAAGTTCGGTGGCAGGAGGAACAAGACATCTGATAAGGTGAATACAGAGTTATAAATACAAAATCGAATAGGGGTAATGCAGGAGTAGGTTTAATAATGAATAGGAAAATAGGAATGCGGGTAAGCTACTACAAACAGCATAGTGAATGCATTATTGTGGCCAACATAGACACAAAGCCCACGCCTACTACAGTAATACAAGTTTATTTGCCAACTAGCTCCACAGATGATGAAGAGGGCGATGAAATGTATGATGAGATAAAATAAATTATTCAGATAGTGAAGGGAGACGAAAATTTAATAGTCATGGGTGACTGCAGCTCGACAGTAGGAAAAGCGAGAGAAGGAAACGTAGTAGGTGAATATGGAATGGGAGTAAGGAATGAATGTGGAAGCCGCCTGGTAGAATTTTGCATAGAGCATAACTTGATCATAGCTACCACTTGGTTCAAGTATCATGAAAGAAGGTTGTACACATGGAAGACGCCTGGAGATACTGGAAGGTATCAGATTATATAATGGTAAGACAGAGATTCAGGAACCAGGTTTTAAATTGTAAGACATTTCCAGGGGCAGATGTGGACTCTGACCACAATCTATTGGTTATGAACTGTGGATTAAAACTGCAGAAAGGTGGGAATTTGAGGAGATGGATAAACTGAAAGAACCAGAGATTGTAGAGAGCTTCAGGGAGAGCATTAGGGAACGACTGAGAAGAATGGGGGGAAAGAAATACAGTAGAAGAAGAATGGGTAGCTATGAGAGATGAAGTAGTGAAGGCAGCAGAGGATCTAGTAGGTAAGAAGACGAGGGCTAGTAGAAATCCTTGGGTAACAGAAGAGATATTGAATTTAATTGATGAAAGGAGAAAATACAAAAATGCAGTAAATGAAGCAGGCAAAAAGGAATAAAAACGTCTCAAAAATGAGATCGACAGGAAGTGCAAAATGGCTAAGCAGGAATGGCTAGAGGACAAATGTAAGGATGTAGAGGCGCACATCACTAGGGGTAACATAGATACTGCCTGCAGGAAAATTAAAGAGACCTTTGGAGATAAGAGAACCACTTATATGAACATCAAGAGCTCAGATGGAAACCCAGTTCTAAGCAAAGAAGGGAAAGCAGAAAGGTGGAAGGAGTATATAGAGGGTCTATACAAGGGCGATGTGCTTGAGGACAATATTATAGAAATGGAAGAGAATGTAGATGAAGATGAAATGGGAGATATGATACTGCGTGAAGAGTTTGACAGAGCACTGAAAGACCTGAGTCGAAACAAGGCACCGGGAGTAGTCAACATTCCATTAGAACTACTGACTGCCTTGGGAGAGCCAGTCCTGACAAAACTCTCGACTGTCTCATACATCTTGCTCACCAGATGGTAAATACCCTCAGACTTCAAGCAAAATATAATGATTCCAATCCCAAAGAAAGCAGGTGTTGACAGATGTGAAAATTACCGAGCTTTAAGTTTAATAAGTCACGGCTGCAAAATACTAACAGGAATTCTTTACAGACGAATGGAAAAACTGGTAGAAGACGACCTAGGGGAAGATCAGTTTGGATTCCGTAGAAATACTGGAATACGTGAGGCAATACTGACCCTACGACTTATCTTAGGGAATAGATTAAGGAAAGACAAACCTACGTTTTTAGCATTTGTAGACTTAGAGAAAACTTTTGACAATGTTGACTGGAATACTCTCTTTCAAAGTCTGGGGGTGGCAGTGTTAAAATACAGGCAGCGAAAGGCTATTTACAATTTGTACAGAAACCAGATGGCAGTTATAACAGTCAAGGGACATGAAAGGGAAGCAGTGGTTGGGAAGGGAGTGAGACATGGTTGTAGCCTACCCCGATGTTATTCAATCTGTATACTGAGCAAGTAGTAAAGGAAACAAAAGAAAAATTCGGAGTAGGAATTAAAACCCATGGAGAAGAAATAAAAACTCTAAGGTTCACCGACGACATTCTGATTCAGTCATAGACAGCAAAGGGCCTGGAAGAGCAGTTGAACGGAATGGACAGTGTCTTGAAAGGAGGATATAAGATGAATATCAACAAAAGCAAAACGTGGATAATGGAATGTGGTCGAATTAAGTAGGCTGATGCTGAGGGAATTAGATTAGGAAATGAGTCACTTAAAGTAGTAAAGGAGTTTAGGTATTTGGGGGGCAAAATAACTGATGATGGTCGAAGTAGAGAGGATATAAAATGTAGACTGGCAATGGAAAGGAAAGCGTTTCTGAAGAAGAGAAATTTGTTAACATCGAGTATAGATTTAAGCGTCAGGAAGTCGTTTCTGAAAGTATTTGTATGGAGTGTAGCCATGTATGGAAGTGATACGTGGACGATAAATAGTTTAGACAAGAAGGGAATAGAAGCTTTCGAAATGTGGTGCTACAGAAGAATGTTCAAGATTAGATGGGTAGGTCACATAACTAATGAGGTATTGAATAGAATTGAAGAGAAATTTGTAGCACAACTTCACTAGAAGTAGGGATCGGTTGGTAGGGCATATTCTGAGGCATCAAGGGATCACCAATTTAGTATTGTAGGGCAGCATGGAGGGTAAAAATCGTAGAGGGAGACCAAGAGATGAATACACTAAACAGATTCAGAAGGATGTAGGTTGCAGTAGGTACTGGGAGATGAAGGTTGCACAGGATAGAGTAGCATGGAGAGCTGCATCAAACCAGTCTCTGGACTGAAGACCACAACAACAACAACGTGGTTAAGGTTGAATTAATTTTAATCCAACACATAACTAGTGGTGTCAAAGTAGACTTAAACCTTACTTGACTAGCGTGTCAATTTGTGCGTCCCTTAACTGACAAAAGTTCAGTAACAAACTGAAATGCAATTTGAAGACACTCTAGCAAGGGCATTGTGAAACACTTCGTCAACAATTTAAGCAAACGCGTCCACTAAGGCACTCCAGTTCATACGTAAATCAACCAGGGCACAAGTCAGTATTTCGAAACGCGACGTGAGAGCACTCACTGTTCAGCAGCGCAAGCCAGAATACGACAGAAAGAAGTCTCGCTGTAACTCCACCAGATGAAGATGCACCAAACTGACAGCTCACATTTAACAATATTAATCCAAATGCCACTAATAAGGTAATGGACAGAATAAAACCAGCCCGTAGCGACAGCACGAGGAAGGTTGAACTTGTAAACAGAACGAATGACAGCGAGTCACTGCAGCACCTCCAGTTCGGCTGCTCGGCCGGCCCCTGTGCCGCTGCCACACTCACACCACTTGCCGACGCGACTTCCGCGGACTTCCGGCGTCGCTCCGCCCAGCCCGCTCATGTCTGTCCGCCCGAGACTCCCTTACGGCTTCCCGCGCGGAATCCCAGAGGGCGCACCAACCCGCGCACCGCAAAGCGAATCGAACAATCAAATGGCAGGAGCACACGGCACAAAAATATTAGGTTTTGAACAACAGTCCAGTACAGATTCAACTAACCACTCTAATGAAATCATTGTATTAAACAATATACAAAGAACCATTACTAACCACACAGTTTTCATTGAACAGATTGTAAAGCAATTTATCTAACATTTCCACGTAATTCGTAATTAAACAAACACCAATATCCAAGGATTAAATGCTGTGAGTGCACACTAAGATTAAAACACCCTTTTGTTAAGGATTACTGATAGTTCATCAAAAGCTAGAATTGATGCCTTTGACTTAAGAACAGCCTTAGAAAGTAGTTGAAATTATTGTTTGAGCAGTGTACTACTACATTCAGAACAATTTTTACAGATCCTACTATCAGCTGAGCGAAAGCTAGATGCAGATTATACTATGATCTACATGTTAACTCTTACAAGGGAATGGTCAGACTTGTCATGGCGAAACATGTCTTGCTTTTTTTAGCACTGTAATTTAACTGTGCAAAAGGTCCGTATCCAAAATTGTAGCTGCTGACATGAACTGGATGTCACCTAAAAAAAAATCACGAACATGGCTGTGTTTCCTGCTTGGCGCTTGCAGTGACGGCTGGCCACCCCTGGAAATGGCGAGTCGCGAGCGTTGTGCGCATGGTCGGGAAGTGCGGCCGTCTTATCGCGGTGTTCACTAAAGAGGAATATCGCTGCAGGGTTTTGGTGGAAAGGGGAAACAAATATTCGTTTCTGTCGCATGCTCGTCCTTTTAATTTATGGTACGTATTTCGGAACATACTGTCCTGAAACTGGTTAGATATGTGAAAGATGTTCTGTGCATGTTCATCTATACTCCGCAAACCACTTTGCGGTGAACATTCAATCTCCCCTCACAGGTGATGGCGAACCCTGCAAATGTTTTGCTGCTTGCCATGGAGATATACCACAGACGCCAAATGAAGCAATCAACAGAAAACTCGCGTGAAGACTATGTGTTGTGCGACATGGTTGTTAAACTCCTAGACGAGCATGTAAATGGCGCAGACATGTGGCTAGAAGCAACTGAAACACTCGATATTGCAGACTGTGAATCTACAGACGATGAAGACACCGACGGAAGTTGCACTCATGAAGACTCTTCGAGTGATAGTGCCACGTACCATCATCGATTATCTCCGAAAGTAACACCAGCAACTACAATTACCTTATCAGACAAAGAAAAAGCGGTGACGTATTGATAGAACGAAAGTGATAAGAAACGCCTACGTGTCAGTACTGTTCAAAATAAGTATCACTTTATCCGTTCTGAACGTGAATTGTATAGATGGAAAAAGGAAGTCGCTGGACGACGTAAGAGTCGACTGGAAATTACGACGGAGACAAATGCGCGACTTTTTGAGGTATTTAAATGACTGTTGTCTGGCATCGGTAGTGTCAGCGATACAACTTTGCGTGACTGGGCGTTAGAGATTGCCAACGCGATAGGCGCTGAAGAATTTACAGCTTCTCAAAGTTGGATTAGTCGCTTCACAAGATCACATAAAATTGTGGCAATAAAAATAACAAAATTTGTAATGAGAAACAGGTCGGAAAATGAAGTGACACAAATCGAAATGATAGCTTTTCTTACGAATGCAAAAAAGTAAGATCGCTAGTTTTAGTGAATCGTACGTGTACAATGCAGATCAGTCAGGTTTTCAAAAAGAAATGCGTGCGAAAAGAGCACTGTCATTCAAAGAGGAAAAATATATTGAGGCGATTGCGCAATCCACGACTGCACTCACCCATTCATACACTATAATGCCCATAATTAGTCTGGATGGTTCATTGCTTCCTAAATTATAAGTGTCTTCAAGAACCAACTGGACGTTTTGGACCACGTGTCAAAAGAACAATGTTCTACGCAAACAATCTTCTCTAGACGCATCGAAGTCTGAAAAAATGGGAATTGAAAACGTTACACTTTTCATGCGTCATGCTTTTCTTCCGTTCTGCGGGAACAAATCTCTTCTCCTTCTAGATTCGCAGTCAGGTCATAAAAGGTCTGATTCTTTAAAAGCTGTATTTCGAGCCAACCCTGACAAAGAAGTAGAGATACTTCAGACTCCATCCGGCACGACGAACGTAATTCAACCTTTAGACAGAGTATTTTTCCGTCAGTGGAAGGAATTTTACAGAAAACTAACAGAGAAAATTATTGTGTGCAGATCACTGCAATTTACTGTCTATCAACGTGACAATATTCTCAAGCTGCAATCAGTAGTACATTAATCAAATTCTAAAACCGTGGGGAGGAAAATTAATAAATATGCGTGGCACTCCTCGAAATAGGAATGAATCAGGCCTATTATCAGTATAACACCAGCCCAGTTTTGTCACGGACATCTAACAACGTCTGTGATTCGCAGAGCTGTCATATGTGGTCTTTGCTTGTATGTTCTTTGTGCACAAAAAACCTATGTTTTGAACACTGTATCAATATTTCGCATTTTTTGCGGTAATTACAAGAAATAAAATTTGGACGTGTTGTAAATCGTATATTTATTTGTGTCTTTTTCATAGCTATTTGAAAAGAATGTTGTAGATAACATATCAGTCATATTTGTCAACGAATGTTGAATTATCATACGATCGCTTTCACTGGGGAATCAGCTCTCTCACTGCTGTGGCAAGAGAGCGACGCATAGCTAACGCCACCTTGTCCCTAGATGGCGTTGGTATAACGTAGCGAGAGAGGTCAGGGTTGTACAAGAGGCAGTTATAAGCTCGGAAACAATGCGACAACAATGTCTTACTTCATAAAATTGTCTACAGACTTCCAGGTCATGTCAGCAGCTAAAATTCTGCATACAGACTTCTTGCAATGTTAACTCATAGTGGTAAAAAAACACAGGTTTCGACATAAGTCTGACCATTCCCTTGTTATAATTTATACGGTTACTATACGTTAACCATCAGACACTCTTTAATGATTGAAGATGAATTAACTGTTATTTTTTCTATACCCATTGCTAGATCAAAGCATAATTTTGAAATGTTTGAGATTTATACTTACCCTGTGAAATGGAAACGGGCAGGTATTCATATAAAGTACGTACTGAATGATTATCTACTGCAAGCATCGAAGATATTTTGTGTCCCTAAATGAAAGTGATTTGCATATGCGTAAACGTTGTCGTAAGTTAATTTGCTCTGAATCGGCAGTATTCTTAGATAGTAGAGTGTACAGCTGTGAAAAAGAATTGTTCATGAATCACCCACCAAAAGATGATTGCCCTAGAATTTTATTGCATCTTTATCATCCATTTCTTAAACGGTGCTCCAAAGGTATAATTTTCTCATTTAACTCCACCCTTGATGTCACATTTATGTGTAAAAACTGTGATACACCTGAGCTACCCTTTAAACTCAAATTGAATAATAGTGGATTAATCTTGAATGCCACGCATTGTGAGTTATCATGTGAACTATATGATATGCCTAGTGTATTGCCAAACATTACATGCAACTGGACATTTGCCATTAACGAGAATGTTACCTGTTTATTACAATGATTCATACATACTAACATATGGGAAGCATTCCTTATGAAGTTTTCCTGAAGACAATAATTTAATTAAGGACATCCATGAAAATGTGATTTCTTCTAATAAGGAGTTAAACTTCATTGAAGCAGCGAATAGAATTAAGTCCTTCCATTCATCCAGTAATGTTGATGCATACTTGATTGTCAGTATTGTGCTTTTGCTGCCATTATTAATGTGTCTTTTGTCAACATTGTTTGCCATGTGTGAAATTGTCTTAGGCACGCTTTTCTGTACCGAACGTTACTGTGTCTGCAGATTAAATACATGTTGCAATGACTTCAGATGCCACAAATGGCGAAATAGATTCATGACGCCTAGGATGTTGTTTTGAGCCACCTATGGTTGCTCTTTTTCTCTAGTGAGAGTGATTGAAGGGTCTACAGGTTGCACACAGCCGTACGGTACAAAACACGCGTTCTCCAGCGGACCTGTCTAGAATGCCGACAATTTGCTTGTCCAGTACACGTGTGTCTGGCCGCAGTGCGACGCAGGGGTAAGCCACTGGCAACCGTCCAGTGCGTGCCATATTAACAAGCGTGGCCTTATGTGTGAATATGTCTCTTTTCTTAGCTCACCATGGAGCCTTTCGATACGACCGTAATTAGGATGTCAGACACAGTGATGATGGGTGCATGTGGCATGCGTGTTTTATAATTAGCCTTTATTAATAAAACTGTTTGAACTTACTTCTCATGTTCGCGTATTTCCGTACCTCAAGGACCCACCGCTTACAAATCCTGACAAATATTTCGTCTAATTATCATTTGGGGCAACAACAAAAACAAACTCCTTATACTTCTTTCAAAAATATTTGAAATTACGAAATATTTGGCATATTTAAAAATCATATTTTTAATTTACAATCCAACACTAATTATTAAATTTATTTCTGGTTTTATTTGTAGAATATTGTTATATCTTGGTGATAATTCTTCTTTTGTCAATAAAGTATGTAATCTGTTTTGCTTTGTAAAATCTTTGGAATATTATGAGTACCGCCGAACATAAGTAGTAGTGGGCATGCCTCTGATAGAACCAGACATGATTTATGATTGATACTAACGCTGTAATTTGCGGTGTGATACAAAAGGAAATTGTGAAGATGGTGTGATATTGAAAAATATTACAAAGAATAAGTTCAAGAGTAATACAGGCAAATCTTCATTAGTTATTTAGTCATGTGAAACCCACTCAGTCAAAATTCCTGTCGCAAGAATGTACCCATAGACGCAACAACTGCAGCCAAGAACTACAGAAAATGAAGATAAGTTTTTCTTTTGTATATCTTACGCCTCTCGAAGGTTTCAAAACTTGTGTGGAGGCAGAGAATTTTAATAGTGATGTGTGGGAGGATAAGATTACAAGTGGGGGCGTTTTGACTGTTGCAGAAGAGAAAAGGACAGTTATTTGTGTATTTGCAGTTTTTATATAAAAGAACTTCAATTACTGGACGAAAGGAAACCCAGAGTTGCCCAACAAAGCTGGATCAACAGCGACAAGATAATATCAACAATGATGAACTGGATGAATATAAAAAAAAGGTAAGTGCAGACTATTTGTGAAATTAATATTTTTGATGGGCTCGTGTGATTTCTAGGAAAATAAATAGACCAGGGTAGTGGTGCTGAAGTGTAAGCTGTAGGACATAGCCTAGACATGTTCGAATCACGTGAAACTGTAGTCAGCAAAGAAACAGTCAAAAATGCTGTTATGCAGTTGATTTTGGCAAATTTGAGTGCTGTTAATGACCACTTAACGGAAATACGAACTGTAAACAATGATAAAATGGACAGGGTACAATATCTAGTAGAAAAACTTTGTAATCAGGTACCAGAGCTAAAAAACGGGTTGTCAGGTGGATTAAAAATTGAGAATGAAAAAGTCGATATATTAGGAAATAAATTTATTGTTTTGGAAAATGAGTTAGTTGCACAAATCACAAATCAGGAGAAAAATGTTAATGATGTCAGAGTTCAATTGAAGGCCATAGAGGAAAAATCGGAAGAGAAATTTAGTAGTTTAGATCAAAAAATTTTAAATGTTGGAAACAGTATGCTAATTAATGTGTTTTAGATCAAAAAATTTCAGTAGTTCAGGAAATTGCATCCATGACAATCTGTATTCAAATAATGGTATTGCATGATCCAGCTTTCCAATCAAAAGTTTTCCATCAGACAATTTATATCCAGTGGATTTTCTGCATCACTCTGTAGATAGTTTTGTGTTGGGCATGAGTGACGACCAAAGGTTCAAATTTGTTAAAAGATATCTTGATGGTGAAGCTCTGTCGTGGGTACATCTAAATTTAAGTCAGTGGGAAATATATCAAAGTTTTGAAAAAGTTTTTAAATAAATTTTTGGTGAGAAGCTGAAAAAGGGAGAGTTAAAAAATGGTCCAAATTATAGGAATATGGACTGTACTGTGAAAGATTTGTGTAAGAATCAACTGAAGAACTTAACATACCTTGACAAACTATTTGACGAAATGACATTGATGCACTAAGATTGCAGTGGGATTTGGTAAATGGATCTGACGATTGCCTTGAACAATTTTTACTGTGTGTTCACAGGCTGGATAGGACAGTAGAAACAAGCATGTACCATAATAATCGAAATGATAGACATCACAATGGTAACAACTACAGAAACAGAGATAATGGTAATTTCTATCAGGGTCAAAATCACAATAGAGACATAAACTTTGAACATCATCAGAATAGGAATAATGGGGAGAATCATTGGTAATTTGATAAGAGAAACAATCATAGAGGTAGCTATTGGGGAAATAGCGGTCTGCCTCAGTGAAGTTCCACAGTTTAGGGGTGAGGAAATACAACAAGTACAGAACCCCCAATTTACACTTGCATTTAGACAATAACATCAGTATTAAAAATGTGGCACATGTATCTGATATTGAACAGAAGAAATATCAGATTTCTCAGTTATGTTTTGATAAAATGTTTTGGAACACCATGTTTAATTATAGTGATGCGGAAACTTATCACAAACCAGAATGTTGGAGTAATGAGAATTTTGAGGTAGTATGTGCTCAGAACCATTTGAACTGTCACACCCTGTGATTAAAGAGGCTATATAAATAAGAATGTGTGAGAAAATCTTCAACTGTGAATTCGGGTGTAATCTTAGGGGTGTACTGAAGCAAGCTGTTCATGCAGATAAGAGCCAGGGATATTCGTCGCAATGTTTATGCTGCGGTGGCAGCGGTGGCGCTACCAGCGCAGACGTTAACGCCATCTGCAACAGCTGTACGTAGTTTCCGAGCAATCAGAAGCCGTCTACCAACTACTTAAGGCCAACATAGCAGCAGTTCTGCCTGCCAGTTGTTTCTGACGATGACGATCGAGGTAATTTTCGAAACCTCAAGGTTTTACCCTAAATTCACGTGGCAAGATGTCTGAGAATATTTTATGCGATGATTAGGAAACTTCAAAACCGATTAACTTGAGAATTCGTGAGAGTCCCATCAGAGTGCTCCGGCTGACTGGTATTTGATATCTGATCTTTACACACCATAAATGTACAAAAATGCCGAAATCCGATGCCGTATGGTCTCTTTGTGAGATGAGGAGGATGTGCACACTAGAGACATTTGTGATGCCCTACATCCAGCTGTCAGACGACTGGTGACAGAACAGAAAGGGAACGTGATTATTTTCAACAAAAATTTTTGTATAGAGTGTCACATCCGAAATATTTCTTTATTAATGGTTTAATAAGTAGAAGTTGTAGTAACAAACACATTGTTGAATAGAGACACACATTATACGGAAGGCAGTTCGAATATTTCATTGAGAGCTGTGACGTTACTGCTTCATGTTTCGGCAGTGCAAGTGTGAGCAGGTGGAGTCAGCGCACTGTCTGCAGCCGGCTGAATGCTGAACTGCAGCAGTATGATGGCGTACGTGACAACGGCAGCAACATAGCCCGTCAGCAGCCTGCCGTCCACGCTGAACAGGGAGCACGCGCTGAATGTGACGGGACAGCAGTGCAGCTGGTGAGACAGCTGGTGCAGCTGCTGGGACAGCTCCTTACTGCCGCCACCTGTCGACATCATAATGTGTCACTGACTGTAGTCACTAGGTCACAATAAAAGTGTAGCTTACTGTTTACTTGTCTTGTAGAATTACTAGTTATGTCCTTAGTAGAAGTGGAAGAAAACATTTGGTGAGAATGACTTTCTATCTGGATCTAAATCTGACTCTACTACAGGCGTTGGAAGTCGCTGTACACTGCATTGATGGGTTTACTGTGCAGCTGTTCCACTCCCAAATTCTGCAGGAGCCTTCATCCCACTTATTTTGCCGTTATGGTACTTAAAAGAGATGGTTACTTGGTACAGTATAATCGTCCTGCAACTGGTCACTAATGCTCAATTGTCTTTAGCGAAAACTGCGTCCTCCCTTTAAGGATTCCCAATGAGACTCGTCCATTACTGTGATGCTCTCATCTGATCCCAAAGAGTTGCAATACATCTTGAATTATGCCTCTGAATTGAGTCAGTGTCTTCCTTTATTCCTACCTGGTGGAGATCGACCAGGACTCAAAAATGTGACTGAAAGCATTCTGCTGGAAGCCTCTTTTATAGGTGTACTATGGTTTTCCAGAATTTTTCCAATGAAGTGTCGTTGGTCATTAGCCTAAGTTATAACTGACCTGATGTTCTCGTTGTGTCAAATTTAATTTTTACTACTAGGCATGTATACTTGATTAAGGTTTAACATTTCGTCAAAGATTAGTTTACTAGAGACAGACCACAAGTTCGGAGTAGTAAACGAAATGGAGAGAAGAAATGAAGTAGAAATTCTGACATTGGCCACAATCAGGCAGTGAAATGAATTCTGTGGCGACAAGTGAAAATTTGTGCCAGGCTGGGATTCAGACTCACATTACCCACTTTAAGCAGGTAAGTCGACCACTCGCGTAGACTGAGCAAGCTTCCCATCCAACCCAATTTCGAAACAACACTTTATGGCTGTTAATATTATTTCTGTGTGGGTGCATTCTCTCACCCGAACCCTTACAGAAAGGGGAGATGTTTGGTCACATCTTTTTCAAAGGAATCATTCGAGCATTTGTCTTAAGCCGTTTAGGGATAAAATCTGAAGCTGCATAGGTGCATGAGTATATGACCACCATCCTACCACATGCGATTCAATTGTTCTACCACTGTGAACCCTCGCTCGATGTGACAAAGTTACGCAGTTTACCAGTGCACAATTAATACAATGATATTTTAAACATTTTGTGGCTATGCACTCAGCAAATACACAAAATGTAACCGTCAGTGAACCGACGGCACAAAACTATTTTAAAAAACATAAACGAGGTTTCGGTAGCTCTAAGACTATCTTCATCAGAATGAAAAAAGTTACATGAACTCAAATGACAAATTTTGAATTTTCAGCCACATTGCTGTCGTCTGATGACACGTTCATTGTTCCATCAGTCAAGATAGTGACGTAAATTCTTGACTCACTGAACCATAAACATGTCATTTGACGTGGCACTGTTACTGAAAATTTAAAAGTTGTCATGTGAGTTCATGTAACTTTCACCAAGCAACAACGAATTTGTTTAATGCTTGGACGCAGTGCAGCTGTGACGCCACTGAAAAAGGGAAGAGGTGAAGATTACAGTTTGATGTCCAATTGACAACGAGTTCATTAAAGACGGAGCACAAGCTCAAATTGGTCAACGATGGGGAAGAACATCAGCCATACCCTTTTCAAAGGGACCATCGAGACATTTGCCTGAAGCGAAATTGCAGGAAGCCTAAACCTGTATTACTGGACGGGTATTTGAACACTGCTCTTCCTAAGCACGAACCCAATGTCATGGCACTGCGCCTTGTCGCTCTTTAGAATCATTATTGCCCCACCAAACTCAAGTCTTTTCACAGACAGCTCCTCTGTTTTCCTGTAATAACTACACAAGACCTTAAGACAAAAGCTCTCCTTCTTAGAAATGTAGCTCAATGCCAGAGTGTTGGCTCAGTCTGGAGTGCTTACTACAAGGATTTACTCTCTGCAATAAGGAAATGAGTCAAAATTCCGACATAACTTGTACAATAGCTACCGAAAAAAACGCACTACTTTTGATGTTTTCCTAATTTATTGTAGCAATGAGGCAACCAGTAAGATCCTGCCTGATGTTTTAGGAATAACTATGTAAATACACCACCTATGTCTTGTGAAGTTGGTACTAAAGACTCGAAATATGTTATGAAGTGAAACTAATATTTCACTAAGGGACTGTTAAATCAATTATTGCTGAAAATAGCAGCAACCATACTGTCATGGAGGTCAGAAATATCTAGGGTGAACAAACTTATATTAATTAATAGGTATTGATCACATGTCTGTGTTTAAACGCTGTTAACTACGCTCCATATAGACTTATCTAGAAATATCTAGATCAGCAACAGTTATCATTAGAACTGCACAGTGTCAGAAAGGATCATGTACTATAATATGCTGGATCGTGGCTGATTTCCCATTTTAATAATTGTGGTTGGCAGTGTTGTCGTACACTTGGTAAACGTCATAGTTGACACCAGATAAGTTTTGTACTCCGAATGTAAATGCCATTTGTATTACAAAGCACAAAAGTGAAACTAAATCACGATTGAATCTGCCTTAGTTAAGTGGGAAGCCTGTCTACATTATATTCTGTTATAACAGTAACATAAACACGTGCAAAATATTCTCTATGCTTGCTAATATTAATGACAATACATTATCATATGAAAAATTTTGTCACGGAATTATTAAAGTAGAAACAAATATCTGTTTTGGTAACACTCAGAATTGGGCTGTTGCTCTAATTCTTCTAGCATTTCCTGTAAATATATCATTTTGCTAGCATGTGGCTTATGAACCAATATTTCAATAATAATGTTTCAAAGATACTGGATTTAATGGCCCCAACAAAACTTGAACTTCATGTCTAAATCCCCACTACACAGAAGCTCTAATCACTCCCTAATAGAGTTCTCAAAGAAATAACCTGAAAGCAACAGTTCCTCTATTAGCATCTGCAACTCGGTGATTGCAGAGACTGTAAATATAGGGCTCCGTTAGGTCGTACTGGAAGCTTTTGCCGCGCGTAGTGGCCGCCCGTTTTAAGGCCCCATGTCACGGATTGCTCGGCCTCCTCCCTCGGGCATGGGTGTGTGTTTTGTTCTTACCATAAGTTAAAGTAGTGTGTAAGTCCACGGACCGATAACCTCAGCACTTTGGTCCCTTAGGAATTCACACACATTAGAACATTTTGAAAGCTTCCGCCAAATGGGCTGAGTCGCTTTACTATCACTATCAGGAATAATACCTGTTAAAATTCTAATTAATCTTGGTATATTCTGAAAGCACTTTATCTGAATAGAGCGACAAACACTTTACACAATAAACTGTCTCTAACAAATAGCCGAATGTTTCCTAGCTAACACCCATTCATATTCAGTAAGCATGAAATGCAGCGGTAGTTACTGTACCGTTTACTCGCCATAACTACAACACAGTTTTCAATACTTCACTCGCTACACGGTATCTCTATGTATCAGCCAGCGACACACAAAAAAACGAGAAAGGAACAGCAAGTCAAAGTTCTTGGAAACAGAATCTTCGTAATTTTCATGAAGTTGGTAAAATCCTGACCTTACTTTACTTCTGTCCAAAACAACTGCTTTACGTACCACACAGTACACGGTTTGATATGGTCGCACTTCACATGCCAAAAAAGGCGGAACTAGCTCTGTACAAAATTCCAAGTGCGACCGCTCAAAATAGGCATCCGAGGGGCGCTTCATAGCCATCGGCTCAGTTGCCATCCGAAGGCTGACAGCTGCACTGCGCCCAAGCATTAAAAAACTTCGATGTTGCTCGCTCGCTTGCAGCTTTAAAGTAATGCGCCAATCAGAAACATTTGCAGCAGACGGTCTTATGGAGAAAAAGTTTTAAGTTACTTGCTTAAGTGGTTGCTCTGAAATAACCTTTTATATACACTCCTAGAAATTGAAATAAGAACACCGTGAATTCATTGTCCCAGGAAGGGGAAACTTTATTGACACATTCCTGGGGTCAGATACATCACATGATCACACTGACAGAACCACAGGCACATAGACACAGGCAACAGAGCATGCACAATGTCGGCACTAGTACAGTGTATATCCACCTTTCGCAGCAATGCAGGCTGCTATTCTCCCATGGAGACGATCGTAGAGATGCTGGATGTAGTCCTGTGGAACGGCTTGCCATGCCATTTCCACCTGGCGCCTCAGTTGGACCAGCGTTCGTGCTGGACGTGCAGACCGCGTGAGACGACGCTTCATCCAGTCCCAAACATGCTCAATGGGGGACAGATCCGGAGATCTTGCTGGCCAGGGTAGTTGACTTACACCTTCTAGAGCACGTTGGGTGGCACGGGATACATGCGGACGCGCATTGTCCTGTTGGAACAGCAAGTTCCCTTGCCGGTCTAGGAATGGTAGAACGATGGGTTCGATGGCGGTTTGGATGTACCGTGCACTATTCAGTGTCCCCTCGACGATCACCAGTGGTGTACGGCCAGTGTAGGAGATCGCTCCCCACACCATGATGCCGGGTGTTGGCCCTGTGTGCCTCGGTCGTATGCAGTCCTGATTGTGGCGCTCACCTGCACGGCGCCAAACACGCATACGACCATCATTGGCACCAAGGCAGAAGCGACTCTCATCGCTGAAGACGACACGTCTCCATTCGTCCCTCCATTCACGCCTGTCGCGACACCACTGGAGGCGGGCTGCACGATGTTGGGGCATGAGCGGAAGACGGCCTAACGGTGTCCGGGACCGTAGCCCAGCTTCATGGAGACGGTTGCGAATGGTCCTCGCCGATACCCCAGGAGCAACAGTGTCCCTAATTTGCTGGGAAGTGGCGGTGCGTAGGATCCTACGGTCTTGGCGTGCATCCGTGCGTCGCTGCGGTCCGGTCCCAGGTCGACGGGCACGTGCACCTTCCGCCGACCACTGGCGACAACATCGATGTACTGTGGAGACCTCACGCCCCACGTGTTGAGCAATTCGGCGGTACGTCCACCCGGCCTCCCGCATGCCCACTATATGCCCTCGCTCAAAGTCCGTTGCACATACGGTTCACGTCCACGCTGTCGCGGCATGCTACCAGTGTTAAAGACTGCGATGGAGCTCCGTATGCCACGGCAAACTGGCTGACACTGACGGCGGCGGTGCACAAATGCTGCGCAGCTAGCGCCATTCGACGGCCAACACCGCGGTTCCTGGTGTGTCCGCTGTGCCGTGCGTGTGATCATTGCTTGTACAGCCCTCTCGCAGTGTCCGGAGCAAGTATGGTGCGTCTGACACACCGGTGTCAATGTGTTCTTTTTTCTATTTCCAGGAGTGTATATATGCTCTGAAATAACCTTAATTATATATATATATATATATATATATGCTAAGACTACTAAAACTACTTGCAGGCCAAACTTCGGGATTACACTCCTCCGCTATTCTTCACACCTACAAAACCTAGATCCGATCCAGCCTCTGATATGTATATGTTGCATGGGTCTATGCCCCACCAAAGTTTTAGAAGTTCCTCCAAATTCTCGGACGCCGTGCAGTCCGTCTCGATTTCCACATTTTTTTACCTTCCCACATCTGGATCCTCTGCCATCCCTGCCCCCCTCTCCTCACCCCTATCGAACACCTCTGCATCTCCTATACTATCTTGAAACTAGATTTCAATCACCCAGTTGTCTCCCTTTGATCACCAAACCTGGTTTTGTGCCGCGCCTTCATTAAAACATCCCTCTGTCACTGCACTTACACACACTCCATGTTCTATCCTAGTGAAGCTGCAACCAGCTTCCCTCTCAAAGACAATGAGATCCGACCCCTTATTTATCCTTCCCCACCTATCCCACTCCACATCAGGGATCCTGTCTCCACTTTCTTCTCCATCCATCCCCATCACTTTTCTCTCATTAGCGTTGCCCTACTCACACAATACACTAATCCTCACGCTCTATATCTACCTACGACTGTATTTCCCACTATCCACCTGTACTCCTACCTCGAATCTCCATAGTTTCACTGTCTAACAGACCCCTAACTTTTTACCCACATCACTGAACCCTATGTAGTTTACATGGGCGTACCAAGCGAGTGGCGGGGGGAGGGGGGGGGCGGGCAGCTGCCTCCCCCGCCCCTAGAAGATATTCGCAGTTTTTCACTGGTTTACTGTTTTATTTAATAAGAAGAGCTGTATGTTGTCTCGAGTCCTTGTTTCCTGAGACTAGTATGACCTGCTCCCCCCCCCCCCCCCATCCTAGTTCAGGATGAGAAGGTAGTATACCTTCTCATCCGTGTTTTTATCACAAGAATTTCATCATGTATATATTTTAGTTTTTTAACCATCCGATTTTTATTTTTAATTTAACATAGAAAACAATCTCAATTTTAATTTCTGTTTCACATTGTATTCATTTTTAAATCGGTTGGCTGAACACCGGAGAACTGTACCGCTGACAGCCCACCCCTGCCCATATGGCGCGAAGGGGATGAAATAACAATAAAGGAAAAAAAAGTTTTTGATAGTTTTCATTATTTGTACCAAGTTTCTGGCAGTATGGCTTTCAATTGTTTCGGCAGTACGCTTCATAAACCAAGGGAGAAAAATGACTAAGATTGGTCGGCTGCCGCTCTCCATTCTCATCGCAACCCTCGCTTCAGTGCAACTGCTGCGTCTCATATAATCAATCTATTTGTCATACACACACATATTTACGTCTGGTCAAACACTTTTTTTCTTATACTGTCATTGAAAAAAAAAGGAAGCACTGACTCATACTGCTGTATGTGCCCAATATTGTAGGCAGTTTCGATAATGTGGAACATGTTTCATATCCTTGATCGACTCTAAGAGTTTTGGTAATGTAACCCATTGGTTGTCCCGGGCGCTGAGTGCATAGCAGTGGCAAATGTGCTGTCACAAGTACCACTGAGAAGTGTGGTAAGACCATTACTGCTGTGCATGTACCTACGAGTAAACGATGTGTCAGACAGGGTGAGCACCGGAGATGATTAAACAGCGATACTTGAGCTTCATCACTACCTACAACGGACATCTGATTAGAACGGTAAATACAGCTACTTGTTCACTTGTGATGTAAAGTCTGTTAAGAGGTCTCTGCCAATTTAATTTAGGTAACAAAATAATTAACTATGTTAAAGGCTGCAGACTTTACTTAGAAATATCTCCATCATCACATCTCTGGTGGAAGAGCAATACCATTTTCACGTAGATAAGAGCGATTTAAGTACACTTTTCAGTGACATTAATGTCCCCACCTGTCAAAAGCCTGAATAACCACCTTTTTGCAGCGCCAACTGCTGAGAGATGTCCAGCAAGAGAGTCAATGAGTTTCTGGAAGTGCTGCGACCAGCTGCGCTAGGCTTCTCGGTTGAGGACCCACGGTGTGAACAGCCTGATGGAGGTGGTCACACAGATTGGCGAGTAGGCTTTTAATCCGAGGCGTTTGCTGGCCAGGAGAGCACAGAAAACTCATTCTGGTGTTTCCCGGACCACTCACATACGCTGCAAGGTGTGTGACCCGTTGTATTGTCCAGCTGGAAGATGCCATCGTGCCGAGGAAAAGCAAACTCCATGTGGGGGTAGACACTGTCCCCAAGAATAGATGCACACGTGTGTTGATTTATTGTGCCTTCCAAAATGACGAGACGACCCAGGGAATGCCACGAAAACATTCTCCAGACTATATGCTCCCTCCTGGTCTCAAGACGTTGGCTTTCAGACGTTCTCCGCCGTGTACGTCAACGATCATGTATCCAGTGGAGCAAAAAACGTGATTCGTGTGAAAAGGCCATCTGTCGCAACTCAGTGGAAGTGCAATTGAGCTGCTAGTGTGCAGCCACTGAACAGCAGTCAGCGTGGGCGCATGGACAAGATGCCTGCTGTGGAGTCACGTATGGAGCAACGTTAGCTGGACGGTGGTTAGGAGACACTGTAGGCAGGCCTTTGGTTCACCTCGTTAGTCACTTGGTATTCGCCGGTACACATCTCCGCAGCTGTCGTTCACCCCTGTCTTCCTCAGTTTTCGCTAGCGACATTTTGCCACGCACGGTACACTTTAACCACGGCAGCACGTGAGCAGTTTACAAATGTAGCAGTGTAGCAGCTGCGTAAATGCTTCTACCATTGGCCCGAAACCCAGCGGTGCTGCTGCTTTGGACGTCAGATAAATCACCCCGATTCCATATAACGAGAGCGACTGCACTGTTTTCCATGTCCCTCAGACACACTTCTTATATGCTCCAGTGCTAGTGCTGCCATCTACCGTCTGTGAGTGGATATTGCACGTTGAAGTGGAACATTGGTGGTGGTCTCATTAAAGTGACTGGACCGTGTATATAAGGCCAGATAGACCACTTCCTGAACATATCACTAATTTCAGTACTGAATTGTGCCCTCGCATTTTTAACTTCCTAGGTTTTGTAAACATTTGTGCTTTTCTATAGGCTGTTGATCGTTAAGTGGTGGTCAACGCCACCTGGTGACATAAATGTATCACAAATTTCTTAAAAAAGTAGTTGCTGGACATTAAAGTACATAGATTTTTTATCTTTTGTGCAGAAGTAGATTGTCCTTCTGGCCCTGTTATTTTTCTTCAAGTAGCAGCGTAGTTAGCCATTAGAATCTAGCGATACAAGTTTTTATCTTGTCAGTAAATCGTACGTTTATGAACATGCTGAGCACAGTTTAACAAGAAATTCTGTATTAGTGTTAGTGGTGCATGCATCAGGTGTTGCTTTTGGTTTAACTATTAGTTATCATTCTCTTCTAATGCGTAAATATTTTTGTACCATAGATTTGATGATGTTACCATATCTGCTTGTTCGCGAGGGCATCCAGCTCTTTTTGCGTACAATATTCCGGAGGTAAAATGGTTCCCTATTCGGATCTCCGAGCAAAGACTATTCAGGAATATGTCGTCATAAGGAGAAACAAAACTCATTGCACTTGAGAGAGAGTGGAATTTTATATCGCTTTTGCAGGTAGACTAGAAAATTTAAGAAAGGAAATTGGACAGTGTAAAGTAAGATTTAGGGGGAACTAGCAAAGTTCGGTTTGTAGGAGGAACAGGACTTATGGTCAGGTGAGTACTGTGTTATAAATACCAAATCGAATAGAGTAATGCCGGAGTAGGTTCAACAATGAATAAGAAAATAGGAATGAGAGTAAGCTACTATGAACAGCATAGTGAACGGATTATCGTAGCCAAGATACACATAGCCCACACCAAACACAGCAGTACAAGTTTATATGCCAACTGTCTGCGCAGACGATAAGACTGAAGAAATATATGTCAGTCAAGACAGTATTCAGATAGTTAAGGGAAACGAAAATTTAATTTTGATGGGATATTGGAATTTTATAGTAGGAAAATGAAGAGGAGGAAAAATGTATAATGTTGCACAGAGCATAATTTAATCATTGCTAAAACATGGTTTAAGAACCTTGAAGGAAGGTCGTATACTTGGGACAGACCTTGAGACACCAGAGGGTTTCAGATTGATTATACAACAGTTAGACAGCTTCTGGGACCACGTTTTAAGCTGTAAGACGTTTCCAGGTGCACATATAGCCTCTTACCGTAGTGTATTGGATATGAACTCTGAATTAAAACTGAAGAAACTGCAAAAAGACAGGAAACTGAGGTGGGACCTAGATAATTTAAACGAATCAGAGGTTGGTGAGAGTTTCAGAGCGTGCATTAGGCAACGACTGATTACACCAGGGGAACGGTATACGTAGAAGAATATTAGTAGCTTAGAGAGATGACAGCAGAGGTCCACATGGGTAAAAAGAAAGGTCTCACAGAAATTCTTGGATATCATAAGCAGTATTGCTTTTAATTGATGCAAGAAGGAAACATAAAAATGCAGCAGGAGATGAAAGGGAATGAAAAAGCCTTAATAATGAAAGAAAATCAGGAATTACTACATCACAAATGTGAGGATATAGAAACTTATATATCTAGAAGAAAGACAGATACAGCCTACAGGAAAATTAGAGAGACCTTTGGGCAAAAGAAGAGCAGCTGTACAAATATAAAGAGCCCAGATGAGATACTGGCAAAGCAAGGTAAAGCTGAAAGGTGGAAGGAGGATATAAAGGATCTGTACAAGAGAGATGACCTTGAAGGCAATATTACAGAAAGGGAAGAGAACGTAGATGAAGATGAGATGGGAGACATGATATTGCGATATGTATTTGACAGAGCACTGAAAGACTTAATACGAAACAAGGCCCCTCGAATAGACAACACGTCAGAACTACTGGCAGCCTTGGGAGGGCCAGCCAGTTTTAATAAATCATGGTTGAGAAACACCAACACAAATTCTCAACAGAAGAATGGAAAAACTGCTAGAACCTGTTTGTTGTTGTGGTCTTCAGTCCTGAGACTGGTTTGATGCAGTTCTCCATGCTACTCTATCCTGTGCTAGCTTCTTCATCTCCCAGTATCTACTGCAACCTACATCCTTCTGAATCTGCTTAGTGTATTCATCTCTTGGTCTCCCTCTACGATCTTTACCCTCCACACTGCCCTCCAATGCTAAATTTGTGATCCCTTGATGCCTCAAAACATGTCCTACCAACCGATCCCTTCTTCTAGTCAAGTTGTGCCACAAACTTCTCTTCTCCCCAATCCTATTCAATACCTCTTCATTAGTTACGTGATCTACCCATCTTATCTTCAGTATTGTTCTGTAGCACCACATTTCGAAAGCTTCTATTCTCTTCTTGTCCAAACTAGTTATCATCCATGTTTCACTTCCATACATGGCTACACTCCATACAAATACTTTCAGAAATGACTTCCTGACACTTAAATCTATACTCGATGTTAACAAATTTCTCTTCTTCAGAAACGCTTTCCTTGCCATTGCCAGTCTACATTTTATATCCTCTCTACTTCGACCATCATCAGTTATTTTGCTCCCCAAATAGCAAAACTCCTTTACTACTTCAAGTGTCTGATTTCCTAATCTAATACCCTCACCATCACCCGACTTAATTCGACTACATTCCAATATCCTCGTTTTGCTTTTGTTGATGTTCATCTTATATCCTCCTTTCAAGACACTGTCCATTCCGTTCAACTGCTCTTCCAAGTCCTTTGCTGTCTCTGACAGAATTACAATATCATCGGCGAACCTCAAAGTTTTTACTTCTTCTCCATGAATTTTAATACCTACTCCGAATTTTTCTTTTGTTTCCTTTACTGCTTGCTCAATATACAGATTGAATAACATCGGGGAGAGGCTACAACCCTGTCTTGCTCCTTTCCCAACCACTGCTTCCCTTTCATGCCCCTCGACTCTTATAACTGCCATCTGGTTTCTGTACAAACTGTAAATAGCCTTTCGCTCCCTGTATTTTACCCCTGCCACCTTCAGAATTTGAAAGAGAGTATTCCAGTTAACATTGTCAAAAGCTTTCTCCAAGTCTACAAATGCTAGAAACGTAGGTTTGCCTTTTCTTAATCTTTCTTCTAAGATAAGTCGTAAGGTCAGTATTGCCTCACGTGTTCCAACATTTCTACGGAATCCAAACTGATCTTCCCCGAGGTCGGCTTCTACCAGTTTTTCCATTCGTCTGTAAAGAATTCGCGTTAGTATTTTGCAGCTGTGACTTATTAAACTGATAGTTCGGTAATTTTCACATCTGTCAACACCTGCTTTCTTTGGGATTGGAATCATTATATTCTTCTTGAAGTCTGAGGGTATTTCTCCTGTCTCATACATCGTGCTCACCAGATGGTAGAGTTTTGTCATGACTGGCTCTCCCGAGGCCATCAGTAGTTCAAATGGAATGTTGTCTACTCCTGGGGCCTTGTTTCGACTCAGGTCTTTCAGTGCTCTGTCAAACTCTTCACGCAGTATCTTATCTCCCATTTCGTCTTCATCTACATCCTCTTCCATTTCCATAATATTGTCCTCAAGTACATCGCCCTTGTATAAACCCTCTATATACTCCTTCCACCTTTCTGCCTTCCCTTCTTTGCTTAGAACTGGGTTGCCATCTGAGCTCTTGATATTCATACAAGTGGTTCTCTTCTCTCCAAAGGTCTCTTTAATTTTCCTGTAGGCAGTATCTACCTTACCCCTAGTGAGACAAGCCTCTACATCCTTACATTTGTCCTCAAGCCATCCCTGCTTAGCCATTTTGCACTTCCTGTCGATATCATTTTTGAGACGTTTGTATTCCTTTTTGCCTGTATCATTTACAGCATTTTTATATTTTCTCCTTTCATCAATTAAATTCAATATTTCTTCTGTTACCCAAAGATTTCTATTAGCCCTCGTCTTTTTACCTACTTGATCCTCTGCTGCCTTCACTACTTCATCCCTCAGAGCTACCCATTCTTCTTCTACTGTATTTCTTTCCCCCATTCCTGTCAATTGTTCCCTTATGCTCTCCCTGAAACTCTCTACAACCACTGGTTCTTTCAGTTTATCCAGGTCCCATCTCCTTAAATTCCCACCTTTTTGCAGTTTCTTTAGTTTCAATCTGCAGTTCATAACCAATAGATTGTGGTCAGAATCCACATCTGCCCCAGGAAATGTCTTACAATTTAAAACCTGGTTCCTAAATCTCTGTCTTACCATTATATAATCTATCTGATACCTACTAGTATCTCCAGGATTCTTCCAGGTATACAACCTTCTTTTATGATTCTTGAAGAACCTGACCTGGGGAATATCAGTTCAGATTCCGGAGGTGCATAGAAACGCGAGAGGGACTGACCCTACGACTTCTGTTAGAAGATGGATTAAGGAAAACCAAACCTAAGTTTACTGAATTTGTAGACTTAGTCTAAATGTAGCATACAGGGAGCGAAAGACTATTTACAATTTGTACAGAAAACAGAAGGCAGTTACAAGGGTCGAAAGTCACGAAAGGGAGGCAGCGGTTGAGGAGGGAGCGAGACAGGATTGTAACCTATTTATTCAGTCTGTACATTGAGGAAGCAGTAGAGAAAACCAAAGAAATATTTGGAGAAGTAATTGAAGCTCCGTAAGAAGAAATAAGAACTTTGAGGTTTGTCAGTGATATTGTGATTCGCCGGAGACAGTAAAAGACTTGGAACAGCAACTGAACTGTATGAACAGTGTCTTGAAAGGAGGAGATAAGATAACGTCAACAAAAGCAAAACAAAGGTAATGGAACGTAGTTGAATTAAATCTGATTATTCTGAGGAAATTAGAGGAGACCCTAAGAGTCTAGATGAGTTTTATATTTGGGCAGTAAAATAAATTATGGCAGTCGAAGTAGAGAGGATATGAAATGAAGAATGGCATTGATAAGAGAAGCATTTCTAAAGGTAAGAAATTTGATAACATCGAATATATATTCAAGGCATATTTGGAAGGCTTTTCGCAAAGCATTTGTCTGGAGTTTATCATTATATGGAAGTGAGACGTTGACGATAAACAGTCTGAACAAGAAGATGGCAGAAGCTTTTCGAAATGTGGTGCTACAGCAGAATGATAAAGATTAGATGGGTAGATCAAGTAACAACTGAGGACATACTAAACAGAATTGGGGAGAAAACAAAATTGTTATGCAACTTGACTAAATTAAGGACTCTGTTGAGAGGACACATTCTGAGACATAAAGGGATCACCAGTTTGGTATTGGATGGCGGTAGAGGGAGACAAGGAGGCGAATACAGTACGCAGGTCCAAAAGTATGTAGGTTGCAGTAGTTATTCTGAGATGAAGAGGCTTGCACTGGATAGTGTAGCATGTAGAGCTGCATCGAAACCAGTCTTTCGACTGAAGACCACAACAACAGCAACAACAACAACAACAACGACGACAACAGATGCTTCAGCTTATCAATAAGTAGTAAATGAACGAGACAGCTTTTAGCTTCTTCAGACTGGCGTCTCATAGTACACTTAAGGTCCAGAGAAACTGGTAAAATTGCCTAATATCGTGTAGGGCCCCCGGCAGCACGCAAAAGTGCAGCAACACGACGTGGCATGGACTCCACTAATGTCTGAAGTGGTGCTGGAGGGAATTGACGCCATGAATCCTGCAGGGCTGTCCATAAATCCGTAAGAGTACGAAGGCGTGGAGATGTCTTCTGAACAGTACGTTGTAAGGCATCCCAGATATGTTCAATAATGTTCATGTGAGCGGTGTTTGACGGCCAGCGGAATTGTTTAAACTCAGAAGAGGATTCCCGGAGCCACTATGAACAATTCTGGACGTGTGGTGTTGCATTGTCCTGCTGGAATTGCCCAAGTCCGTCGGAATGCACAATGGACATAAATGCATGCATGTAATCAGACAGGGTGCTTACGGACGAGCAACCTGTCAGAGTCTATCTAGACGTATCAGGGGTCCCATATCTCTCCATCTGCAGAGGCCCCGCACCATTACAGAGCCTCCACGAGCTCTAACAGTCCTCTGCTGGCATACAGAGTCCATGTATTCATGAGATTCTCTCCATACTCGCGCACGTCCATCCGCTCGACGCGATTTGAAACGAGACTCGTCCGTCCAGGCAACACCTTTCCAGTCACGAACAGTCCAGTATTCGTGTTGACGGACCCAGACGGGCCATAAAGCTTTGTGTCATGCAGTCATCAAGGGTACAAGAGTGTTCCTTCGGGTCCGAAAGCCCATATCGTTGATGTTCCGTTGAATGGCTCACAAGCTGACACTTGTTGATGGCCCAGCATTGAAATCTGCAACAATTTTCAGAAGCCCTGCACTTCGGTCACTTTGATCGATTCTCTTCAGTCGTCGTTGGTTCCCTTCTGGCAGAATCTTTTTCCGCTGCAGCGACGTCGGAGATTTGATGTTTTACTGGGTTCCTGATGTTCCCGGTACACCGCGTTTAAACTCACGTAAATCTGCGCCAGACACTAGATGTCTTACATAGGCGTTGCCGCCCGCAGCGCCGCGTTGTACCTGTTCACATTTCTCTGTATATCAACACGCGTGGCTATACTCGTTTGTTCGACGCTTCAATGTAGATTAACGAGCAAATGATGTATTACTATGCCGTTACCTTCATTTGGTCACAAAATATTCCTCTTCCTCACTGGTGGAAAAGCTGCCGCTGTTGCTCTTAGCTAAAATGTTCATGACTGTACTACTTGATTCGAATGATACAGTTTCATTTATCAAATGTCACATTATTTATGTTTACAGAAAGATATCAAGCAAAATACAACAAATTATTTTTCTAAGCGAGCCACTTAAATTTTTTGATATTCTTGCTTATAAAACATGGCATTTGACATGTTTAGTAGCGTACTGAGTGACTTAAATTCAGTTTGTTACTTTCGTTGAGAAGTGCATAACTCAACATTTGAGTGTATCAAGCAAAGTTATCATGTTAAATTAGCTTTTGGTAAGAGATGAAGAGAAGTGAACGCGCAACTGCGAAGAAGTGATGAAAGATGACATTTTATGGTCAAAAGAAGGAAACCGCAAATAATATTTTCTTTGATCGTTGATATCGCGAGAGACGCTACTCTCGTAAAACTATCAACTCTGTCGTATTTTTACTCTTATGAAATAAACTGAAGTGAATGTAACAGCAAAAACAATCAAATGTAGTCCTCGGAAGTGAAATGGTACCTCCGTAACACTTTATAGTAAACAATTGTATTTCATCCCATCTAGAGAACAAATTATTACTGAAATTACATGAAATCTCGCTAGAGCCCCCCCTCCGCACCCCCAATCTCCCCGACCAACACCGCTTCTACTACACCTCGACAAGATACAGACTTTTATCTAAGACAGAAAAGTAAACCATACGGGTACAAACCTGCGGTAGTCAAAGTCAGTAATTCTTCTGAGACTGTGATTGTGCCGTTCGCTTCCGCAGATGTCTTTTGGCAGATAACAACTAACGTTGTCACTTGTAGAAATAACATAACACTATAACATACGGAGGTTACTATTATTGCCGGAGCCTCTGTAGCCCAATATAATGAACATGTAATGGCCAAGAATACAGACTCGATGCTTGTCATTAAATTCTGTACTAGATGTATATCGATGATGGCAGCGTATGTGTCAGTCAAAGCGGAGACCAGTTTCCTTAGTTTCATATGGTAAACTTGAATCTCCAGTACGCGCTTTCTCGCTTGAGGCAGGTGCCTGTGAGTAACGTACAACTGGTGCACATAGGGAACACAGCGGACTGCGGTTCTCTTAAACACAGATGACGTATCACGTGACTGACAGTCGTGGAGTTCACACTGAAAGCATTCCTTGAGTGCGGCGTTGAGAGTCCTGAATCTTAGACAGAGGAATGAAGAAACTGATGCAAACTGGATTACGATCAGAAACGTCACGAAATTGTTAACAACGACAGCTGTAAGAAAGGGTTGTCGTGCTACGACGTAATAACAGATGGTGGCGACAGAGCCTAAGAGAATGAAAGATGACACACAAACCAGAGGTAATGTTAATCTGTCGTCTCTCTGCCCTGCAGTAAATCCAACCAAGATGTCAGTGAAGTGGATGTCCTCCGTAAATTCGAAGAACGTTTTTTTGCAGTTACACAAGAAGAGCAGTATAGAAGAAGCTGACATAGTGGTGCTTAATGTGCAGATAACTAACCCTGGTATGGCCCATTTGTGCCAAATCCCCCCGTCCAGTAAAAAATAAGCTTGTTGTATCCCGTTGTAACCTAAGTACAACACTATCGTTAACACAGTGATACTGTATACGCGGGAACAGGTAGTTAGAAAAACGCTATGTGGTCGACACAGAGGTACTCCAGAGAGCGCAGTCAGTAAAAGTAGCGGCTGCAGGCTCTTAACTACACCCGCACGACTTCCAGTCTGCAGGAGTGGCGCCATAGCTCTCTATGGACGAGTATAGACTGAGGCTGTACTGCCTAGTGTTTGATCCTCCCGGGAAACTAGGAGTGCCCTATCGAACCACTCTTCATCAAAAATGTATTAGCCATAAGAGTCTACAAGAGCTCGGTGCAACATTTCATTGAAGCAATGTGAATAGCAAAATCCAGCTATTGACTGATATTTCAATAACAAATCATTAAGGCGCGTTTTCTCTACTGCCTGATAATAAAATCGATTCTGGAAGATAAGTTTGTTGTTACCCTTGTACACGTTGTCTCTCTACGAAAAACAACTGTCTTGTGATATCACATGCGGCACAATTGTTGTAACAACTGGTATGACGGCTGACATACGCCACTTTGTGGATAACCTTGTTTCCATAATAACAAGCGGGCACTCGGGACTTTTCAAGTAAATTAATTTCATAAATTTGTAATTTCGGTGTGGAGTGGTCGTAAGACGAACGCCTTAACATCAAGATGGCGTACATGATTTTGTTTGCGTAAGACGAAGAAGAAGCCGCTTGGGATATTTCAGTTAAATTAATTTCGTAAACTTGTAATGTAGGTGTGAAGAGAGACCCTTAAATGATCGGAATGAGGATTCAAAGAACAAATTATTTCTTCCTTACCTGCTCACCGCTGAGGTCTGCCTAGTGCTTACTTTCATCAAATTAACAAGTGCTCGTTGATCGTCTTCTCATTATGTCTAAGGTTAATTTAATATCGGATCAAAAGAACGACTTTAGGCAATGTTTTTGTTTTTACTTTCCACTGGCAGTTCAAATTACATGAAACACACAAATTCTGTTCCTGCTCGGTGGTGACGCACATCACGTGTTAACCTACTGTCAGTTCAACTCTGCCTGCCTTATATTGCAGCAACTTCCTATGAATCTCTCGTGATACTACTGTTATGGCGTCAACCAAGCCATGCGTCGTATTTACAACATGACTGTTAGTGCATATTATACTTTTTGTAACTTTACATTGACTAGACGTTCAATTTTATGTAAGATTCAATAAGAATTACCGATACCCATGAAGTGACTTTTCGATTTGTATACAAATCATTTTTATTACCCCAGAGAACCTAGTACTGCTTCGCAATTCCGAAATACGTATCGGACTCGGATATGCGTCCTAACTTCCTTCTGCCCCTCTCTCGATCCGTCCTCGCCTTCCCCACATTTTGTCCATTTCTTCTTCCTTCCCCTTTCCATAAATTATTTAGAAGGAGAAACAGTAGATATGTGAGGAAAAAATTATGTAACAGTTTAAATGCCCTGCTATCACAGTTAAAACTGATTGTGAGGAGGAAAACGAATTGCTCTGGAAACTTTCGACATTTTTGGTAACAATGTTTCGCTGCAAAATATGTAGCTGAAGTTTGTACAATTGTTTATTAGAGTATCGTAAATCGGTGAAACACGTTTCGAGATTTTTGCTAACAGTGTTTCAGCTTTATTCAGGGTGAGGAAAAAATGCCGCACTTGGCGATTGACATGCGACTCCTCATCCTAGTTCAAGCCAGAAGCGTGTGTGGAAAACCTGGTCCTGGTAATAGGTTCAATGGAAGACGATTGAAAGAATGAGGGTCTGGCAACGCTGTAACAGCGTACAGTGTGAGCACGGACGTGTACCTTGTGTATCTCTTTCTATTACTGTTACCTTCATTTAAACATTAAGACTTAACATGAACCTTTTACGGATAGGAACGACCATTTCGTTTCTTCCATAACACAAATAGTCAATAGAAAATAATAGTGTATATACACTCCTGGAAATGGAAAAAAGAACACATTGACACCGGTGTGTCAGACCCGCCATACTTGCTCCGGACACTGCGAGAGGGCTGTACAAGCAATGATCACACGCACGGCACAGCGGACACACCAGGAACCGCGGTGTTGGCCGTCGAATGGCGCTAGTTGCGCAGCATTTGTGCACCGCCGCCGTCAGTGTCAGCCAGTTTGCCGTGGCATACGGAGCTCCATCGCAGTCTTTAACACTGGTAGCATGCCGCGACAGCGTGGACGTGAACCGTATGTGCAGTTGACGGACTTTGAGCGAGGGCGTATAGTGGGCATGCGGGAGGCCGGGTGGACGTACCGCCGAATTGCTCAACACGTGGGGCGTGAGGTCTCCACAGTACATCGATGTTGTCGCCAGTGGTCGGCGGAAGGTGCACGTGCCCGTCGACCTGGGACCGGACCGCAGCGACGCACGGATGCACGCCAAGACCGTAGGATCCTACGCAGTGCCGTAGGGGACCGCACCGCCACTGCCCAGCAAATTAGGGACACTGGGGTATCGGCGAGGACCATTCGCAACCGTCTCCATGAAGCTGGGCTACGGTCCCGCACACCGTTAGGCCGTCTTCCGCTCACGCCCCAACATCGTGCAGCCCGCCTCCAGTGGTGTCGCGACAGGCGTGAATGGAGGGACGAATGGAGACGTGTCGTCTTCAGCGATGAGAGTCGCTTCTGCCTTGGTGCCAATGATGGTCGTATGCGTGTTTGGCGCCGTGCAGGTGAGCGCCACAATCAGGACTGCATACGTCCGAGGCACACAGGGCCAACACCCGGCATCATGGTGTGGGGAGCGATCTCCTACACTGGCCGTACACCACTGGTGATCGTCGAGGGGACACTGAATAGTGCACGGTACATCCAAACCGTCATCGAACCCATCGTTCTACCATTCCTAGACCGGCAAGGGAACTTGCTGTTCCAACAGGACAATGCACGTCCGCATGTATCCCGTGCCACCCAACGTGCTCTAGAAGGTGTAAGTCAACTACCCTGGCCAGCAAGATCTCCGGATCTGTCCCCCATTGAGCATGTTTGGGACTGGATGAAGCGTCGTCTCAGGCGGTCTGCACGTCCAGCACGAACGCTGGTCCAACTGAGGCGCCAGGTGGAAATGGCATGGCAAGCCGTTCCACAGGACTACATCCAGCATCTCTACGATCGTCTCCATGGGAGAATAGCAGCCTGCATTGCTGCGAAAGGTGGATATACACTGTACTAGTGCCGACATTGTGCATGCTCTGTTGCCTGTGTCTATGTGCCTGTGGTTCTGTCAGTGTGATCATGTGATGTATCTGACCCCAGGAATGTGTCAATAAAGTTTCCCCTTCCTGGGACAATGAATTCACGGTGTTCTTATTTCAATTTCCAGGAGTGTACTACAATTTGGAACAAGTAATGTAGATTCCATGTGAGTGATGTAACTTTAATGCTATAAATGTACCGGAAAGGAAATTGATAAAATGTATAAAATGTCAGACATCACGTGTTATTGAGATATAGGGTACAAAATTTCAAAATGTTATTAATTTAATTAATTGAGACTCAATACTTATGTTTCACATATTGTTAAATAGGTTTGTATGTTACGTTTATATGGATCAATAATGTGTCAATGTGTCAATAAAGTTTCCACTTCCTGGGACAATGAATTCACGGTGTTCTTATTTCAATTTCCAGGAGTGAAGTAATATGGTCTGTATCCGATGATGTACAAAAAACACAGTAGGTAGCCCACACTAGATTGCACATTATATTAAACTCAATAAATACATTCTGTATGTTTGATCTCCAGTCTCACTTTCACACAGCCATTACATGCACGTAAGAGCAACGTTCACTTTAGAGAAAATGTTCAAAGCCACCACCTTGCAATTGCAAAATCTTCGCTGGATCATACTGCCAACGCGTCACGAACGCGAACGAATGGCAGTTGTTGAGTTTGAAAATACCTCCACGAGTGAAGCTAAGTTCGTCACTCCATATCACGTTATTCATAAAACGTTCGTTATCTCCCAGTTATTGCAAAAGCCATTCACAAAACTGTTCTCATCGACTGCGGTCTTCTGGCTGTCGGTGTTGAGTTAACGTTTACTGATATGGATACAGTTCTTCATCGTGGAACACTACAACATCCAGTCTTTGAGTTATCTGAAATGCCTTCCAATATCACGGGTACTTCGCTGAGGTCAGTGGTGAACTGTTTTAAGAATTGCGTCCAGTTTTTGGACGGCTTCTGTCAATTCTTTTTGGAGGAAAATTACCGGTTTCACGAAGGCGTTGGTCCAGGCGACGAAAACATTCTCATCGGGATGGCGTCTTTGAGGGTACTGTGCACGATACGCATGAGCGGCAGCAGCAGTTCGGTTATCAGATGAACCCAGAACCAAAATCGTATCGATGGATACATCATTTGTGTGTGTTTCATTGGAAAGCCGTCCTACATAAACTTGACAGGACCAGTTATGATTGTTCACAGTGAGGTTAGTAGACATAGGCATGCAGTTTGAGGCATACCACTGTCGTCTGGTAGGCTATTATCACGTGACAAAACGATGTCCTCTTCACAAATTACGAAAACTAGGAAACAGAGGCCTAAAAAATAAAATAGAAAGGTGACGAGGATTCGAACCACAGCTCTCTGGTGAATGTGGATTTGATATCCCAGCGGTGTACTTAGTGAGCTATGATGACTGGTGCACTAGCGTAGGGTGATACACATTCCGAAGCGCTGCACAATGTGACAGTGTTGCCATCTCCTCGTTTTCATACCCGTGTTTTCAAAATGCACCCGATTTCTTTTTGCTAGACAAACTTTTACCTTGAATCTGGATGAGGAATCGCATGCTGACCTCCCAGTGTATCAGATTTTTCATCCTTTATACTGCCTGCATTTCTTCCTCCTCTTTCTCTGTGTTCCCCTATTTGTCCCTCCTATATCTCCGCTCACCTTATCCTCCCAACATTCTATACGTACTTCTCCACCTTCACACACTGTCTGTCCTCCTACTCCTCACTCTCTCTCTGTCCATTTCCTCTGGCCCTCTCTCTTACCTTCTTCTTCCTCCTCCTCCTCCTCCCTCTGTCCACATCCTCCTCCCCTCCCTCTATCCTCCTTCTCTCCTTCCTTTTTCACTTGCCCACTACTCCACTATACCTTCGCACTCTCAGCATATATCTCCTCTTTGCACCCCTCTGTCGATCCCCTCCTCACCCAACCCAATCTCCCTCACCCCCTCTGTCCATCTTTTGCTCTCCGACTTCTGTGTCCAGTGCCTACTCCTGCTCTCTCTCTCTCCCTCCTTCTCTCTCTCTCTCTCTCTCTCTCTCTCTCTCTCTCTCCCTCTCTCTATCCATTTCTTTCCCCCTACCTCTTCCCCCATGCCTATCCACAGGTGTAGCACCTGCTATCAGTACAAAGCTCCTACTTCCTTCTCTCTATCTCCTGCTCCCAACACCGTTTATCCATATCATCCACCTCTCTGTCGATCTTCTTCTTCCCCTTTTCTCCATCCATCTCGTCCTTCCTCCGTCTCACTACACATCTTCTCCACCTTCTCTCTTGTCAGCTGTGTCCATCTGCATGTGTAGCCCCTGCAAAAGATTGTGATAAAGCAGGTTGATACTACACTCAAGTACAAGTGCCCTGATGTGTGGTCTGCATTGTAGTGCAGGTAGGAAAGGCAGGCTGATACTGTTCCCACACACCACGCCTATCATGTCCGGCAACCTATATGCCTATATTGCAGACGCTGGAGAAAACGCACAGTTTTACCCATACCCCACTCCTATGGAAGTAGGAGCATACAAACCTCACAGTGCTGATACTCGTGACCTCTGTTCTTTCTATACCAAATTTGGTTTAAATCAGTACAGCAGTTTGGCAGGAGATCCTGAAGAGTTGCACATATCCACTGGTACTTCATATACCTATAGAGATTACAAATATATTTATATATAATGTATACAGTATTACAAATATGTAGCCTATGTTGGCCCAAACCTTTATCTCAGTATTGCATAAAATTAAGTAATAACATTAATAATGGTTTGGACAGACATAGACTACAGTTTCAAGCAAAAATAAGAAAATCAGTTAAAAACATTTAGAGCTTTTTGGTAACAGCAGTAGTTAAAGACTCAAGACTTGTCTTAATATAGCAGAACAGACTGACTCAACTAAGTTTACCTGAGAACAGAACAGCTGAAACAATTAGAAATCAAAATGACTATAAAATGCCAGAATAAAAATAGAATAGCATATTGTCATTATGTATCTCACATGAAGGCATTTCATTTGAGAAGTTCAGATATGGAATCTGATATTCTCAAGGCAGTATATTTTCAGTATTATCAATCTATTCTCATTGGTAGTTTGATTAAGTGAACTGAATTAAAACATCTCTTATGTGAAACTATTTGTCTGAATCGAGATATTCTGTTCCGTTTCAACTGAGTTAGCGTATTTGCCTCAGAACACTTTTTAAAAGGGCACAAGTAAAGAGCAGAGTCGAGCAATGCTCCTGTAACATAATTCCCTACAAAACCTATTTTCTCACTGTAATTAAGACGATTTGGACTTTGAGCAAATGCTAGTAATTTTGACAGTAATTTCCAAAAAGGAAACCAAAACCAAGAACTTGAATCACATAAGGACAACTTACAGTGTAAGTACAAGTAAAGTGAGTTGTAAGTAAAAGAAAAGGTAATTTCGAAGAATTTCGTATTGTAGTCGACAGTGTCTGGCATGTTACACCAGAACGAACTATATATACAGGGTGGTCCATTGATAGCGACCGGACCAAATATCTCACGAAATAAGCGTCAAACGAAAAACTACATAGAACGAAACTCGTCTAGCTTGAAGGGGGAAACCAGATGGCGCTATGGTTGGCCCGCTAGATGGCGCTGCCACAGATCAAACGGATATCAACTGCTTTTTTAAAATAGGAACCCCCGTTTTTATTACATATTCGTGTAGTACGTAAAGAAATATGAGTGTTTTAGCTGGACCACTTTTTTCGCGTTGTTGTAGATGGCGCTGTAATAGTCACAAACGTATAAGTACGTGGTATCACGTAACATTCCGCCAGTGCGTACAGTATTTGCTTCGTGATACAGTACCCGTGTTAAAATGGACCGTTTACCAATTGCGGAAAAGGTCGATATCGTGTTGATGTATGGCTGTTGTGATCAAAATGCCCAACGGGCGTTTGCTATGTATGCTGCTCGGTATCGTGGACGACATCATCCTAGTGTCCGGACCGTTCGCCGGATAGTTACGTTATTTAAGGAAACAGGAAGTGTTCAGCCACATGTAAAGTGTCAACCACGACGTGCAACAAATGATGATTCTCAAGTAGGTGTTTTACCTGCTGTCTGCGGCTAATCCACACATCAGTAGCAGACAAACTGCGCGAGAATCGGGAATCTCAAAAAAGTCGATGTCGAGAATGCAACATCAACATCAACATCGATTGCACCCGTACCATATTTCTATGCAACAGGAATTGCATAGCGACGACTTTGAACGTTGTGTACAGTTCTGCCACTGTGCACGAGAGAAATTACGGGACGATGACAGATTTTTTTGCACGCGTTCTCTTTAGCGACGAAGCGTCATTCACCAACAGCGGTAACGTAAACCGCCATAATATGCACTACTGAGCAACGGAAAATCCACGATGGCTGCAACAAGTGGAGCATCAGCGACGTTGGCGGCTTAAAGTACGGTGCGGTATTATGGGAAGAAGGATAATTGGCACCCATTTTATCGATGGCACTCTAAATGGTGCAATGTATGCTGATTTCTTACGTAATGTTCTACCGATGTTACTACAAGATGTTTCACTGCATGACAGAATGGCGATGTACTTCCAACATGATGGATGTCCGGCACCTAGCTTGCGTGCGGTTGAAGCGGTATTGAATAGCATATTTCATGACAGGTGGATTGGTCGTCGAAGCACCATACCATGGTCCGCATGTTCACCGGATCTGGCTTCCCCGGATTTCTTTCTGTGGGGAAAGTTGAAGGATATTTGCTATCGTGATCCACAGACAACGCCTGACAACATGCATAAGTTCACAAAGGTACATGTATCACATTGGAACAACCGAAATAAAATGTTCAAACGTGATGCCCCATACGCATTCTACATTCTCCGATGGAGGTCTACTGGTGTTTGTCCTTTGGCAGCCAAGACGTTGGTGCTGTTGGACGCATATGGTAATAAAGCCGCCATAGTTCACGTTTCCACATTTCCCACACGCACATCAGAAAGTCAAAAACAGCACACTAGTCCCTATATAGGGTGGTCCATTGATCGTGACCGGGCCAAATATCTCACGAAATAAGCGTCAAACGAAAAAACTACAAAGAACGAAACTTGTCTAGCTTGAAGGGGGAAACCAGATGGCGCTATGGTCGGCCGCTAGGTGGCGCTTCCATTGGTCAAACGGATTTTTTAAATTGGAAACCCCATTTTGATTACGTATTCGTGTAGTACGTAAAGAAATATGAGTGTTTTAGCTGGACCACTTTTTTCGCTTTGTGGTAGATGGCGCTGTAATAGTCACAAACATATAGCTCACAATTTTAGACGAACAGTTGGTAACAGGTAGATTTCTTAAATTAAAATACAGAAGGAAGGTACGTTTGAACATTTTATTTCGGTTGTTCCAATGTGAAACATGTACCTTTGTGAACGTATCATTTCTCAGAACGCATGCTGTTACAGCGTGATTACCTGTAGGTGCTACATTAATGCAATAAATGCTCAAAATGATGTCCTCAACCTCAATACATTTGGCAACACGTGTAACGACATTCCTCTCAACAGCGAGTAGTTCGCCTTCCGTAATGTTCCCACATGCACTGTGAATGCGCTGACGCATGTTGTCAAGTGTTGTCGGTAGATCACGATAGCAAATGTCCTTAACTTTCCCCACAGAAAGAAATCCGGGGACGTCAGATCCGGTGAACTTGCGGGCCATGGTACGGTGCTTCGACGTCTAATCCACCTGTCATGAAATATGCTATTCAATACCGCTTCAACCGCACGCGAGCTATGTGCCGGACATCCATCATGTTGGAAGTACATCGCCATTCTGTCATGCAGTGAAATATCTTCTAGTAACATCGGTAGAACATTACGTAGGAAATCGGCGTACATTGAACCATTTAGACTGCCATCGATAAAATGGGGGCCAATTATCCTTCCTCCCATAATGCCGCACCATACATTATCCCGCCAAGGTCGCTGATGTTTCACTTACCGCAGCCATCGTGGTTTTCCCGTTGCCCAATAGTGCATATTATGCCGGGTTTCGTTACCGCTGTTGGTGAATGACGCTTCGTCGCTAAACAGAACGCGTGCAAAAAAACTGTCATCGTCCCGTAATTTCTCTTGTCCCCATTGGCAGAACAGTACACGACGTTCAAAGTCGTCGCCATGCAATAGGAATATGATACGGGTGCAATCGATGTTGATGTAGCATTCTCACACCGACGTTTTTGAGATTCTCGATTCTCGCGCAATTTGTGTACTACTGATGTGCGGATTAGCCGCTATATCTACTTGGGCATAATCATTTGTTGCAGGTCGTGGTTGACGTTTCACATGTGGCCGAACACTTCCTGTTTCCATAAAAAACGCAACTATCCGGCAAACGGTCCGGACACTTGGATGATGTCATTCACGATACTGAGCAGCATACACAGCACACGCCCGTTGGGCATTTTGATCACAATAGCCATACATCAACACGATATCGATCTTTTCCGCAATTGGTAAACGGTCCATTTTAACACGGGTAATGTATCACGAAGCAAATACCGTCCGCACTGGCGGAATGTTACGTGATACCACGTACTTATACGTTTGTGACTATTACGGCGCCATGTATCACAAAGCGAAAAAAGTGGTCCAACTAAAACATTCATATTTCTCTACGTACTACACGAATATGTAATAAAAGATGTGGGTTCCTATTTAAAAAAACGCAGTTGATATCCGCTTGACCTATGGCAGCGCCATCTAGCGGGTCAACCATAGCGCCATCTGGTTTCCCCCTTCAAGCTAGACGAGGTTTGTTCTTTGTTGTTTTTTTCGTTTGATGCTTATTTCGTGAGATATTTGGCCCGGTCACTATCAATGGATCACCCTGTATATTCGCATCGTAGTGATGTAGGCTGCAGCAATGGCCTCAGATGGAAACGTTTTAATCGCCCCTTATCTGCGAAACTATACTGCTTGACATTTGCTTAGGAAGAGAGACATTGTTGGAGAGGAATAATCACAGGCGGTGATGGGCGACATTGAACACAGTACATTTATAATAGATGTAGAGTGATATAGCGAAAAATGGTACAGATTTCACCACGTGGGAAAGTAGCATAAGAGACATTGATAAAGTTCCAGTTTCAAAAAGGTCAGGATCCAAATATAAATGCTGATATTGCACTCTGTAAGGAATATGTCGTCCTCGGGCGCTAATGCATATTTTGCACATTATGCTGGCTACCAAATTGTTGATGAGTCCTTGGGGGATACTTTTCCACTCACTCTCAAGGCGGTTTTAAGTTCTTGAATAGTTGAGGGAAGCTGTGTTCGTTGAAAACCGCTTCTGCAAGAGCATCCAAGGCATGCGCTTTCTTGACTATGGTGTGGTTGAAGTGGGGTGCATTTAACAGGCTTCCGAGCATGCAAACCAGCCTGGTTTTATCGGCGCGAAATTGTTCTGTACCGGTAGCAGTCGCAGGGTCTGCAGCGATCTGTCTAGGAATGGGATGTCTGTTCCTTTTGTCCTCTAGCGCTACGTTTCTATCGTCTCGTGCTGTGGCGGTCCCTCTACTACCACCGGAACGTTTCTGCATTGCATTTCCACCTCGAACGGCCTTTATTAATAGCGAGATGACAATCTTGGACATACCCACTACTGTCGTGCGTCGAGCTGTCCAACTGGTCTGTCACGATCGTAAGCACGGAATGTCACATTAATCGGTTCACTACAGTCTTCGTCAAACACCATACTGTTTGAACTGCCAAACTCTTACAGAGTGTTTATGCACAGTATTCGCTGCAATTAACACGTCCCTTCTTCTATATTCTCTTTACTATCACTGGTCGGTTGTTCTGTAGCATTTGTCAGTTGTGCAGTAGCAATTGGCAGTTGTTTCTTAGCAAGTGTCAGTTGTTCCTCGGTATTTGTCAAGCAGTGTAAATTACAAATCAAATTAGTTTGTGTACACAAATGTACGTCCTTGAATACGCTACATACTAACTTGCCAGCTGAAATGGCTAGGAGAGACTCCCATTATGTGAAGATGTTCTTGCCCTCAATGGCTCCAGTTACTTATCAAACGCTTTAATGTTGGCTACTCTTAAATCGCAAATATACGATACATATACTCATAATATAAAACTGACTGTAAGAGAAAGCGTTCTTAAAGTAAAACCCAGTAAAAATAACGTAATTGTTGGCACAGGTGAGCCAGACGAACACTAGAAACGTGATAAATGGCCCCACCTGCTTCCGCTAACTACTCCACTTCAAGTGTGCATCTAGCATACCTGCACAAGTATCTATTTAATTTTTTACCAGATTTCACTTTGAAAAGTACATATCTAACAGTCACTGTATTGTGTGAAAGTTTGCGATCCTGTATCGGCGATTTTCAAATTACATCCTTAATACGTCTATGCAGTTAAGGGGGACGTTCATGAAAAACACACATTACTTAAAAGATGCACCATGTCACTAGTTTTGAAGACAAGACAATGAAATTTCCTACCGTGCTTTACATGAAATTAACACATTTACTATTAAACTCCTTGGATTATACGTAAATAAGGTAAATGTATATAATACAAGGAATGTAACAGTAAATGAGTTAATTTCATGTAAAGCACTGTAGAAAATTTCATTGCCGTGTCTTCAAAAACTAGTGACTTGGTGCATCTTAAAATTTTAAATTCCATAAATAAGGTAAATATATATAATCCGAGATATATATCTTATAAATTGTTCATTAGATTTCTACAACATTTTCTCTGTTTAATCTCTTTGCATATAACAAGCTTCTCTCAGATTTCTTGAATATATCGAATAGGAGGATTTTAATAATTTTTAATTATAGTTTTGTAAGTAGAATACAAACTTCATAAAATTTCCAAGCCTCATATTCCAGCTTACACTTAGAATTTCCAAATTTACTCTTAAGACAATATTTCTTGTATTTATAGAAACAAGTGCACAAAATTTCGTAATTCTAGCCTTCACAGACTCTGAGAAAAACGTACACACATTTTAAATACGTCAACTGGAAGTTCAACCTGACGTTTTTTGTTGTGTCACCTCTTCAGAAGGCCTCAGATTTCTACTCAGGGTACTCTTTCACTTCAAGGCCCCACTTCTATTTTCTTGTTGTTTGCCTTCTTTCTTTTACCAGGTCGTCAATCGACTTTTCAACTGCAGAGAGACGGTGTAAATCTATTTCTCTCAAGATGTGAAGTTTCGTATCTTAAAACGTATTCCCTGTAATACTTTCATCCTCCCTACGTTCCCAACATTAAATAGAAGAACTGCATCGTCAGCTGCAATTCTAACAGCTGCAGCAGATGAAAATCTTATTTTACGGCCATCGTTTCCATACGAGTGAATTCAGAGACTCATTTGGATTCTGGGTTTTCATTTCCATCATTCAGAGCAAAAATATCTTCATATAGTGAGAGTCTTTCCTAAGCTATTCAGGTGACAGGTTAAGAAGTAGCGTATTCAAGGGAGTACAGCTGTGTATTGTAATGCCACTTCCTCGGACGAGAAATGAAAATCAAAAATTAGCTCCAAAATTCCCAGATATTTCCCCAAAACAAGTACCAAATTCCATGAAAAATGAACAAGCAAACAAATTTCCAGTTAACACTATCATTTGTATATTAACCAGTAATTGAATCAGGAATCTAACACTTAGTAAGTCATTAACATACGAAAGAAAGATCGGATTCCAGTAAAATCAAACTCATAATTCAAAATCATAGTAAATCGCAAAATCATTATAATTAAAATTCGCAAAGTAGAACCAACGTTGGCAAAGAATACTCCGTGTGAGTACTCTTTGAGATTCGTGAGTAATGGCTAAGGTTAATTCAATCCATTGTCACTACGTTACGCGAGTTAGCCAAAGCAGGTCATACTATTGAATGCTCGTATATGTAGGCGCAATTATATTGTTTTATCAGAATTGGTTATTGCGATCTACTATGACGAAGTGAAACGATACTTTGACTTCAAATATTATGTTATTTAGAATTCAGATAGAGGACTTGCATATATTAGACAGAAGTGACTTTTAATTGGATAACCTGAAGTTAACACTAATTAGGAATTGAACACAGACAATTTCATTCGTAATAACTAATGGACTATGAAACTTGGCGATAGTTGGAAGCTTATAATTTTTGATACTTGGCGATAGTTGGAAGCATATAATTTATGGTATTTGGCAATAGTTATGAAGCATGTAATTTATAATTCCCCCCAACACCTGGGAAATATTCTTCCTCACGGTTCTGTTAGGAAGTGACTAATATTGTGTAATAAACCAGCATATCGTGTCAATTGACACATTTATCATTCAAGTTTTACAATATTATTTGTAGAGATAACGTGCTGCGATATTATCTGACTGAAGCGCTCGGCGTTTATATAGAAACTCCTTTACGTTAGGAATTAATAACACTATTACGACTGGTTATAGGTTTCAGATTACAACCAGAATTTGGTGTCGCTGGAAGTAATTTGAACTTATCATTAATATTTATGTTGTGACTTGGAAAGACAGCCAAGCCACTATGACAGGAAGCCGAAAGGCACGCGTTTAAGCTCACGCAGGCTGGCGTGAGGTCTGGAACAGTTAAGGGAATTTATAGTAGTAAAGAACGTAAGTAACTACTGGAATACTTAACTTTAATTCATAATTGGTGAACATCGGTCTGACGGTACATACAACACAAGATAAATAGCAAATGATAATGGCGCCTTGCTAGGTCGTAGCAAATGACGTAGCTGAAGGCTATGCTAACTATCGTCTCGGCAAATGAAAGCGTAATTTGTCAGTGAACCATCGCTAGCAAAGTCGGCTGTACAACTGGGGCGAGTGCTAGGACGTGTCTCTAGACCTGCCGTGTGGCGGCGCTCGGTCTGCAATCACTGACAGTGGCGACACGCGGGTCCGACGTATACTACCGGACCGCTGGCGATTTAAAGGCTACCACCTAGCAAGCGTGGTGTCTGGCGGTGACACCACAGTTTAAATAGCAACTTGCACAAGTCGCGAGTTCAGTTCATCAATGTTCTGTTTGTAACGTCGATACCGATACATAAAAAATAACAATCTCATTGTTCTACCGCTGGGTGTTAGTCAAGACCGAAGATCCGAAGAAGAACGTTACAAAAAATGCCGCCCATAACGTGGGGCTCGATCACGAAGAAACCGTTACACTTGGCGCACTAAACCCGAGGCTAGATCAATAAGACACCTACAAACGTCCGGTTACAAAAACCAGACGTCTGAAGCAGATTAAACTACAACGCAAGACAGGCGTAGGCGCTTATTTTGCGCCACATTCTCCACCGACGCAGAACTTGAGTCCACGAGCGCAGGACGCAGCCCGCACCAACCTACAGCGACGCGCCGACTATGAGAGCGACGACGTGTGACGCCATGAAGATAGGGGGGCGCTGAGGCTGCATAAAGCTGACTGCGCGTCCGTTGTTTCGACTCAACCCAGCAACAAACAGTAAAGTACAGTACAACTCAGGTTAGTTAGTAGTAGATGAACTCTTGTTCTGTGTGTGGTGTAGCATTGGAATCTTTGTACCAATGAATATTAGTTAGGATATTGTGTGCACCTACATAGACAGCTGAATAATTATTACTAGATAAATAAGTTTTGTAAACTGGTATTTGTCAAGTATTATTCAAGATGTACAAGAGGACCAAGAAAAATAGATCAGAATCTGACAAAGAGGAATTCGATATTAGAGAAACCCCAGTGGAAGAGATAAATCAAAATGTACAAAACATTCCTTCTGTTGACCCTGAAATTGAGTCAATAGAACGAATGAATGAACTGAAAATGCCCACAACTTCCGATGATGAAATTGAGAAAATTCCGGACGTTGTTGAAGCGCAGGTAACAGTAATAAACGAACCAAGAGAAGCTTCTGGGGTGGCCGTTGCTTCTCCCGCGCAGCACTTCGATATGAATATATTATTTAGTTTCATGTCGAAGATGGAGGAAGATATATAACGGAGAGAATTATAAAGCGAGGAAAATAGAAAGTTTAGGCAAGAAGTGTTAGAATTACAAAGGAATTGGGATCTTAAGTACAACCAAAAGATTGAAAAGGTACAGAATGTGGTTAATAACATAGCTAGTTCTGTTCAAACGCTAGAAGAGAGTTTAACAATAGTAAAGTCTACACAAGATTCAGCAGTACTTCAACTTGCGGACCTATCAGAAAAGATGAACCAATTAGAACTAACTACTAAGCAGAATGTTGATTCGTTCTTAGTTAAAACATCTAGCCAGTGGGAAAAGGAGATGTCCAACTGGATAGACGAGCAATCTGAATAGATTAAAAAATGGGTAGATGATACGATAGAACGTAGATTGACTTCTATCTGTAATTATGAATTAAATGTCTCCAATTGTGAAGACTTAGAACAGCTCGAAGAGGAGTTTAGTATTATTAGGAACAGAGTAGTCAACGAATTTCCAATATAAGTGGAGAGTACCGGTCATTTTGGCGCCGTTTTGAACGAAAGTGTAGAGGAGCGTGGCCAAAGCAGGTGGGGAAATAGCCAGTAAAAGTCAAAACTGTAACGTTTGCCCTGAAAAAAGATTACGTTACTATCTAAAGCAGCGGGAATCGATAGCGAGGAACGATCTTTGCCCAATACAGAATCGTTTACTCAACGAACTGCATTGTCTTCGATTAAAATTGAAAAGAGTATCTTTAAAAGCAGACAATTCCCAATATTCTCATGTGAAAAGAATACTATTCATCCTAAAATCTTTATCAATAGTTTCAAGAGAATATTCCCCAAGGGGTGGATGGAATATGATAAGATCCAGTTCATAGTCTCTAAAATGGTCGGAGAGGCTTCACTCTGGGCCAGCGAGATTAGTGAAACCTGTCATGAGTTTGAAAAACTGTTTTTAGCCAAGTATTGGTCCACTAGTAAACAGGAACGTTTGCGTAAAGAAGTATATAATCCCGAGTTTTACAATCCAAAAAGGGGAACATTACGTTCATATTTTGAGAAATATATGAATAAAACTCTGTATTGGACGGAGCCGATATCACATCGCGAGATTATTCGTATTTTAAAGACAAGACTTCCAATTAATATCCGTGAGATGTTAGTTCACGCCCCGGATGATGACTTTGAACAATTTCTAGCTACAATAGACTCTATTGACATTATACAGAAGGATATCCGTCCGTTAAATAACAGAGAAATGTACTATAAGAATGGTAACAGTAATAATTACAATAATGGTAATCATCCTCAGAATAATACCAACAATCGGTAGAAAACTGATAACAGAGATATACAGCGTAGACCTAACTTTAACAACCAAAATTTCCATGATCAAAATTATAATAACCAAAACAACAGAAATAAGTATAATCAAGGCCCGGCTTCACCGGAGGTGAATGTTACACGTTTTAATGAATCTAATACACAGAATCGAAAAAGAAAATTTAATGGTAGTAGACCATATGTAAGTCAAGAACCGAATAATACTGGAAATCAGAATCAGTCGTTCCAATGGGTTCAGATTCATTCTCGTTGGGTTAACCAAATGTACTCAGGTAATATACCAAATTATTCGTGTCAGAACGCTTCTGCGGCCATGCCTTTAGGAAATGGTGCAGCAAAGGTCCTAAATTCTGTGTATAATTCCCAAAACCATAATGTGCATGATGGAGAGATTGTTGAAGAACCGCGTGGTGAATATGTGAATTCAACGAACTAGGGCCAGCCAGTCCTGGACTTCCGCGGGTGGCTGGTACGAGCAGTGGTGGTCATGACAATCATTGTGTAGGTTTGCTAAGATATAATGCAGGGATAGATATCACAGAGGAATTGATGAGTGAAGAACCGAAAGAACATGTTCAAGCTGTGATAGTACATTTTCAGGTATTCCATTTATCTTACCAACTGATAGACACAGGGGCTACGACAAATGTGATGTCATTCGATTTATTTAATTGTGTTAATAGAGTTGAGAAAGTACCTAATTTTCCAGTTACGGGTTGTACTGTTTCTTGTGCTTTTGGAGCTTCTGTTAAAGCAATTAAAGCTCAAGTGATGGCGGAACTATGTACTCAGGAGGAAAGACTTAAAAGCACCTACCTGATCATTAAGAATTTATCGGTACCATGCATTTGGGGGTGGGATTATTTGGCCGACAACCAGGCAGTCATCGACATAAAAAAGGAGTATGTACTTTACACACAGTCAACGGAATTGTTGAACTGTCTCTATTGAAATAAAGGATTCCTGATAAATATTGTCAGAATCTATCAGTAGTATGTAATTATAGTAATGTAGTATCGTGTGACACCGAGAACTTGTCAGTAGCAAATCCCAATCCGGATCTTGAACAGATTATATGAGATAAAATAAGTGAATCAGAATCTTTGTCTACCGTACAACGACAGGAACCATCAGAGTTGTTACATGAATATGCTCCAGTTTTTGGTAGTCACCCTGGCATGATTAGAGGATTTAAATGTAGAATCCGTGTGAGACCTCATGACAGCTATTGTAAGACGACATATTCTATACCCTGGTAAAAACGTGAAGCGTTTAGGATAGAAATTCAACGGATGTTAGAATGGGGTATCATTGAACCATCCAACTCGGAATGCAGTAGTCCACTCTTAGCAGTAATAAAAGCTAATGGAGACGTAAGATTGGTACTTGACGCTAGGAATATTAATAAAATCTCCATACCTGTCCAAACAAGGCCAGAAAATCCCGATGAATTGTTACAGCGTTTCTATGGTGTTAAGTATCTATCCTCCATAGACTTCCGTAGTTCGTTTTGGCAGGTGCCTTTAGATGAAGAATCTAGGAAGTATACAGCTTTTATTTTATGGGTAAGAGTTATCACTTTTAAGTTATGCCTTTTGGTTTGAATATCAGTGGTGGAGTTTTCATTTCCGCACTTGATACCGTGTTGAGCCCGGATTTAGTTAATGAAGTGACATTGTATGTTGATGATCTCGTAGTGGCTACTGATACATGGGAGCGTCACTTGGAGTTGCTGCGACGAGTGTTTTGAGGTGTCAGAATTATGGAGTAACGGTAAACCTTTCCAAATCTGAGTCAAATTTCTTGGTCATATTATCTCACCTTTAGGCATAACTCCAAATCCTAAGAAATTTAAAGCCATAAGTGAATGCCCATACCCTGGTAATCATAAGCAGTTAAAATCATATCTTGGACTAGTATCCTTGTTTAGAAAATTTTTGCCACATCAGGTATTGAACCAGGATTATTTGTTAAATTTGTTAAGGAAAAACACTTCGTGCCATTGGACACCTGAGTGTTGCGAAGCATTTGAAAAATTACGACACGCGTTATTAAATGCCCAAATACTCAGATGGATAAGCAATTTTATATAGTTACTGACACTTCAGACACGGGTCTAGGGACAACATTGTTTCAAATGGATATTCCTGAAGATATTAATACCTTTAAAATTATAAGCTTTGCAAGTCGCATGTTCACCAGTTTTTAAAGAATGTATACCACTACAGAACTGGAAGTTTTAGCCTTAGTGTGGTCATTAAAAAAGTTTAGGTATTTTATTTATGGTAAGCCAATTATTGCATATTGTGACCACCAAGCAGTAACTTTTTTAATGACTTGTAGATTACTGCACGCCCGATTAACTCGGTGGGCCTTGCTGTTGCAGGAATATCTGTTAAAGATAAGGCACATGCGTGGCAGAGACAAGGTAATAGCAGACGCACTGTCTAAACTAACGCGTAGCGTCGCAGGAACGGTTGCAGTAGCGAATAGAACCGATAACTTTCGTGTCATGTTGATTTAACATAATTTGTATGAAAAGGATACAAAATTCATGTGTAAAAATATTGTTGATCTACAAGGACAAGATTCTAAATGGAAATTAATTAGACGATCACTCTATGACGATCAGGAGAGTCTTAAAAATAACAAATTTTACCTACATAATGAGGTTCTATTTTATAAAAATAAGGATTTATTTCGCCAATGGAAATTTTGTATTCCTTCTGCATATGTGATAAAGTTTCTTTGGCATACACATTTATCATGGGAAAACTATCAATTATTCTATTAAAACCGAGCTTCTACCCATAGTAGTCCAGGATGTTCTTTACCTGGTGTCATGTGATGTAATGGGTCCTTTACCAACTTCCAAAGGTAACTTTAAACACGTGATAGCATTTTATGATCTATTTGCTAAGCTAGTGAAGGTATACCCAGTGAGATCTGTGAGAGTGAAACCCATGGTGAGAAACTTTGAAAGAAAAGTACGTTGTCCAAGTTGGAAAACCAAAAAACTTACTAACGGACAATGCCTCCTATTTCTCGTGTAGGGCTTGGAAGGAGTGTCAAGGCGGGGAAGGTATTGGGCACATCCAGATTACCAGGTTTAATCCAAAGAGTAGCCCTATTGAACGGGTGTTTCGTGAATTAAATCGATTTATGAGGACATATATTTCTCACCAACACTATCGTTGGGTTGGGTATTTACAAAAATTTGAAAACTATATATAATCATTTAACACACTCATCCACAGGGTTTCCTCCTTATGATGTTTTCTTTGGGTGTTGTCAGTCTAACCAATGGAATGAAGATTTACCTAAATTAAATGAAACCATACCAGTAAATAAAACGACACTTCATAATCAAGTACGTGTTGCTATCCAGCGCCACGCTTATTTAAGAAAAGTATATATGATAAGTACGTAACAAAATCTATTAAATACCGAGTAGGAGATAACATTGTTCTAAGATCTCACCAAAAGTCATCGGCTATAAAACGACTGAATAAGAAGTGGGAATTAAAATACGAGGGTCCTTTCAGGATAACATAAATACCTCATCCTGGAAATTATATTCTGTCGAATACAAAAGGAGTGACCAAAGGAATGTTTTGCCATCAAGATTTAAAACGGTTTTGGTCATAGGTGTGTGTGTGTGTGTGTGTGTGTGTGTGTGTGTCAATTACCACATTATTTGTGAATTATTCGCTACATTTTATGAACTATTCCAGAATAGACATTCATATTAGTTAGTAGTTCTACTTTCACATGTCTATTTGTTTCCAATGATGATAGAAATAGCATAAAAAAAGAAAAGATATTCAGAACAATATCCATGTTGCTGAAGAAATAATTATTAGGATGTTTTATGTTTGTCGAAATGAAACTTATTTATGCAAATACTAATAATAGATATAGTTGTAAGTATTGATTTTTCCCCTGCTATTCAGATGCAAGTTATATTTTGTGTATCACAGTCTCCGAATTTCAGCAACAGGTACCGCATGTATAAGAGAATTTACTTCAATGAATAGGAGGCCACTGAGCTCTCTGCTCACCCGGGTGCCAACTGTTTTAGCACAGGATTGATCATGGAGCTGCAAAACTTACACAGACCGCACAGGAATGTGTGATGTTACTGCTACTATTTTATCCATGTCACCTTTGGTACTATAGTCTAAGTGTTTCAAAATGTGTATGTATATGAGATGAGAGGATACTAGCTCACAACAAAAAATCGTGTCACCTATCATCCCTTTAACACCACAGATGGCGAGGAGTAGAAAGATGTGGTAAACATTGACAACAAGAAGGGATTGGCCGGTTGCATATGAGGTAATACAACATCGAATACCTTCCATGGTACTGGAGAGGGCTGTTGAGAGTAAATACTGCAGGGGAGGGAGTAGATTGTAAAACATCCCACAAATAATTGAGACGCTAGGTGCAAATGTTGTTTTATATTCGTGGTATGTGAAGTTCAAAATTCAAATACCAGTCAACCAAAGCATTTCGGCGCAGCTTTACAAAATCTTGAGAAAATCAGAAGAAAAGACGTAAAAAAAACACTTACGGAATTTATTCGCTGATTATGAATTCTTTGACAGCAGCTGAAACATTTCCATAAATGATAAAATATGTGAAGTTTAAAAAAGAACTTATAGAATTTATTCACTGATTGTGAATTTTTTGACGTCAGCTGTATTGGACATAGATATACTAACTGTTCGTGGGAGATGATTTTTGGAGTTATTTCACGCAGTGTTAGTTGTCTGTTAGCATTGACAACTCTACACAAATGCCACTGCTCTCGATCGTTAAGTGAAGGCCGTCGGCTAATGCGTTGTCAATGGTGAGAGTTAATGTCGGAAACGTGGTACTCTCGGGACGTACTTCACACTGTGAATCTCGTTATATTGAATTTCCTAACGATCTCTGAAACAGAATGTTCCATGTGTCTACCTCCAAATAACGTTTCGCGTTCAAAGTCTGTTACTTCTCGTCATCCGGCCATAAGCGCGTCGGAAACATTTTCACATGGACCATCTGAGTACAAATGACAGCTTCGACAGTGCACTGACCTTAGGTTGACGCGATGCTACCGCCATCTGTATATTTGCAAATCGCTGCACCATGACTTTTGTCACCTCAGTGCAATTAGGCCTGCTTACCTATAAAAAGTAACTTCTCCGTTTTGACACTTTTAGAATTGCTTTGCAGCACCAGCAATACATCACCACTGCTGTTGCTAATAAATAAATGTGAAAACCAAGTGTACTGTTTTCTAATATTAAAGAAAAAAGTAAATAGCAGCGTCATACCAACGTCTCCTGACTGTTTCAGTTTAACGTTGGCGATATGTTCGTTATTCAATGCTAACTCCATAGTTATTCTTATTCTGTGGCTGTTACCAAAGAGAGATGTCTAAGTTCATTGAAGACTTCCAAAATTCACTGCACTGTTGCCGCTCAATAACCCTTTTGCCATGCATGTTTACAGAGATTGACCAATGCAAGGTTATTTTAAACTGCTACAAACAAGTGTGGTGTTTGTTGTGTCCCAGGTACAACCTACCAAATAGAAAGTTGGAATGAATTGCAACTTAGAAGATTTATTATGAAAACAAGTTGAAACAAAACTCAATGTCATCACTCATGTCCGGGTCTGCAGCCAAAGTTCATTTCCTGTGAACACCATCACAGTATATATATATATATATATATATATATATATATGTATATATACTAAGTATAAACCGTGGAATCGGATCCTACAGATGGTAACTCTGTAGGATCTGATACCATGTTTTATTTTTAATGCAATATACATACCGATCTGTCAAGTGGCACACTACACTTTTTTTGATCCCGTGTCAAATATGATATTTTAAAAAGTTTTAACACAAAGCTACACAGAGCTACTACATTCAAATGATCTATTTTAAATGGTGGTTAAGTGGATAACATGCACACATACTAGGCACAGTGTAAGACTCCCACACTGGAAATAGATAATGTGATTCTACATGATTATGCTTTACTAAAATTATTTGTAAGCATTTCCTGTAATTTTTGTTTTCGTTTTAGTGATATATTATGTGTTCTAATATTGTTAATAGGTGCAGTACCTTCTGAAGAAGACAGTTTTAAAACTATTGAAGCCATGGTCAAGGTTTAATAAGCCTGTATTTTGCAACAGGCTTGTTGCTATTCGCAATGCACTGAAGCTCTAGCAAGCATACTTGCTGAAGCGCACCCATGTTCAAAGACTTTGCAAGTATCATGAACAGACATACATTCAATTTAGGAATAAAATCACTGCACAAAATAAAATAAAAAACAAAAAAAAAGAGATGACTAAGGTGACTGCTCGTTAAAAGCGGGTACTCTGGGTTCTAGTCCTCCCCAGCACAACTTTTCTCGAGTCACGAATAGTTAATATATTTTTTTCTGCTATAGTTGACATTAAAGAAGTCGTAATCAGCGAATAAGTTTCGTAATCTTTAACACAGTTGTGGACTGTCAACAATGTCTGTTCCTTGAGATTTTTTGTTTTGTTGTTTTTAGTGTTCATTTTGCTAGCTACATCATTCGAATACAAAATTCACGGAAGCATGGTACATACATATTTCTAACTATAATTTTTATTAAAAATGCACACCATCTTATTTCTAATTACATATTGCATAAAAACTTTCAGATTTTATTGCAAATACAAATTTTTAATTTCTGATCTTTTATAAAAGGATTGAATACTGTTTAAATTCAAGAACCCTGCAATTAATTTTTTTCACCCTCATGTATATGACGGGCAACGGCCTTGCCGCAGTGGTTACACCGGTTCCTGTGAGATCACCGAAGTTAAGCACTGTCGGACGTGGTCGGCACACAGATGGGTGACCATCCAGGCTGCCAAGCGCTGTTGCCATTTTGCGGGGTGCACTCAGCCTCGTGATGCCAATTGAGCAGCTACTCGACCGAACAGTAGCGGCTTCGGTCAAGAATACCATCGTAACGACCGGGAGAGCGGTGTGCTGACCCCACGCCACTCCTATCCGCATCTTCCACGGAGGGTGACACGGCGGTCGGATGGTATCGGTAGGCCACTCGTGGCCTGACGACGGAGTGCTTTTTATGTATATTACGCTTCATAGAAATGCTTGTAGAGCAAGCACTATGGTTTAAATATTTAAGTTGCAAACATAGTTAACGAGCATTCTTCCACAGAAAACCGATACCTCTTAAAATCGCCCTAAATTTAGAGAATGAAATATGCTCAGGAAAGAGAACGAACTCTTTCGCGACCGTACTGTCTCACAAAATATTGTAGGACTTCTTGCGGCGTCAGTTCGGGATAAAATCTCTGGCTTTCACCGGTTACCTCTATCGTTTCTGTCGGGAGTAACTGACTGTCAAAACAGCTGCTATGGTGGCCTTATACAGTATAGCACGTAGACGGCTTAAGAGAGATTTGCATAAACCTGTCGCAGATGGTGTCAACTTCTGCCGCTAGCCCACCACCGCTGCAGCCTTAGCGCGAATATCGCAACGAATAACTCTGGGTCTTCTAATTCAACGATAGCTCGCTTCCATGCGCCGCTAAGATTATAGCCGCTGTCACGGTTGAAGATTTTCTCACACATTCTTCTTTTTATTCTTTTTGTTCCAGGTTCCTACACACTTGGGCTCTATAATTAAAGAGGTTGTAGAGATCATAACGTATCACAAAACTTTCAGTTATGAAAGCGGATGTAATCTTAGCAGTGCATGGAAGCGAGTTCTTGAAGAATGGAAGAGCCAGAGATATTCGTCGCAATCTTTACGCTAAGGCGGCAGTGATGGCGCATCCAGCGCAGACTTAGACACCATCTGCGACAGCTCTGTGGAGTTACCGACCATTCAGAAGACGTCCACTGGCTGTGTAATGACATCACAGCAGCAATTTTCACTGTCAGTTGCTCCAGACGAAGACGATGGAGGTAATCGTCGGAAGCTCTGGGTTTTTTACCTCGAACTGGCGCGACAAGAAGTCTGAGAATGAAATTGCAATGAAATGAACACCCTTAACTGCTTCCAGGCGTTGACGTACGTCAACGGGGACAGATGAAAATGTGTGCCCCGACCGGGACTCGAACCCAGGATCTCCTGCTGACATGGCAGAAGCTCTATATATCTGAGCCACCGAGGACACAGGGGATAGCGCTAAGGGTGTTCATTTCATTGTAATTTCATTCTACCGAGCTGCTTGATCACCGATGGTATCTGTTCTTTCGGACACGTCCGAAAAAACAGATACCATCTTAGTATAAGTCTGAGAATGTTTTATACAATGCTAAGGAAACTTCAACATTGATTGCACTGAGAATTTTTGAGAGTTACTTCGAAGCTCTTCTGCTGACTGATACGTGATTTGTCAACTTTGGATGCCATAAAGATACAAAAATACAAAAATCAGATGCAGTGTGGTCTCCTTGTGAGATAAGGAGGATGTGCACACTAGAGAAATTTGTGTATGCCGCATCCAACCGTCAGACGACTTATGACAGAACAGAAAAGAATCTTTGATCAATTTAGAGAACAATTTTTGTATACAGTGCCACATCTGAAAAATTTCTTTATTAATGCTTTAACAAGTAGAAGTTTGTTACTACAACACATTGTGGGATAGAGATCCTGAGTATGCGAAAGGCAGTTGGAACACTGCATTGAGAGCTGTGACGTTACTGCTTCATGTCCCGGCAGCACAAGTGCAAGCAGATGGGGTCAGCGCATCGTCTGCTGCCGGCTGAATGCTGAACTGCAGCAGTATGATGGCGTACGTGACAACGGCAGCCACGTAGCCCGTCAGCAGCCTGCCGTCCACGCTGAACAGGGAACACGCGCTGAACGTGACTGGGCAGCAGCGCAGCTGGTGAGACAGCTGGCGCAGCTGCTGGGACAGCTCTTCATTGCCGCCACCTGTCGAGATGGTAACCTGTCACTGACTGCAGTCACCGGGTCACAATAAAAGTACTAATTAAAAATATGACTTATTCTTTACTTCTCTTGTAGAATTACTAGTTATGCCCTCATTAGACGAAGCGAAAGGAAACATGTGAGAATCATTGACAATCAGGATCTAGATCTGAATCTACGTACATGCCCTGCAGGTCGCTGTATACTACGTTGCTTGGTGACTATGCAACTGTTTCACTCCCAAACAGAGTGAGGGAAAATGACTGCTAGTATGCCTTTCGCCCTTATGGCCCTTAAAAAAAGTTGAATACTAGAGACAGTATAATAGTTCTGCATTTGGTCACAAATGTTCAACCATATTTTGCGAAAACATCGTCCTCCCTCTCAGGATTCCCAATTAAATTCACTGACCATTTCCGTGATGCTGTCATACTGATCATAAAGATTAGCAATAAGTCTTGACGTACGCCTCTCAGTTGTTTCGACGACTTCCTTTAATCCTACCTGGTGCAGATTGCAAGCAGTCGTCCAGATCTAAAAAAAGTGACTGAAAAGCGTTCTGCTCGAAGTCTCTTTCATATGTACATTATGGTTTTCCAGAATTCTTCCAGTGTTGAGTAACTGGTCATTAGCGTCCGGTATACCCAACTTAATTAATGTTTTCGTTCTGTCACATGTAATTTTGCATTGATAAATCCAGATATTAGACTAAGATTTAAAATTTCATCAACGACTAGATTAGTAGAGAAAGACCGCAATTTCAGAGTAGCAAACGAAACGAGGAGATGAAATGAAACAAAAATTCTGGCACTGGTCACAATAAAGCATGAAATGGATTCTGTGGCGACAAGTGAAAATTTGAACTAAACTGGGATTCGAACCCAGATAAGCCACTTTATGTAACTGGTCGCCCTAACCATTCAGCTATCCAACACACATCCTATACAGCCTAAACTCCCAACTTGTTGCACAGTATTTACGTAGCACCCTCTCTCCACTATTCTCATTGTTCGCAGCCTCACGTTGTTTCCCTCAAGAGTTCGGGAGAAGGAGTCCATCCACCTGGAATGATATAATGTCCTAAAGAACAGACACTATTATTAATTAAGTAGCCATAAATACACTAGATGAACTGAAACAGAAATTTTGACACCCGCCACAATGGGGCTCTGTAGTCATTCAATGGCGTCCAGAGAAAATTTGTACTAGCCTGGGATTCAAACCCAGATTTTCCGCTTTAAGTCAGAAGTCTACTTAGGACCTTAAGTGGTATCAGCACAGTTCCCATCCAACCCATATTCTAAAACAAACTTGAGGGCTATTAATATCATTTCTTTGCCAATGTACTCTCTCTTCCAAACTCTTACGGTAATCAGCTCGAGGATGCAGGTAATAAGACGTGTAGTGGACAAGTGCAACTACATAAGCAATGTGCAACAAGTTGTAAATTTGAGCTAGACAGGTAGCGTGCACGGACAGTGGAAGAGATTAAGGCGACGACTTTCGTGAAGGGGATATCCATGTTTTGAGTACTCTTCTGTAATAAATTTTCACTTGCCGCCGTTGAGTTCATTTCAGTGCCCAATTGCGGTGATGTTAGAATTTCCATTTCATTTCATCATGTATATGTGTGGCTGTGGGATCGAGAATGGTTTATGTTCTTTCTGACATGTCTAAAACTATAAACGCCACATGTATAGAAAGGAGAGGAGTTTGGCAGCGTCTTTTTCAAAGGAATTGTCTTAAGCCATTAGGGAAACTACAGAAAATCTAAATCTGGATGGGCAGATGAGGACTTGACAACCATCCTACAACATGCGAGTCAGCTGGTCTACCACTATGAACTCTTTCTCGGTGTGACTAAGTTACTCAGTTTAGCAGGAAAAAATTTAGACAGTATTCGAAAATGACAGGATAGTTCGTCCTATCCATCCACACTGACCTTGGTTGATTCACATTTAAAACATACCACATACTTCAGATCAAATAGAAATTCAGCCCTAGTCACTCCAAATTCCTCTACATAAACTCAACGATGACATTTATCGGTACTCGTCAGAGACATGAGCAAGCTGTCTCACTTTGGTGCTCATCCTCTCTCACAGATCGCTTATGAACATGCAGAACGGTAATGGTCTTACTGCACTTCCCAGTGATAATTCTGATGTTATATTTGCCACTGATAAGCACTCAGAGCCCAGGACGAAACAATGGTTTGTGTTACCAAAACCTAGAGAGTCAATCTCGCATCTGAGAAAATATTCCACATGATCGGACATTCATTAATTGTCTACAGTGTTGGACACATGCATGAGTCAGTGCTTCCAACTTTTTCTCGGAAGTGCTAGTAGAAGAAAAAAAAATGTTTGCCCAGGCATAAATATGTGTGTATGTCGTAAATGGAGTGCTTCTATAGGACTCAGCTGTTAAACTGAAACGAGGGTAACGACCAGAATGAAGAGTTGCAGCCGATCAAACTTAAGGTTATTTTTCTCCCTTGGTTTATGAAGCATACTGCCAAAACAATTTGAAGCCATATTGCCAGAAACGTGGTACAAATAATAAAAATGATTAACATTGGAATATCATAGTAGAACTATTTTTCTTTATTGTTATTTCATCCCCCTCGCCCCATGTGGACTGCAGTGGGCTCTCAGTGGTACAATTCTCCGCTCTTCATCCAAGGAAATTAAAAAAGATTTATAATTAAAATAGAAATTAAATTTGAGGCTGTTTTTATGTTAAATTAAAAATCAAGGGCGGACAGAATAAAACGAAAATATATACATTTTAAAAGCGCATCACTTAAAATCTGAAGGACTTGCACTAGGGCGAGAAGTATTGCCGGAGGAAAGTGTACATTCCGTAGGATTGAGGGATGTGCGTAGAAAGATAGGGGTTCCTTAGACAGGAAAACTATGGAGATGAGAGGTTGGAGTAAAGGTGAACAGTGGGAAATACAGTGGTGAGATAGACAGAGGGTGAAGAGTAGTGTGTTATGTGAGCAGGGCAGTGGTTATGGGAGGAAAGGGATGGGGATGGATGGAGAGGGAAAAGGAGAGAGGATCGCTGATGTGGAGTTGGATACGTTGGGAAGAGTCACAATTGTTATGAGGGCAGGTGTCATTGTCTTGGAGAGGGACTCGGTTGAAGTTGCATTGCCGTACAATATGGAATGTGTGTAGGTCTACTGATGAAGGGATGTGTTTGTGATGGTGAGGCATCATACCATTGTTGGTGATCAGAGGAGACAATGGGATGGTTGGTTGGTTTGTGGGATTGAACGGACCAGACTGCTACCGTCATCGGTCCCTACAATGGGGTGACTGAAATCTAGATAGTATAGGAGACGCAGAGGTGTTCGATGAGGAGGACTGGAATTTGATGACATGGTGTACAGTAGGATCCAGGTGGGGGAAGATAAACGGATGCGGAAAGCGAGACGAACTGCAAGGCGCTTCAGTCTGGAACCGCGCGACCGCTATGGTCTATTGACTATTTGCCTGCATTGCGTTAGAGGATTTGGTGGGACTAACAGAACTTTGGTGGGGTGGTGATCCATGTAACAGAGGATGGGTCGGATCTGGGTTTTGCAGATGTGGAGAATAGTGGAGGGATTAATTTTCGAATTTGGCGTGTTAGTAGTTTTAGCTTATACATACTAGAAAGACTCCACACGATATCGTAAGGTTATTTTACAGTATCCATATGGGCACATAACTTATACCTGTTGCACCGTAAGACTGTCTGCTGCGAATATTTTTCGCTGATTGGCGCATTAATAAAAAACTACAATCGAGCGAGCAACAGCGAAATTGTTTAATCTTGGACGCAGTGCAGCTGTCAGCCTGCGGTGGTCAACTGAGCCGATAACTATGGAGCGCCCCTTGGATGTCTATTTTGAGCGATCACACTTGGAATTTTGTGCCGAGCTTATTCCGCTCTGATTGGCTTCTGATGTGCGAGCACTTCAGATTGTATACAGCGCGGTATGTAAACCAATTATTCAGCACTGAAGTAAAGTGAGGTTAGGTTTTTACCCGCTTTGTGAAAGTTTCGGAAGACTGTTTCCGAGAACTTTGACTTGGTATTCAGTTCTCATTTTTGTGTGTTGCTGGCTGATATATAAAGGTACCGTGTGGTGAGTGAGGTGTTGACGATTCGATCGTACTTATGCCGAGTAAAATGAACAGTAACGACCGCCGCTTTTCATGCCTATTGAATGTGAACGGGTATTAGCTGGGAAACATTGTGCTATTCGCTGAAGACAGTCTATTGTGTAAAATGTTTGTCGCTCTACACAGAGCAAGTGTTTTCAGAATATACCAATATTATTTATGAAGTTTCACCTGTATTATTCCCAGTAGTACTAAACCGACTCAGTCCACTGGTCCTAACGGAGTCCTTTATTTAAAGTCTCTACATTCATCGATTTGAAGATGTTAATAGAGGAACTGTTACTTTGAGGTTATTTCTTCGACAGCAATTTCCGCTAACTTTGTTATGTAGCAAGTACAGCTTCTCTTTAGTAGGAATGTACACACAAAGTGCAGGTCTTGTGGGAGCCATTAAAATTCGTTATCTTTGAAACATTATTATTAAAATATTGCGTCGTACAGAGATATTGACAGAAAATACTAGAATAATTAGAATAATAGTTCTCAGTGCTGCCAAAACAGATATTTTGTTTCCACTGTAATAATTGCGCAACAAAATATTCGATAAGGTAGTGCTTTGTCATTAAAAGTAGCAAGCATAGGATTCTTTTGAGAATATTTTGTACTTGTACATGACACGATGGTTATGTTAGAATGTGACGTACACAAGTTTCTCACATTACTAATGCAGACTCAGTCTTGCAGTTACATCGTGATTTCATTTGACTTCTGTGTCTTGTTGATTCAAGTAGCGTTTTCATTGGGAGTACAGAGCTTACATGCTGTCAACTACAGCGCCGACTTCATCTTTCAACAGGATGGTGCTCCACCGCACTTCAGTCATGCTGTTCGGCATTTCTTAAACAGGAGATTGGAAAACCGATGGATCGGTCGTGGTGGAGATCATGATCAGCAATTCATGTCATGGCCTCCACGCTCTCCCGACTTAACCCCATGCGATTTCTTTCTGTGGGGTTATGTGAAAGATTCAGTGTTTAAACCTCCTCTACCAAGAAACGTGCCAGAACTGCGAGATCGCATCAACGATGCTTTCGAACTCATTGATGGGGACATGCTGCGCCGAGTGTTGGAGGAACTTGATTATCGGCTTGATGTCTGCCGAATCACTAAAGGGGCACATAACGAACATTTGTGAATGCCTAAAAAAACTTTTTGAGTTTTTGTATGTGTGTGCAAAGCATTTTGAAAATATATCAAATAATAAAGTTTTTGTAGAGCTGTGAAATCGCTTCAATCATTTGTAATAACCCTGTATATCACAAAGACGAGTGTAGTGTACGCAAGAGTGAAGAACGGCAAGCAAAATTAAATGTCCTTAAGAAAATGGATGAGACACATCAACTCGATTATCATTTCTCATGACCAGTGATAAACGTGTTTGGACTTATTCCTTTCATAGTTAAAAAAAATTATTGTTTACTAACTGTGCATTAGTGCCTCATTCTGCTCCATGTTACATTATTATCAGGAAAGTTGGTCATTAAACCTATTGTTCCAATGTATACTTACATTTAGGGTATTTTTAATGTGTGAAGCGCTACGCTCAGCTGACATTCATCTAATTGTCTGTTATTATGCAGATTTCAGACGGAGTTGATGAAAGATGCAGGAATAATGGTATTGAAATAACAGGTGATCGTCGAGAGGTCTGCGGTTATCATTCTGTTCGGAGGTCAGTGAGACATGAATTATGTGGGTGTAACTGAGGGCACTGAGAATTAGTTATAGGAAACCTTGCATTAGTTTAATGTTATTTACACCTCTTGCGAACTTGTTGCTCCGTTCTTGAACATACGCCTTCGCTTGTTCGACAACGAAAAATTCAGTGATGATTTCGTGGGAACTGTCAAAGGGAAAACAAAACAAAAATGCAATACACAGACGAATGTATGTTTGTACGTGCAAATCTCTTTGCTGCTGAGGTTAACTACAAAACAATATCAGGAGTTTAACATCCTCTTTCTCTTAAAAACTTATATATGGAGTATCAGAAATAATTTTACAAACTTCTGGTGTGGAAATTTCGCACACAAAACATTCGTTGCACATAAGAGAACGAGTGCAGTATATTTAAGATGGTTCTGCAGTAAAATTCATTCGAAGCGTTCCAGATGCACGGAACAATAGCTACCATCGTGATTTTTCTTTACAGGAAAGAATCATGCCTTGAGTTATTACATTATTCAGTCAGCATTAATAACGGGACTGTCGGTGAATTGGATGGCCGACACAATACCCACAACAGTACAAAATTTTACTCGATAACGGAAATATTGTGTGTGTCAAAGACTTACATTTACTTAAGCACAACTAAAAGACAAATATTTCAGAGTGAAATTAGGGGACAAGGGTACACTAGTATTAACTACCAGATCTCACAGAATGTAAAGTTATCGGAATGCCTCTAGATAGTTAAAAAGCAGCACCGTGTTGAGACATGCGAGACAGAGACATGGTTAAAGCTTTTGAACATCCTATGTTTGCTATACCAGATTATTAAAACGGGAAATAAGTCGCGTTACAGCATGTGACAGTACATTATTCTTTCTGACACTACGCAGTTCTAATGATGACTGTTGCTGATATAGATATTTCTAGAAAGGTCTGTAAAGTTTAGTCAACAGCGTTTAAACAAACATATGGTCAATATCTGTTAAATAATTTAGACTTATTTACAGTGGATGTATCTGGACATCATGACAATACGTAAAATCAGCTATAGCTGGAAATAGCTGCAACCAGTACGTTAATGAAATATTAGTTTGATTTCATTACATGTTTCGGGTCTTTTTAGTACCACATTCACAAGAGGTAGGTAGCATATTTACATAGTTATTCCAAAAACGTCGCACTGGACATTGCCGGTTGCTTCATTGTGACAACAGATTATGAACAAGTCTAAAGTACTGCTTTTTTCGGTAGCTACTGTACTAATTTACTTACTGTTAGTAAGTAAACCGTTTCAATAAGCACTCCAGACTGAGCCAACAAATTGGGAATGCGCTGCATTTATAAGAAGAAGAGATTTTATCTCGAGGCCCTGTGTAGTTATGACGGTTAACAGAAGAGCCATTTGTGAAAAGATAAGAGTTAAGAGCAGCAGTAATCGTCTCCAGTTATGCTAAGGAGCGATGTGGCGCAATGCCAAGAGTGGGATCGTACTCAGCAAGAGTACGGTCCAAATACCCGTCCAGTAATACAGGTTTAGGTTTTCTTCAATTCCTCTTCAGACGAATGTCTCGATGGTTACTATGAAAAGGATACGGCTGATGCCTTGCCCATTGTTGCCCAATTTGGGCTTGTGCTTTATCTCTAATGAACTCGTTGTCAATTTGACATCAAACTGTACTCTTCAACCCTTTTCTTAGAGGCGTCACAATACAAGACATTGAGAAATAGTTAAACAGCGACACTTGATTCATTTCTACCTACAACAGACATATGATTAGAACGGTAAATAAAGCTTGTTGTTCACTAGTGACTTGAAGTGTGTTAAGAGGTCTCTGGTGATTTCATTTAGGTAATAAAATAAATTACTGTCTTAACGGCTACAATCTTTATTTAGGAATACCTCCGTCATCACATATATGGTGCAAGAGCAGACACATTTTGACATACATAAGAGCGACTTAGGTATACTTTCCATTCACATTAATGTGACCATCTGTCAAAAGCCTGAATAACCTCCTGACGATTTCATTTAGATAATAAAATAAATTAACTGTCGTAACGGCTACAGTCTTTATTTAGGAATACCTCCATCATCACATCTATGGTGCAAGAGCAAAAAACATTTTCACATAGATAGAGCGATTTAGGTACACGTTCCATTCACATTTTGTCCCAACCTGTCAAAAGCCTGAATAACCACCTTTTTGCAGCGCCAACTGCTGAGAGATGTCCAGCAAGAGAGTCAATGAGTTTCTGGAAGTACTGCGACCAGTTGCGCTAGGCTTCTCGGTTGAGGACCCACGGCGTGAATAGCCTGATGGAGGTGGTCACACAGATTGGCGAGTAGGTTTTTAATCCGAGGCGTTTGTTGGCCAGGAGAGTACAGAAAACTCATTCTGGTGCTTCCCGGACCACTCACATACGCTGCAAGTTGTGTGACCCTTGCATTGTCCAGCTGGTAGATGCCATCGTGCTGAGGAAAAGCAAACTCCATGTGAGGGTAGACACTGTCCCCAAGAATAGATGCACACGTGTGTTGTTTTATTGTGCCTTCCAGAAAGACGAGACGACCCAGGGAATGCCACGAAAACATTCTCCAGACTATAATGCTCCCTCCTGGTCTCAAGACGTTTGCTTTCAGACGTTCTCCGCTGTGCACGTCAACGGCCATGTATCCAGTGGAGCAAAAAACGTGATTCGTGTGAAGAGGCCATCTGTCACACCTCAGTGGACGTACAGTTAGGCTGCTAGGGTGCAGCATATGAACAGCTGTCAGCAGGGGCGCATGGACAAGATGTCTTCTGTGGAGGCATGTATGGAGCAACGTTGGCTGGACGGTGGTTAGCAGACACTGTAGGCAGGCCTTTGGTTCACCTCATTAGTCACTTGCAAGTCGCAGCCGTTGTTCACCCCTGACTTCTGTGGCCCGTGGTGGACCACTGTTGCCTCGGCTTAATTTTTTGCTAGCGCCATTTCGCCATGCACGGCGCACTTTAACCACGGCAGCACGAGAACAGCTTACATACGTAGCAGTTGCCTAAATGCTTCCACCCATAGCCCGAAACCCAGCGGTGCTGCTGTTTCGGATTTCAGATAAATCACTCCGTTTCCGTATAACGACAACGACTGCACTGTTTTCCGTCTCTCTCTCTCTCTCTCTCTCTCTCTCTCTCTCTTTCTCTGACTCGCTTTATACACTACTGGCCATTAAAATTGCTACACCACGAAGATGACGTGCTACAAACGCGAAATTTAACCGATAGGAAGAAGATGCTGTGATATGCAAATGATGAGCTTTTCAGAGCATTCACACAAGGCTAGCGCCGGTGGCGACACCTACAACGTGCTAACATGAGGAAAGTTTCGAACCGATTTCTCATACACAAACAGCAGTTGACTGGCGTTCCCTGGCGAAACGTTGTTGTGATGCCTCGTGTAAGGAGGAGAAATGCTTACCATCACGTTTCCGACTTTGACAAAGGTCGGATTGTTGCCTGTCGCGGTTTATCGTATCGCGACGTTGCTGCTCGTGTTGGTCGAGATCCAATGACTGTTAGCAGAATATGGAATCGGTGGGTTCAGGAGGGTAATACGGAACGCCGTGCTGGATCCCAACAGCCTCGGATCACTAGCAGTCGAGATGACAGGCATCTTTTCCACATGGTTGTAACAGATCGTGCAGCCACGTCTCGATCCCTGAGTCAACAGATGGGGACGTTTGCAAGACAACAACCATCTGCACGAACAGTTCGACGTTTGTAGCAGCGTTGACTATCATCTCTGAGACCATGGCTGCGGTTACCCTTGACGCTGCATCACAGACAGGAGCGCTTGCGATGGTGTACTCAAGGACGAACCTGGTTGCACGATTGGCAAAACGTCATTTTTTCGGATGAATCCAGGTTCTGTTTACAGCATCGTGATGGTCGCATCCGTGTTTGGCGACATCGCGGTGAACGCACATTGGAAGCGTGTATTCGTCATCGGCATACTGGCGTATCACCCGGCGTGATGGTATGGGGTGCCATTGGTTACACGTATCGATCACCTCTTGTTTGCACTGACGGCACTTTGAACAGTGGATATTACATTTCAGATGTGCTACGACCCGTGGGTCTACCCTTCATTCGATCCCTACGAAACCCTGCGTTTCAGCAGGATAATGCACGACCGCATGTTGCAGGTCCTGTACAGGCCTTTCTGGATACAGAAAATGTTCGACTGCTGCCCTGGCCAGCACATTCTCCAGATCTCTCACCAACTGAAAACGTCTGGTCAATGGTCAATGGTGGCCGAGCAACTGGCTCGTCACAATACGCCAGTCACTACTCTTCACGTACTGTGGTATCGTGTTGAAGCTGCATGGGCAGCTGTATCTGTACACGCCAGCCAAGCTCTGTTTGACTCAATGCCCTGGCGTATCAAGGCCGTTATTATGGCCAGAGGTGGTTGTTCTGGGTACTAATTTCTCAGGATCTATGCACCCAAATTGCCTGGAAATGTAATCACATGTCAGTTCTAGTATAATATCATTGTCCAATGAATACCCGTTTATCATCCGCATTTCTTCTTGGTGTAGCAATTTTAACGACCAGTAGTGTATATGCTCCACTTCTAGTGCTGCCATCTACCATCTGTTGGTGGTTATTGCACACTGAATTGAAACGTAGACGGTGTTACGTTAATGTGACTGAATTGTGTATATGAGGCTAGATAGACCATTTCCTGAACTTAGCACTAATTTGAGTACTGAATTGTGCGCATCGTACATATACACTACTGGAAATGGAAAAAAGAACACATTGACACCGGTGTGTCAGACCCACCATACTTGCTCCGGACACTGCGAGAGGGCTGTACAAGCAATGATCACACGCACGGTACAGCGGACACACCAGGAACCGCGGTGTTGGCCGTCGAATGGCGCTAGCTGCGCAGCATTTGTACACCGCCGCCGTCAGTGTCAGCCAGTTTGCCGTGGCATACGGAGCTTCATCGCAGTCTTTAACACTGGTAGCATGCCGCGACAGCGTGGACGTGAACCGTATGTGCAGTTGACGGACTTTGAGCGAGGGCGTATAGTGGGCATGCGGGAGGCCGGGTGGACGTACCGCCGAATTGCTCAACACGAGGGGCGTGAGGTCTCCACAGTACATCGATGTTGTCGCCAGTGGTCGGCGGAAGGTGCACGTGCCCGTCGACCTGGGACCGGACCGCAGCGACGCACGGATGCACGCCAAGACCGTAGGATCCTACGCAGTGCCGTAGGGGACCGCACCGCCACTTCCCAGCAAATTAGGGACACTGTTGCTCCTGGGGTATCGGCGTGGACCATTCGCAACCGTCTCCATGAGGCTGGGCTTCGGTCCCGCACACCGTTAGGCCGTCTTCCGCTCACGCCCCAACATCGTGCAGCCCGCCTCCAGTGGTGTCGCGACAGGCGTGAATGGAGGGACGAATGGAGACGTGTCGTCTTCAGCGATGAGAGTCGCTTCTGCCTTGGTGCCAATGATGGTCGTATGCGTGTTTGGCGCCGTGCAGGTGAGCGCCACAATCAGGACTGCATACGACCGAGGCACACAGGGCCAACACCCGCCATCATGGTGTGGGGAGCGATCTCCTACACTGGCCGTACACCACTGGTGATCGTCGAGGGGACACTGAATAGTGCACGGTACATCCAAACCGTCATCGAACCCATTGTTCTACCATTCCTAGACCGGCAAGGGAACTTGCTGTTCCAACAGGACAATGCACGTCCGCATGTATCCCGTGCCACCCAACGTGCTCTAGAAGGTGTAAGTCAACTACCCTAGCCAGCAAGCTCTCCGGATCTGTCCCCCATTGAGCATGTTTGGGACTGGATGAAGCGTCGTCTCACGCGGTCTGCACGTCCAGCACGAACGCTGGTCCAACTGAGGCGCCAGGTGGAAATGGCATGGCAAGCCGTTCCACAGGACTACATCCAGCATCTCTATGATCGTCTCCATGGGAGAATAGCAGCCTGCATTGCTGCGAAAGGTGGATATACACTGTACAAGTGCCGACATTGTGCATGCTCTGTTGCCTGTGTCTATGTGCCTGTGGTTCTGTCAGTGTGATCATGTGATGTATCTGACCCCAGGAATGTGTCAATAAAGTTTCCCCTTCCTGGGACAATGAATTCACGGTGTTCTTATTTCAATTTCCAGGAGTGTATCTTTCCCATTTTTGTAATAAAATTATATGTCTTCCTAATTAACTCGTGTATTTAACTTTGTAGCTTTTGTGAATATTTGTGTTTTTCTACACGCTGTTGAGCGTTAATTGGTAGTAACGTCAGCTGGTGACAGAAATGAATCACGAATTTTTTTAAAAAAGTAGTTTCTGAATATTAAAGTACTGAGATTTTTTTCTTTTGTGCAGAACTAGATCGTCCTTAAGGCCCTGTTTTTTTCTTCAAGTAACAGCATAGTTGCCCATCAGCATCTAGTGTTACAAGTTTTTATCGTCTCCGTAAATTGTACGGTTATGTACATGCTAAGCATAGTTTAACGAGATACTCTGTATTAGTGTTAATAGTATGTACATAAAGTTTTCCTTTTCGTTTGACAGTCATATTTCTTGTCCGATGTGTAATTGTTTTTACTTTTGCACCATAGATTTGATGACGTATATATTAGGAAACGCGTCATAAAGTGAATGAGGATGATGATGTTTGGTTTGTGGGGCGCTCAACTGCGTGGTTATCAGCGCCCGTACAATTACCCAATCTTTTGCTCAGTCCAATTTCGCCACTTTCCTGGATGATGATGAAATGATGAGGACAACACAAACACCCAGTCATCTCGAGGCAGGTGAAAATCCCTGACCCCGCCGGGAATCGAACCCGGGATCCCGTGCTCGGGAAGCGAGAACGCTACGGCGAGACCACGAGCGGCGGACGTCATAAAGTGAATGTTCGTTTGTGAGCAAAAAAAAGTGATTTATTTATTGCTACAATTACAGCTACGCATTTTTGCAAAATAAGTGAAATCATTACTTATGAACAACATACTGCCATAGGCTTTTAATTTCTGTAGGTTATAAATTAGGACTACTTTAACTAGCAACATACCGCCTTCAGTAACAACACTTTTCTCTTTTTGTTTAAATTCAATGTGTTTCACGGCTACAGCTTTGTTTTCAAGACCTACATTGACGGTTATAGGAATTATTATCTGCTTCTTCCCGAGGACATGCAACTCTACTGCCGGTTAAATGATGGTGTCATCCTCTTGGGGCCGGCTGGTGTGGCCGAGTGGTTCTAGGCGCTACAGTCTGAAACCGCGAGACAGCTACGGTCGCAGGTTCGAATTCTGCCAGGGGCATGGATGTGTGTGATGTCCTTAGGTTGTGTCCATTATAATTATCCGGGCTGTTATGCCGTGGTCGGTTGATGAATTCTGTGTCGATGACCAACGTTTCGTCTCCGACTGCGGGTGACATCTTCAAGGGGGTCCGTAGCTAGTCAGCTAGTCAGTAGCGAGCCAGTGGGTGTGTTGGACCTTCCATCGAGCTAGGGACCCCCTTGAAGATGTTTCCCGCAGTCGGAGACGAAACGTTGGGCATCGACACAGAATTCATCAACCGACCACGGCATAACAGCCCGGATAATTATAATGGACATGATATTTCCGGCCGTGAAAGTCTACATTTTAGTGTCCTTAGGTTGGTTAGGTTTAAGTAGTTCTAAGTTCTAGGGGACTTATGACCTCAGCAGTTAAATCCTATAATGCTCAGAGCCATCCTCTTGGGTAAAATAGTCCGAAGGTAATGTAGTTCCCCCTTTCTGATCTCCGAGCGAAGACTACTCAGGAGAAGGTCGCCATCGGTAGAAATAAAACTGGCATTGTACTTGACGCAGCATGGAATGTTATATCCCTTAAATGGGGAGGTAGGTTAGAAAATTTAAAAAGGGAAGTGGGCAGTTTAAAGTAAGATACAGTGGGAAATAGCGAAGTTCGGTTGTTGGAGGAACTGGACTTTTGGTCTGGTGAGTTCATAGTTATAAATACGAAAGCACATAGTGGTAATGCAGGAGTAGGTTTAATAATGAATAAGAAAATGGGAATGCGGGTACGCTACCATGAACAACGTAGTGAACGCATTATCGTAACCAAGATAGACACAAAGTCCACATCCGCCACAATAGTATAACTTTATGTGCCAACTAGCTGCGCAGATGGTGAGGGGACAGAAGAAATATGTAATGAGTCAAGAAATTACTCATATAGTTATGATTTAAGAACCATGAAAGTAGGTCGTATACTTGAGAGGGACCTCGAGACGCCAGTGGGTTTCAGACTGATTATATAATTGTAAGAGAGATTTTGGAAACGTATTTTAAACTGTAAGTCGTTGCCAGGGACACTTTTGGCCTCTTACCGTAATATGTTGGGTATTAACTGTCGATTAAAACTGCAGAAACTGCAAAAAAACTAAGAAATTATGGACATGGGACCTAGGTAATTTAAAAGAATCAAAGTTGTTGAAAGTTTCAGAGTGAGCATTAAGCAACGATTGATTACACCAGGGAAAGGTTTACATGGAAGACGAATGTTGGTAGATTTGAGAGATGGAATAGTAAAGACAGCAGGGGGCCAAATAGGTAAAAAGACAAGGCCTAATAGAAATCTTTGGATGTAAAAATGCAGCCAGGAAATGAAGGAGGCGAAAAGGAATAAAAAAGCCTTAATAATGAATGTGACGGGAAGTAAAAGAAAAGAAAAAAACGTAGCAGGAAACACTAGATGACAAATGTAAGAATATGCAGAAACCTATATAACTACGGGAAAGAGAGACTCAGCCTGCATGAAAATTAAAGAGGCCTTTGGATAATGGACGAGCAGCTGTACGAATGTAAAGAGCTTAGATGGAACACCAGTACCAAGTAGAGAAGGGAAGCTGATAGGTGGAAAGAGTATATAGAGGGCCTGCACAGGGGAAATGAACTTGAATGCAATATTATAGAAAGAGAAGAGGACGTGGATGAAGATGAGATGGAAAATATGACACTGCGAGTAGAATTTGACAGACTACAGAAAGACTTGAAACAAGGCGCCTAGAGTAGACGACAAACAGTCAGCACTACTGACAGCGTTGGGAGAGCCAATCATGACAAAACTATTTCATCTGGTGCGCTAGATATATCAGACGGGTAAAATACCTCACACCTCAAGATGAATGTAATAATTTCAATTCCAAAGAAAGGAGGTGCTCACAAGAGTGAATATTACCGATCTATCAGTTTTAATAAATCATGATTGAGAAACACTAACGCTAATCCTTTGCAGATGAATGGAAAAACTGACAGAACCTGACCTCAGCAGAGAATATCAGTTCGGATTCTGGAGATATGTAGAGACAGGAGAGGTAATATTGACCCTACGATTTCTCTTAGAAGATGTATTAGGGAAAGACAAACATACGTTTATTGCATTTGTAGACTTGGACTCTGAAATTCCGATGGTACAGGGGTAAAATACAGGGAGCGAAAGACTATTTACAATTTGCACAGAAACCATAGGCAGTTACAAGAGTCGATAGTCCTGAAAGGGACGTCGTGTTTGGAAAGGGAGTGCGGCAGCATTGTAAGCTATGTTAGTTAACCTGCACATTGAGCAAACAGTAAAGGAAGCCAAAGCAATGTTACGAGATGTAATCAAAGTTCAGTTAGAACAAATAAAAAGTTTGAAGTTTGTCAGTGACATTGTAATTCTGCCAGAGACAGCAAAGACCTTGGAAGAGCAATGGAACGGAATGAACAGTGTCCTGAAAGGACGACATAAGATAACGCGGACAAAAGCAGAATAAATGTAATGGAATGTAGTCGAATTAGATGATGCTGAGGAAATTAGAGGAAACACTAAAAGTCTATATGAGTTTTGCTATTTTTGCAGTAAAATAAATTATGACAGCCGAAGTAGAGAAGGTATAAAATATAGACTGACAATGACAAGAAAAGCGTCTCTGAAGAAGATAAATTTGTTAACATCGAATACATATTGAAGCATCTGCAAGACCTTGTAGCTACCGTATCGAAAATCTCAGTATAGAAACGGGGATTAGCGATCATGACATCATTTAACAACTATGATTACAAAAGTTAACAAATCAGTCAAGAAGACTAGGAGAGTATTTCTGGTAGATAGAGCAGATAAGCAGCTATTAATATCTCACTTAGACAGTGATTTGCATCACTTAGCCACGCTCGGTAGCTGCGTGGTCTAGGGCGTGTTGTCACGGTTCACGCAGCTGCCCCCCCGTTGGAGGTTCGAGTCTTCCCTCGGACTTGGGTATGTGTGGTGTCCCTAGCATAAGTTAGTTCAAGTTACATTAAGTAGTGTGTAAGCTTAGGGGCCGATGACCTCAGCGGTTTGGTCCCATAAGATCTTACCAAAAATTTCTAAATTTAGCATCGCTTAGTTCCACTAAGATAGATGTAGAGGAATGATGGGCAAAGTTTAAGCAGATTGTAAATCGTGGTCTGGAGAGTTATGTGCCTAGTAAGTGGATAAAGGATAGAAAAGACCCACTATGGTTTAATAACTAAATTCGTAAGATGCTGAGGAAGCAGAGGCTGTTGCATTCTAGGTTTAAAAGGGGACACACAAATGACGTCAAGCGTAGGTTAATAAAGATTCGTGCATCTGTGAAAACATCTATGCGCGATGAGTACAACAACTACCACCGTCACACCGTAGCAAAAAAATTTGGCAGAGAATCCGAGAAAGTCTCGTCGTACGTAAATGCGCTAAGCGGGTCTAAGGCATCCATTCAGCCCCTTGTTGACCAGTCTGCTGAAGCAGCTGAGGATAGCAAAACGAAAGTTGAAATTTAAAATTTCATGTTCAAGAAATCGTTCACACAGGAGAACTGTACGAATATGCCATCATTTGACCATTGGACAGACTCCTGTATGGACGACGTAATAATAAGCATCCCTGGCGTAGAGAAACAACTGAAAGATTTGAAAGCAAATAAATCACCACTTCTGGATGGAATCCAAATTGGTTTTTACGAAGCGTGCTGTACGGGATTAGCCCCTTACCAGGCTTGCATTTATCTTGAATTTCTCGCCCAGCACAAAGTCCCAAGCGACTGGAAAAAAACTCAGTTGACTCCAGCATATAAGAAATGTAAAAGAACGGACCCGCAAAATTACAGACAAATATCCCCAACTTATGTTTGCTGTAGAATCCTTGAAGATATTGTCAGTTCGAGTACAATAAACTTTATTGATGCTTAGAATCTTATGTCCACGAATCAGCATGGTTTTTAGAAAGCACCGCTCATGCGAAACTCAGCTTGTCCATTTCTCACATGGTACACAGAGAACCATAGATGAAGGACAACAGGCAGATTCCATATTTCTAGTTTTACGGACAGCGTTTGTCATTGTGCCCCGTTGTTGAGTATTAACGAAGGTACCAGCATATGGAATAAGTTCACAGATACGTGAGTGGCTCGAAGACTTGTTAAATAATTCGACGGCGAGTGTTCATCAGAGACAAGGGTATTGTCAGGAGGGCCCCAGGGAACCGCTATTGTTCTCTATATACGTTAATGGTTTGGAGGATAGAGTGGGTACCAATCTTCGGCTGTTTGGTCATGATGCTTGCCTGAGTAAGGTGTCGAAGTTGAGTGACTGTAGGAAGATACAAGACGACTTGGACAAAATTTCTAGTTGGTATGATGAATGGCAGCTAGCCCTAATTGTGGGAAAATGTAAGTTAATGCGGTTGAGTAGGAAGAATAAACTTGTAATGAAACTTCCTGGCAGATCCAAACCGCGTACCGGACCGAGTCTCGAACTCGGGACCTCTGCCTTTCGCGCGTGAGTGCTCTCATATGAGCTACCCAAGCACGACTCACGCCCCGTCCTCACAGCTTTACTTCTGCCGGTACCTCGTCTCCTACCTTCCAAACTTCACAGAAGCTCTCCTGCGAACCTTGTAGAACTAGCACACCTGGAAGAAAGGATATTGCGGAGATATGGCTTAGCCACACGCAGGAGAGCTTCTGTGAAGTTTGGAAGGCAGGAGACTAGGTACTGGCGGAAGTACAGCTGTGAGGACGGGGCGTGAGTCGTGCTAGGGTAGCTCAGATGGTAGAACACTTGCCTGCGAAGGTAAAGGTCCCGAGTTCGAGTCTCGGTCCGGCACACGGTCTTGATCTGCCAGGAAGTTTCATTTCAGCACACGCTCAGCTGCAGAGTGAAAATCTCATTCAATAAACTGTAATGTTCGGATACAGTATTACTAGTGTCTTTTAAATATCTGGGCGTAACGTTGCAAAGCGATATGAAATGGCATGTGAGAATTGTGGCAAATAAGGCAAATAGTCGACTTCTGTTTATTGGGAGAATGTTAGGGAAAAGTTGTTCATCTGTAAAGGAGACCGCATGTAGGACGTTAGTGCGACCTAGTCTTGAGCACTGCTCCAGTGTTTGTGATCTGTAACAGGTCGGACTGAAGGAAGACATCGAGGCAATCCAGAGGCGGGCAGCTAGATTTATTACCGGTAGATTCGAACAACACGTAAGTGTTATGGAGAAGATTCGGGAACTCAACTGAGAATTTCTGGAGGGAACGCGACGTTCTTTCCAAGGAACACTATTGAGAAAATTTAGAGAACAGACATCTGTAGCTGACCGTCACGATTCTGCTGCCGCCAACATACATCACACGTCAGGACCAGCAAGACAAGATACGAGAAATTAGGGCGTATATGGAGGCATCCAAACTGTCTTCTTCCGTCGCTCTATTTGAGAGTAAACAGGAGAGGAAACGACAATTAGTGGTACAGGGTACCCTGCACCACGCACCTCACGGTGGCCTGAGAAGTATCTATGTAGATGTAGATGTAGAAGCATTGGTCTGGAGCCTTGTATGCAAGCGAAACGTGGACGACAAACAGTTTGAACGCAGCATGTCATTCTCAGTGGAGAGAAATCTTCCGAAGTAAGAGTGATTTCAGGTGTGCCGCAGGTGAGTGTCGTAGGACCGTTGCTGTTCACGATATATATATAAATGACCTTGTGGATAACATTAGAAGTTCACTGAGGCTTTTTGCGGATGATGCTGTAGTATATCGAGAAGTTGTAACAATGGAAAATTGTACTGAAATGGAGGAGGATCTGCAACGAACTGACACTTGGTGCAGGGAATGGCAATTGAATCTGAATGTAGACAAGTGTAATGTGCTGCGAATACATAGAAAGGAAGATCTTTTATCATTTGGCTACAGTATAGCAGGTCAGCAATTGGAAGCAGTTAATTCCATAAATTATCTGGGAGTAGGCATTAGGAGTGATTTAAAGTGGAATGACTATATAAAATTAATAGTCGGTAAAGCAGATGTTAGACTGAGATTCATCGGAAGAATCCTAAGGAAATACAGTCCGAAAACAAAGGAAGTAAGTTACAGTACACTTGTTCGCCCACTGCTTGAATATTGCTCATCGGTGTGGGATCCATACCAGATGGGGTTGATAGAAGAGATAGAGAAGATCCAAGAGCAGCGCGCTTCGTTACAGGATCATTTAGTAATCGCGAAAGCGTTACGGAGATGATGGATAAACTCCAGTGGGAGACTCTGCAAGAGAGACGCTCAGTAGCTCGGTACGGGCTTTTGTTGAAGTTTCGAGAACATACCTTCACCGAGGAGTCAAGCAGTATATTGCTCCCTCCTACGTATATCTCGCGAAGAGATCCTGAGGACAAAATCAGAGATTAGAGCCCACACAGAGGCAAACCGAGTATCTTTATTTCTACGAACAATACGAGACTGGAATAGAAGGGAGAACCGATAGAGGTACTCACGTACCCTCCGCCACACACCGTCAGGTGGCTTGCGGAGTATGGATGTAGATGTAGAAAAAGGTGACAGAAACTTTTGAAATGTGGTGCTATAGAAGAACGATGAAGATTAGATGGGTAGATAATGTAACTGCTGTGGAGATATTGAACACAAATGGAGAGAAAAGAAATTTGTGGTGCAATTTGACTAAAAGAAGGGATCGGTTGAGAGGACACATTCTGAGAAATCAACGGACGATGTCGTTATAAAATGATTTTTGTAGGTGTGATACTTAATTTTTTTATGTTCTTTCTTGCATAACACGAGGTTTGACATATTTATATACTAAGTGATTTAAGTTACTCGCATTAGTTTGCTACTTTCTTTGAGAAGTATGTAGTGCAACATTAGAATATGAATCAAGCGATGTTAGCATACTAAATAAGTTATAGAAAGAGGTGAAGTGAAGTGAAGTGATTAAATATGGTATTTTATTGTGAAATGAAAGAAAGCACAAAAAATATTTTGTTTGATAGTTCTATGAGGGAAGAGTCTCAGACAAGACCAAGAAACAAAGAAATGAAATGAAAGAAATCACAAAAAATATTTTGTTTGTTTCTTGGTCTTGTCTGAGACTCTTCCCTCATAGAACTATCAACTCTGTCGTGCTTTTACTGTTCTGAAATAAACTGAGGCGGATATAACACCCAGAAACGTCCGCTGTATTCTTCGACAATGGAATAGTACCTCCGAAACATTTTGTATTCAACAATTTTATTTCACCCCATCTAGAGAACAGATTATGACTGAAAATATTTGAATTCTTGCTCCATCTCCCACAACCCGTCTCGCCGTCAACCATCCCGCCTCCCCCCCCCCCCCCCTCCCACGACCAAAACCACTCCCACTACACCTCGACAAAACAATGAGTCTTATCTAAGCCAGAAAAGTAAATCGTACGAGTACAAACCTGCGATAGTCAACGTCAGTAATTCTTCTGAGATTGTGATTGTGCTGTTCGCTTCCGCAGATGTCGTTTGGCAGATAACAACTAACGTTGCTATTTGTAGAAACAATATAACACTATAACATGTGGAGATTACGATCTCTGCCGGTCTCTCTGTAGGCCAATATAATAAACATGCAATGGCGAAGAATACATACTGGATGCTTGTCATTAGATTCTGTACTAGATGTATAGCGATGACCGCAGCGTATGTGTCAGTCACAGAGGAAACCAGTTTCCTTAGTTTCATATGGCAAACCTGAATCTCCAATACGCGCTTTCTCGCTTGTGGCAGGCGCCTCTGAGTAACGTACAACTGGTGCACATAGGGAACACAGCAGACTGCGGTTCTCTTAAACACAGATGACGTATCACGTGAATGACAGTCGTGGAATTCGCACTGAAAGCATTCCTTGAGTGCAGCATTGAGTGTCCTGAATCTTAGACAGAGGAATGAAGAAACTGATGCAAACTGGATTACGATCAGAAATGTCACAAAATTGTTAACAACGACAGCTGCAAGAAAGTGTTGTCGTGTTACGACGTAATAAGAGATGGTGGCAACAGAACCTGAGAGAATGAAAGATGACACACAAACCAGAGGTAATGTTAATCTGTCGTCTCTTTGCACTGCAGTGAATCCAACAAGGATGTCAGTGAAGTGGATGTCCTCGGTAAATTCCAAGAACGTTTTTTTGCGGTTACACGAGAAGAGCAGTATAGAAGAAGCTGACATAGTGGTGCTTAATGTGCAGATAACTAACCCTGGTATGGCCCATTTGTGCCAAATCCCCTCGTCCAGTAAAAAATATGCTTCTTGTATCCCGTTGTAACCTAAGTACAACACTATTGTTAACACAGTGATACTGTAGACACGGGAGCAGGAAGCTAGAAACACGCCACGTGCTCGACACAGAGGTACTCCAGAGAGCGCAGTCAGTAAAAGTAGCGGCTGCAGGCTCTTAACTACACCTGCACGTTTTCCGGTCTGCAGGAGTGGCGCCATAGCTCTCTATGGACGAGTATAGACTGAGGCTGTACTGCCTTGTGTTTGATCCTCCCGGGAAACTAAGAGTGCACTTTCGAACGCTTCCTCTTCAAAGATGTATTAACCATAACAGTCCGAAAGAGCTCGGCTAATTGAAGGAATTTGAATAGTAACACTCAGCACATGACGGATACGACTTCCGTAACACAACGCACGGGCACGTTTTCTCAATTGCCTGATAGTTAAATCGATTCTGGCAGATACGTATCTGGTAACGCTTTTATACGTTTGCTCCCTACGGAAAACAACTGCCTTGTGATGTCACTTGCGGCAGAACCGTTGGAAAACAGGTATGCCGGCTGACGTACGTCACTTTGTGGAGGAGTTTGTTTATCTAATAACAAGCGGGCACTTGGGAGTTTTCAGGTAAATTAATTTCATAAATTTGTAATTTGCGTGTCGAGTGGTCGTAAGACAAACGCTTTAACATCAATATAGTGTATATCAGTTTATGGATAACTTTGACTGCGTAAGACAAAGAAGCAGCCCCTTGGGACATTTCAGGTAAATTGATTTCCTAATCTTGTAATGTACGTGTGAAGACTAACCCTTCAATCAACAGAATTATGATTCAAAGAACAAATTATTTCTTCCTTATCTCCTCACCGCTGAGATCTGCTTAATGTTTACTTTTATCAAATTAATGAGTTCCCTTTGAACGTCTTCTCATTATGTCTATGGTTGTTTTAATTTTAATATCGAATGAAAAGAAGAACGTTACGCAATGATTTTTTTTCATTGACAATCCAAATAACATGAGACGCGCAAATACTGTCCCTGCTCGACGGTGACAAACAGCACATGTCAACCTGCTTACAATTCGACATTAGCTGCCAGATACTGCAGTAACTTCCTATGAATGTATTGTGATGTCACTGCTACGGAATTAACCAACCCATTCGTCGTATTTGCGATATGACTATTAGTGCATATTATACACACATAAAAAAGTTTTGCATCACCTCGGTTCCGAGAGTTCCGGAACCTACCATCATACTCCGAGACCTTCACAGGTGGTGGTCTAGATTTCTGTACACACCGGTACCTCTGATAACCAGTAGAACTTCCTCTTTCATTGATGCATACCTGTATTCGCCGTGGCATACTATCCGAAAGTTCATAAAGGCACTATTGGTCCAGATTATCCCACTCCTCACGTCGATTCCGCGTAGATCCCTCAGAGCGGTTGGTAAGTCAAGTCGTCCATAAACAGACCTTTTCAATCTATCCCAGGCATCTTCGATAGGCTTCGAGTCTGAAGAACAAGCTGGCCACTGTAGTCAAGCGATGTCGTTTTCCTGAATGAAGTCGTTAACAAGATATGCACGATGGGGGCGCGTATTGTCGTCCATGAAGACGAATGCCTCGCCAACATGCTGCCGATATGATTGCACTATCGGTCGTAGGATGGCTTTTACGTGTCGTACAACTGTTACGGCGCCTTCCAAGACCACCAGCTGCGTACGTCGGCCCCACATAATGCCATCCCAAAACAGTAAGAAACCTCCAGCTGGCTGCACTCGCTGGACAGTGTGTCTAAGGCGTTCAGCCTGACCGGGTTGCCTCCAAACACGTCTCCGACCATTGTCTGGTTGAAGGCATATGCGACACTCATCGATGAAGAGAACTTGATGCCAATCCTGAGCGGTCCATTCGTCATGTTGATGGGCCCATCTGTACGGCGCTGCCTGGTGTCGTGGTTGCAAAGACGAACCTCGCCATGGACGTCGGGAGCGAAGTTGCGCATCATGCAGCCTGTTGCGCACTGTTTTAATCTTAACACGACGTCCTGTGGCTGCACGATAAGCGTTATTCAACATGGTGGCGTTGCTGTCAGGGATCCTCCGAGGCGTAATCCGTAAGTATCGTTTATCCACTGCAGTAGTAGCCCTTGGGCGGCCTGAGTAAGGCATGTCATCGACAGTTCCTGTCTCTCTGTTTCTCTTCCATGTACGAACAACATCGCTTTGGTTCACTCCAAGGCTCCTGGACACTTCCCTTGCTGAGAGCCCTTCCTGGCAGAAAGTAACAATGCGGACGCGATCGAAACGCGGTGTTGACCGTCTAGTCATGGTTGGACTAAAGACAACACGAGCCATGGACCTCCTTCCTGGTGGACACAAAATGTCTGCTTGTGTCTGTGTATGTGCGGATGGATGTGTGTGTGTGTGTGTGTGTGTGTGTGTGTGTGTGTGTGTGTGCGCTCGTGCGAGTGTATACCTGTCCTTTTTTCCCCCTAAGGTAAGTTTTTACGCTCCCGGGATTGGAATATATATATATATATATATATATATATATATATATATATATATATATATATATATATATATAGTTTGAACCCGTCCAAACATGTATTACAACCTCATGTCTATACCTGAAGCAAATCGGTCAAGAAAATTTCAAGATTTTTGCTAACGATGTTTCCCTGAAACATACAGGGTAATTTTTTTACACCATGTACAAACTCTAGGGACTCATCGATTAAAGGATAAAGGTCTAATGAATTTATGTCAGGAAATACTTGTTTTCCGTGCAAGAGACCACTTTTTTAATCAACTAGTATCCCATCTACACTGCTGGCCATTAAATTTGCTACACCACGAAGATAACGTGCTACAGACGCGAAATTTAACCGACAGGAAGAAGATGCTGTTATATGCTAATGATTAGCTTTTCAGAGCATTCACGCAAGGTTGGCGCCCGTGGAGACACCTGCAACGTGCTGACATGAGGAAAGTTTGCAACCGATTTCTCATACACAAACAGCAGTTGACCGGCGTTGCCTGGTGAAACGTTGTTGTGATGCCTCGTGTAAGGAGGAGAAATGAGTACCATCACGTTTCCGACTTTGATAAAGGTCGGATTGTAGCCTATCGCGATTGCGGTTTATCGTATCGCGACTTTGCTGCTCGCGTTGGTCGAGATCCAATGACTGTTAGCAGAATATGTAATCGGTGGGTTCAGGAGGGTAATACAGAACGGCGTGCTGGATCCCAACGCCCTCGTATCACTAGCAGTCGAGATAACAGGCATCTTATCCGCATGGCTCTGACGGATCATGCAGCCACGTCTCGATCCCTGAGTCAACAGATGGGGACGTTTGCAAGACAACAACCATGTTTACGAAAAGTTCGACGACGTCTGCAGCAGCATGGACTATCAGCTCGGAGACCATGGCTGCGGTTACCCTTGACGCTGCATCACAGACAGGAGCGCCTGCTGTGGTGTACTCAACGACGAACCTGGTTGCACGATTGGCAAAACGTCATTTTTTCGGAGGAATCCAGGTTCTGTTTACAGCATCGTGATGGTCGCATCCGTGCTTGGCGACATCGCGGTGAACGCACATTGGAAGCGTGTATTCGTCATCGCCATACTGGCGTATCACCCGGCGTGATGGTACGTGGTGCCATTGGTTACACGTTTCGGTCACCTGTTGTTCGAATTGACGGCGCTTTGAACAGTGGACGTTACATTTCAGATGTGTTACGACCCGTGGGTCTACCCTTCATTCGATCCCTGCGAAATCCTACATTTCAGCAGGATAATGCACGACCGCATGTTGGAGGTCCTGTACGGGCCTTTCTGGATACAGAAAATGTTCGATTGCTGCCCTGGGCAGCATATTCTCCAGATGTCTCACAACTGAAAATGTCTTGTCAATGGTGGCCGAGCAACTGGCTCGTCACAAAACGCCAGTCACTACTCTTGATGAACTGTGGTATAGTGTTGAAGCTGCATGGGCAGCTGTTCCTGTACGCGCCATCCAAGCTCCGTTTGACTCAATGCCCAGGCCTATTAAGGCCGTTATTACGGCCAGTGGTCGTTGTTCTGGGTACTGATTTCTCAGGAACTATGCACCCAAATTGCGTGAAAATGTAATCACATGTCAGTTCTAGTATAATATATTTGTCCAATGAATACCCGTTTATCATCTGCATTTCTTCTTGGTGTAGCAATTTTAATGGCCAGCAGTGTATTTTGTCACAGGGTCCGAGGTCTAATGCGCGCTGTACCATGCAGCAACAGTTACAGTATGCATGTTTTCGTCGTACAGAGTGGTATTGTGCCTCGTACCTCACGTCCTGGCGCCCTCTACTGCCGTAGTATTTGGTAATGTTGTGTCCGATTCACTTCTGTTGCTGATTCACCTTTTAGTCGATGTGATAAGGCGTTGTACATAGCGGTTCCGTATTCGAATAGAGGGCTTGCCGACACGGTATTACTCACGGAAAGGCGAATTGCAACGGGCGGGCCGGCCGGAGTGGCCGAGCGGTTCTAGGCGCTACAGTTTGGCACCGCGCGACCGCTACGGTCGCAGGTTCGAATCCTGCCTCGGGCATGGATGTGTGTGATGTCCTTAGATTAGTTAGATTTAAGTAGTTCTAAGTCCTGGGGGACTGATGACCTCAGCAGTTAAGTCCCATAGTGCTCAGAGCCATTTGAACCATTTTTTGCAACGGGTGGCGGGCAGCAAGGTTGTGTCATGAGACCTATCCCCGGCGACAGCATCCACAGCATTCAGTGTTTGCAACAGGGTTTGGCCGTTTGTCTGAGAGCGGGTCGTTTCAAAAAGCAGGAAATCATGGAGGACGTACCTGAAACGTTTGGACACCCAGACTTAGTAGAAAATGTGAATAACACTGTGGAAGACGACAGCCATGTCAGTACGAGGCAGTTGGCCCTGCAGTATAGGGTACACTAGACGAGCGATCGGAACATTTCCCATGGCAATTGTTGCTATCCTTATCAAGTACTGCGGCAGACTTTCCAAATCGGAAGCAGTTTTGTCTCTGATTTCTTCACAGGCAACAACGTTTCCGGGGTTTGTGTCATCCGTTCAATTCATAGGTGAGGCCACTTTTACGCGGAGTCATATCTTCAACTTTGATAACAGTCGTATGTGGGACACTATGCAGAACCCTCATGGTACGGTGACAGAGAATCTTCAGTATGGGTGCATCCGGAATGTGTAGGCCTGGATAAATGGCGACCGTATTTCGAAGCCAATCTTCCTCTCAGGTCGCTTAACGGGCAGGAACTAACGGCTTTTCTTCTGGGTGACTTTGTCTCCCCTGCTGGAAAATGTGCCATCGATGACTCGAAGCATTATGTGGCTGCTACATGACGGTGCTCTCGCCCATTTCGTCGTTAACGTCCTGACGCATCTCAGTCGTGTCTTCCCTGGTCGATGAATCGGACGAGGGGTGCAGTCGTATGGCCTGCCCGTTCACCGGATCTCGTGCGATTTCTGGTTATGGGGCCGTCTCAAAAGTTCCGTGTATGCAGAGCCCCTTACAGATGTGTAGACACTGGAGCAGCGTATTCATGTTGCCTTTGACAGTGTTCGGATGCAGCCTGGCCGATGTAAACGAGTGAGACAGAACATGCTACGGCGCGTACAACTAAGGGTTGAGGCACAAGGTCCAAAAATGGTTCAAATGGCTCTGAGCACTATGGGACTTAACATCTATGACCATCAGTCCCCTATAACTTAGAATTACTTAAACCTAACTAACCTAAGGACATCACACAACACCCAGTCATCACGAGGCAGAGAAAATCCCTAACCCCGCCGGGAATCGAACCCGGGAACCCGGGCGTAGGAAGCGAGAACGCTACAGCACGACCACGAGCTGCGGACTTGAGGCACAAGGAAATCATTTCCAACACACACCGTAACTGTGCCTGCATGGTACAGCACGTATTAGACGGCAGTATCTGTAACAATGTATGATTGAATAAATTAGCATGGAGACCATGCATTTCTGGACCTTTTTCGTTTTGTATCCTCTCACTGATGAATCCTTAGAGCTTGTACAGGGTGGACTGTACAAATGTTTGTCTTCAGGTTTTTACACGATACTCTAACAATCAGTGAAACACTTTTCTACATTTTTGCCAACAATGTACGGCAAGAAAAAGGAATAAAAGTGAGATAGTGTTAATACTTTTATCCTTCTTTACCTCTTCTGCATTACTGCAGATGACGTGTCACTGAGCACGTTTGTACTGTGCATGCAGTACACGTAAGGTACCTAGTTGTTTCCACTGCCCTGTGTGGAATACATAAGTTCTTGTACACTTCACTAATCTGCTGTCTGCATGATGATGGTGTCCCCAGCGCAGAAAACAGCAGTCAGGTCGTGGATTCTTTTTCTTGAGGCTGAAATTAACTTCGCAAGGAACTGCTGCTACGAATAAACTATAACTCATTTGGGATGCCACTCGCGTTTCTATTGATATAGACACGAGAAACTATTCTTGATCACAACGTATTGAACATATCTTTCTACAGTCATTATATCTGGCTAAAATAACATGAAATACATCCTGCCACAGACAACATGTCTGTCTACTGGAACCGTCAGAACTGGAGAATAAAATTACGTGAATCAGATACTACTATTACAGACAACATGTCTGTACCTAGTTACGGTCGGAACGGTAGTAAATAAAATTGCATGAAACAAATACAGACAACATGTCTGTCTACTGGAACGGTCAGAACTGGACAGCCGGACTGCCCGAGACACTTCGCGCGCCACGCCACCGAAGTGCATCGGCAGTAATATCGTCAGTCTTTTGTTTTAGTAATAATTTTGAAATAACTGTTTGATAGCTGGCTGTTGTGAGATGTTTATTTAAAAAATGAAGTAATTTGGATGACAGGTTTAATTAGTAATAGCAACTAAAGTTTAACGTTTTGGAGCCCTACCGCCGAACACAGCAGCCAATCACAGAGCAGTAGCATCATGCAGGCGGTCTTTCTCACGGGAATGGTACCGAATATAACATCTGTCATCGGTACCCCATCCCACATTGCGTCATCTCTATGCTTCTTGCATCTCCACTGCCCTGGGAATAGCTTCCTGGAGCCTAATACGATGGCTGAATAAGCCAGAAATATTACAAATGTTTCAACTTTTTCAGGGTGAGGAAGAAATGCCGCACTTTGCAGCTGGCCTGCGACTCCTCACCTCAGTTCGAGATAGAAGTGTATGTAGCAAAGTCTATCTCTGCCAATAAGTTTAATAGAAATGCGATTTAAAAAATGAGGATCGCAACGCTCTAACAGCGTGCAACGTGGGCACGAATGGGTAGCTTGAACTTCATCGAATTTTCGAATTTACACCTGCAAATACGATATCCTGTGTATATCTTTCTGTTATTGTCATCTTCATTTAAGACATAACATGAACTTCTTACAGATGTAAGACACAAATAAGGCCAACACATAAAGCCAACAGAAAATAACAGTGGATACAGTAATATCGTCTGTATTCAGTGAGGTACAGGAAACACAATAGGTAGGCCACACTAGATTGCGCTTTATATTACGCACAATGAGTCCGTGCTGTATGTCTGACGTCCAAGCTTACCTCCACACAACTATTACATACACGTAAGAGCAGCAGTCACTTTAGGGAAGATATTCAAAGTGACCATCGTGTACTTGCAAACACTTCACCTCTTGCTGGATCATACTTTGCTCGGCCCTACGCAACACACTTGCATCTGGCTGTTGATATACTTTCCGGGATGTGAGGTATGGTCCAAGAACTTTTCTGATCCTTACGTTTCGTCCACGACTGCGCTGGACTTCCTCAGAGGCGCTGCTCCGCTGAGTCGGCAAGTCCAGCGCAGTCGTGGACGAAACGTAAGGAGCAGAAAAGTTCTTGGACCACGACCTCACATCCCGGAAAGTATATCAACAGCCTTGTCAACCGGTCGTGAAAGCCTTCATTCTACACTTGCATCTACCACTGCCAAAGCGGCATGAACCCATACTGTTTGGTCGTGTCCTTCCGTGGGCAGACTGATACAAACTTATTCCTGTAAGTGTCCCCACAAATAAAAATCTAATAGATTAAGGTCCGGGGAAAGTGGAGGCCAGAAAATTTGACCTCTGCAATCAATCCATTTTCCTGGAAACGCTTCATTTAAATAATTACATACATTCATTCCAAAGTGTGACGGTGCACCATCATGCTGAAACTACAACTGTCGCTGAACACCAAGTAGACCGTTTTCACATGCATCAGGCGAAGTAATGTAAATAAATGTACGATACAGGAGAGCATTCAACTTTTCCTCGCACGATTCCAGCCCACAATTTATGCCATAGCGTGCTTGAAAACTATGTTCATGGGCGACGTGTGGGTATAGTTATGACCAATAATGGCAGTTGTGAAGTTTAAAAATACCTCCACTAGTGATGCTAGATTCGTCAGTCCATATCACATTATTACAAAATGTTCGTTATCTCCCACTTGGTGCAAAAGCCATTCACAAAACTGTGCTTATCGACTATTGTCTTCTAGCCGTTGGTACAGAGTTAACATTTAGTGATATGGATGCCGTTCTTCATCGTGCAACACTTCAGAAACCGGTCTTTCAGATATCTGAACTATCTTGCAATATCATGGGTACTTTTCTGAGGTGAATTGTGAACTGTCTCAAGAATCGCGTTCTCTGTCTGCGGAGTACATTTAGTCCTTCGACCACTTCTGTCAATTCCTTTTAGACGAAAGTTACAAGTTTCGTGAAGGCATTGTTCTGGGCAACGAAAACATTCTTATCAGGATGGCGTCCTTGAGGGTACTGTGCAGAATACACGTGAGCAGCAGTGGCAACTTGGTTGTTAGATACACCCAGAACCAAAACGTATCATTTTATACATCATCTGTGTATTGCATTGGGAAGTCGCCATGTATGAACTTGACACGACCAGTCATGGTTGTGCACAGTGATGTAAGTACAAACATACATGCAGTTTAAAGGACCCCACTGGCATGTGATAGGCTATTACCGTTTGAAAAAATTATGTCCTGCTTATAAACGACGAGAAGTAGGAAATAGGGATCTAAAAAATAAAAATGGAACCTGAAGAAGATTCGAACCATATCTCCACGGTGGATGTGAGTTTGAGGTCCCAGCAGTCTAGCCAGAGAGCTATGACAGCTGGTACAGTAGTGTGGGGTGATATACATTCTTCTATACATTCTGAAGCACTGCCCTATGTGACCCTGTTGACAGCTCCTCGTTTTCACAAATGCGGTTTCAAAATGCACCTGATCTGATTTTGTTACATAAACTTTTATCTTATATCTGGATGAGGAGTTGCATGCTGACCTCTGTCTACAGCATTTTTTCTTCACCCTTTATATTGCAGGCATCTTTTCCTGCCCCATCTCTGTGTTCACCTCTTTCTCTCTCCCATATCTCTGCCCACCTCATCCTCCCAACTCCATTTGTCCTTCCCTCCTTCCCATTCTCTCTCTCCTTCTACACCTCGCTTTCTCTCTGTCCATCTCCCCTGCCCCTTTCTCTTGCTACATCTTCTTCCCTCTCCCTCTTTCCACATCCTCTTCCCCTTCCTCTGTCCATATCCCCCCGCTCCCTTCCTTTCCCATCTCTGCACTGCCCCATTTTATCTTCCACCTGCCTCAAGAATATCTCCACTCTCATCGTATATCTCCTCCTCCCACTCCCACTGTCGATTCTGTCCTCACCCAACTCTCTGTCCATCTCTTTCATCCACCCCTTCCATCTCCTGCTATCCCATTTCTATGTCCAGCACATACATCTACTCTCTCACTGTCCATTTCTTCCCTATTCTCTCTCTGTATGCAGCCGTGTCTGTCCACAGGTGAAGCTCCTGCTATCAGCACAAAACATCTCCTTCCTTCTTTCTATCTCTTTCCTCTCCATTTAATCCTCCCCCCCTTTTCTGGCACCACAACCCCCTCCCTCTCCTCTCTGTTCATCTTTCCTTCCCCTTTTCTCCAAGCACCTCATCCATCCCCTCTTTGACCATCCATCTTCTCTCCAATCCCTGGTCAGACGTGTCCATCTGCACAGGTGGCCTCTGCAAAAGATGTCGACAAAGTAGGCTGATGATACTCTCAAACACAGGTGTCATGCAGGGCAACCTACACATTGAGGACTGTTCCTGATGTGTAGTCTGTACCGCAGAGCAGGGTGGATAAGTGGGCTGATACTATCCCCACATAATACGGCAGTCGTGTGGGGCAGCGTATATGCCTATATTCCAGGCACTGGAGAAAACAGAAATTTATCCATACCCCCGCTCCTATTGGAAGTAGGAGTGTACAAATCCCACAGTGCTGATATTCGTGAGCCCTGCTGTTTCTGTGCCAAATTTGGTTCAAATCAGTCCAGGAGTTTGGGAGGAGATCCTGCAGATATACATATGTTCACATGTACTCTGTTTATAATGGCTCTGAGCACTATGGGATTTAACATCTGTAGTCATCAGTCCCCTAGAACTTAGAACAACTTAAACCTAACTAACCTAAGGACATCACACACATCCATGCTCGAGGCAGGATTCGAACCTGCGACCGTAGCGGTCACGCAGTTCCAGACTGAAGCGCCAAGAACCGCACAGCCACACTGGCCGGCTACTCTGCTTTATACGTACATAGATACAACAGAAGTTCTGAAACATATGGAAACAAAAATCACTATAAAATACCAAAATAAAAATGGATTAGCATTTTGTATTATGTATATCACATGATAACATTTGATTTGAGGAGTAGAGATATGGGATCTTATATTGTCAAGAAAATGTATTTTCAATATTATGAATCTATACTTATTGGTATTTTCATTAATTGAATTTAATAAAAAATCGTCTTTTATGTGGAACTATTTGTTGGAATCGAGCTTTCTGTTCTGTTTCGATTAAGACACCGCTTTTGCTTCAGAACACATTTTAAAAAGGGTACAAGCAAAAAGAGTAGTCAAGCAACGCTCTCGTTTCAGGTTTAGCTAATAGAAATCATTCTCTAAAAAACCTGTTTTCTTGCTGTGAATAAAAGGCGATTTGGACTTTGATTAAATGTTAGCAATTTAAGAGTAATTTCCACAAAGGAAACGAAAATCGAGAACCTGAATCACACGAGGACATAGTCCTTCATTAATGCTTTGGAATATCTACCAATTTCAGTGCCACACTACAGTTACAGCCCCCACTCGGCCTATGTGAGTACCCGCATTTGATTACACAATTACAACAAACCGGTTTATACAGTGTGTTAACTGTAAGACGGCAGAGTTGTGAGGGGAGTGCGGGGAGAGGAGGAAGCAAGCATTGGCTGGCGAAGGGTGAGGAGCCGATGTGAGGGGGGGGGGGGTGAGGCATGCCTACCAGTTGCAGTGCTGGCACTACAAATTGCGCGTCATGCTTCCACGAAAGCAGACGAAAGGCTTGGAAGTAAAACTCGCTTTAAATGTTGTTCATAAACGAAACTGAAATCGTCATGTACATTAACATCTCTCTCTCTCTCTCTCTCTCTCTCTCTCTATATATATATATATATATATATATATATATTCCTGGAAATGGAAAAAAGAACACATTGACACCGGTGTGTCAGACCCACCATACTTGCTCCGGACACTGCGAGAGGGCTGTACAAGCAATGATCACACGCACGGCACAGCGGACACACCAGGAACCGCGGTGTTGGCCGTCGAATGGCGCTAGCTGCGCAGCATTTGTGCACCGCCGCCGTCAGTGTCAGCCAGTTTGCCGTGGCATACGGAGCTCCATCGCAGTCTTTAACACTGGTAGCATGCCGCGACAGCGTGGACGTGAACCGTATGTGCAGTTGACGGACTTTGAGCGAGGGCGTATAGTGGGCATGCGGGAGGCCGGGTGGACGTACCGCCGAATTGCTCAACACGTGGGGCGTGAGGTCTCCACAGTACATCGATGTTGTCGCCAGTGGTCGGCGGAAGGTGCACGTGCCCGTCGACCTGGGACCGGACCGCAGCGACGCACGGATGCACGCCAAGACCGTAGGATCCTACGCAGTACCGTAGGGGACCGCACCGCCACTTCCCAGCAAATTAGGGACACTGTTGCTCCTGGGGTATCGGCGATGACCATTCACAACCGTCTCCATGTAGCTGGGCTACGGTCCCGCACACCGTTAGGCCGTCTTCCGCTCACGCCCCAACATCGTGCAGCCCGCCTCCAGTGGTGTCGCGACAGGCGTGAATGGAGGGACGAATGGAGACGTGTCGTCTTCAGCGATGAGAGTCGCTTCTGCCTTGGTGCCAATGATGGTCGTATGCGTGTTTGGCGCCGTGCAGGTGAGCGCCACAATTAGGACTGCATACGACCGAGGCACACAGGGCCAACACCCGGCATCATGGTGTGGGGAGCGATCTCCTACACTGGCCGTACACCACTGGTGATCGTCGAGGGGACACTGAATAGTGCACGGTACATCCAAACCGTCATCGAACCCATCGTTCTACCATTCCTAGACCGGCAAGGGAACTTGCTGTTCCAACAGGACAATGCACGTCCGCATGTATCCCGTGCCACCCAACGTGCTCTAGAAGGTGTAAGTCAACTACCCTGGCCAGCAAGATCTCCGGATCTGTCCCCCATTGAGCATGTTTGGGACTGGATGAAGCGTCGTCTCACACGGTCTGCACGTCCAGCACGAACGCTGGTCCAACTGAGGCGCCAGGTGGAAATGGCATGGCAAGCCGTTCCACAGGACTACATCCAGCATCTCTACGATTGTCTCCATGGGAGAATAGCAGCCTGCATTGCTGCGAAAGGTGGATATACACTGTACTAGTGCCGACATTGTGCATGCTCTGTTGCCTGTGTCTATGTGCCTGTGGTTCTGTCAGTGTGATCATGTGATGTATCTGACCCCAGGAATGTGTCAATAAAGTTTCCCCTTCCTGGGACACTGAATTCACGGTGTTCTTATTTCAATTTCCAGGAGTGTATATATATATATATATATATATATATATATATATATATATATATATATATATATATATAAATGTATGTATGTTTGTATACTATGCGCTCTCAAACCAATCATCCGATTGCAATGAAACGTTGGTGAGTTGTTCTCCGAACCCCCTAAAAGTGTAATGGACAATGTTCCAATTACGTCACTGTAGCATGCGTAGCGCAATTGCTTAGGTAAAGGCTTGTCAAGCAGAGGACCCAGGTTCGATTACCACTGTTCGCAATTACTTTTTGATTTTATTTCATTCCCCGCAATGTTAAACTATTAATTACAAAATTTAAATATACTTGAACAGGTCATATAGTATAAAGTAACTATCAATCTCTATATATAAAAATGAATGTATGTATGTCTGCCCTCTGTGCGTTCCCAAACCATTCATCCGACTGCGATGAAATTTTTGTACGCCCACGAAGGTTCCTAGCCGAGAAAAAAGAAATAAGACACATTCTTGAGGAGATATGACGCCATAAACAATGAGATGCCACCGCGGGAAAATGCCCAGATTTATGCATCCACTATTTGAGATTGAGAGCACTTAGCAGCTAGCAACAAACGTTACATACAATTTCAAACCTTTACGAAAATTTTTCTCGCTGACACCCCCCACAAAATAATGAAAGGAAAAAAGGTTGTCGCTTACTACATTTTCTCAGTACATACCGTAAATCTGCCACAGTAGGCATGGCGTTTTAATGTATTATTTCGTTACTATTAACTCTAATCGCAACAAATTTCGCATACAGTATCCACATACATCAGTAAACGCGCCTGCAAATTTATGTCTCTTTACGACATATAATTCAGGAGTTATGACGTGGTAAACATCGAGATGCGTGAAAAAGTGCCGTGTCAGGCATGACGTTTTGTTCTATTATTTCTTCACTACTAACACTATTCGCAACACGTTTCGCAAACGTGTTAAAAGAAGTATATAAAACCACGGGCGTATTCCTAAAAAAACTCCCGAGATGGGCCAGCAACTGCCTCTTCACTCATTTTAATAATGTTTAGCACAACTTCACAATAAAAACACGCAGAACAGTACAGCGCAAAACAATAACGAAGCAGACGACAATGGCTACCTTGTACAACACAGTCAGCTACGTAACGTTGGCAGCAGTCGAAACTGCGTGCCTACCGAAGCCTCCCGACGATTACCGACTTCTACCGATTCAGGACTACGGAGAGGTCTGCCATCTAAAAGTTTACACACTGTATCTGTATACCAAGAGTCTCTCCTACAAGTGTCTAGCGCATTTCCTCTGATGTTTAGGCAGATATTTATAATTTGTATTTTGCAATGTTTAGCTGGATTCATCACTGACTAATACTACTCATCGAGTCTTTCATGTGAAGTCGTGTCGATGGAAACGTCAAGGCCAAGTGAGGACAGAGAAATCTGACTTCGTCTGCATTCCCTCGGATCGCATACAGTCCTTATTCGTCACAGCTGTGGTGTCTGTTGGCTTCTGTTATGCCCTGCTTTGCCTGCGACAGCATCATCTACAACATTTTAGGTATCAAAGCCTTCTTTTACTCTAATTATGTCATAAACCGTTTTACCTCTTAAAGGATGCCTAGCTGTCCTTGGTATGTCTTCAGCTAGGGAACCTTCCCATAGAAAATGATCTGGTGCGGCGATTTCGATACAGTCACTGCATGTCGTTGCCCTTCTACCAGTTCTATTCAGCTATGAGGGATACGGACCACGTCCAGTAAGGTAGTGGACTAGCCCATATTTGGTTCAAAATCTGTCATCTGAAGCCATTCAACTAGGCCAGGAAGAAAGTGAGACATCCTCCTTCCTGAGTCTGATGAGGCTCCATCTCTGCTGTCATTCTGCGAACATTAAATTCTTTATTACTATTGGGTTTGTTGCTGGTTCTCCGAGAATTCCATGGATTTTTTCATATTGTTTATTCTTAAGCCATTAGAGGACAGCCTTTTTTCTTATTTTTGCATTGTGCGTCAGGGGATATAACCCTATTGATGTAGTTAGGACTTCTGTAGACATGCTGCTGAATGCTCCACAGCATCAAAGCATAATTTCTCGCTCCACTTTTCTCACTGCGACGACAAGTTTGACTAGTCGTACATTGTACTCCCAAACACTGGCAGCATAGTCCACAATTGCAGCTGATATAGACTCATGATACAGTCTATTAACACTCAGGGGCAAACGGAACTTCCTTTGTCCTCTATTAATAATTTTTTTATTTTAGAATTCCCGTTTCCTTGCTGTAATTTTGAAAGGTGGCTACACTGAGCCACAGCGCCAAAAATCGCGCCAGAGAGTATTGTTCCGCCGCCTCCACTGGCAGTGATTATTGAGACGCAGCGACAGGCAGTTCTTGCCGAGAAGTTGTGGTGGACACTGCTTGTAGCTGAAGTTGGAATGAGATGGGGTAGTAGTGAGTGTTTGTTCGATGTTTTATGCAGCTATGTGATGGGAGAGATAGCAGATGTTATTCCACTGGAGATATTGTAATGGTCAGAGTGCTTTTCGTCAATATATATGAAGGTAATAAATATTATGTTGTCTATTTATTTGTGTGTCCTGAATAATGTGTCATTACAGGTTCAGTCAACAAAGCATCTGGCTTGTGTTCTTGTATTAGAGTGTAATTCTGGGTTTCTTGCACAATTATAGTATTTCTAATTTTCTTTTATCACGTCAGTATAAATGATATTTAAAAATTCTTGTCTTGTTGAAGAAGAACCGTGCCAGATGTGCGTTGAGTCATACTACCACATACAGAACAGCTACACTTGTGCTTTGTTGGATTCGTAGATTTTATAGTTGCTGGGGACTTAATTAGTTAATTGTGTTAACAGAAATTTTCTTACATTCTTTGTTGTCATTCTATGCAGTCAGATAGCGTAACAATTAGTTGTCAGGGCCAGCCGTTTACGAGACTTGCGTAATCGGACATACAGCTACTAAAAATATTTGCATTCATATTTAATTTTAATTTAGCCCCCATGCACGTGGCGACCGCTGCTTCGGATCGTCCCTTGGAATCTTCTGATTGTAAAAATAGTAGACAGTAGTATTGTAGTAGTAATTTGTAGTTTAGTAATTGTAGTCTATTTTGCATGTGTAGATTGGTAATTGTCATTCTTCTATTGTTCGTTAATCGTGTTTGAAGGAAGCATTTCGTGTGATTGATATTGTTGGTGATAAAGTGTCATTGTGTGTAATTTTCATATAGTGACGAGTTTTGTATGTTTTGTAAATGATTACGCGATCGATGAAAAAGGCAAAAATGATGAATAGTGAGAATGACGAAATTGTTAACATGGCGAACTCGCCAACAGAGGAAAACAGTATGATGGATAATGAAGTGGAAAACAATGTAATAAGTCGGGAAAATAGTCCAGAACCATTTCAAAATTTTTCTCAATCAGAAAATTCACAGAACCCGAGATTAACGACAGAAGATTCTGGAATAGTATCGAATACAGATAGCTTTATGGCTATGCAGAAGGAAGTTAGTTTTGTGGGAAATGTTAGGGACGAAAAGAATTTCGAACAACTTAACACGGAGCAGTTGATGAGTGCAATATTAAATTTGGGATCTGAATTAAAAACAGTGGCAACACGGTTAGACTCACAAATAGTAACAATTAAAACTGGAATGGGAACAATGGGATCACAGTTACGATCTGAATTAAAAACAGATAGGGAAACAATGGAAACACGGTTAGACTCATTGGGATCACAGTTAGGATCTGAATTTAAAACAGAGATTGGAACTGGAAACACGGTTAGACTCACGAATAGGGACATGTTTCAAAAACATGAAAGATGAATTAAAGAAAGAAATTCGAGAAGAAGTACAACCGATTTTGAATGCTCGCAATAATAGATTAGTTGCAGTAGAGATTAGACAAAGGGAAAAGGATAGAGAACAGGAAGAAAGAGATCGCGTGATAGTACAGAAATTTTCAGAGTTAAATTTACAACGTGCAAAAGATAAGGAAGAAATATTTGAGAGAATCGAGGAATCCGTACCAAATGACAGACTAAATAACCTAACACAACAGTATGAACAGTTAACTACTAAATGCGTTAATACTGAAACGCGAGTCGCGACACTTACGGAAGACGTAAATAAACAGAAAGAACAAATTGGTGACTTATCGGAAAGAGTGGAGGAGATTTCAGATAAATTGACAAATCTTAGTTTAAATGGGGACAGAGATTCAGATGACACAGCTCCATTGCCATTTTCAGAAACCGAAGAGTACCAGAACATAAATAAGCATGTTGAAAATCAGGGAAAATTTAATGAACGCGTTAAAAGGGAAGTTGAGGCATTACGAAAGCAAGTCAAGCAAATTGAAGGCGAAATCGTAGGAAAATATAGCAGAAGAAATTTAGAATCACAGGGAGCAGAGGGCTTTGAAGAAAGTAATTTATTTCATTTACGGGATGCAACAAGAGCGCCAGGCGCGCGAACTAGACAATAATCGACATTCGGACTGGAACGGACGCGGTAGGTCTTTGTCGCCACGAGGCGAAAACTTTGACTATAAACACTTTTTGACTGTTCGGAAATTTAAGATCTTCCGCAATTCTAAGAAAGACATACATCCATGTTCATGGTTAGATCAATTTATGTACGCACTCCCACCAAATTGGCCACTAAGTCACAAACTGGAATTTATGTGTGGATATTTAGAAAACGAACCGGCGACGCGGATGCGCGCACTCATTAGAGATTGTAATAGCCTAAATGATTTTTATCATGCATTTCTATCGGCATATTGGTCCGAAAACACGCAAGACAGAGTCAAACACAGTCTTATTATGCAGCGTAATTTCAAACAGTCTGAGTTCCGCACGCCAGCAGAATATTTTGAAGACATGATTCGAAAGAATCAGTTCCTTTCCAACCCTTATAGCCCGACTGAATTAATTCGCATTTGTTTAACTAAGCTGCCACAATCCATAAGACAAATTGCTTTAGCTGGAAGATGTAAAGACGACATCGAGACTTTTAAGACTTTGTTGCTAGAACTTGAGTATGACAACGACGACGGGACTTCTTGTAACTTTTTCAGTAACAGTAATTACAATAGATTTTCAGAGAAAAGGGATAGTGATCGGAACGGGTGTTATATGGGTAATTTTGACAATGACAGACGTAACAGACAGGACAATAGATACCAGCCTTATGACAATAACAGACGTTCTAACAGAAATTACACAGACAATTATAATAACGGTAATTCGTACCGGAATGATCAATCATACGGAAACAGTAATCGGTATTATCAAGACAGAAATTGTTCAAACAGTAATAGAAATTCTTACTACAGAAATAATCAGGGTAGTAGATACCACAATAATTTCAGAAGTGACAGTCGAAATTACACAAGAAGTAGTTATGCAGACAGACAGGAAAACAGAAATTTTAGTAACAGACACAACCAAGAATTTGTATCTAACAGACAGGAGGGACCTAATTGGCATCCTCCACGTGACAGAACTTCAGAGAGACAAGTGCAAATCGTAGAAATGGATCCGCGAAATGACGCGAATAATCAAAGACGTGACGCAAACAATCGACAATGACTAGCAGCTTCGGCTTCTGGCAGCAATATAGACGGTTCAGAAAGTAATGACACTACGGCTTTACACTACGTACGCCTGGAAGACATGAGAGACATTTTGTTAGACGAAAAGGAAAATAATGTAGACGCATTTTTACATCCTGTTATTGAAGTATGTGTGGGTAAGAATAAGTTCACTGCAGTTTTAGATTCTGGGAGCCCATTGAACGTCATTAGTGAATCAGTTTTTCGTATATGTGAAAGGACTATTGCCTGTCCTGTGTTACCTATTTCTAAAACTACAATTCGAGGAGCGATTTCTGGAAAAGGTGTAGAAGTTAAACAACAGACCAACCTAAATTTCAATTGTCAAGGATACGAATTTTCTGCTAATTTTATTATTGTTCCATTACTCAGTACACAAATTATATTAGGTATGGAGTTTCTTAACGCACATAAGGCAATTTTGAACTTTAAAGAAGGAAGTGTGAATTTGACTATTGCCGGAATGCCGAAAAGTTTGAAATTTTTCGAGTGTTTAACAAGATCTGAGTCAGATACAAAATGTTTAAGGTTTCTTACTTCTGATGTTTTCGTTGAGCATTATGACGACAATGTGTTTATTCATGACAATGACAATAGATACAGAGACGCGATGGATGATATAATTAATAGCGAAGAATTAATTAATGAAAAGGTTAAGAAAGCTGAAGTGCCAGATGACGTTGCAAGAGAAGAGCTGCACCACATTTTGACTTCACATGCTACAGTATTTAGTCATCACACAGGAACTATACAAGGCTTACAATATTTATTTAAAGTAAAAGAACACACACCATTTCGCGGGAAAACGTACGCTATTCCTTTGGCTTACAGAGACAAGGTTAAGAATGAACTTCAGTACATGTTAGATCAGGGCATTATTGAGCCTGCAGTCAGTCCTTATACTAGCCCATTACACGTTGTTCTTAAAAAGGATGGATCAATTCGTTTGGTTCTGGATTCCAGACAGATAAATAATATCATCATTCCTGAAACTGACCGTCCACAAAATTTAGATGAACTTCTTCAACATTTCCATGGAATTAAAGTCTTATCCACGATTGATATGCGCGCAAGTTTTTGGCAAATAGAACTCCACCCTGACTGTAGAAAATATACTGCCTTTTTAGCCTTTGGTAACTGTTACCAGTTTCGGAAATTACCGTTTGGACTTACGGTATCTTCAGCAGCATTCATTCGTAGTTTAAACGAAATTTTACCTGTTTATCTTCGTGACAATATTACTTCATATGTTGACGACATTCTTATTGCTAAACATTCTTGGAGTGAGCACAACAAAATTTTGGATTCATTGTTACGTATCTTTGCAAGAGTTGGCATTACTGTGAACTTGGAGAAATCTGAATTTGGTCGTTCACAGGTGAAATTTCTCGGTCACATTATTTCTACAGAAGGTATTCTTCCTGATCCAGAGAAGTTAGACGCTATTCGTAACTATGCTGTTCCTACCACAAAACGTGATGTTCGTAGTTTTCTTGGTGTCTGTAATTTTCTTAGACGCTTTGTTAGATTGGACGATTTGGCCACACCTCGTTTATGTGAACTATCTGGAAAGAAATCTAATTGGTGTTGGGATGAGGAAGCTCAGTCAGAATTTGAACAACTCCGTGATGCTTTAGTTGGTGCTCCACTTCTTTCACACCCGCATTTATCTAAAGATTTTTGTTTGGCGACGGACTCATCATACAAAGGACTAGGTGCACATTTATTTCAAGAGGTAGAAGAAAACGGCGTTGTAGTACAAAAGACTATTGCATTTGGAAGTCGTGTTCTCTCTAAATCAGAAAAGAATTATTCGATTACGGAACTTGAAGCATTGGCTGTTGTTTGGGCTTTTACAAAATTTCACACATTTTTGTTTGGCAGACATACTAAGGTTTACACTGATCATCGAGCTCTGGAATTTCTTATGTCGACAAAATTAACTCATGGCAGATTGTCACGATGGGCGTTGTACCTACAGGAATTTGACTTTAGTATTGTTTACATACAGGGTTCTTCAAATATTGTTGCTGATGCTTTATCACGTGCACCTATGGGAGTTCTGAAGAGGACTGCAAGGAAAACAATTATAGCTTGATGTATATTCAAGGTGTTGCATTTGAGAACTTTATTTCGTCTTCGCTCCAGGACATCGCTAAGGAGCAAAATAAGGATCCAATCTGGAAGGACATTAAGGAGAAGTGGAGGAGAAAGGAAAGCGTAGCGATTAGACAGCATTATTTAGTTCGCAATGACATTCTTTTTAAACGAAAATCGGTCGACAACTCTGTTTGGTTAGTTTGTATTCCTGATGAGTGGGTTAATAAGCTGATTTGGTATACGCATTTCAGTTATGCACACTTTGGTCCCAGAAAATGCTTTCATAAATTACGAGAAAATTGCTACTTCAATAATATGGAAAAACGTATTCGATTTGTTCTTGCCAAATGCAAATTATGTCAAAAGGCTAAGCCGCCGACAGTTTCTCACAGAGCACCGTTGTTTCCTATCATTCCAGCAAAATTAAAGGACATGGTTGCAGTTGATTTGTTCGGTCCAGTGATTCGATCTACTAATGGTTTTGCGTACATTTTCGTAGCAGTGGAGTTGACATCAAAATATGTGTGTTTTACACCGTTACGCAAAGCAACAGCTCGTTCAGTATCTAACGCTTTCATCAAACATTTTCTTAAAGAAGTGGGTCATGTTGATAAGGTTATATCAGATAATGGATCACAGTTTCGTTCTAAAATTTGGCTTCGTACTCTACGGCGTCGTAAAATTAAACCAATTTTCATTTCACTTTTTCACCCTCAATCTAACGCTTCAGAGAGATGGATGAAGGAAATCAATAAATTGTGTCGTCTTTATTGTCATCAGAATCACAGAACTTGGGATCAGTATCTTCATATTTTTCGAAACATTCTGAATGAACTTCCTAACGACTCAACTTCTTTACCACCTATACTGATATTAAAAAACAAAGCACCGACAAATCGCATTTCTGAAATCGTTCCTTTTCCGCCTACACGGAAACTGCGGCATTCTGAAGTTGTCAATCTGGCTCTACAAAATATTGCATCTGCGGCTGCTAGAAGAGAGAAATCAGCTAAGCGTCCTGGTCGTTTAAAAATCTTGTCAGTTGGTCAGAAGGTGTTAATTAAGGCTCATCTTTTGTCTCACAAAGGAAAAGGCTTGTGTCGGAAATTTTTTCTGCTTTATAACGGTCCATATAGAATTCGCAAAATTATTTATGATAACACTGTCGAAGTAGAAACTCTTAAATCACGACGCTCTAAGGGAATACATCATACATCTAACGTTAAAATTTTTGTGGAATGATATACTTTTGAAAAATTTTTGTAGAATGACATACTTTTGAGAAACTAACAGTTGTATGTAAACACACGGAGAGTACAAGGATACCGCGCTGTGTTTTAGCGGCGGCATATACTCAAAGCAACAGTCAAGTCTGCGCGCCGCACAGGGCAGTCGTTGACCGCAAACAATCACTTCCTACGTCACGCGCCTACAGCTGATCGAGCGCTCAGTGCGAATGCACTGACAGCCGTAAATAAATACACAGTCTAATTTCTCCGACTAAATTCAGTATAAAGCTATAATGACTTGATAAATTATGTTACTAACGTTCAGTATTTTTCAGGATACGGTTCTAAAAGATATTAAAGAACTTCAGGTAAATTCTGTGTGTCTCCGACGTTAAGACGACTTGCTATCGAGAAATTTTCAGGAAGAATGTAATTTCCAAGAAGAAACTAATAAACTAAAAAAAGGTAACTATTAATTGAGTTTATTTTTCAGGTAACATATTTCCACTTAGGTACGTACTTTAGACGTAATTTACTGCTCGCGATTACGTGATTCATACTTTGTGCTAATTACATGTTCAATGAAATTACTTGTGAAGCGACGTGCTTGCGTACGTTAACTGATTTTGACAATGATTATTAATGAACTGGATTGTTACTTGTGTATATTATGCATCGCTTGGCTGCACTGCTTTTTCACTGATGTCATATTTTTAATTATGTGCCTGCTGTGCCTATTTATTTAAATTATAATTGTCACCTGATTAATTGTGCTGATGTGGTTAGGTATGTAAGTTATACTTCGTGATTTATCTGCTTGCGCCTTCATGTTTACTTATTAAGATACGATGCTAATGACCTGTTTAGTACGTAAGATATATGTTTACTGCTATGCGTATGGATTGCACATTTACACATTTCTGCTTGTTGTCATAACTATACTTTAATTTGGTATATAGCAATGCTGATGTACAGTGTACGGACATGGAGTGTGGGTTACGATGTGGTATGGGTTACGGATTGTTCGCTTGGCGAAGCCTCGTTATAGAAATTGTGCTGCATCCACTTGTTGACATTCTGTTCACTACTGGTATATTTACTCGCTGTTGCTTGTTTTGCTTACGCTCAGTGCTTTATATTTTAACATAAGAAAATGAACTGCAGTAATTCGACGAGCGACTTTAGTACAAGAAACATCATAGAAGTCACATGAGCTGGAGGTTTTATGAAAGCTGTATAAATGTATGCCAATAGGAAGGAAGCTAACGACATGACATACCAACACAGTTATTACACTGCATTTTTCGTGAGCAATTGAAATAGGAAGTGACACTTGACACAAGAAATACTCCACATGTTTGCTTCTGTTTGCCATAATTCTTGAAGTGGTGTCCACACTGTGAAAAATTAGGATCATTCACACTCCGTAATCGTACTTAATTACTGAGAGTTATTCGAACTAAGTCTGTTAGAGGTCATGTATGCATTCTTTGTTTATAATTCATAATGAGTAGAAGATTTTGGTCAGATGGATTACACAGAGGTTGTGTGTTGACAGTGTGTCTTCGGATTGTATGGGATAAGGAGGTTTGCATTAGGATTTTATCTGTACTTATTCGAGGAGACTGACTAGAGGAAAGAGTTGTTATGGAAGTAAAATGATACTGGCAATAAGGTTTATATGTATCGACGTATTGAAGAGGTATTATTGAGGTATTGAGATTATATGAAGTTGATTGGAGTTTTGATGTATAAGAGGTAAAGTAAGTGAGGTGCATATTTTTTTTTTTTTTGGTTGGTCTATATGGAACAAGGAGGATGAAGATAGCAGACTAGAACACTAAAATGGAAGGAAGATTGTCTACACACACTTCGTTAAATCAATAAGCAGTATGTACCTTTTTTTTGGAGAGAGGAAGTTGCATATCTTGGCACACTGACAGTTGTTCAGCAACCGTACATTTTGATCTGGCTCGGCAAACATTGGTCTTGACATGATGACTATGACGTTGACTTAACTATTATTGACTGTTATACATTGCTGCCACTATTACTTGATACACATGATGAACATGAAATTTTGACAGAAGTGCATGTACACAGTTAACACTGTTCAATTACACAGTAGTACTTAATGTGGATGAAAGATGAGTGAGTGTGTTTTGTGTGTTTTCCTTTCCTAATCCTACCCACCTATCTCCTAAATATTATTTTATTTGTTTGTAGTGGCTTGCACTGACACCCATAAATATTATAGGTTACTGATGTTTGTGTACTTGTAATACACTCCTGGAAATGGAAAAAAGAACATATTGACACCGGTGTGTCAGACCCACCATACTTGCTCCGGACACTGTGAGAGGGCTGTACAAGCAATGATCACACGCACGGCACAGCGGACACACCAGTAACCGCGGTGTTGGCCGTCGAATGGCACTAGCTGCGCAGCATTTGTGCACCGCCGCCGTCAGTGTCAGCCAGTTTGCCGTGGCATACGGAGCTCCATCGCAGTCTTCAACACTGGTACCATGCCGCGACAGCGTGGACGTGTACCGTATGTGCAGTTGACGGACTTTGAGCGAGGGCGTATAGTGGGCATGCGGGAGGCCGGGTGGACGTACCGCCGAATTGCTCAACACGTGGGGCGTGAGGTCTCCACAGTACATCGATGTTGTCGCCACTGGTCGGCGGAAGGTGCACGTGCCCGTCGACCTGGGACCGGACCGCAGCGACGCACGGATACACGCCAAGACCGTAGGATCCTACGCAGTGCCGTAGGGGACCGCACCGCCACTTCCCAGCAAATTAGGGACAATGTTGCTCCTGGGGTATCGGCGAGGACCATTCGCAACCGTCTCCATGAAGCTGGGCTACGGTCCCGCACACCGTTAGGCCGTCTTCCGCTCACGCCCCAACATCGTGCAGCCCGCCTCCAGTGGTGTCGCGACAGGCGTGAATGGAGGGACGAATGGAGACGTGTCGTCTTCAGCGATGAGAGTCGCTTCTGCCTTGGTGCCAATGATGGTCGTATGCGTGTTCGGCGCCGTGCAGGTGAGCGCCACAATCAGGACTGCATACGACCGAGGCACACAGGGCCAACACCCGGCATCATGGTGTGGGGAGCGATCTCCTACACTGGCCGTACACCACTGGTGATCGTCGAGGGGACACTGAATAGTGCACGGTACATCCAAACCGTCATCGAACCCATCGTTCTACCATTCCTAGACCGGCAAGGGTACTTGCTGTTCCAACAGGACAATGCACGTCCGCGTGTATTCCGTGCCACCCAACGTGCTCTAGAAGGTGTAAGTCAACTACCCTGGCCAGCAGGATCTCCGGATCTGTCCCCCATTGAGCATGTTTGGGACTGGATGAAGCGTCGTCTCACACGGTCTGCACGTCCAGCACGAACGCTGGTCCAACTGAGGCGCCAGGTGGAAATGGCATGGCAAGCCGTTCCACAGGACTACATCCAGCATCTCTACGATCGTCTCCATGGGAGAATAGCAGCCTGCATTGCTGCGAAAGGTGGATATACACTGTACTAGTGCCGACATTGTGCATGCTCTGTTGCCTGTGTCTATGTGCCTGTGGTTCTGTCAGTGTGATCATGTGATGTTGACCCCAGGAATGTGTCAATAAAGTTTCCCCTTCCTGGGACAATGAATTCACGGTGTTCTTATCTCAATTTCCAGGAGTGTAGTTAATATGACAATTATCTGACATCATTTGTGTGTTTGTTATGATTTGTATGTTTAGTGTAAGAGCATTGATAATAATTTTGTAAAAGCAATTGTGTGTACATTCAAACTGTTGTTGACACCTGCACCTGTTCAAATTGATGTGTGACACTTAGAAATGTTTAATTTCTGCTGATGAACTGTCTGATTAGTGATAGTGAATATTATGGACTGTTACCTGCACTTGTTCAACATAATGGGTGCTACCTGGAAATGTTTAATTACTGCTGATGAACTGTCTAATTATTGATAGTGAATATTATTTACTGTTATTTGCACTTTTTCTACGTGATTGGTGCCACTAGGACATGTTTCATTTCTGCTGATAAACTCTGATCAACAGTGTGATTAGTGATAGTGAATATTATGGACTGATGTCTGCACCTGCTCAACATTGCTGGGTGCCACTGATGACTGCATCTATTGAAATAATGTCACTTGTTGCTGTAGCACCTGTTCAACATTGTTGGGTGCCACTGATGGACTGTTTCTACTGAGATGATGTCACTTGTTGGTGTCTGCACCTGTTCAACATTGCTGGGTGCCACTGATGGACTGCATCTATTGAAATAATGTCACTTGTTGGTGTCTGCACCTGTTCAACATTGCTGGGTGCCACTGATGGACTGCTTCTACTGAGAAATGTGACTTGTTGCTGTGTGTACCTCTTCAACATTGCTGGGTACCACAAATGGAACTGCTTCTACTGAAATGATGTTACTTCTTGCTGTCTGTACCTCTTCAACATTGCTGGGTGCCACTGATGGACTGCTTCTACTGAAATGATGTCACCTGTTGGAGTCTGCACCTACTCAACATTGCTGGGTGCTACTGCTGGAACTGTCAACCACTTGTTGTGTAAACATTTTATGTGAATATTTGTATAAGCTGATTTTTTGTGTATTACTGTTTGTGAAAAGTTATGAGACTCTTACCTGTACATATTCTTCATTGCTGACGCTATTGATTGAACTGTTTAACCACATAATACTTGTGTAAACTATTATGTAAAGTCACATGTATGAAAGAATTTGTATTGCTTCGTGTATTTTGTATATTAGGCTATTGAAAGGTCAGTGCAAAGCCAAAATTTTATCTAGTTATATGATATTTACGTATTAATATTATCTTTTATTTTTGTCTGTATTTTTTTTGACGAATTTGGTGGTATTTTCACCACCAATGCTGGCAAAAATACCATCAAATTCTAGCCCGTGGAGGAAGGGCATATGAAAGGTGGCTACACTGAGCCACAGCGCCAAAAATCGTGCCAGAGAGTATTGTTCCGCCGCCTCCACTGGCAGTGATTATTGAGACGCAGCGACAGGCAGTTCTTGCCGAGAAGTTGTGGTGGACACTGCTTGTAGCTGAAGTTGGAATGAGATGGGGTAGTAGTGAGTGTTTGTTCGATGTTTTATGCAGCTATGTGATGGGAGAGATAGCAGATGTTATTCCACTGGAGATATTGTAATGGTCAGAGTGCTTTTCGTCAATATATATGAAGGTAATAAATATTATGTTGTCTATTTATTTGTGTGTCCTGAATAATGTGTCATTACAGGTTCAGTCAACAAAGCATCTGGCTTGTGTTCTTGTATTAGAGTGTAATTCTGGGTTTCTTGCACAATTATAGTATTTCTAATTTTCTTTTATCACGTCAGTATAAATGATATTTAAAAATTCTTGTCTTGTTGAAGAAGAACCGTGCCAGATGTGCGTTGAGTCATACTACCACATACAGAACAGCTACACTTGTGCTTTGTTGGATTCGTAGATTTTATAGTTGCTGGGGACTTAATTAGTTAATTGTGTTAACAGAAATTTTCTTACGTTCTTTGTTGTCATTCTATGCAGTCAGATAGCGTAACAATTAGTTGTCAGGGCCAGCCGTTTACGAGACTTGCGTAATCGGACATACAGCTACTAAAAATATTTGCATTCATATTTAATTTTAATTAGCCCCCATGCAATTTCTATGTAGGCATGGTGTCCAGTGTTTATCCATGGGTACACTCAAATATCGGTTGACGGTACGTCTTTCAGTTATCTCCAGATTTATTTTAATCGAAGGGTCTCTGAAAGGTATCCCTTTCAGTAAAATATATGTCGACTACTCTGCAACCATCTTGAAGCACACCTACGAGCACCACTCATGCAACATTCCAAGTAGTTTGCACATTAATTTTCGGGCATATCTCGGCTGTCGGGGTGCATTAAAAGTAACAAATCGTCAGCATATGTAACAACTCGTAACAATTACTGACTGCTTTGCGTAGTGGTTCTAAATTAACTTGTCAAATTTTAGGGATCGCACACAGAGACCTGAGTGTATCCTTTCGTAAAATCGGGTGGTTACAATTAAAGTGCAGTTACTGACGGAGGTAGAGTATGGACTGTAATTATTGTATGGCAGAGGGACTTAGTAGATGTGCTGATGGATTAATCTGGAATTGATTTACGCTGGAAAAAGATTTGCACCAGGCGGCCAAAACTGAAGCTAATCTGACGCCGTACAGTGTTTGTATGACGGTACGACTTCCACGCTGTCGTTTGACAAGCCATAATGTAAACGGACAGTATCGTTGTCGAGAAACAAACTGTGCTCTGTAAGTGAAAGTGTTTTATGTGAAAGGCAGCAATACAGTGCTGCACTGAGAGAGTGTCGCCGAATGAGTGGTTTGAGGACAGGTCCCATACCATGAAATAGTTCAAAGAACATGATAATGAAATTCTGAAAACACAGGAGAGCTTGGTTTGGCACCTGCAAAGGAAGAGGTTCTTTGCCGATGGAAGTTACTGACGAAGTTGCTGTTGCTGTAACTCACCATGAACATGTGCCCTGTTTAGTGCAAGTGCTGGAGCAGCGTCACGAGAATTGTCCATCCAGTGGTCAATAGTAAGGAAGGTTGTATGTCTGTTTTACACTGACACCCATACTAGATCAGACGGTGCAGCAACTGAAAGCACAGGGTCTGAAGGAACGCACTGAATTTGCTCTTCGCTTTCTGGCACGGGTATAGGTTGATGACATGTGGCCAGGCCATATTCCGTGGCGTGACGAGGGACAGTTTACACTACAGGGTACAGTGAAAACACATAGCTGCCAAATTTGGGGTCCTGTTAAAACGCTTGTTGTGCAGAAAGAGCCACTCGTCGTATCTGACTGTGTGGTGTGGATTTACAAGCATTTTCATACTTCGCACGTTCGTCTTTGAAGAGAATACAACTAGAAGGCCTGTCAAGTGAACCGTCACGTCTTCTAGTAATCAATTCCTTCTTGTAGAGTAGGTGACTCCTGTTTTGCAAGTGCGCAGCTGTGTGAAGCCATTGTTTTCATGCGAGATGGGGCAACGTATCATGTTCCCCGCCCAGTGAAAGATCTGCTTACATGCAGTCTTCCACAAAGGTGCTATCTCCAGAGGTTTGCCAGATGCATCCCCTGCAGAATAAACTGACTTTAACCTATGTAACTTTTGGCTCTGGAGGTGTCTAAAAGAATGCATTTACCAGGGACACTTTCAGTTTCTTCCTGATCTGAGAGCCAATATACAGGAACACATTACTAAAATTTCACTGGAATTGCCGTGAGCAATTGTTGATCAAGTCACTTTAAGGATGCAGCATCTCATCAACGTTTCCGTTGCTCATACTGAACAAACTGATTACTAGGCAGTTAATAACAAAATCAATATTACGCCTTTCTTAGTTGTTTGACCTTTTGTGCCCAGGTCCTTATGCATTTCTCGCTTGTTTGACATTTCTTCCCACGTCTCGTTCCTAATCCATTACAATGGAAACATTTCTATACGTCTTTTTCTATTGACAGCGCCAAATTTGCACCTGGTGGCCAAAATTGGAACTAACTTTTTTCCAGCGTAATTCGGTTCCTTTTCAGTGCATCAGAATATCTCTCAAGTTTGGCTGCTATATGATAATTACAGCCACACAGAACCTCCGTTAGTAGCTGCTCTTTAATTATAACCACTCAGTATTAAATAACTCTGCACATTTTTTCTTCAGTACGGTAATGTATAGTACAAAATGTGTTCGCAGAGATGCGAGAGTTTTAACTTTCCAAAGTTTGATGAAATCGTTAGTCAGTGGACGGAGTAAGGTGTCAGTTACGTAATCAAGAAATAGACAAAAAAAATACGACGGTTTTAAAATAGCCAGTGATTACAATTCTGCTATCAGACAAGAGCATCATTCAGAGGAAGAACTTCAGGGCACCTGTGATGGGGATTTGTCTGTTGAAAATAATATAGACCCCAGCAACAATTTTGCACACTTTATTTTTTACCTCTCGAGTGGAAATTTTGTGTGTTAATTTAAACAATGCAGTTTTGTTTTATGTGGAAATTTACTTGCTACAGAGGGAGTATAATTTTTTTATAACGTAAATTTCGGTTCTCTAAGAGTTCATTTATGTTTACTGTTTGTAAAGACCACAAAAAAGTGTGTGATTTTGTGTGATAAACAGTAAAACGCCACAGGCTTTATTTAATGCAATAAAATAAACAGGGAGCATATGAACAACATTTAAATAATTGTAAAAATAAATGTTGTGTGACACAAATTAAAATTTCAAACGATTTCTCCCTTAAATCTCGGTTGAAACATAGGAATCCCGGAGACCCTACCTCATAGTGTGTGTTGGTGGAACTTTGTGAGAAAGTCTGCAGATTTAGTTGTGTTGAATAATTGTGAAGTCAGTCTCCATTTGACGAACAATACAATCAAGATACTGTCACTAGTACATAATCAATTTTCTTCGCCAAGGCTTAGCAGTGTACTGTAATATGCCTGATACAAATCAATTTAGAGGATCACTCGATGAAAAGCTGCAATAAATAATTTCTATGCCAGATGGAGTACTATGATCTCTGCAGAAAAATAGTAGATATACTAAGATTGACCTTGTTTTGTCCCATTCCGGTGTCTTTAGATTTTAGCGGCGAAGAGAGTTTAGACTGATGGGAATATGTCCGTTTATTATTTAATAATAACGATTCAAGTGAGCAAATTGGTGTACGAAATATTTGTTGTTCTGTGGCACCTTTTACTGTAGAGAATCCGGAGGAGTTTGGGAAACGGTTTAATTCCTGGGTGGCTGGGACAGTGTTAATATGACCACTTGCGCAGTAAGTAAAAATTAAGCGAGTATAATTCACACCATTGTCAACAGCTCGTAGTCTTAACTTTCCGATTTCACGGTCAAAACATAAAAGGAACAATACTTTCCTCCAGGTCAGCTCAACAGAGAAGCCCTCCGCCTCCTGCATACCGATCTAAAGCTAGACAGTAATTTTTCTAGATCGTAAAACTAACCATAATAATGAAGTATGACACTAGAGAACAACCTATTCTTAACTCTCGCTAACGTAAATCCCTTTCGAGTGCTGCGAATAACATTCCATCGAGAATCATCCTCAAATTGCGGGCGTATCTGTTTTTCAGAATTATTAAATTATTTTTCTCTCACCAACCAGTCAACAATTTTTCTATTCCAATCAGTAAATGCATATCACACAGAATGAGCGTATACGTGCAATTTGAAATCCTGCTGAATTTTGTACTATATTGTCTTCTCTGTCATGTATATTACGTGAAGAAGTTTCGTTCATTTTGTGTGCATAGCACAAAAAATTTTATGTTTTAAGCGTTTCGTTATCTTATGCGTTTCGTTAGCTATTATCATTATTGTAATCGTTTTCTATCATGATAATAAGTTATGTATCATTTTCAATTAACAAATGACACATACGTGAAATGGTAAACTAAAAAATAAAATAAAAAATAAGAAACTACGAATATGAAACGTAAAATAACAATTTAAAACATAAAAAATATAAGTAAATAATTTGAATAACAGTGATTTTTTAGATATTTTAATAAGGTACGTAGAAAAAATTCCAACAGCACATTGTGTACAACTTATTTTCCAAAAATTGTATCTCAGAAACCAGTTTCATTAGACAGAGATGTATGTGGCTTTAAATATTCCTTAATTTGTATTATAATAAAAGATTTCATTATTCAAAATTATCCATGATGGTGTGATATTTTACAAAATTTTACGTTATTACAGAAGCTGATTACATAGTTTTCAAGAGTATTAATTTACCCATCAACGTTTATGTGAAAGTCATCGTTTCGAAGATATCCCCTATAAGCCCAAAAAGCCAACCTACCTTTTGGAGTGTTTTACCCCTTAAAAGCGAAACTGGACGCATACCAAATAGTAATTATTGCACTATTTTGCTCCCTCTGCACACATGTAAAGTTTCATATAGGTCGTTAATGCCACTTATAAATGTCTCCTTGTGAGACGTCTGTTCTTTATGTTTTTGTTCTAAATTTATGTTTTGTTGTAAAGTCAATTTAAAGTGCTCGTAATTTCATACGGAAATGCTGCATTACAATTTAAGTTTTAACTGAGGAAGCAAATTAGGTTTATTTAATTGTACTGTGTATGTATCTATGACTTGGTTGCTTCTAAGAGTAAATCAGTCTTCATATGCTTAGGTGCATAGTGAACATTTGGAAAGGTCATAAAGTGGCCCGCTAAACACAACACGCAGCACAGGGGCTGGTATTTCTCACGTATGAATGATAGTTTGGAACCCACATATTAATGATAACTTGGAGCCCTAACGGAAACGCCCGCATCTCGTGGTCGTGCGGTAGCGTTCTCGCTTCCCACGCCCGGGTTCCCGGGTTCGATTCCCGGCGGGGTCAGGGATTTTCTCTGCCTCGTGATGGCTGGGTGTTGTGTGCTGTCCTTAGGTTAGTTAGGTTTAAGTAGTTCTAAGTTCTAGGGGACTTATGACCACAGCAGTTGAGTCCCATAGTGCTCAGAGCCATTTGAACCCTAACGGAAACAAAATTCGAAGTAAAGCAATAAAATTTTAAGGTTTACCGATGAAATTGTAACATCAGTGAAACGGAGTGACTCATGCTTAAAAAAAAGATTATATGATGTACGTCAACAGAAGAGTAACAGAGTATAGTCCAATTGAAAAAAGTGGTACAGTCGAAGTAAAATTAGGAAATGAGACATTACAAGCTGTAAAGCTGTTTTCCTATTTAAATAGAAACAAGAAGTTGTGTTTTACTCAAAGCAGACTCTGCAAAACGTATCCTTTGTTACGATATCTGTATGGTGCGAAAAGTGACAAATGACCATGAATAAAGAAAAGTGTGAAATACTACAATAAATCCGCTAAATTTAGATTACGCGGTAAGTCACAAAAACCTGAAGGCTGTAAATTCAACTAAATACTTAAGGATTACAATTACAAATAACCTAAATTGGAACGATCACATAGATAGTGTTGTGCTAGAGTAAACCAAAGACTTCGATTCACTGGCGGAACACTTCAAAGGGGCAACAGGTCTACTAAAGAGGCTGCTTACACCGCGCTTGTCCGCCCTTTTCTGGACTACTGCTGTGCCGTGTGGGATCCGCATCAGGTGGGACTGACAGATAGCATCGAAAAGGTCCAAAGAAGGGCAGCTCGTTTTGTATTATCACGAAATAGGGGAGATAGTATCACAGAAATGATACGTGAATTGGAGTGGCAATCATAAAAACAAAGGCGTTTTTTGCTGCGACGGGATCTTCTCATGAAATTCAAATCACCATTTTTCTCCTCCGATTGGGAAAACATTCTGTTGGCACCCACTTACATAGGGAGAAATGATCATCACGATAAAATAAGAGAAATCAGGGCTCGCACAGAAAAATTTAAGTGCTTCTTATGGACCCAAACTGGTCCAATTACAACCTACTTTCAGACTGTTATTTCATTCAGCGCTGATACGAACGGCTTATTTCAATAGTAGTACAAGTCCACTTTTCAAAAAATTTGAGTTAACCTCACGTACGTACTCACACAAGTCGTTTCTAATTTATTTGCATAGTGGGACAGCTCCAGCTTTGTCCAGCTGCCAACAGAGTGCACCTAAATGCTGACGCATTAGAGAAAGCAAGCAGGAACTTATTTCAGTAGTGGTACAAGTCCGTGTGCTTTTGCGCATTGCATCGTGTTGCTATTTCTTGCAAAGATGATGGATTCAGGAGCATTATCAAGTGACTGTGATATGATTAATGATCCAGTTTTCCAAGCGATTGCAGGTAAAAAGAATTTACTTACTTTTCTCTGAGTATTATAGACATTTTGTCTCTGTCATGCGAGAATGAAGGTTATGTTGACAGTAACAGTGGAAAATGAGGGTGCCCATCTTAATGTATTTCAGATATATACGTATGTTTTCAACCATCTGGTGCTGTATAAATCATAACTTGTGTCACTTTCAATATAGATACCAGTACTTGACGACGAAACTTCCTATGAAAGTGCAAAAAATGACGAAACAGGAGACACTGTTCCTGATGCCTGAGCAAATGGTGCAGCCGCAGACAAAAAGGAAGCGTGCTCGGAGCATGAAGGGTGCAAGGAAAACCGACACATATGAAAAACACATTCTAAATAAAAAAGGGAACACTGGGAAGTTATACGTCACGGCAACTGGTAAAATAATTTCTCCAAAAACATTTTGCAGTGTGGACTGCAGGTGTGCACGTAAATGTTTCAATAAATTTTCAGAGGGTGAGGGGAAGACGTTATTTTACAATTTCTGGGGTATGGGTGACATTAACCGCAAAATAGTTATCTGAATGGTTTATGCACGTATCATTCTGTTAACCGTCGATGACCAAGAGATGGCTCTGGTTCTCAGAAAAGCTATATTTATGAATATTGATCACATGTGAATGGAAACCGTGCAATAGTATGCAAGAAGTTTTTCTTGAACACTACTGACATTTCTAATGGAGGACTCTCTAGCCTTTTAACAAAAAGCAAGGAAGAAGGTACATCTCACCTTGATTGAAGGGGCAAACATCAGAACAAATTATCTGTACCGGAAGGGTTGATCAATGACGTAAAGAAACACATCAAAAGCTTTCCAGTTTCCAAGAGCCAGTATGCAAATAATGATAATCCCTCAAAAAGGTTTTTAAATCCTGAGCTGTGTGTGGCCAAAATGTACGATTTGTACAAAGATAAATGCACATCTCAGAGTAAAGGAATTGTGGGGGAGTACATCTATCGAAAAATCTTTAACAAAGAATTCAGCCTGTCATTTCGACCACCACGTAAAGACATTTGTTGTTTTTGTGACAAATTGAGCTTTGAAATAGAGGCTGCTACCAATGCAGAAGAAAAAAGAACGCTTCAAACTGAAAAGGAGCTTCACCGTAGGAGGGCTGAAGCTGCAAGAACGGTAATGGCTACGGACACGGCATATGGCAAAGAGGCAGATTCCCAGATGTTCGTGTTTACCTTTGACCTACAAAAACCACTTGCATTTCCTAAACTGACAACATCGATATTGTACTACAAAAGAAACATGAACATGTATAATTTTGGCTGCCACAATTTAACTTGATGCAAAATCGATATGTATTTTTGGGAAGAAACATCTGGATCAAGGGGTTCACAGAAATCGGTACTGGTACCTGTTTATTGAAACATAATGAAAAGCATGTTACTTCTCAAAAACAGGTAGTTGCGTACAGCGACACGTGTGGTGGGCAAAATAGGAACATAAACATTGGCCTAACACTAATGAAAGTGACACAGTCTCCTTAATTTAATGTCAACATCAATGATTTAAAATTCCTGCTCCCAGGTCTCTCATACCTGCCAAATGACAGGGATTTTGCCCACATAGAAGAACAATTAAATAAGAAATAGTTTCTGTATTCCACAGATGATATTTTTGAAACAATGAGGAAAAATGGCGGAAAAAATAAATTTGTACGCACAGAAATGAAGCATACTGACTTTTTAGCAGTGAAACAGTTGCAAAATGCATTGGTAAGAAGGAAGCAAAATGAGGACTATGTTCAATGTAAGTGGCTGAAAATAAAATGGTGGAAGCCATACAAAATGCTCTACAAGGAAACACTGAATGCAGGCATTGACTTCCAAGTCCTAAACTTCGCTCCCAAACGTGGTAGAGGGAGACCACACGCTTATGGTAGTGTTGCAATTTCACAAATTTACCCACACTTGAGTAAAGTGCTGAAAAAGAAAAAGCAGGATATGCTTCATTTGCTGTCTTATATTCAAGCTATCAAACATAGTTATTTCCTTGCTCTACAAACAGAAGACAGAGGCCTGGAACATGAAGAAGAAGAAGAAGAAGAATGTAATCCTCAGTTTTAGAGAATCCAATTGACCTGAAACATATCTGACTGTGTAGTTTAATTATACATGTGAATTCAATAAGAAGGTGTACATTAAAACTGCAATAAAATTATTTGCGATAAAAGAATTACAGGTTTATACACAATGTTCAATTTATTTTATTTCAGTAGTGGTACAGCTCCATTATCTCCACTTTTCTGTCTATAATGCTGCTGAAATTAATGATCCAAACAAACAGAAAGAAAGGTCAAGATGTGGAAAACTTGATGCATTATTATCAATGAGCCGAATAAACTCGGCAAATCATGTTGAACTTCCAGATGAAATCAGAAGTGAGACAGATGACATAAAACTGAAATCGTTGGCTACCAAATTCAGTGACCTCTCCCAATAGCATTCAAAAATGGAGTGGCAAAAAATTTTTCCACAGAAACAAGATGCAGTAAAAGATGTAGACAGGGAATACGTATTCCACCATCAGAGTTCAGTTTTGGTAAGTCATCTATTAGAGGCCTTACAAAAATCATTATGACACTAAAAATTTTTTTCCTTTTCTGATTATGATGTTATCTCAGGCTAAAAAGAAAAATACTGTGCTGAGTTAAGTGCCACCCTTTAGTTAAGTTTGTTACTAGGCGATGAGTGAAGGCGTATTTTTGAAGATTGACATATGCACCAATATGCAAAATTGAAGATAAGCATCTGACCTCTAATTATAAATAGATCCCCTTCTTGCCTGTGTTTTCAAACAGTTTTCAGAAAAAAAGTTACAACAGATTATTGAACCACCTTTCTGAGAATAACAACTTAAGAATACATCAGTTTGCCTTCCTTAAAGGCTTCTCTACTGAGAAGGTAATATATGATCTCACAGAACAATTCTACAACAACTAAACAATAAAAATTGTCCTGTTGGTGTTTTATGTTGTCTCGTAGAGGAATCTAACTGTGTAGATTAAAACATCTCGTATGAAAACTGAAACAGGGTGCCATTGAAAGTCTTCCCCTTGCTTGAATAGAGTCGTATCTTAACAACAGAAAATAGTGTAACATTACGAAATGATACGAAAGGAACAACATTAAATTCAGAGTGTGGAAACATGAAATGTAGTGTGCCACACGGTTCGGTACTTGGGCCACTTATGTTCTTGGTCTGCATAAACAATTTACTTTGAACATTTCAGGATTCTTCAAAAACTAGAATGTACCCAAACACGCCCATACCATTCGCAGCCAGAAGATTAATGGAACAGGCTTCAAACTGCTCTCGACCAATAGCTTAACCCATAGTCTTTCCAAAAGTCACATTGTGGAATTACAAAAAATAAAAGTGATTTAGAGATACTAGAGGCAGAGACCAATGGACATACACTGGATGATGCTTCATAGGTTTCTGGCATCCAGATGGATAATGAACTGGAGTAACGCCAGCATGTGTGTAAGTTACCCAAAAAGCTCAGCACTGCCTGGTTTGCACTCAGAAACCTCTCTCACAGTGTTGACCGGTTGACAGGTTTGCTAGCATATTTTGCATTCTTTCACTCAGTTCTGTCCCATGGCATAATCCCCTGGGACATTGCGACTAAGTTGAAACCAGTATTTATCCTACAGAAGCCTGTAATAAGAATATCGGTAAAGTTGGTAATTGAAGATCTTACAGATGCTTCTTAAGGGACTTACACAGATTGAATCAGTTACAACTTGCACCGAAAATATTGTGGAAATGGAAAATGCTACTGATGTGCGGTTTTTGCTTGATGGATTGGTAGTCAGAGACTTGTTTTTTTAGCCAATCAACAGGTTGTAATATTACTTAGACAGTATAATTTTTGTGCAAACACACGCCTTTTCTAAACGGAAAATTGCCTATTGACAATAACAAATTAAAAGTCGTTTAAATTAGAATGTCAGTGGTTTTTGTACCAGGATTCTACTGCGGGTCGTTTCGAAAAGTTTCCAAACCGTCATTTGTATAACACCCGTGGTAGCGCACACTAAAGAAGTGCATACACTAGTTACGTTGATTCTGACCGGTAAGGAGACAACTGATCATTATATGTTGTGTTCAAAATGATGGCCGGCAGTGGCAGTACACCTTTCCAGTGTGCTCCACATATGCTACCATTTCAGTGACGGTATCCGAGCAGGCTGCACTGTTACGTCGTTCAATACCATCGAGTGTAGTTGGTATGTCCTTGTAGACAGCGTCATTCAACTTTTCCCACAGAAAAAAATTCTGCAGGCGTCAAATCCGGGGAATGAGCCATCCAAGGTACAGGTCCACTCCAACGATTTATGAACAGTTCTTGAAGACATGCTACAGTGTTTTGCCCACTATGGGCTGGACAGCCATCATGTTGGTACCACATGTTCCTTTTAGTCTGCAGGCGAACGTCTTCTACCACTCCGTGGTTTGTACTCTGTTACGAGGTTGCGATACCCCTGCACGTGTTCCTTCTATGAAAAACGGATGGATGAGCCGATGGTTCACTATCCTACACCACACGTTTACACTCCATGGACGCTGACGTTCTACCTGACGACGCAAATGGGTATCGTCAACACACGAGCAGCGCATGTTTCGGCGGTAGCTTCATCACTATACAAAACACATGACATGTCTGTAGTATCCTCTCTTAAAGCCCATGTGCAGAAGTTAACACGATTCTCAGAATTGTTCCATGTAGCTCCTGATAGAGACAGGTGTGATAGGGGTGAAACCTATGTCGATGGACAATGCGTAACACATTTGTCTGACTCACGCTATTTCCTCGTGCGATTAAGCGGGAGTGTGGATCAACTGCGACAGCGCCAAGAATATTAATTTGCTCCTCTTCTGTCGCCTTTTGTGTACTTCTATTATATTGTCAAGGTGGTACACTAACACTTTCACATAACTATTTGAAAAGGTTAATAAATAAATGCCGAGATGGTTGACAGACTTTGGAATATCTTACCGCATACACCGTACAAGAACGAACTGCATTCTTCCTACACTCTCTAGACACCATGAGCAAGTTGGTTTTCTCTACATTGATAAATCTCATCGTCCTCTCACGACCTACGGCTTGGATTGTCACACACTAACTGATAAGCAAGTCGCAGTGCATTCGAGGAACACACAATAACACTATAAGAAAACGTAACAACATCGTACCCAACAACTACGTGGGTTGAATGGCCCAAACAAGTGTCGGTGTGAAAATTTTTCAAAATACGATATTTCGTAAACGCCTCACACTAGCGTCTTGCACCAATATTCTAATTTACTCATGTACTGTACTTTCAGTTTTTTCATGTCAATTGGGATTGTTCCATTTAAAAAAGTGTACCTTTGCAAAAAATACACTTCGTAAGTATTATTACAGTCTGTTTATTAGCTAACAATACGAGTCCAAGACTATTAATCCATTCTTTGAAAACCACACTTCAATAGCACTGTCCATTTCCGAAAGTTTTACATGATTCACTTTTATAGATAACAAAACATAAGCACCGCCGTTCTGACGACATACGGGCAGCCAGACCCAGTCGACTGTCGTGTCATCAGTCAGCTAGCGCCATTATATCGATGCGATATGGAGGGGAGGGAGTTAGCACACCACTCTCCCAGCCGTTGTCGTCTTTGCACAAACTGGAAACACTACTGTTCATTCAAGCAGCTCCTCAGCTGGCATTCGATGCTGAATGCACCCTCCTTCCCGTCCTCCCGCCGAGGAAACATCCATGGCAGTACCGGGAACCAAACCCAGGTTCTCTGCTTGGCAGTCAATCACACTGTCCACTCAGGTACAAAAGGTGGTCTTATACACGGTCCAGTCACACTAATGTGACCACTGCCTATGTTCGACGTCAACGTACAATAACCACTTCCAGACGCCAGGGCGCGGCATTAATAGTGGAGGCTGTATAAGGCATGTCGGAGGGGATGGGGATACACAGAGCAGTCGTTGTCGTAATGCGGAAGCAAAGTGGTTTATCTGAAACGGTATGATCATTCGCTTTCGAGCCAAAGGTGGTAGCATCTACAGAACAGCTAAGTTTGTAAACTGTTCGTGTGTTGGCATGGTTAAAGTATTCCGTGTGTGGACAAACTGTGCTATCCAAAACCGTGCTGAGGTTACTTCAGTGTCCTTGGGCCGTAGGTGACTGGGGTGAACGACAGCTGAAGAGACCTTTACGGGCTAATAGACATGCAGCTGTTGAGAAACTTAAGAACCAAGGGGCTACCGACAGTGTCTCCTCAACGACCGTTCAGGAAACTTTGCTGTGTATGAGCCTCCACACCAGGTGTGTGGATCATGCACCCATGCTAACTGCTGTTCATCGGTGACGAAGGCTGGAATTTATACTCCAGTACCGCAACTGGACGTCCAATGGGTGGTGAGGGATGTCCTTTCCAGTCGAATCACTTGTTATACACCATAGGAGAGATGGCCTTTGATGTATACGGCCGCGCAACAATCGTCGGAATGGTCAAAGACAGAGTAGGGAGCATTATGGTCTGGGAAATGTTTTCGTGGTATTCCCTAAGTGATTTAGTCGTTCTGGAAGGCACAGTGGATCAGCTACCAGTATGCGTCTGTTCTTGGGGACCATGTCCAGCTTTACAGGCAGTTTGTTTTTCCCCGGAACAATGGCATTTACGAGCAGGATAATGCAACATATCACACAGCTCGCAGTGTACATGCGTGGTTCGGAGAGCACAATGATGAGTTTACCGTATTTCGCTGACCACCAAACCAACCCCAACTTGAATCCAGTCGCAAATCCGTAGGACCACCTCGTTCGAGCTGTTCACGCCATGGATCCTCAGCCGAGAAACCTAGGGTGGCTGGCCACGGTACTGGAGTCAGCATGGCTCCATATTCATGTTGGTACCATACAGAACCTGACTCATTTTTTCCTGCAAGCCGCACTGTAAAAAGGCTTTTGACAGATGGTCACATTGATGGGACTGAACCATGTACACTGGTGTGCAAAACGTAAGTACGAAAGAAACTTTAGCATGATGTGTCACTGCAAACTAACATAAATAGGTAAAATTTGGACCACACATAGAAAGAACTACTACAGCATATTACAGAAATGGCCTGGAAGAAGTGCGTAATGAGATAAACGAAACTGACACATTTATTCAAAGATAATAGTTACACTGAAGTCACTGCGTTTCATAATGGCCCCTCTGCAGACTACAAAAGGCGGTACAGGGTGCTTAACAGGGTGTGTGGTCACCACGGACGGCGATGCATGCTCTCAAGGTGCTTGCTTGCTGACCACAGTGTTGGTAAGGAGCTCTTGTGGTAGAGCGATCCATTCCTCTACCAGCGCAATTGACAACGGCGTTGATGCATATGGACGTGCTGTAATACGTCTTCCAAAAAGTCCATTCCTCTAATGACTTCTCGTTCCAAGAGCTCCTCCACCTGCATTGCTCGATGAAGACGCTCCTTGTCAATCTGAAAAGACGCACATGGTGAAACCTTCCCGTCTCCTCTATATCTCTTTTGTTACGCAACCTTCCCTTCTACAATAACCTATGAAACCTTCCCTTAGGATTTCTACCTCTTGCTTAATAATAACAAATGAAATCTTCGCTTTGAAATTAATTCCCTTTCTACATAATAATAAGTGCAATCTTCGCATACAAATTTAAATGCTGGTTATTAAAAGTGATCTGCTGATTATTTTGACGAAACATAGAATGTGTCGCCGTCGAGGCCCTCAATCGTTACCTGCAATAACCCAAAACGGTTCCTTACCTTTTTAACTGTTACTCGATCGCTGACTGCTACATCGAACTGCGACATGAATATGCTTACTCTGTTTTACTATACTCTATTAGCTGCTGGTGGGCTGTCATAATAAGTGGCGGTATTTATTACCAAGTCTGACGTTATTCATTAATAGCAAAGCTGACGTTATTCTTTAATTAATTTGACTAAAGTTACGTAATTCATAGTTAAACTTTTTCTTCACAACAATAAAATTTTGCAAAGTTTTACGCTGATGGTTTTTGGGATGGATTATAATCAGTAATGCAATATTGCTGCCAAAAATTAATTATATTCTGAAAACGATTCTTCATATATTTACTGTTGGTAATGAAATGATTTTACAAACGTTCAAATGGGACTTACTTTTTACAATAATCTTACAATTAGCATTGCGCAAACATACCTTCATTAGTCTTGAATTTCTAAAAAAAAAAAAATAAATAAATTTAAAAAAATTAAAATAAAAAAAATAAAAAAATAAATTCAATAATATTAGTTCCTCTTATGATAATAGTTAGCTGATGACTCTCTACATCCGTTTATAATCTCTTTTAAGTCATAGCTGGTGGCTGGCAGGCACACCGTTCCTCTTAACCTCTCGGTTCAGACCTGCTACCGACTCGCTTCACTTCTCGCTTACTACTGACTTCCTACGAACGCTAAAGTGCGGTCTCTCCCGCCAACAATGCTTTCTGGAGCAGACAATCCCTACTACCATTACAAAATGTATCAATGCGCGGTCTTTCCCGCTCTTTTCTTAAAATGTATCCATACGCGGTCTCTCCCACTCTTTTTAAAATTGTGTCAATGAGCGATCTCTCCCGCCATACTTTGGTGCAGACATTCCCTGCTACCACAATTATTTCCAAAATGACAAGTATTAATTATTTCTACTTAATCCTATTAATAAAATATAAACATCTTTCATAAATTGTGGTTTGACAATAGACAATAGAAGTATACACGTCTTACAATGGGAAGGCGCAGATTGCCACATTGACGTTGACCGGTAAGTGTTCTGTGTTGAATGATTTGGAAGTCAGTACGCCCGTGCGACGTTACGTCACCTCACGCCATAACGTCTGGACCACCAACACGATCTCATTCGACAATACTGCGCGTATCCTCGTATGCCGAGAGATGGGAACACGTAAAGCAGTCAGCAACATAGGAATATTGTTGAACAGGATCGTGGAGTGGCTTTCTTTTACGTAGCTGTTATGCTGCTGAAGTAGATGTATGACATCATCTACAAGAAATTACCATGATTATCTGTTTGATCAGATTAGCGCTGCTCATAATTTGTTGTTAGTGTATGTTATGTTAGCAGTGCTACCTTCTGCCTGGTAATGTATAACGTGACTCGATCCACATCTCTGTAGGGTTGGAATTTACAGACCACAATGTCTGAATGAATGAGTGAATTAATGGAGTGAGAAACGCTATCTAATTAAAAAGTGAAGACGTAAGAACACGGGCTTCCGCAATATTTGTTGCCGTCATCGATGGATTTAAAACTTCATGGGTATTTATGTATTGCAAGCGTAGACTCACGCGGCCGTTGTCACAGTCAATAAAACTTTTTGGGTAGGTGATTGTATTGTCAACGCGTAAAATTCTCAGAAGTTTCGGCCACTGCTGCAAATGGCCTTCCTCAGAGTATTTTTGCTTTAGAATGACATTCCTCGGCGTATTTTTGATTTAGCAAAGATTCTCTGAGGAAAGCCATTTGCAGCAGTGGCCGATACGTCGGAGAATTTGGCACATTGAAAATACCCTCACATACCTAGAAGAGTTTTATTGGTTCATGTATGTTGTTAGCGCATCATTCATCTACAATATTTGGGTTCCACGTTTCGATCACCTTGCTGATGTCGTCTTGCGGTTTTTGGATGGCCACTCTGTGTAACATACACTGTATGCAATCAGCGTCTGGAGAAAGCCCTCAGCAAGAATGCCCAAACGTCGCATCCGAAGATTCTACAAGAACGATGCGCTACCAGTGTACTCTACTGGCCATTAAAATTGCTACACCACGAAGATGAAGTGCTACAGACGCGAAATTTAACCGACAGGAAGAAGATGCTATGATATGCAAATGATTAGCTTTTCAGAGCATTCACACAGATTGGCGCCAGTGGCGACACCTACAACCTGCTGACATGAGGAAAGTTTCCTACCGATTTCTCATACACAGATAGCAGTTAACCGGCGTTGCTTGGTGAAACGTTGTTGCGATGCCTCATGTAAGGATGAGAAATGCGTACCATCACGTTTCCGACTTTGATAAAGGTCGGATTGTAGCCTATCACGATCCCGGTTTATCGTATCGCGACATTGCTGCTCGCGTTAGTCGAGATCCAATGACTGTTAGCAGAATATTGAATCGGTGGGCTCAAGAGGGTAATACGGAACGTCGTGCTGGTTCCCAACGACCTCATATCACTAGCAGTCGAGATGACAGGCTTCTTATCCGCATGACTGTAACGGATCGTGCAGCCACGTCTCTGCCCCTGAGTCAACAGATGGGGACGTTTGCAAGACGACAACCATCTGCACTAAAAGTTCGACGACGTTTGCAGCAGCATGGACTATCAGCTCGGGGACCATGGCTGTTTTTACCCTTGACGCTGCATCACAGACAGGAGCGCCTGTGATGGTGTACTCAACGACGAACCTGGGTGCACGAATGACAAAATGTCATTTTTTCGGATGAATCCAGGTTCTGTTTACAGCATCATGATGGTCGCATCCGCTTTTGGCGACATCGCGGTGAACGCACATTGGAAGCGTGTATTCGTCATCGGCATACTGGCGTATCACCCGGCGTGATGGTATGGGGTGCCATTGGTTACACGTCTCGGTCACCTCTTGTTCGCATTGACGGCACTTTGAACAGTGGACGTTACATTCAGATGTGTTACGACCCGTGGCTCTACCGTTCATTCGATCCCTGCGAAACCCTACATTTCAGCAGGATAATGCACGACCGCATGTTGCAGGTCCTGTACGGACCTTTCTGGATACAGAAAATGTTCGACTGCTGCCGTAGCCAGTACATTCTCCAGATCTCTCACCAATTGAAAACGTCTGGTCAATGGTGGCCGAGCAACTGGCTCGTCACAATACGCCAATCACTACTCTTGATGAACTGTGTTATCGTCTTGAAGCTGCATGGGCAGCTCTACCTGTACTCGCCATCCAAGCTCTGTTTGACTCACTGCCCTGGCGTATCAAGACCGTTACTACGGCTACAGGTGGTTGTTCTGGGTACTGATTTCTCAGGATCTATGTACCGAAATTGCGTGAAAATGTAATCACATGTCAGTTATAGTATAGTCTGCATTTATTCTTGTTGTAGCAATTTTAATGGCCAGTAGTGCACCTGAACTGTTAACATCACCATGAGACAGGTTGTTTAGCTGCTAATAAAGCACTGGAGCATTATTTACGAATTATCTTGTGTTTAGAGTCATTCCTACTAATGAACGATTCGATTATTTGTCAGGCCAACACTGCTAGCATACTCTAAATTAATGAAAAAATAAATGAAAAGAACTGATAGCTGACTCCTCATTGTTACACAAACAATGTTCCTCAGCTGCCGCTACAGTTATTTCAAGCGCAGTGAATGAAGTGACACGTTTGACGCAAGAAAAACTTTAAGAGCATTGCGAGACCGGTATATTTCTCTTTATATTTACTTACAAAACAATAATGAAATGGCAGCAGCACGAAGAGAGGCAGGAGCAGTGGAGGTTTGGAGAACTGTAAATATATAGTCGTCGGATATAATACTCATCTGAGCCTGTATCGACAGTTGCTCGTAATCCATTTTTGATGAAGATTGTCATATCGTGGAGCGATTGGAGTATCCATCCAACTGCAGAGCCCATCGCATCTGGTGACCAGGCAGTCTGTAGTCGTCCACAAAGAACCATGGCGAACGCAATAAACGGCTTGCGCCCGGTTTTGTTCCTCTCTGCCGTATCTGGGGTTCCCTTGGGTCGACCTCGCAGTAGTGTTCTAGCTACATGCTCCCGTGTCTACAGCTGCGCTGTGCTAACTGCAGTCTTCTACACGGGCTTCAAAGGGGTAGAAAGGGCACAGGTTTTGAAGGGCGAACAGTTTTGGCAACGCTGGTCAGTAGCGGGTTCAATCATCTGTACGCTAAGCACCGCTATGGCAGCTGCTTCCCTCTTACCGTTTTTTCGCAGTTCTTGCAAAACTTTTATGGAACTAGTGGAGGACATTCAACTCGCAGATCATTTTCCTTTACCCGCCACTACACAAGCAGGAAAAAAACTGACATTCACATTGGTTTACGTGTCATCTGTCATTTCCTTAGCAAACACTGTCAACATCAGTCTTTACATCAGTACAGGGCGGTATTTCTCCATGGCTATCCTAATAGACAATCTCATAATATCAGTAGTACTGCTCCAGTTTCTAGCACTTTGTACGATTCTGCGCCAAAAGTTCAGATCACTCAACAACTTGCTCTTAGCAGACATCGCTTACGAATTCATGCAGCAAGCCACACGGGTCAGACCAGTTGCGTTCCAGAGATTTGCAGTTCGTTGCGTTCCCGACGTCAACCAATTACGTCTCGCACCGAGACTTTTAAAGCTGCCTTGCAGGCAAATACTGAAGATTCAAATTTGTCACATGAAATTAAGAAAAGTGATGTCCTCTTTGAACGACGTATACGGCGTCGTCATCGCTATGCATGTGGTACAGAATCTGATGACATCCATCCAGTTAGTATTTTTTTCCTTTGCGCTTTTCTTGTACCAGGATATGGACACATCGATAGAAAAGGCAGCTAGCATATGTTGCATTGTACTGTTATTTCTGCAAATAACGTCACTAGTTGTCGCCTGTCAGTCGGCTTCTGCAGAAGCGAACAGGACAATCAGCATCGCCGAAGAATTACTAACGTCGAATATTGCAGGTATGTGCTTATAATGATTAATTCAAGTCGAGTTCAGAAAAGTTTCACGGCTACAAGTCATAATCTGTAATGTAAATTATGGTCTCTGAGTTGGATCAACGTGATATTGTATGATGCACTGACCTTGCTTTCTTTCAAAGGGATGATCATACATGTCACACTATCAAAGAGGATCAGTTTAACAAACATTCTGTTTCTAGGGATCTGTTAATTTTCCTGCAATATATTTCGGTTTTGGTCCAAGTCAAAAGCAGTACTCTACGATTAGGGCACTTCATCAATCACCAACTTTATTTCAAATGGTTCAAATGGCTCTGAGCACTATGGGACTTAACATCTGAGGTCAAAAGTCCCCTCAACTTTATTTCAAAGAAACTTTGAATGATAATTCCATATTGTAGGAGAAAAATTCATATAAAAGTTGTTCGACAGGTAAAAGTTTCAATAAGTAGGTGAAACAAAATTGTTCAGTAAATGGCGGCTAGGTGTTTTCATTTGCCACTCATCAATTAATGTAATAAAGAGTATTCAAGATTAATTTCTGCTCTCTACACATCAAAGACAATATCGCAGCGACGCGTAATATCAGTGCAAGACTATGCAATTTTTTTCAGCTATGGAGAGAATCTATAGCTTCTTACTGGATAATCAACAAAATGTGCCAAGGGGAAGAAATTTGTAGTAGAATCTTTTCAGTGATAAAATAACGTTGCAAGTAACGCGTTTTCTTTACACGATATCCTGTAACTTGTATTCTCTTGTGCCATCTACTGATAAGCTCCGTTTGAGTCCATCTCTTCACAAGCTACCTACGTCCATCACTGAAGATGTTTTGTGGCATCGATCACATTCATTCTAACATCGCCTCCACAACCTGGCCATCTGACGAAAACTTGGAGTCACACATGTGCTTCACCATCCGACCAAAAGCTGGAAATCAGGTCAGGGCTATACTGCGGGTTCTAAAGCAGCTCAAAACCAGTATTCTGAATGCTCTGGGTTCTTGCCCTCCCGGTGTGAGGGCGGACATTATCCTGAAGCAAATTCGTCTGTTCAAATGGTTCAAATGGCTCTGAGCACTAAGGGACTTAACAGCTGAGATCATCAGTGCCCTAGAACTTACAAGTACTTAAACCTAACTAACCTAAGGACATCACACACATCCATGCCCGAGGCAGGATTCAAATCTGCGATCGTAGCGATCGCGCGGTTCTACTGAAGCTCGGTCACTGCGGTCGGCAAATTCGTCTGTCCTCTTCATTTAGATTTTGTGTTTGAGATCTAATAGTAGCTTACAGTAGCTTTCATAATGAATCAGCAGTGACCTTGTCGTACGCCAAAACACTTTCATCATCAGCTTGAAATATTTTTCTGCAGGCTAAGACGGATGTTTGCACGTTATTCTCTGCTCCTGACTCAGTGTTTCGCAATAATAGCCTCACGTGTCTACTGCTAAACTGTTCTCCTTCCTCTTCGAAATGACTTAAATCTGATTTCGACGTTTCCAAATGTTCCGCTGTTTGTGTATGTCAGTTGACGTGTTATCCAGAGAACGTAGTCTTCGTTATAGTTTTGAGATTCATGGACAATTACAAACTCTGAACCGTGCCTGAACTTCAACTCACCATCATCGTTTCAAAGTGGATGGTATAAGGTACCAAACGCTCTTCCTCACAGACAGATAGAAGTTCGGTTTTAAAGCTATTCGTTCACTCGTAAATTTTTCGTACAGCAAGATACCAATCACCATATTGCACCAGCATTCTGTCCGCCCCGATAGCTGAATGGTCCGCTTGACGGACTGCAGTCCTAAGGGACCCGGGTTCGATTCTCGGCTAGGTCGGAGATTTTCTCCGCTCAGGGGCTAAGTGTTGTGTTGTCTTCATCGTCATTTCATGCCCATCCGGCGCGCAGGTCGCCCAATGTGGTATCGAATGTAATAAGGCCTGCAGCAAGGCAGCCTCCCGGCCAATGAAGCCAAACGCCCATTTACCAGCATTCTGCCGGTGATCTCCACAGGTTTAGTTCCTTAAGAAAACTAATCATTTCCCCCATTTGTTCCTATGTGCATACGGATAAAGGAGCACTTACAATAAAATAACCATGAGATCACTAAGAATACATCTGTTCAGTTGACCAGTCCAGAAACTCATATGACCAACGGTAAGGTTAAAGCATGTCGTTGTTGCATCAGTCTTATGGAGCAGAAAAAACCGCCTTAATTATTGACCTGTTGTTATGTAATAATATTAGTCAAAGGGAAGCAAAAGTAATACACATTTGCTCACCGTGTATCTATTAGTGATCTTATTGCTACTTTGCTAAGGTTTAACTGTTCTGCATGAAGGTGGTGATATAGATTTCGTTTACAGTACACTTCTCATATATGACTCAAAAAGCAAATCATCAGAATGTCATTCAGAAATGAACAGAAATTTTCTAGAAAAGGTAGCTCCTCAGCTTATTGCAGGAAGGCTATCTTCTATAAGTACAGTCTTTATTCATAATGATCCACATTACAATAATCAATCATCCTCCAGTTCGCCAAAAAGCGGGAAACGTCGCGGCTGGTCAGTAAACGTACACACTAAGGAAATCCGAATATACAGTGATCAGACAGAAGATTATGACCACCGACCTACAAACCATATAAGCCCGTCCAGGCGATAGCAGCGTCACCTGGTTAGGAATGACTGCTAATCAGACAAACGCAAGGTGCATGTAATATCAGGGAGCATGCTGTCCGTGTATAAAATGGTGAAGCCGCGCGATATAGCTGAGTTTGACCGAGACCAGATTGTAATGGCCCCAAGGCTCGGCACGAGCGTTTCGGAAACTGCACGACTTTACAGGCGTTCTAGGAGTGCTGTGGTGTCTTCAGAATGTGACGGAACCAGGATGAAACCACGTCCAGATGTCGCGGCGTTGGACAGTTACTCCTCATTACAGATGTGGGACGTCATAGGCTGGACAGACTGGTAAAACAGAACGGACGGCAAACCGTGGCGGAGCTAACATCATGGCTTTGGGCGGCTACTCCTCATTATAGATGTGGGACGTCATAGGTTGGGCAGAATGGTAAAACACGAAGGGCGGCGAAATGTGGTGGAGCTAACATCAGACTTTCAATCTGGACGGAGTACAAATGTGTCTGAACACACAGTGCACAGGACACTCCTAACGTTGGGCCTCTGCAGCCGACAACCCTTTCGTGTGCCAATGTCAACACCACGACATCGGCAACTACAACTGAAATGGGCACCTGCATTGGATACTGTTGCAGTGACTGAGTGTTCTTTGCCCACCCCGATAGCTGAATGGTCAGCGTGAGGGACTGCTGGCCTAAGGGGCCCAGGTTCTATTCCCGGCTAGGCCGGGGATTTTCTCCGCTCAGGGACTGGGTGTTGTGTTGTCTTCATCATCATTTCATCCCCATCCGGCGCTCAGGTCGCCCAGTGTGGCGTCGAATGTGATAAGACCTGCACCAAGGCGGCCGGACCTGCCCCGCAAGGGGCCTCCCGGCCACTGACGTCCAACGCTCATTTAATTTCAGAGCGTTCGTTGCATCATCAAACCGATGGCCGGGGGGGGGGGGGGATTGTTGTCTTCCACAGGAAGAGCTCCTTGACATCTCTACTGCAGAACGGAGACAAGATGGCGGCGGCTCCACTATGCTCTGCTGCTCTGGGGAACATCCACGTGGGCTTCCATGGGTTCAGTGGAGCTCATGCAAAGCACCGTGTTGGCCAAAAGTATCATACACTGGTTGCAGACAACGTACACCCCTTCTTTACGATCGTTTCCCGACATCAGAGGCATTTTTCAACAATATAATGTGTCATGTCACAAGGCCAGGAATGTGATGGATTGGTCGAGGAACACAGTGCCGAGTTCCAATTGATGTACTGCGCCCCCAGCCTTCCACCTCCCCAACTAAACATATCTGAACCTGATCGAACACATCTGCGATGTGATTGAATATGGCGTCAGTGCTCATCGCCCCCTCACCGGAATTTCAGGGTATTAGGTGACTGTGTGTACAGATGCGGTGCCAGTTCTTTCCAGCGAACTACTGAGGCCTCACTGCTTCCATGCCACGACACATTGCTGCTGTTACCTGTGTCAAAGCTGGACAAACCAGCTATTAGGTAGGTGGTCATAATGTTCTCTCTGATCAGCGAATATTACACTACTGGCCATTAAAATTGCTACACCAAGAAGAAATGCAGATGATAAACGGGTATTCATTGGACAAATACACTAGAACTGACATGTGATTACATTTTCACGCAATTTGGGTGCATAGATCCTGAGAAAACAGTACCTCTGGCCGTAATAACGGCCTTGATACGCCTGGGCATTGAGACAAACAGAGCTTGGATGGCGTGTACAGGTAGAGCTGCCCATGCAGCTTCAACACGATACCACAGTTCATCAAGAGTAGTGACTGGCGTATTGTGACGAGCCAGTTGCTCGGCCACCATTGACCAGACGTTTTCAATTGGTGAGAGATCTGGAGAATGTGCTGGCCAGGGCAGCAGTCGAACATTTTCTGTATTCAGAAAGGCCCGTACAGGACCTGCAGCATGTGGTCGTGCATTATCCAGTTGAAATGTAGGGTTTCGAAGGGATCGAATGAAGGGTAGAGCCACGGGTCGTAACACATCTGAATGTAACGTCCACTGTTCAAAGTGCCGTCAATGCGGACAAGAGGTGACCGAGACGTGTAACCAATGGCACCCCGTACCATCACGTCAGGTGATACACCAGTATGACGATGACGAATACACGCTTCCAATGTGCGTTCACCGCGATGTTGCCAAACACGGATGCGACCATCATGATGCTGTAAACAGAACCTGGATTCATCCGAAAAAAATGACGTTTTGCCATTCGTGCTTCCAGGTTCGTCGTTAAGTACACCATCGCAGGCGCTCCTGTCTGTGATGCAGCGTCGAGGATAACCGCAGTCATGGTCTCTGAGCTGATACTCCATGCTGCTGCAAACGTCGTCACACTGTTCGTACAGATGATTGTTGTCTTGCAAACGTCCCCACCTGCTGACTCAGGGATCGAGAATTGCCTGCACTATCCGTTACAGCCATGCGGATAAGATGCCTGTCATCTCGACTGCTAGTGATACGAGGCCGTTGGGATCCAGCACGGCGTTCCGTATTACCCTCCTGAACCCACCGATTCCATATTCTGCTAACAGACATTGGATCTCGACCAACGCGAGCAGCAATGTCGCGATATCATAAACCGCAATCGCGATAGGCTACAATCCAACCTTTAGCGAAGTCGGAAACGTGATGGTACGCATTTCTCCTGCTTACACGAGGCATCACAACAACGTTTCACCAGGCAACGCCGGTCAACTGCTGTTTGTGTATGAGAAATCGGTTGAATACTTTCCTCATGTCAGCACGTTGTAGGTGTCGCCACCGGCGCCAACTTTGTGTGAATGCTCTGAAAAGCTAATCATTTGCATATCATAGCATCTTCTTCCCGTCGGTAAAATTTCGCGTCTGAAGCATGTCATCTTCGTGGTGTAACAATTTTAATGGCCAGTAGTGTAGTTAGGAGTAGCAACCTTCTGCTGTTTATCCCATTGGCCACATTTCGCAAGAAAATTCATCCATTCCTTACATGCAGGTATTGTTCGCAAAAGATTAGCGAGTTGCATGGCTTACATAGCCAACAGCGGATAAAGCGTTGTGTAAATTGAGTACCTCTGAAAATTTCAGGTTCACACAATGGGTGACGAACTGTCATACAGGAGAGTAGTGGCTGACAGCATGTGAAGGCTCCGCATTTGTAAGAATATCAAACACTACGTTCCACTCTCTCCCTCTGTTTTTATCTGGTGTAAATACTACTGAGCTGCCACATTGATAAGATCATTAGTTTGCTCTTCTGACTAATAAATAACAAAATAATATAGTTGCTTAAGGCAAGATAAACAAATATTTAGCATTTTATCCTGAACACGGAATACATTTCTGAGCGTACACCATATACGGGAGCCGGCCGCTGTGGCCGAGCGGTTCTAGGCACTTCAGTCCGGAACCGTGCTGCTACTACGGTCGCAGGTTGGAATCCTGCCTCGGGCATGGATGTGTGTGATGTCCTTAAGTTAGTTAGGCTTACGTAGTCATATGTCTAGGGGACGATCTCCGATGTTAAGTCCCATAGTGCTTAGAGCCATTTGAACCATTTTGAACCATATACGGAATTACTTAAATACGCAAGGTGTAACCAAGAAGGAGTGCTGGGCACAGAGTTGATCGTAATTATTGAAAGACAACATTTCTTTCATGTCTGAAGCTCAAGACAGTAATGGAACTTCACATCTACAGCTTGGTAAGACTAAATATACATGTTAATGTTAATACACACATTTTACTAATATTATATTCCTAAAACCACCACCACCAAATAAGCTAGTTCCACAGCAGTCAATTATGAAGAGCTGGTAGACACCGATATTTTTCCTTACGAGCATATTAATCAGCTATGAGAGAGGGAAGACGTGAGCAGGTAGCTTTAATAGACCTCAATTTTTTTAAACCCCCTTACCTTGACTGTCAGGCACACTTACGTTTTTCTTACAACGTGTAATTTATTTTTACGTTTCCAGAAAGTAATGCAACACACTTTTTTCTTCAACAACTTTTTATTGAACATAATGAGTATTACACACACAAAAGAATGGTATTTTATCTACACACTCTATTTTCCCACGTTATCTCCACCCTGTTGTGTTTTCCCTCCAGCACGAAAACAAGGTACCAATCCTTGTCGTTGTGGTGGAGCCAGTGCTTCACTGTGTGAATCACCTCCTCGTCGCCCTAAAAATGTTTTCGACGAATGGCATCCTATAATGGCCCAATCAAGTTGAAATACAAATGGGCTATGTCAGATGTGTCAGGTGTGACGGCCATGGATAGTCTCCCTGACCGCAGCAAATCGTAGAGCTCCACCGAACCGCCTTCTGATGACCTCATCCTCCGTACTCAGTGAGTAACTGTACTTCTGTCCACTGCAGATGCTCCATAGACTTTGTACAAGCGTTTGTGAATATTCCCCACAGTTTCTTTCTCTGCAGTGAGAAATTCAATGACGGCACGTTGCTTGTAACGTGTATCAACTACAGACGCCAGTTTGAGACTGACTTGCAGCTACTCCATCTGTACGAAGTGACGGAAACTTGGCGCGCTCACTCAGGAAACTTCAAGCAATACACACGTAACGTTGCGCATTCGTAGCTTCGTTTTAAGCTGAGAAAAAAAAATGAGGTGCATTACTTTCTGGCCAACCCTCGTGTGTATATATACAAACAAACCATATATACAAACGGCGGTTGCCCAGGAAGTAATGCGCCGCATTGCTAGCTGAAAACAAAGCTACGAATGCGAAACGTTACGTATGTATTATTTGAAGTTTCCTGAGTAAGCGCGCCAAGTTTCCATATAATGTGTCTGTGTCTTCAAGTCAAAGTAAATGACGCCATGGCGTATTTTTTTTTTTTTTTAGGATTAATTGTGTACGAATTACTTATTTTGCCCCGTGTTAACCACCAATTTCGCTGGAATGTTGCCAGTCGACAGATGGTCGTCGTCTGTATGTCTGTATATGATATCTGTGCACTACTTTCCGTATACAGGGTCATTCTTATTGACATTTAAAACTCTCCGAAGCGATGTAAATGACGCATTGCAGAGTAATTTAATATAAGACACCTGGATTAGCAAATGTCGGCAAATATCACAAAAGTAGATGATGAATGTTGAACATGCAATATCATCAGATGACGAATCGCTTCGCAAGTGCAGTAGTTGAGGAAGTCGGTTTGTAGCACCCAATCATCCCAACCCAAATCAAGTATCCATGTCCGTGTGTGTCTCCAGACCTGCGTGCGCGACTTCACCACGTGGGGCACTTGGAGCTCAGAGCGCATTTTATTACTATATTTACCGCTCTCGCGTTCTCCGCTGATTAACTGCAGTGTACAGTACGTCTGAAACCTGCTGTAATGCGTCAAAAATAAATAAATATAAGCTTCCTTATTGCACCACTACCAGTAAATGATCAACGTGTCATTTTCTAAATAAAGTCTGTAAACAAAAAAAGAAGAGCCAAAAAAAAAATAAACACGAAATAGTAACAGCTTTTGATTGGTTGCAGCCAGGAAAATAATTTTGTAGCTTCTGCATTTAAAACACATCACATTTACAAAAGGTATTCTGAAACAGAGTAGTCTTGTGGAGCGACGTGTAGCATTCCCCATACCGGCGAGGGCAGGATCGTTGAGCACAATCGTTACAAGTGCGGTGAGGTACATCGTCTGGTGACGTCATATATTCAACACTTGGCACCCACTTTTGGGATATTTCCCGACATTTGGGGCCCATATGTTTTATATTAAATTACTTGTCTCAGCGTCATCTACGTCGCTTCGGGGGTTTCGTAACGTTACTAACAATCGCTATGTACAGTGAAGATACCTAGCACCTTAGGAGTCACATGTGACTGTCATCAGTAAAACTAAGTAACTTGGAATAAATATTGTCATCTGTTGTGTTGGGAATAACCTGCTTCCCCTGCAACCACATAACTGAAACACACGTGTAATTTTTTGTACATTCGTTATTGTTCACGAAACCAATTGTTTTACAAAAATGTAGTATACCCGCATGTGTCGAAATCTGTTCTCAAACTGAAAAAGGGGAATCTTGTTTTACATTTAAATGAGAATACATATGTTGAAAGTCACTTCCAACTCAATCGTGGTTCATTCCTTTGTAGCATAGAATGATGAGTCTGACATAGTACTATCGCTAGCCAAAGACAGCGTAGCAACAATATACGTAACAGTTTCTTATTCATACTCATTTCTTTTAGCGAAAGCTGGTATATATCAGTACATATCATTTACGACATGATGTTAATTAATTACAATTGTCTTGTAAACACATTAGTCAGTTTTAAAGTATAGAGAAATGTAATTGCAAAAATATTATTTTCTCCTTGAGACTTGAAACGAATTTCCACATTCACATATGGATACAACTGCATATTCAATTTTAATTGTATTTAATCGCATATTTTTAGGAGAACAATGTAAAAATGTACCGAACGATGGGAATACAGACGTCTAAAGCGAGATTGAAAGGAAATGCAAAACGGCAAAGTAGGAATGTTTAGGCGAAAAATGCAAGAATGTAGAAGCATGCATAACTAAGGGAAAGATAAATGCCACCTATAGGAAAATTAAAGAGTCTTTTCGAGAACATAGAACTTGCTATATGAATATCAAGAGCTCAGATGGCATGTCAATACCATGCAAAACAGGGTGAGCTAAGAGATGGAAGGAATATAGAGAAAGGATATGCAAGGTAATGAACTTCAAGCTATGTCATAGAAAGGGAAGAGGAAATAAACGAAGATGAGTTAGCAGACACGATACTGAGAGAAGTATTTGACATAGCAAGCCCCTTGGTGTAGACGACATTCCCTCAGAATAATTGATATCTTTGATAGAAACAAATATTCACCAAGCACGAAAGGTATATGATACAGGCGAAATAGTCCGAGAATTTGGTAATAATTCCAATTACACGACAGGTGCTGAGAGATTTGAGTATTATGAACCTATCAGTTTAATAATTCATACATGCAAATCACGACAGGAATTACTTACAGAAGAAGGGAAAAACTGGTAGAATATCAGTTAAGTTCTCAGAGGTGAACAGGCGATGCAATGCTAATCCTATGAATTACCTTAGAATTTAGGTTAAAGGAAGGAAAACTTCTGCTTATAGCAGTTGTAGATATAGCGATTTTCAATGTTGATTGGGGTACATTATTTGAAATTTTGAAGGTAGCGTGTACAAAAAAAAGTAGCTAAAGGTTGTTTATAACTTGTTATAACTTGTACAGAAACGAGGCGTCAGTTGTGAGAGTCGAAGGACCTGAAATGGAAGCCGTAGTTGAGAAGGGAGTGCGACAATATTGTAGTCCATTCTCAGTTTTCTTCAATCTTTACATTCAGCAAGCAGTAAAGGAAACCAAAGAAAAATTTTAAGAAGAAATTAAAGTTCATGGAGAAGAAATAAAAAAAAAATGACGTTTGCCAACGCCATGATATTTCTGTGAGAGACAGCAAACGACTTGTAAGGACAGTTGAACGGAATGCATAGCATCTTGATACGAGTTTGAGATAAACACCAGCTAAAGTAAAACAAGGGTAATGGGATGCAGTCGAATTAAATCATGTGATGCTGAAATAAATAAATTAGGGAATCAAACACTAAAAGCAGTACATGAAATTTGCTGTTTCGGCAAAAAACTAACCGATGGTGCGGAAAGTAGACAAAATATAAAATTCTGACTGGCTATAGCATGAAAAAAATTTCTGAAGAAGAGGAATTTGTTGCACTCCGAATATAAATGAAAATGTGAAGAATTTTCTGGAGGTAGTTGTCTGGACTAGAGCCATTGATTAAATATCGGTGTATCGATACCTTTACGGTAAACATAGATAAACCATGTGATCAAAAGTATCCGGACACCCCAGAAAACATACGTTTTTCTTATTAGGTGCATTGTGCTGCCACCTACTTTCAGGTACTCCATATCAGCGACCTCAGTAGTCGTTAGACGTCGCAAGAGAGCAGAATGGGACGCTGCGCGTAACTCACGGAATTCGAACAATGGTCATTTCATTGGGTGGCACTTGAGTCATACGTCTGTACGCAAGATTTCCACACTCCGAAACATCCCTAGGTGCACTGTTTCCGATGTGATAGTGAAGTGAAAACGTGAAGCCACACGTACAGCACAAAAGCGTACAGTCCGACCTGTTGACTACCAGACACCGCCGATATTGCTGTTTTAAGCACCTTCTTGCTTCCCACTTTTGAAGAGCAGTTCGGCGATGGCGACTGCATCTTTCAACACGATCGAGCACCTGTGCATAATGCACGGCCTATGGCGGAGTGGTTACACGAAAGTAGCATCCCTTTAGTGGATTGGCCTGCACAGACTCCTGATCTGAATCCTACAGAACACGTTTGGGATGTTTTGGAACGCCGACTTCGTGCCAGGCATCACCGACCGACATCGATACCTCTCTTCAGTGCAACACTCCGTGAAGAGTGGGCTGCGATTCCCCAAAAAACCTTCCAGCACCTGATTGAACGTGTGCCTGTTGGTGTGAGTGGAATAACAAGATACCCGATGTGAAGAAATAGCATACCAGTTTTGTTAAAAAACAATTTTTATCGCAGATAGTGTGCTGTTTCATCACATCGGCATTCTTCAAACACATTTGCTGAAAATGAACAAAAATCTAAATGACAAGACTGGCCTTTGCGGTGGGCGAAGACATATGAGGGGAAATTCTGACGTAATCGGCGCTTGGCGCTATAAACAGAACTGCAACGGTTAGCTTCACCACGCAGTTTTGACACTACAACTGTCAGGTCAATGGAACTGGCACAAATTAAAAAAAAAAAAAGAGGGGGCTGTCGACATGAAATGTTCCGGACCAATCCGATACGTGACGGGCCCATCGGACACCTTTTGTTGTGACACTTAACATGCGGTTACCATAGTTCGGAAACTGGTTATCGCCAAGCGTGAACGTGCATCATTTTCTTTCCAATTCTTGCTCTAAGGGGGATAGGCAAGCTGCTGGTTTTTTGATGTACGGAATATCTGATAAGAAATCAGCATATGAATGTACAGCTCTAAAAGTGGCAGTATATTTACAATGAAAAAGCCGATATTTTTATGAACCGGTATGTCAAAATTTTTTCCGCCTATATATCGATATTTTTCTCGACATATCAAGATAAAGTGTTCAGACAAATTTTAAATGTTGATATATCGGATTCCCGATATTTCTAAAAATATCAACAGCCCTAGTCTGGACCGTAGCGTTGTGCGGAAATGAAGCGTGAGTGACAAGCTGTTCGGGTAAGATATGTTGTACTAAGAATGTCGAAAATTAGTTGTGTAGATCAGTTACCAAATAAGCACGTACTGAGTCGAACTGATGGAAAAAGGAATTTGTGTCATAACATTACTGAAAGAACGAATTTTTTTTATTGGAGACGTCCTAATGCATAAAGAAATCGTCACTTTGGTGATAGAGGGAAGAGTGCGTGGTAAGAATTGTGGAGGGAGATGAAAGGATGAATCCAGTAACCCGGGTCAAATGTATGTAGGTGGCTGTAGTTATTCGTCGACAAAGATGTTTGCATAGGACAGACTAGTATCGGGGTTTGGTTCAACCAGTCTTCAGACTGATGGCTACAAAAATATCTTTTGAAGGCATACAATGCGCGTAGCACGACTGCAACGGCTGTCCAGACCAATCGCTGTACTAAATAAAGAGAAACAAACAAAATTAATTTAATAGTTCCAACCACAGATTAGGGTTGCCTGCAAAATTTCGTGTTCATCGCTAGTAGTCGCTGACTGAACGTCTCATTAGTTACAAAGGGTCATAAAAATAAGTCAATGGATGTAATTAGATCAGTTTTGCCCTGCCAACAGATTCCACCAATGATTTGCTTACATGGAGGATCACCGTTTGGACAGGGCGGAGTAACTGCTAAATTATCATTCAATTAATAATATTCTTCTCGGGTATGCAGCCGGATCATAACGTCTTCATGACACAATATTTCCGCGGTCCAACTGGCCGCCATCTTCAGGTGAGGGTGCTGGTGCACGATCTCGCCGGAACTGACTTCCTAGCGCAAGCTGCGGCCCCTATATAGGCCGCAGAAGACCCACAACGCGTGCGCGAAAAGGTGCCGTAACTGCCCTCTAGCGCAGTAAACATACGGCGCCGCCAGTGGTGGAAATAGGCGAAATCGAGATGTCGCTGTCAAAAATTAAAAAATTTTTATTCCGACGATCGAAACACAGACCGTTGTTTTTTGATGTCAGATAACACCGGGTCCCAAGTCTTACTTAAAAGATAGCCCTTGTCTCTATTAATAAGATTGTCAGATAAACGAATCTCTATGGATTATTTTAAAACACAGTCCCAATAGCGAGATGCCGGGGCAACCATTTGTGTCTTGTCATAAAGCATTCTGTGTCCCTTGGTGAGACAGTGCTCCGCCACTGCAGATTTCTCAGGTTGAAGCAGCCGTGTGTGCCGCTGATGCTCAACACATCGGTCCTGAATGGTCCGAATTGGACCATCTTAAGGTTGTGTTCAAGCAGAATGGCTATACAGATAAACAGATCCGTCGTGCTTTCCAGTTTGGACCTTCGCCTGAACCACCAGTAGATACCTGCAAATCGGTGGCTTTTCTGCCTTTTGCTGGGAGCATTTCCTCGAAGATAGGAAGAATTCTGAAAAGATACCATATCAAAAGTATTTTTCGTCCGCCAGCCAAGATTAGAGCGCTCCTTGGCTCTGTAAAGGATGACTTGGGTTTGAGGAAGCCCGGTGTGTATAAGATCCCTTGCCACTGTGGGAAGGCTTATATTGGGCAGACAATTCGGACCATTCAGGACCGATGTGTTGAGCATCAGCGGCACACAGGGCTGCTTCAACCTGAGAAATCTGCAGTGGCGGAGCACTGTCTCACCGAGGGACACAGAATGCTTTATGACAAGACACAAATGGTTGCCCCGGCATCTCGCTATTAGGACCGTGTTTTAAAAGAATCCATAGAGATTCGTTTATCTGACAATCTTATTAATAGAGACAAGGGCTATCTTTTAAGTAAGACTTGGGACCCGGTGTTATCTGACATCAAAAAACAACGGTCTGTGTTTCGATCGTCGGAATAAAAATTTTTTTAATTTTTGACAGCGACATCTCGATTTCGCCTATTTCCACCACTGGCGGCGCCGTATGTTTACTGCGCTAGAGGACAGTTACGGCACCTTCTCGCGCACGCGTTGTGGGTCTTCTGCGGCCTATATAGGGGCCGCAGCTTGCGCTAGGAAGTCAGTTCCGGCGAGATCGTGCACCAGCACCCTCACCTGAAGATGGCGGCCAGTTGGACCGCGGAAATATTGTGTCATGAAGACGTTATGATCCGGCTGCATACCCGAGAAGAATATTATCAATTATTACGCCGGGAAAGCCTTCGTAGCCACATCATTCAATTAGTTTAGCAAATACTCAAGATGACGAAGGCAACTAAAGCTCCGTTCCACTAAGTTTAAAAATTGATTTGAGGCCACGCCAGGTGGAAGCACACTATTTTCTCCATCGTTCAGAAACCTGATGACCAAACAGGTGTTCAAGTTCGATAGCTAAGAGACAGTGCAGCCCTGCCGCGCCGAGAGTGCAGTCTCCACACCTTGTGAGGCTGACCATGGGAAACGGTGGATGCGAACCACGGTGCAGCGTCCAAGTACACAAACAGTATGAAGAGCCGATCTCCAGAGCCATTCGATTGCTGAACTTGACGACTTCGCTTGGGAGATAACAGCAGAGCGGAAGTTATCACTGTTTTGACATGCAAGCGTTATCTTCCATCACCTTGAGAGCAGCTTTGTACAAAAATCGTCCGGTTTGATAAGTTTGATTCATGATAGGAAGCTTACGGCAGCCACGTTGATTTATACTGTGCAATCTCGCACTTTGCACCACGATTATCTGCCACCGCAACTCCACCGATTGTAATTTAGGTGTACCACCATAGCTTCTCCACTTTTGATTCAACCCTGTGGTGGAGGTGTGTGATTTTCCCTCGTTTGCAATTCTATGAGTAAAACTAGCAGGGTGTGAGGCTTTCCAAGGTAGTATCACTGTTAATAAAATTTTACAGTCGTCTGGATAATTTTTTACAAAAATATTTCCTTTGAAAAAGTGAATAATTTCACAACTAACTCTCAGTGTCTAGCACTTAGAAGAAGTTTACGTAAAGAAGGTTTCGTGCTCTGGCTTGAAACTGTTTCTGAACGTAACAAACAATGGGAAATTGGTTTATCACGATTTATATACCGCTCTTTACTGTAAAGTCAAATTCTAAGTTGCTTTCATCTAATTTGCCGTTAGGCGTTGGTTTAGACATTTAAGCTGCGTCCTTGGAGGTAAAAAATACTTCCCGTCTTAAAAAACGATTCGTGGTTAAAAAATTTATAATAAAAGAAGAGCATTGCAATAAAACTGCAGCTGTACAACTCAGGCTGCTAGATTTTAAACATAGAAAATGACACAGTGCTAAAAGGATTGTTATGTGGCACAACAAAATTACAGGTAGCTTCAGACATGAAGATTACATAAATACAATAATTTACCCTAAATACATATTCAAATACAGAGATATGTAGACAGGCAGAATAGGGCACTGCGGTCGGAAACGCCTATATAAGACAAGAAGTGCCTGGCGCAGTTGTTAGATCGGTTACTGCTGCTACAATGGCAGGTTATCAAGATTTAAGTGAGTCTGAAAGTGGTGTTATAGTCGGCACACGAGCGATGGGACGCAGCATTTACGGTGTAGCGGTGAAGTGGGGATTTTATCGCACGACCATTTCACGAGCGTACCTTGAATATCAGGAAACCGGTAAAACATCAAATCTCTGACATCGCTGCGGCAGGAAAAAAATCATGCAAGAACAGGACCAACGGAGCCGAAGGCCCACTCATATACCCTTGATGACTGCACGATACAAAGCTTTACACCTCGCCTAGGCTCATCAACACTGGACTGTTGATGACTTGGCCGCCCAGTGTGGCGTAGTGGTTCTAGGAGCTTTAGTCTGGAACCGCGCGACCGCTACGGTCGCAGGTTCGAATCCTGCCTCGGGCATGGATGTGTGTGATGTCCTTAGGTTAGCTAGGTTTAAGTAGTTCTAAGTTCTAGGGGGCTGATGACCTCAGATGTTAAGTCCCATAGTGCTCAGAGCCATTTGAACCATTTGTTGATGACTGGAAACATATTGGCTCGTCGGACGAGTCTCGTTCCAAATAGTATCGAGTGGATGGTCGTTACGGGTATAGAGACAACCTCATGAATCCATGGGCCCTGAATGTCAGCAGGAGACTGTTGAAGCGGGAGGAGACTCTATAATGGTATGAGGCGTGTCCAGCTGAAGTGATATGGGTTCCCTGATAAGCTAGATACGACTCTGACAGGTGGCATATACGTAAACAACCTGTCTGATGACCTGCATCCATTCATGTCCATTGTACATTCCGACGAACTTGGGAAATTCCAGCAGGACAACGTGACACAAGTCCTGAATTGCTACAGAGTGGCTCCAGAAACACTCTTCTGAGTTTAAACACTTCCGCTGCCCACCAAACTCGCCATCTATGAACATTATTGAGCATATCTGCGATGTCTTGCAACTTGCTGTTCAGAAGAGATCTCTACCCCCTCCTTCTCTTACGGATTTATGACAGCCCTGCAGGATTCACGGTGTCAATTCCATCCAGCACCATTTCAGACATTAGTCGAGACCATGCCATGTCGTACTGCGGCACTTCTGCGTGCGACTGAGCGCCCTGCATATTAGGCAAGTATACCAGTTTATTTGGCTCTTCAGTGTTCAAATAGTTCAAATGGGTCTGAGCACTATGGGACTTAACATCTGAGGTCAGCAGTCCCCTAGAACTACTTAAACCTAACTAACCTAAGGACATCACACACATTCATGCCCGAGGCTGGGTTTGAACCTGCGACCGTAGCGGTCACGTGGTTCCAGACTGAAGCACCTAGAACCGCTCTGCCACTCCGGCCGGCTGCTCTTCAGTGTATAACAGTGAAAGTAATAAAAGGTCAGAAATACAATTTTAAAAATGTGGGTGGTAAGCGTACAAGGGCATTTTACTTCAATAAATTCATTGAAATACTCACCTAAGACCTTCATTTATCGCCAGCCAAACGTATATTCCACTGGAGACTGCACAGAGCTTTCCTTCAGTAATGGTGAGGTAATCCATGTTTCCTCACATGTGTCCAACTTTACAAAGAGGGAGTATTTAACCAGACGAATAAATAACACAGGTAATTTTTAATTGAAGTGTTCACTATGACCGAATCACTACAGTTAATGACAGCATTACTGTTATCGTAGGTGGCGGCAGTGAGGTGCTGTCACGGCAGCTGCGCCAGCTGTCTCACCAGCTGCACTGCTGTCCCGTCGCGTTCAGCGCGTGTTCCCTGTTCAGCGTGGATGGCAGGCTGCTGACGGGCTACGTGGCTGCCGTCGTCACGTACGCCATCATTCTGCTGCAGTTCAGCATTCAGCCGGCTGCTGGTAGTGTGCCCATCACAGAACTCTATCCTTACAGCACAGGAAGTGTACCTATGTCACTGCTCCAGTGAAAACATTTGAGCTAGGAACAAAAGTGTGTCCATAAGGTATTTTCAACACTGCATCGCAGAAAAAAACTGTACTCTGTAACAAAGGAAAGTGTCAGGTCTGAAATTTACACATCACAGTGTTAAATTACCAAAACACCTGCCCAGAATAAAGCTAAAGGGTGCCCCAATGAGGATGCACAGTTTAATTTCTGTACCTGACAAATTTTTGTTCCTTGAAAATCTGAAATACACTCCCGGAAATTGAAATAAGAACACCGTGAATTCATTGTCCCAGGAAGGGGAAACTTTATTGACACATTCCTGGGGTCAGATACATCACATGATCACACTGACAGAACCACAGGCACATAGACACAGGCAACAGAGCATGCACAATGTCGGCACTAGTACAGTGTATATCCACCTTTCGCAGCAATGCAGGCTGCTATTCTCCCATGGAGACGATCGTAGAGATGCTGGATGTAGTCCTGTGGAACGGCTTGCCATGCCATTTCCACCTGGCGCCTCAGTTGGACCAGCGTTCGTGCTGGACGTGCAGACCGCGTGAGACGACGCTTCATCCAGTCCCAAACATGCTCAATGGGGGACAGATCCGGAGATCTTGCTGGCCAGGGTAGTTGACTTACACCTTCTAGAGCACGTTGGGTGGCACGGGATACATGCGGACGTGCATTGTCCTGTTGGAACAGCAAGTTCCCTTGCCGGTCTAGGAATGGTAGAACTATGGGTTCGATGACGGTTTGGATGTACCGTGCACTATTCAGTGTCCCCTCGACGATCACCAGTGGTGTACGGCCAGTGTAGGAGATCGCTCCCCACACCATGATGCCGGGTGTTGGCCCTGTGTGCCTCGGTCATATGCAGTCCTGATTGTGGCGCTCACCTGCACGGCGCCAAACACGCATACGACCATCATTGGCACCAAGGCAGAAGCGACTCTCATCGCTGAAGACGACACGTCTCCATTCGTCCCTCCATTCACGCCTGTCGCGACACCACTGGAGGCGGGCTGCACGATGTTGGGGCGTGAGCGGAAGACGGCCTAACGGTGTGCGGGACCGTAGCCCAGCTTCATGGAGACGGTTGCGAATGGTCCTCGCCGATACCCCAGGAGCAACAGTGTCCCTAATTTGCTGGGAAGTGGCGGTGCGGTCCCCTACGGCACTGCGTAGGATCCTACGGTCTTGGCGTGCATCCGTGCGTCGCTGCGGTCCGGTCCCAGGTCGACGGGCACGTGCACCTTCCGCCGACCACTGGCGACAACATCGATATACTGTGGAGACCTCACGCCCCACGTGTTGAGCAATTCGGCGGTACGTCCACCCGGCCTCCCGCATGCCCACTATACGCCCTCGCTCAAAGTCCGTCAACTGCACATACGGTTCACGTCCACGCTGTCGCGGCATGCTACCAGTGTTAAAGACTGCGATGGAGCTCCGTATGCCACGGCAAACTGGCTGACACTGACGGCGGCGGTGCACAAATGCTGCGCAGCTAGCGCCATTCGACGGCCAACACCGCGGTTCCTGGTGTGTCCGCTGTGCCGTGCGTGTGATCATTGGTTGTACAGCCCTCTCGCAGTGTCCGGAGCAAGTATGGTGGGTCTGACACACCGGTGTCAATGTGTTCTTTTTTCCATTTCCAGGAGTGTATTTTTATTTTCAGGTCACTAGTATCTAACGTGGTCGCATATGGAAAAGGATGTCGCATTAAAATAAAAGAAATCGTTGCGAAAGTCATACTCTTCCTTCAAAAATTTGAGTGTGTTTTTCGCATCCTTCTGGATTTATTTCAGTGATGGTGTGCTCAATTTGGTTCCTTAACTTAGATATTATTCTGAGTTAGATCTCACAGAAATGCACCCTCACATGACCTCTCAGCAAATAGCGATGCGTGTCAAGATCTTCGGGGCCAATTCTGGTCTACATGGAAAAGGTCACATGACGTCTAATTCCTCCTGTGACAAGGGGCCTAATTCGCCTGCGATATGGCTAGTGACGCTATCTTGTTACAACCACTTGTTGCTTAGATCTAAGCTCTCCAGTTTGGGTCAAAGAAACTCGCTTACCATGTTGTGATGACGTACACTGTTTAGCATCAGTGCATGACCTGCAGCATTCTCTAACAAGTGACGTGAAACTACTACTCTCGCCCGAAATCCGCAACAAACAGCGGCACGTTGCCTGTGCATCGACTGTTAATGTGTTATTCACAGATTCTCTTCGTCAAAACTACGACATTTGTGATTTTTGACGTAGTCGTCCAGATGGAAATGTGCCTCATTACTGAAGATGAGATGCATTGCAAAACTATCATCCACATTTTGGTTTCCCTACTCCCAGCAGACGAATTCGCACCTCTGAAAATGGTCGGTTGGCAATCCTTTGTGTGAGTTCAACGTTGTAATGGTTTAGAGCGAAATTTTTTGTCAGAATTTGCTGCATGATGTTACTACAAATGTTCAGTTCTAGTGATCGAAATGAATCGAGCTTCGGTCATTTTGGGTTACACTCTGAGGCAATATTTTCAGTTGCAGTCGCTTTTCTGTCCGGACATTAGCAACTGAACCACATTCTTGAAACTTTTTAATAATTCGTCTGATTATGTTTGAATCGGATACCTTTCACCGAACGAAAGCTGTATAAAATTTGTGAAGTGTCATTAGGAACTTTCTCCATATTTGTAGTGACTGTTTACGACGAAAACGTATTGTTTGAAGATAAAGCGATTCATTTCAGTCACTGAAGCTCTTCCAGACGGAATCTGACACCCAAACCTGCAGATGTCAGACACTCTGATCGGTACTATACGTTGTGAGTCGATAGATTATCAACCAAAATACCGAGTTAGCTGGTGCTACATGCTATCGTCCAGTACAGCATGCGTAAACCGTAATTAAAAGTATGGTCAGAACTTCGGAGCACAGGGAAAGCTTATCTGTCAGTGGCAGTTTTGCAGATCTCACATGGGTGGGTTGCTAGAGTGCGAGGTCGTTCCACCAAAGGTGCCACGTTCAAATCCCCACTGCTGTTATAACTGTTTACGCGTGAAACTGTTACATGCGAAAACATTTTCCTAATGTGTAAAATAACTTCTGGAAGTTGGTAGCAATGTTCTTTAGGTAGTCTATTTTCGCTTCGTTAGTTGAAAGTTGCAAACCTATAGAGTATATTGTACAGATAGGTGTGGTGTTCTTTCGGACATGTGCAACAGAACTGTTACCACACATGATGAAGCAGCTAGTGCATTTGTAGTTTCACAGAATAAACATAAACAATCAGAACAGTAATATAAAGAAATCATTGCATCAAACTTGCAGAAGTATTACTAGGCCCATATAAAATTCCCATACATAATAAAGTAAAAAAAATTGTGATCTGTGGGTTTTAGAGACAGAACCCTTGGTACGTCCATCTTACGCGCTACCAACATCCCTACAGACGCTACGCGTTTTAGTCTTTAGTCTTTCTTCCGCTCCGTAGTCATGATGTCACTTTTAATTAACGTTTACGCTCTTCCTTCTGGACAGCAGCACATGGTACGAACTAAATCGGAGTTTTGGTTGATACTCTACCGATATACAACGTTTGGTGCCGATCTGATGTTTAGTGTGTGGGGCGCTCAACTGCACGGTCGTCAGCGCCTGTACAAAGTCGCAATCTTTACATAGTTCAATTTAGCCACTTTCACGAATGATGATGAAATGATGAGGACAACACAAACACACAGTCCGCAGGCAGAGGAGGTGCCGATCTGAGTGTATGACATCTGGAGGTTTGGGCGAGAGGAACAGCAAGCATTGCTAACCTATCAGAAGGAAAAGTGACGCAATTTAAATTTTAAATTCTTGATAGAGTAGCATGGAGAGCTGCATCAAACCAGTCTCAGGACTGAAGATCACAGCAACAACTGGGACCCCCGTAGTTTTATAGATTCGTTACCAGACACTGGATACATGAGCTAATCTGATTATAATCTTACATAATTATACTTTATATGTTTTTTTAGATTCACTATCATTTACACACTTTCGTTCTGAATTACATCTGTAAAGCTAGACACAAAAATGTATGTATGTGTGTGGATGTGTTAGTTAGTAAGCTACATGTACCACAAATCACTTGTACTATTTGTACTGAAGGGAAACAAGGAAGTTTGCAGGCTATGTATCATTTTTTTGTTTATATGATAGTCATTAACAATTACTACGTCGTACTGTTTCTCAAATAAAATAAAAATGAATGTATTAATATTTTTCATTATTTATGTAACAAATGAAATCCAAATTACTAACAAATCAAATGCATTTGTCTACTGTACTACACGTTATCAGTGCTTAATTAAACGTCTATTGAATAGAAGGAATTATCAAAAATAAATGAATTGCTATTAGGTTGAAAGTTTACTTTTCTACTCATCAAACATGTTGTATTACTGGGCGAAAAAATGAACATTTTTGTAACTATATACTCAACTTCTTTCTCAGCCATGGCCGCTTCAGTATATTGTGTTTTTGGACTACCAACTTATTTATGTAAGATTTCATTACAGCCGCTGATCAGTGGCAGAAGAGTTGGAAGGAATATGTGAGACACACTGGTTGGTAGTGTTTTAGGGCCCATAACAACTTGGAAAACCAAACTCGGTAGCCTTATTGCAGAAATAGAAACGGAATCTAAAGAAGGATACATCTCCCAGGTAAAGAATGTTTACATCCTGAGAGGGACAGCTGCAACAAGGGTATAATAATCGTTATTTTAGTGCTTGAATATTTAGAGAATTCTCATCATTATGTGGCCACACCCCAGTAATATTCTAATTAGTTTGATATTGCTTAAAGAACCCTATATGTTTATATCATAATTCTTCTTATGTTCTGATGGACTACATATGACGAATTTGATAAGTAAATATTTATGTTGTGAGGCTGATGTTAGAATCCCTAACTCCTTGTACGTGTCTTCGGATACACACGGTATGTTTCTTTAATTAATCGCTTTAATGCAGTCAATATTTCCATTAGAAGAGATGAATTATCCCAGGAAACTATGTCTTCCATACCATAAAAAATAAAGAGTAGGAAATGGACAAATTAAGACGTTGAAGTTTTTATTTAAAAAAAAAATCTAACTAATAGTCTGCAGGGCCAACTTTATTAAATGAAGATATTTGCGAATATCAGTAAAACATTTCTAACAGTTGAAATTTTCAGCAGAATGCAGAGTTAAAAATTTGGAGCACTCTATGCTGTCCACTGACACATGTTCACATTTCTTCCATCAGCTGTTGGTGTCGTTCTACTTGCCACACAGAATTCCGTTCCATTTGCTGTACAAAACTGAATATATTTAGTTTCTCTGAAATTAAGAGAGAATCGATTTGCAAGTAACTACCTACTAATTTACTGAAAAACGTTTTTAACCATTTTGCTAAAGCTGCTGTAGTTACCTTAAGATTACAGCAGCATCGAAAATAGTCGAGAACCATAACCTGGTCTCAACCACAGTCAGCCTGGCAGCCAACACCCCTGCCTATATTGCAGTTCGGCAGATGGTGACACTTCCGTAGCCACCGTGTCTGTGTGTCAATGACCTGAGAGTGAAATTGCCGGCAGTTTGTTTGACCGCTGAATGCCAACTGCCGTACCCCAGTCTTTGGCCAGGAGTTCGGCGACACAGATAGCAAACTCAGCGTTCTGCCATAGTATTTAAACTCCCAAATCGAATAGCACAGCCAGCCCCTACTATGATGTACAGCCCATGGCAGTTGTCGTTCAGCTTATGATGCAGCTAAGATTAAAAAGGGAAAGGCTAAGGTTAATGTAGATATAGTGGAAATTAGTGAAATGAAATGGAAAGAAGACAAGGATTTCTGGTCAGATGAGTATAGGTAATATCAACAGCAGCAGAAATCGGTATAACGGGAGTAGCATTTGTTATGAATAGGAAAAATAGTTCAAATGGCTCATAGCACTATGGGACTTATCATCTGAGGTCATCAGTCCCCTAGAACTTAGAACTACTTAAACCTAACTAACCTAAGGACATCAACACATCCATCCATGCCCGAGGCAGGATTCGAACCTGCGACCGTAGCGGTCGCACGGTTCCAGACTGAAGCGCCTAGAACCGCTCGGCCACACCGGCGGGCTATGAATAGGAAGGTAATGCAGAGAGTGAGTTACTGCGAACAGTGTAGTACGGTTATTCTCATCAGAATCGACATCAAACCAACACCGATAACGATAGTTCAGGCATATATGCCGACGTTACAAGCAGGAGATGAAGAGACAGAGAAAGTATATGAGGATATTCAGATTGCAGTTCAGTACGGAAAGGGAGATGAAAATCTGATAGTCGTGGGGGAAGGAGCAGAAGAAAGGGTTGCGGGAGATTATGGGCTGGTACTAGGAGTGAGAAAGGCGAAAGACTGAGTTCTGAAATAAGTTTTAGCTCATAATAGTGACTACTCTGTCCACGAATCACAAGAGTGAGAGGTATACTCGGAAAAGACCGAGAGATGCGGGAAGATTTGAGTTAGACTACATTATGGGCAGGTAGAGATTCCCAAATCAGATTCTGGATTGTAAGGCATACCCAGGATCAGACATAGACTCAGATCACAATTTAGTAATGATGGAGAACAGGCTGAAATTTAAGAGACTAGTCAGAAAAAATCGATGTGCAGAGAAGTAGGATAAGGAATTACCGAGGAATGAAGAGATACACTTGAAGCTCTAGAGTCCATAGACACTGCCCTAAGGAATAGTTCTGAAGTCAGTTCGTTTGAGGAGGAATGGGTATCAAAAAAAGGGCAATTACGAAAGATGGAAATAATAACGTAGGTACAAAGAAGGCAACTGCGACAAAAACATTGTTAACATAAGAAAGGTTTTGTAGCAAGTAATAGAGTCAAAATTGGGCGCAGGTGGGACACTCAATTCAGAAATGTCTGCAGGCACGTGAAATATGGAATCAAGGTAACACTCGCGCACTTCATTAAAAAGGACAAGGGGTTGTGCGACCACTACACAATGCTCCCAGTAAGCCGGCAGCTGTGGCCGAGCGGTTCTAAGCGCATCAGTCTGGAACCGTGCGACCGCCACTGTCGCAGGTTCGAATCCTGCCTCGGGAATGGAGATGTGTGATGTCCTTAGGTTAGTTAGGTTTAAGTAGTTCTAAGTTATAGGGGACTGATGACCTCAGATGTTAAGTCCCTTAGTGCTCAGAGGCATTTTTGCTCGCAGTAAGGGTGACCATGGCACACACCTACGCAGAATGAGTAACAGACATTTGTCTACCCGTTATGTAAAGGGAAGATTGTATTAATTTTTGTAAGGTGCAGGATCACAGGCATCCGTGGCCAGTAAGAGAGTATTCGTTGCCGTGCATTTGAACCCACCAACTATAGACTATGTGGTGTGGATAGTAATAGTGTTCACCATTTCAGTTCGACATCATTGGATTTCTGAGTGGGTGGAGAAACTTCCGGGTGTTAAGGAAGTTTTTCCTAGCATAGACGTAAGCTAAGACGCCATCCTTAGGATGGAATCCCCGATTCAACATTGCGTCAAGTCAATCTCAAACAGCGTGTAGTGGAGTGGGATGAGACATCGTTCCACTCGGCTTTATTGCTGAAGAACTGAATGATTTCAAGGAACATCCAAGATGTCAGATAAGCCAATTAAAGGGCATACACAGCCTCTTAGACTCGACTTGTTGGGTACAATGCCGAAAGGTACAGGAAGGCTGCTTTGGATGAATATTGGAGCTGAACTCTCTCGCCAGAGAATGAAGAACTTGATCTGGCTCAATGATTCCTATGATCTAGTTTACATTTTTTGCAGAAAATTGATGGAAGTCGGGTAGTGTCTGCCAGTTTAGACAGTTATGATTCGGAAGAGGTGAGGGTATAAAAAATAGGCAGCTAACTTAGTAGTGTACAGTAAGATGAGGTGAATAGAGATAGCGATGTAGAAAACACAAGGCTGGGGCAGTCTGACGATTGAAGCGCGTTAAAGGTAGAGGTGTCATATATCAATGAGCGTGATAGTGTGGACATGGAGAGACTATTGGAGAAATATGCAGAATTATTTAACTCACCTCTCTCATTGCTTGATACACCTACAGGGCTGCACAGAATTTCCAGTCGGAATGAGCTGCCTGTTTACAGGAGATTGTATCTAGTATCCCATCATCCACAACCAGTGACGGAAGTGTTAACTGATCTTGTTACAGGACAGAATATAGAAGAAAACGCTAGTCCCTGGTCATCGCCAGTTATCATTGTGCTAAAGAAATTCTTACATGGTAAGAATGCTTACACATTGTACTGTGATTATAAGTGTTGACGCCAGTGAACAACAAATGATGCACACTCCATGCTGAACACTACACCCCCCATGAACCATGAACCATGGACCTTGCCATTGGTGGGGAGGCTTGCGTGCCTCAGTGATACAGATGGCCGTACCGTAGGTACAACCACAACTAAGGGGTATCTGTTGTGAGGCCAGACAAACGTGTGGTTCCTGAAGAGGTGCAGCAGCCTTTTCAGTAATTGCAGGGGCAACAGTGTGGATGCTGTGCTGGTACTGCGAACGGCTAAAAGCAAGGGGAAACTACAACCGCAATATTTCCCAAGGGCATGCAGCTTTATCGTATGGTTTAATGATGTTGGCGTCCTCTTGGGTAAAATATTCCGGATGTAAAATAGTCCCCCATTCGGATCTCCGTGCGGGGAATACTCAAGAGGATGTCATTATCAGGAGAAAGAATACTGGCGTTCTAAGGTTCGGAGCGTGGAATGTCAGATCCCTTAATCGGGCAGGTAGGTTAGAAAATTTAAAAAGGGAAATGGATAGGTTAAACTTAGATATAGTAGGAATTAGTGAAGTTCGGTGGCAGGAGGAACAAGACTTTTGGTCAGGTGAATACAGGGTTATAAATACAAAATCGAATAGGAGTAATGGAGGAGTAGATTTAATAATGAATAAAAAATAGGAGTGCATGTAAGCAACTACAAAGAGCATAGTGAACGCATTATTGTGGCCAAGCTAGACACGAAGCCCATGCCTACTACAGTAGTACAAGTTTACATGTCAACTAGCTCTGCAGATGATGAAGAGATTGAAGACAAGTATGATGCGATAAAAGAAGTTATTGAGATAGTTAAAGGAGACAAAAATTTAATAGTCATGGGTGACTGGAATTCGAGAGTAGGAAAAGGGAGAGAAGGAAACGTAGTGGGTGAATATAGATTGGGGGTAAGAAATGAAAGAGGAAGCCACCTGGTAGAATTTTGCACAGCGCATAACTTAACCATAGCTAACACTTGGTTCAATAATCATGAAAGAAGGTTGTATACATGGAAGAACCCTGGAGATACTAGAAGGTATCAGATAGATTGTATAATGGTAAGACAGAGATTCAGGAACCAGGTTTTAAATTGTAAGACATTTCCAGGGACACATGTGGACTCTGACCCCAATCTATTGGTTATGTACATTAAAACTGAAGAAACTGCAAAAAGGTGGGAATTTAAGGAGATGGGTCCTGGATAAACTGACTAAACCAGAGGTTGTACAGAGTTTCAGGGAGAACATAAGGGAACAATTGACAGGAATGGGGGAAAGAAATACAGTAGAAGAAGAATGGGTAGCTCTGATGGATGAAGTAGTGAAGGCAGCAGAGGATCAAGTAGGTAAAAAGACGAGGGCTAGTAGAAATCCTTGGGTAACAGAAGAAATATTGAATTTAATTGATGAAAGGAGAAAATATAAAAATGCAGTAAATGAAGCAGCCAAAAAAGAATAAAAACGTCTAAAAATGATATCGACAGGAAGTGCAAAATGGCTAAGCAGGGATGGCTAGAGGACAAATGTAAGGATGTAGAGGCTTATCTCACTAGGGGTAAGATAGATACTGCCTGCAGGAAAATTAAAGAGACTTTTGGAGATAAGAGAACCACTTGTATGAACATCAAGAGCTCAGATGGAAACCCAGTTCTAAGCAAAGAAGGGAAAGCAGAAAGGTGGAAGGAGTATATAGAGGGTCTATACAAGGGCGATGCACTTGAGGAAAATAGTATGGAAATGGAAGAAGATGTAGATCAAGATGAAATGAGAAATTCGATACTGCGTGAAGAGTTTGACAGAGCACTGAAATACCTGAGTCGAAACAAGGCCCCGGGAGTAGACAACATTCCATTAGAACTATTGACAGACTTGGGAGAGCTAGTCCTTACAAAGCTCTACCATCTGGTGAGCAAGATGTATGAGACAGGCGAAATACCCTCAGACTTCAAGAAGAATATAATAATTCCAATCCCAAAGAAAGCAGGTGTTGACAGATGTGTAAATTACCGAACTATCAGTTTAATAAGTCACAGCTGCAAAATACTAACGCGAATTCTTTACAGACGAATGGAAAAACTGATAGAAGCCGACCTTCGGGAAGATCAGTTTGGATTCCGTAGAAATGTTGGAAAATGTGAGGCAATACTGACCCTACGACTTATCTTAGAAAATAGATTAAGGAAAGGCAAACCTACGTTTCTAGCATTTGGAGACTTAGAAAAAGCTTTTGACAATGTTGATTGGAATACTCTCTTTCAAATTTTGAAGGTGGCAGGGGTAAAATACAGGGAGCGAAAGGCTATTTACAATTTGTACAGAAACCAGATGGCAGTTATAAGAGTCGAGGGGCATGAAAGGGAAGCAGTGGTCTGGAAGGGAGTGAGACAGGGTTGTAGCCTCTCCCCAATGTTATTCGATCTGTATATTGAGCAAGCAGTAAAGGAAACAAAAGAAAAATTCGGAGTAGGTATTAAAATCCATGGAGAAGAAATAAAAACTTTGAGGTTCACCGATGACATTGTAATTCTGTCAGAGACAGCAAAGGACTTGGAAGAGCAGTTGAACGGAATGGACAGTATCTTGAAAGGAGGATATAAGATGAACAACAACAAAAGCAAAACGAGGATAACGGAATGTAGTCGAATTAAGTCGGGTGATGCTGAAGGACTTGATTAGGAAATGAGACACTTAAAGTAGTCAAGGAGTTTTGCTATCTGGTGAGCAAAATAACTGATGATGGTCGAAGTAGAGAGGATATAAAATGTAGACTGGCAATGGAGAGGAAAGAGTTTCTGAAGAACAGAAATTTGTTAACATCCAATATAGATTTAAGTGTCAGGAAGTCGTTTCTGAAAGTATTTGTAGGGATTTTAGCCATGTATGGATGTGTAACATGGACGGTAAATGATTTGGACAGGAAGACAATAGAAGTTTTCGAAATGTGGTGCTACAGAAGAATGCTGAAGATTAGATGGGTAGATCACATAATTAATGAGGAGATATTGAATAGAATTGGGGAGAAGAGGAGTTTGTGGCACAACGTGACAAGAAGAAGGGACCGGTTGGTAGGACATCGTCTGAGGCATCAAGGGATCACAAATTTAGCATTGGAGGGCAGCGTGGAGGGTAAAAATCGTAGAGGGAGACTAAGAAATGAATACACTAAGCAGATTCAGAAGGATGTATGTTGCAGTAAGTACTGGGAGATGAAGAAGCTTGCACAGGATACAGTAGCATGGAGAGCTGCATCAAACCACTCTCAGGACTGAAGACCACAACAACAACAAGGATGTTTTCATCAGAATGAAAATTTAAAAACGCTATAAAATAATATATAGAAAAATATGTTTGACAGAAACATTATCCAAGAGGAAAAATGTTATAAAATAGAAAGGTTATTTGCGTAAAGCTACATTGCGAGACGGGAATAGTCAAAGTTTAGAGCAGAAATGCTCAAGTCAATAATTAAAAATTTAAAACCTCCCAGCTTTTGGTACGTACACATTGCAAGGATCAACATCAGTCTGAGCGGCCCAGTGGCTTACATTGTTGCTATGGAAATAAGACGCAAGTTGGAGCCCATATCGGGTGCGGAGGGTGACATATGCCCACGTCAGACATTATAATAGAAATAATCGAATTAAACAACAGTTAATTTAAAAAAACCAAAATCCAAAAGATGGGAGCTTAATATACACTCCTGGAAATTGAAATAAGAACACCGTGAATTCATTGTCCCAGGAAGGGGAAACTTTATTGACACATTCCTGGGGTCAGATACATCACATGATCACACTGACAGAACCACAGGCACATAGACACAGGCAACAGAGCATGCACAATGTCGGCACTAGTACAGTGTATATCCACCTTTCGCAGCAATGCAGGCTGCTATTTTCCCATGGAGACGATCGTAGAGATGCTGGATGTAGTCCTGTGGAACGGCTTGCCATGCCATTTCCACCTGGCGCCTCAGTTGGACCAGCGTTCGTGCTGGACGTGCAGACCGCGTGAGACGACGCTTCATCCAGTCCCAAACTTGCTCAATGGGGGACAGATCCGGAGATCTTGCTGGTCAGGGTAGTTGACTTACACCTTCTAGAGCACGTTGGGTGGCACGGGATACATGCGGACGTGCATTGTCCTGTTGGAACAGCAAGTTCCCTTGCCGGTCTAGGAATGGTAGAACGATGGGTTCGATGACGGTTTGGATGTACCGTGCACTATTCAGTGTCCCCTCGACGATCACCAGTGGTGTACGGCCAGTGTAGGAGATCGCTCCCCACACCATGATGCCGGGTGTTGGCCCTGTGTGCCTCGGTCGTATGCAGTCCTGATTGTGGCGCTCACCTGCACGGCGCCAAACACGCATACGACCATCATTGGCACCAAGGCAGAAGCGACTCTCATCGCTGAAGACGACACGTCTCCATTCGTCCCTCCATTCACGCCTGTCGCGACACCACTGGAGGCGGGCTGCACGATGTTGGGGCGTGAGCGGAAGACGGCCTAACGGTGTGCGGGACCGTAGCCCAGCTTCATGGAGACGGTTGCGAATGTTCCTCGCCAATACCCCAGTAGCAACAGTGTCCCTAATTTGCTGGGAAGTGGCGGTGCGGTCCCCTGCGGCACTGCGTAGGATCCTACGGTCTTGGCGTGCATCCGTGCGTCGCTGCGGTCCGGTCCCAGGTCGACGGGCACGTGCACCTTCCGCCGACCACTGGCGACAACATCGATGTACTGTGGAGACCTCACGCCCCACGTGTTGAGCAGTTCGGCGGTACGTCCACCCGGCCTCCCGCATGCCCATTATACGCCCTCGCTCAAAGTCCGTCAACTGCACATACGGTTCACGTCCACGCTGTCGCGGCATGCTACCAGTGTTAAAGACTGCGATGGAGCTCCGTATGCCATGGCAAACTGGCTGACACTGACGGCGGCGGTGCACAAATGCTGCGCACGCAGCTAGCGCCATTCGACAGCCAACACCGCGGTTCCTGGTGTGTCCGCTGTGCCGTGCGTGTGATCATTGCTTGTACAGCCCTCTCGCAGTGTCCGGAGCAAGTATGGTGGGTCTGACACACCGGTGTCAATGTGCTATTTTTTCCATTTCCAGGAGTGTATTTTTGAAAATATCAAGTAAATTAAGTACAACTGAGAGCTTATATTAGCGCTTGCTGAAATGCCCTTTATGTGTAGTACAGAGTATTGGAGAATATATACATAAACAGCAGCACGTTCTAAATAATCTGCATGAAGGAAAATTTGGTAGTACACAACTATATGAGATTCTAAGAAAAAGATGTTTCGGAACTGGAGGCCAGAAAACATCGTAAAAAATGAAGGGATAAAAAATTCGCGAGCAGTGCATTAAAGCCATAGAAAAAAAATTGTTACGTAATTGTAACTTTGTTTCAGATGAGGCCATCGTTCTTATAAATACGCTTGTAAATCTATAGCTCTTCGAGTACGTCCAAACTGCGACCTTTCTTTTCCCTATGTAAAATATAAACTACTTCAACACTTACCGGTCTGCGACCGGAGATGAACAGAGTGATGACCTGCCAAAGTGGAAACACGTACAATAGTGACTCTTTTTCTCAATAAATGTTCCTTGTGCCTGACATTGAAAGATCTTCCAGTTTGTCCTATATAATAAACAGGACACGTATCGCAATTGATTATGTAAACTCCTGAACTGTGTATAGGAGCAGACGTGGCCTTCAAATTACGAATAAGATTTTTCTGCAAGTTGAGAGGGAACGGCTTGTTCCATCTCGTTATAATTACCTTCTTCCGTCGCATTATATTAAACACTATAGATGTTTGAGATACTTTCATCATTTTTACAAATTTAAGAAATAGTACAATATCTCGAGTGAAGAAATAGACTACCTGTTTATTTAATTCATAATTACATAAATGCACTTCCTTTCCTTAATCCCTCTACGTTACCTTGGGTTAATTAACTTTGAGTTTGTATTAAGAATTCGTCTGCTGGTAGTGGCAAAGTAGAGATATAGTCCCTCTGTAGACTGGTTAGTGCCAACATAAATTTTGTGGTAAATTCAGCGATGACGCACCTGTTTGCCAGGGATAGTTCGGGGTTGGTAACAGGTCCCCTCTCACCCAGGGCGGAGGAGAACGACCGGTGAGGGCCGCCCGATGTGACAGAGACACTCGGGGGAAGCTGTTGAACTGAGCGGACGGAATAGAGGGCGATCTCCGTCTTTGCCACCATATTCTTTGTGGGATGAGGTATAATTTATTATATTGTTATTAATCCGATAATTTTCAGGATGGAAGTAGTTGGCATGAAGTTGCGACCATTCATTTTTTTTTTTAAATTTTCCCTGTAAAATTAAAATTTGCAGTTAGGGTTTCTTTTTCTGAGGTGAGCATGGGGGCTCTTGTTATCCATTTGAAGTACTGCAATCAGTTGGTACCTTCAGCACACGAGAGTAGCAAAAGTATCAAAAATCATATAGTTCCCCTTATAGCTGTAGCGTTTTGCAATGATAAATTCTTTACCGGTCTTGCTAAAATACCCCACCTAGTTAGCTTAACTTGTTTTGTGTGAGTTATTTAAGGCTCTAAGCGTGTGGTGTAATTTTTTGGCAAATTCATAAATTTTGTGCGTCGATCTATTGATTCATGACTATCACCATTTGCAAGCAGCAACCTAGACGAGGCTCCACGTCCCAACTAATTGGTAAATAATATATTGTGAGTATGAATAATTGCATAGATAGAAAATGAGAATGAACTGTGGGGTGAGTACATTTTATTGTGTGGATTGAAAACAAGAATGAACAGTGGGATTAGTAAAAAATTTAAAAAAATAAAATAAAAAAATTAACCGTTGGTGTCGATCACCCTCGTGGTGTCGAATTGCACCGCCAACAAGCTACCAGTTCGTTTTCGAAAATAGTTAAGGTGGGGATGTTTGCGTGTGCAGTAAATTCTTAATTTGCGTGTGCCAAATTTTATGGGATGTTTTATTTTTAAAGAAATTGTTTTTCGTGTGTATGAAAGATGTTTGTGTCTGCTTTGTTCCCCCTGTTTTCCCACTAAGAATCTTTGCTATAATTTTGACTAAGGGAACGGTGCTGAGAAGTAATGGAGTGAGGAACCGTAGCGTGGTTCATTAATTCATAACGATTCGGTCCAAGTAACAGCTTGGGGTGCGAATTTCAATCACTGTCCAAGCAGATGGACTACAGATGCAGCAAAGTAGATCCCTCCGCTTTCCCAGTGCATAGTATTATAAACGAGACCAGATTTCTAATAGTATAAGCAGCTTCAGTGCGAGAGAGTGTTTAATAGATTTCTAATAATATGGGCACCTTCAGTGCTAGATAAGGTAGAATTTATTCATCTTTGCTTTCTTAACTGTAATAATGAAATCACTTAAGTAGCGAGTAAAAAAATTGTTATAACATTCGTAAAGTTTCTGGGTAAATAATAAAAATGCCATATGAATTTAATTTCATGGATTCAGCGACTGATCGTAATAATCAGGCCACAATGAAAATTAACAAGGATGGAAAATATAGATCGTGTTAGAGCGTGGTAATTAGTTAGTTGCCCACTTGGTCGCTTGAGCTCTACCTCGCGTTATCCGTTGCGAAATCTTAATATGATGAACATCTAATCAATGAAACACTAACTTCGGGCCGATCCGCGTTCAATGAATCCTTCCGAGCATTGAACCAAGCGGGTAAGCAGCGTGTATACGAGATACCTTGGCACACACGCAACCTGCACGCTCTAACATAGATTGGGAGAGAGATAAGAAGAGATAACAGCTGGGAAGGTAACCGTTCAAAGTTATTGTTAGTAGAAACGGCAACTTTGCATCCATATTGTTTAACTTACAAGGCGACGAATTCTATAAGAAATAGAGCCTAAAACTGATATCGAAAAAAAAACTTTTTTATGCTGGTTTACTATGTAAAAATGGCCCATACCTCTTAGGCGACTTCACGTCACACCAGTAATTCTGCAAAGGCTGGTGTGGAAACACTGCTGAACTTACTTTCCAATAGTTTCATTGAAAAGCGTTCTGAAGTATTACAGTCGATCTAAGAGATCGAAATACCTTTCAGTAGTTAATTAAAACACTAATACAAATGCTGCGACAGCTTGTAAGACAAATCAAATGAAGCTATGTAAACTCGATTATGATGCAGTCTTTTGATATAGATAAGAACGTGTTCTCCTTACTTTAATTTTGAAATTTTTTTAGAGACTCCCGTTTTTGAATATTTTTAAAACTTCTGCCCCATGTCAGACTGGTTAAATCAATATATTATGAATATGATTTAGGTGCAAACAGAACCGTCCGTTTGTAAAGATCCCTAAATACGATTTGGGTCCTCTGACCTTTAACATAATTGGAAATTGTAGAAACATTCATTTGATTCATAAGTCAGGAATCCTGTAATAGGCTCTTTTTGAAAATCTTGGAAATGAAATCACAAGTCACCTCAGCTGCAAGTTTGTTACTTAGTCCAATTAATAGCAGAGTGCTTTTGATAATTCGATTCTATTCAATAGTATGGTAGTCAAACTGACCTCATTATGTGGAAGTGATTTATTACTTTTTGTATGTCTGCGCTTTGTACTGAAGAATTACGAGCAAACATTACGCAAAGTTTTTGTTTGTTATTTACAAATTTAAAACCACACCAAACACAAAACGAAGCTCTAAATCTGCAGCCTCCGACAAGCAACTGACTGCAAGAAAACTATATTCACAGGAGTAGAGACGTTCAGAATTTGCTGATGGCGGCTCGCTTTTTATCGATGAAACGAAGAAGTGCAGGTAGATGTTGAAGTACAGACGTTTTAGACGTGGAAATATTTAATTTTCGCATTCCATTGTGCCTTTCATCAAGTGTGATGCAGTTATCGAATTATTCTCCTTGATAAGTGGGACATACAGAGATCAAACATAGGGACTGGCTGTTTCGTTTTGGTAGCTAGTAAAATACTGGGATGTGTTTGGCTGTTTCATTGTAAAGGACAGTAAAAAATATTGGACTATGAGTGGCTTTTTCATTTTAATGTTCCGTAAAAATACTGTGCTAGGAATGGAAGTTTTATTTAAATGGCTGATACAGTACTGAGCATGACTCAAGGAGAGAGCGTGGCTTACCAGCATCTAGGATTGTGACGTAGGAGGGGGATGTGTTCTCCATCTGCCGCAGTCGGGGGGAACGGCCAGTGTGCATATTTATCTCAGAAAGGACTTTGTTACCCGATTTAGGTAGCTTTCAAAACTGTCGAAACACATCTCTAGATAATATCACACAAAATGAAAAAGAAGCAGAAGGATAAATCAGAGAAATCTAATGTGGAGAACAGAAAATTCTCCACTGTTTTTCAATACACAGAATGAACTATTTACTAGGAATACCGAAGAATGAAACAATAATGATAAATGAAGGATATCCAGGCGTAGAAGGTGTTATTTCTTGATAAAACTAGATAAAAATGTATAGAGAAGTCTGACGAAGCCATTTAAAGATATGATACTACATTCATAGTTCTAGGAGTGCAAGACGGACAAAATTAACGGCTATTTAGCATGTTTTGTATGAAAGACTGATTGTAATTTATGTCAAGGTGAACAACAACTCATACATTAAAACTTAAGATATGGTATAAAAACTGCAAGCGGTACAGGATGGATGAACTGTACTTACAAATGACTGATCATAATTTATATGAGTTGAGGCCATAGATGTCACGAAAGCATAAGACATAAAAGTATGTGATGAGGCAAATGAGAATGGACGAAGAGGATGATATACCTTACAAAGCAACAACTCAATGTATTGAGGTTTATACACCTCTTCCATGATTTTTGTCATGTATTATTAAATTAAAAGCCTGGAAAAGGTTTGGGCATCAGGAACTATCGACCGGTCGCGCGATTTTGATACTGCACCGAGATGCAGTGTGCAGCAGTCCATTTGTTGGATCAATCTGTTTGTCAGCTTTGATGACATGAACCGTACAGACTGAGCTTACCCATTAAAATATAGTGCAGAGAAAAGCTTATCGTGTGATATGAGAAATGGTTCAGAAGGCAAAAATTAGCTATTACAATCGTAACGATGAAGAAATATGGGGTTCACTGATGGTGAATAGAGATAATGTGACATAATTTTGCGGAATTCGACACTCTTTTTATACATGGAAGATAAATTACGAACGCTCGACCGACGTCCAGTCGATTGCTTTATTTGGAAAGCTTTGTGTTCAATATACCCTAAATGTGCACGTAATAAATTTTGCTTCTGATGTAACAGAACACATTTTCGACTAAAGCATAAAACTACGTCACTTATAAGTCTCTTTTCATAACAGTCATTTTACTCACATTTACTCTACATGTTCTCATCGTGTGATTTAAAATTCTGCTTTCGTTTTACTGTTCACAAACTATCTCTGAACTTATTAACTTTTATCGAAAGTCAGAACCATTCGCACTGAGAAAATAGATTTCATGGGGGGAGGTTTCCAAGAGGCCAGATATCTCTGTCGATGCGGGAAGTCAATATACACTATGTAATCAAAAGTATCAGGACACCCTCAAAACCATACGTTTTTATAATTAGGTGCATTGTGCTGCCACCTACTGCTAGTTACTCCAGATCGTCGACCTCAGTAGTCACTAGACATCTTGAGATAGCAGAATGGGGCGCTCAGCGGAAATCACGCACTTCGAACGTAATCATGTGATTGAGTGTCACTTGTGTCAAACGTCTGTACGCGAGATTTCCACACTCCTAAACATCCCTAGGTCCTCTGTTTCCGATGTGATAGTGAAGTGGAAACTGAAGGGACACGTACAGCATAAAAGCGTACAGGCCGACCTTGTCTGTTGACTGACAAAGACCGCCGACAGTTCAAAAATGGTTCAAATGGCTCTGAGCACTATGGGCCTTAACATCTTAGGTCATCAGTCCCCTAGAACTTAGACCTACTTAAACCTAACTAACCTAAGGACATCACACACATCCATGCCCGAGGCAGGATTCGAACCTGCTACCGTAGCAGTCTCGCGGTTCCGGACTGCAGCGCCTAGAACCGCACGGCCACTGGGGCCGACCGCCGACAGTTGAAGAGAGTCGTAATGTGTAATAGGCAGACATATATCCAGCCATCACACAGGATAGGTTTGTTTATAAATAAATCTTCTGCTACCAGTCACGATTTGTTCTTTATTTACTTTTCGCACGACGCGTTTCGGGAAATGATTCCCTTTTCAAGTGCATTTCTTGTGTGTAATAAGCCATTTCTATGGATGTTGTCAATGTGTGAGAGTCTGCTTCATTTCGTTGACGTTTACTGCTATATATAAGAAACAGGCGATTTTTTATTCGGTTATAGATTATTTTGGTGATGTTAGTGGCGAAATTTATAAGAATTTGTAGTTACAGTTTTCTAATGGTTCATTTGTGCAGAGTCTCTCTCTCTCTCTCTCTCACACACACACACACACACACACACACACACACACACACACACACACACACACACTAAACATGACACACAACTTGTTGTACACTTTACACATCGAGAATATCTCATATAAACAAAACAGTTACAAAGATCTTCATACCAGTAGACCACAGAGATAACTTCATAAGTGTTCCGCAGGTTATGAAATGCTGGTGTACAGAGGTTATTTATCTTAACGATTTGGCTCATAATTTACTTATGTCGATGTTACAATGTTCTCCGTATACCCGGTGTGTGGGGGGCGCCACGAACTTGTAAGTCATTTTCATCCATATGTCCGGATACTTTTGATCACATAGTGTGCCTCTAATCGAACCAACAGTGGTACAGAAAAGTCAGTGCTCTAATTATTAGTAATTTATTGTTACAGCAATAAGAATATGGATAACCTCAAAAATACCATGCTGTTACAAAATTCATTCCAGGTGTTTACTCCTTTAATAAAATGATATCGTTCGCTATAAGCAATGTCAACACACCATTCAGTTTTTATGTTGAAAATTTTATAGTGGTTTTAGGCTTTATAAGTTTTTTTTTTTTTTCTACAACTTGAAGTCGGTTCAATCAAGATATTATAAATGAGATTTGCGTTCTTATACTTCTGTTGCGAGGCTCTGAATCCTGCATTAAATGCCGTTTCATCGCATTCTGAAATTACATAAAATATTATTTGCACTAAGAAACGGTGTAACTATAACGTACTACTTGGTTAATTCCATAACAGAGACATCAAAACCAATGAATAAGAATCTTCTTCACCTTGAGACAGTGTCAATCTGAGAGATAGCTACACATTCTGTGTGTGTGTGTGTGTGTGTGTGTGTGTGTGTGTGTCACTAGAACTGGAACCGTACGTTTGCGTTTCATTCAGATGCCGTTACTATGGAGACCGTAAAGTAATGTCGTTTCTACGCATGTCGGTATTTGTCCGTCATTTATCAGCTCACTGTGCACTTCAAAATCGTATCAACGACATTTTAAAGTTGTACGGGCTTGTTTACTCGAAAATAATACGATCTTAAATTTTTTCCAGTTTATTTGTGATGAAATGGTCATCCAAACAGCAGAAGAAATTGAGGTTCGCAAGGCCAATAAAGCAACAGTTATTACCGAAAACTTTTGCGATGTTTATTTATGTGCATTAAAAGTTCGTAAATGCCAAAGGTAGTTTTGTAAGTTCAAATCCGGGAATTTTGATCTTTCCGACTAGTATCGACCAGAAAGGACAACAGCCTTAGACAATGACATGGTTAGAGGAAGCAAAATCGTGTCTTAACCGTCTTTGGTAGACCATCCAAGAACGTTTGCAGTAGATTGGTAAAGACAAACAAAGGTAACCGATCCACTACACGCAGCCTCTCTCTTCAGCGTCACAATACAGAAGCTTGTTTTATCGCTTGGTGATGAAAAAGGATCCTCTACGACAATTCAAACCGCAAAAGCCAGTGGCTCTCTCCGAATGAATCGCCACGAAGTACAGTTAAGCCAGGTCTACACCACGAAAAGACGCTTTTGTGGTGTGTTTGGTGCAGTATTCGCAAGTTCGTTCGTTTTGAAGTGCTGAAACCTGGCCAACTATGAATGCAGACTTTTATTGTGAATAGCTGAATGAAATAAATGAAGCTTTAATTGAAAAATGACCAGCGATTATCAACAGAAAAGGCGTTATTCTACAACACGATAATGCAAGACCTAACTGCGCAAGAGGAACTCTGCGAAAAATTAATGAGTTGAGGCAGGAGGTACTGCCTAACCCAGCACAGTCGTCGGATATTGCGCCATCGGATTTCGCTTTATATGGATCGCCAAGTGTCATAAAACGTGAAAATGTGGATAATGTCGAAAATACCAACTACGGATATTTTGCTCAGAAACCAATTGATTTTTATCGATCCTCCACTGAAAATTTTCACACTGCATGAAGAAAAGTTGTCGATAACGAGAGTGATTACATTATTGATCAAAAACAAAACTTTATCAACAATTTATATTCGAATCAAATGTAAGAAAATGACACTTCTTGCCTCTCCCTGAATATTTGAACTGCTATTGAGAGAAATAAACAAACATTACGTAAAATTCCTCTTGTCATTCAACATAAAAATAGCCTAAGGCTGCAACAAAAGCCGTGCACGTGGATCTCTAGAGAAAAGCGATAATGTTAACAAATACAGATATTGCCACGGGAGTTGCGGACGTGTAAGGTCAGGGGGAAATGAACATTAGGTAGATTTCAACGGGAAGGGGAAAAGAAAGAAATATTTTTAACTCGCTTTCTTCAGATATCCTGACAGTAATATATCTTTTCGTATGTAAATTTTAAATTCATGAAATCAGTTCTGTTGAGAGGACAAAGCGTTTTCTTGTTTTTGCGCAAGCGAAGCTGTCCAGCAACTACCGTCATACCAGTTATTCTGAACGGTCAGTCCGCTTATCGTGGGAGCTGTTTTTAGATGAAAGGGCATGTGCACAAAGCGTTACCGGCAATAACTCTGCCACAATCGATTTTAATATCAAACAATAGCGAAAATGTGCCAGTGAATTGCGGTGCGGAAACGGTGTCAGTATTGTGCTAGATATTGCTCTCTACTTTCCATCAGCGAAGTATTGATCTGAGGAGCTCATGTACTTAATAAATGTTTGATGAAGTTTATGTAAGGACTCTATTCTGAGGCTAAAACTCAAAGCAATATGGACTCAGTCCACACTCGTCCATGGGGAGCTATGGCGCCACTCTTGCTCACTGGAAGGCGTACGGGTATAGTGAAGAGCCTGCTGCCGGTAGTTTTACTGTCTGCAGTTTCTGGGGTGCCTCTGAGTCGACCACGTAGCGTTTTGCTAGCTACGTGCTCCCGTGTCTACAGTTTCACTGTGTCAATAGTAATCCTGTACTTAGGGTATGGCGGGGTACAACAAGCCATTGTTTTAATGAACGAGCAGTTTTGGCACAAATGGTCCATACCAGGTTTAGTGATCTGCACAATATGTACGACTATGTCAGTTTCTTCCATCTTGCTCTTCATGTGCAATCGCAGGAAAACCTTTGTGGAATTCATGGAAGACATCCAGTTTGCTGAAATGTCGGTTGGATGTACCGCACGGCAAAGAGATGACAAAGTAAGCGTCCTTCTGGTTTCTGCGTCATCGTTCACCTTGTTAGGCTGTATAGCCGCCTTTTGTTATTACATCTCTTCACGATCTCATTTTCATGTAGCTATAATAGTTGACAACTTCGTGACATTTCTGATCGTAATTCAGTATGCAGTAGTTTGTTCAGTTCTCTGCCAAATGTTCAAGGCTCTCAACGTCGCTTTGAAGGAAAGCTTTCAGTGTGAATTCCAAGCCTGTCCGTCACGCGACATGTCGTCTGTGCTTCAGACAACCGCATTACACTGTGTTTCCACAGTCCACCAGTTACATGTTACACAGAGGCATCTTCCACAACCGAGCAAACGAGTACTGGAGGTTCAGGTTTCCCACTTGAAACTAAGAAAATTGATTTCCTCTTTGAATGACTCGTACGCTCCAGTCATCGTCATACATGTGGTACAAAATCTAATGACAAGTATCCAGTCTGTATTCTTGGCTATTACATTTGTATTGTATGGGTCTACAGTAACACCAGCGGAAAAAGTAACCTCCATATGTTATTGTGTTGTGTTATTTCTACAAACAACAGCGTTAGTTGTTACCTGTCAATCGACGTCTGCGGAAGCGAACAGCACAACAATCATCTCAGAAGAATTACTGACTTTGACTATCGCAGGTTTGTGCAGTACAAGCTACTACTCTAGCTAAGCTAACGCTCAGAACCCCGTCAGATGGAAAGTCACGGAGTAACAAGCCATATCTTTTCAGCCAGAATTTACTCTCTGAGATGGGTTGAGAGAAAACTGTGTAAGGTAATGTCCTAGTTTTACATATAGAAGATCTCGTAAATTCAGTCTAGATCGTAACACATGTTTTCACACAAATAATTTTAAATATGACGATTTAATATAGGCTAGCGATAGTTTAGCTATTAATACGCCGTTTTTCGACACAACTTCGTCTTTTTCCTTTAAAGACCAAAGCATTTTAGAGCTACAGCTTCATTTTGAAGAGGTACATTGATTTTGTGAGTGTTACGTCTGCTTCAATTGTTCCCCTGGCAGTAAATGAATAGCACAGTTCATTGTTTTACGAGAGAAGCGTCTCAGGCGAAACTAACGAACAAACAAAATATTTGCAAATACTTTCATTTGGTCACAAATCGTTCGTCTTCAGCACACCACACTCGCTGCTACTTCTCCGCAGTGCACTGTTTCATTTCCCTTTATCTGTTTTCGTGAACTACTATAGTACGATAGTACTGCATGATTGTATACTCAAATGTATAAATTTAATACTTATCAATGAAAGCAGCACGTCGTGACGAGAACTTGAGTCCCGCAGTATACAAGTGAGCATATCAAATCTCGTGGAGTGTAAAAAAAAAAAAAAAAAAAAAAAAAATGGTATGTTATTTGCATTTTAATACGTCATTAAATCAAAAATGAATCATGTAATGCAGTCACAAACATGTTACATCATTTGAAGAGCCACCGAAAATGTGAAAGTTTTTCACCAATACGTAAGACGAATACCTTGTGATTAAATAAAAGTAATGAGTACTACTTTTTCCGTCAGTTTCGTTTTAGGTGCGTTTCTCGAGAAATTTAACAACTCCATCGTTCATTTAATAATAGGTGATCAATTGAAGCAAATATAATAGCCAAAACGACACAGTAGCTCTTGAAAATGTCGTTATGGTTCACGAAACACATTAAAGTTAAACGAAAACCTTGAGTCTTGTAAATGAATTGCTAGTAGCAGTATCCCCCGTCTTTAACCTACAATGCTGGTGCACGCACAAATGTTTCGGAGCACACCGTTCATCGTCAATTGTTGAACATGGAGCTCCGCAACAGAACAAACCTACGTATTCACATGTTGACCTAACGACATCGTCAGCTACGATTGCAGGGGGCACGGGCCATTAGGATTCGACTGTTGATCAATGTAAACGTGTCGGTTCTTCAGATGAATCACATTTTTGCCACACTTGGTCGATGGTAGTCTTCAGAAACGCAGTCATAGAGGTGAACGGCGGCTTGAAATGTCGGTGCGCCACGGACGCAGGCTAGTGGGAGTAATATTACGCTGTGGGAGACATTATCCTGCGCTTGCGTGGGACCTGTGGCAGTAATCGAAGACACGCTGACAGCTGTGAACCACCTGCATCTCTTCATGTTTGATGTTTCCTCGGGGAACCATTTGGGTTGCTATCTGGCGCGATAACCGCTTACACAAAATCGGCGGCCCGTTTGCCTTCGCGAATTACATGACCTGTGCGCAAACATCAAATGAGGCACACCTCCAGGAACCTACCAACAAACTGTCGGATCCCTGATACGCAGAATCAATGATATATTTCGTTCCAAAGACGGACAAACAAGCTATTAAGCAAGTGGTCGTAGTCTTTTGGCTTATCGGTGTATGCCGTTGCAATTTCACATAATTTCATTTCACTGTTGCCATCCCATTGATTCCACTCTTTTAATGGCAGTGAATTTAGTTCAACAGACACACTGTCCCTTGGACGGAAATATATACCTCAATTAGCAGCACTTTTCTTTCCCTCAGTCTTTCTGAATGTAAATTGTTTCATTCCTTATCTGCCCCGTAGCAATAGTAAGACTGATTTATCCCTTGTGAGGCCTCATTACTTTATGATTATGATAAATTGCGTTTCCTGAATGTGTGCATTTCCCATTCGGGTGCTTCTTCTTCTTCTTCTTCTTCTACTTCTTCTCCTTCTTCTTCTAAAACAGTTCAAAGATTCTGTACCTCACTGATTGAAGGAGTACGATCATCTCTGCCTGCAGCTACGTCAGCATCCTTCTACAGCACGACGTATCGAGTGCCGGCAGTCGTATGCTTCCTGCATTCCTGTTTTCATGATCCTGTTCCACTCGGAAATACCCTGCAGACATAGTTTTCTCTAGGAAGATACCGAAAGAGTAGGTGCAGTGGTAAGACAAGGGACTCGCATTCGGCAGGACACTGGTTCAAACTTCCATACCGGGTATCTACATTTTCCTACATTATTTTAGCAAATGCCACAATGGACTATTCGAGAAGACACGGTCAACTTTCTTTACTATTCTTCCCCAATTAGAATGTATGCTGTGACTCTAATGATCTTATCGTCGACGAACGTTAAACCCGGAACTTCCTTCCGTCTTCGTTACACTGTAACCAGATTCAAAGTGGGAATCTAATTTTATTTGTAGTAAAGATGTGCTGCTGGCGGCAGCATATGCGAACCTGTCTCATCTAGTAATGGTAGAGGTTTAATAGGATGAGTGTTTCTGAAATAAGCTCCTTGTCGTAATAAGAAGAAAAGTACTGTAAGTATCGGTAAATATATTTTATCCATAGTCTAGATGCTTTTACTTATATTTCTACATAATTTCGTTTTTTGTTCAAACATTTGTCAACCGCTCAAAGATCTTTTGTATTCCGAAGTCAAAGAAATCGGCTGCCTGCGAAGAAAACCAGTCTGCACTTCTTCGTCGTCGTCGGAAAATTGACCACCAAGGATGTACTGAAACAAGTGCAATTCACTGGGTGAACGGTCTGGGCAGTCGTTCCCATCCAAAAGACTTGCTAGACGTTGGGTTTGTGTGCAAACATGTGGTCTGACACTGTCTTAACATATTCCGAAAAACCCTAGGTGATGCTGCTTCTTTTGTTTGGCATGACAAAGTTACCCAAGGTCACATAAAACGCATCAGAATAAGTATTGGACCACTCGGCATCTAATCCACTAACACATTATCATGGTCCTACATGATGAAGTTGTCTGGGTGGCTTTCACTCTATTCAGTGACTGTTGCTTTGATCCAGGAGTCATGTGAAACACCCAAGTCTCATCTCTTTCCTGACTGTCTCAAGTTAAAAACGAAACATCACAGCCCAGCGTATTAGTTTTGTGACTGCCAGAAAACAGTCTTGAAATCAACCTGAAAAACAGTTTTCGATAATTCGGCTTCCCCGAAATAATGGTGTAGAAAAGTAACCTTGAATCCTACGGAAATCAATTGACAACTTTGAAATCGTGAATCGTCTGTCCTCTTAAATTTTGTTGTTAACATCACGAACCAAATCTTCAGAATTCAGAAAACCTTGGTCAGGGCGTGACTCATCACGCACATTAATCCCCATCCTTGAACATCCAACACATTTTCGAACTCCACGGTCACTCATAGCATTATCACCATAAACTTCGCAAATCTTTCAGCGAATTTACTTTGTTGCTATGTTTCTTGGACACAATAACTGAATTCAAGATCATATCTCACAGTCGGCAAGCAACTCAGTTTTCTTAAACGTTACTAACTTATGTAGCTCAGACTGCAGTCTGACGATATGCGCGCAATCCATGCTGGGAGTAGATGCGCATGGGCATTGCAGCGATAGCGTGTCATTGTCATTCTCATTCAGAAACAGACTTTATTTAAAAATATACTTGGTATTTAGGAGTAGATGCGAATTACCTGTCACTCATGAAAGTACTACTAAATTGGACGCTATCACCATTTACGTCCCAGAACACTTTGTGCAGCTTCACAGGGGCGCATCCTTTGGTTTCACAACCGTTCCTTCCATTTACACAACTGCTCTCGCTTTCCCTGCAGCGAACAGCCGGCAGGACCAGTAACGACTTTCGTCATTTTACAGGTCGTGTCTTCTCAGACAGCCGTTCTACAGCTTGAAATTTGAAACAGAATTCTCATCGATCCACATTCTGAAAATTTATCGTCTCAATCTGTTGTTAAAGTACAGCAGTTAATTTTTCCGAAAGTTTGTCCCTGGAGTAGACGATTTTCCCTCAGATTAATACAGAGCCGTGGGTGAAATAGCCGTGACCAAGCAATTGAAACTAGAGTCCAGGAATTATGACATGGGGAAAATATTCTCAGACTTCAACGAGAACATAATAATTCAAATCACAAAACAAGCAAGCACTGATAGGAATGAATATTAACAAACAACCAGTTTAATAAATCGTGTTTTCAGGACACTGACACTAATTACCTACGGAAGAATGAATGACCTGTAGGAAGCCAACCTCAGGGAATATTAGACCGTGTTTTGGCAAAATGTATCAGTACACAAGGCAATAATGACCCTAAAAAGTATCGTAGAAGATATATGAAACAAAGGCAAGTCTATGTTCATTGCATTTGTAAGTTTGGAGGAAGCTTTGGACAATATTGAATGGAAAATGCTCTTTGAAATTGGCGAGAGGAGTAAAATACGGAGAGTGACGAGTTATACGCAATTTGCACGTCAGGCTATGGTGCGGGGGTTCGATTAGGAAATCAGACACTACTAGTAGTAGATGAAGTTTACTATCTGGGCAGCAAAAATGAGAGGATGTAAAATGCGAACTATAAAATAGCAAGAAAAGCATTTATGAAAAAGGGAAATTTATTATCAAATAGGGAGCCTCGTCGCTAGATGTTTTTCTCTGGTGTAGCCCTATACAGAAGTGAAATGTGGACGATAAACAGTTCCAACGAGAAGAGAAGCTTTTGAAATGTGGTGCTACATAAGAATGCTGAAGATAAGGTGAGTAGACCAAGTAATGAAGGGAAAATTAGTGAAACGTATTGGAGAAATAAAAAAAATAATGTCACAACCTGACTCAAAGAAGGGATTGCTTAATGGAATTCAAGCTGACTAAAAACAGAGATAGCATAGACTTCAGGCACCAAGCAATCGTCTGTTTGTTAATGGATGGATATGTTGCGGTGGGGGTGGGGGCTAAAGACTGCAGAGAGAGAGAGAGAGAGACAATGATTCTAATATAATAAGCAGGTTCAAATACAGATGTATGTTACATTAGCTATGGGGAGATGAACGGGCTTACACAGGATGGACTAGAATGGAGAGCAGCATGAAACCAGTGTTGAAGACAACAACAACAACACAACCTGTATTCCATAACCTTCCTTATTTCACAATTCTGGAAGGCAATGTGTCGCCGCAGAAGACACTAAACCCAGCGATAGAACACAATAAAAATGTTTTTAACACCAACACCCTACTTTTTGTACAGTCGCATAGAAGATCACAATTTTCGTTTTCTATTTGAAATTACGTTTTCAGTTCAGTTCCTTTGACTTTTAAGAGTGCAATACAAATCAGAAATACACTCGATAATACGATAACATTAACTACTAAAATGAATATTTTGTTTAATTTCTATCAGAGTACAAACATTAAACTTTTGATGAACGCTGTAATTTGTACTTTTTAATTTATAATTAACGAATGAGACTTCCAAGTTGCTAATACTTCACTCATCTAGAGTGATCGCATCACAGTGCCCAGTATATTTCTAGCACAATTTTGAGTTGCATATGAAACTGTGCTGTCGTATTGACTAAATGGAACGAGCATACGGAAATTACATTACAAATATTGGTGTAATTCGAAGGTGACAGAGAAACTTCTAGTGATAAACACAAGAGTAGAGCAACAAGTAAGTGAATAGGCTGTCTAATTACATTTCTGATTATATTCTTATCGGTGAAACAACCGATCGTCGTTGTTTATCGGTTATTTTCCGCGCCAGTTTAATCCGACTGTTAAAAGCGATCAAAATAATTAGTTTCTGAAGTAGCCGATTGTTGTTTTTTTTATTCCTGTTGTTTACAGTAACATACGAATAATCGAACAAAGACAGAAAATTTTTTGACTCTCTCAGTTTTAAGACACATAGAATCAAAACATTAAATTAAGTAGGCAATTTAGTACGTCCACCGCTCGCTGCATTTCTTGAAAAGTAGTAAGTGGTTGAATACTAAAAAAAGTGACCAGTATTCTCTTATAAACTTATAATTGTTTGAAACTCTACTAAAAAGTCATGATGTAATCGGGGATCGTAGCACTATTTGGGCATTGCGAGTAGTCAATGTTAAAGGGTGAAAAACTTGAAGAACTCTGTTTTTCCTGTTAATTTGGCCGCCTTCATGGACTACAAGCAAGTAAAGTCATGTCATATAAACAAAGGCAGCAGATCAGATACTATGTAATTTTATTTATATTATGAAAGAATTGTTACCATGTTACCGTAATTTTACTCCACTTCTACTATTTCGTAGAAATGGCGGATAAATCTTTAATCTATTAACATAAATGAAGCATTGTACTGCATTGCTACGACACTTTGTAAAAATACACTACTGGTCATTAAATTTGATACACCATGAAGATGACGTGCCACAGACGCGAAATTTAACCTACAGGAAGAAGATGCTATGATATGCAAATGATTAGCTTTTCAGAGCATTCACACAAGGTTGGCGCCGGTGGCGACACCTAAAACGTGCTGACATGAGGAAAGTTTCCAACCGATTTCTCATACACAAACAGCAGTTGACCTGTGTAGCCTGGTGAAACGTTGTTGTGATACCTCGTGTAAGGAGAAGAAATGCGTACCATCACGTTTCCGACTATGATAAAGGTCGGATTGTAGCCTATTGCGATTGCGGTTTATCATATCGCGACATTGCTGCTCGCGTTGATCGAGATCCAATGAGTGTTAGCAGAATATGGAATCGTTGGTTTCAGGAGGGTAATACAGAACGCCTTGCTGGATCCCAACGGCCTCGTATCACCAGCAGTCGAGATGACAGGCATCTTATCCGCATGGCTGTAACGGATCGTGCAGCCACGTCTCGATCCCTGAGTCAACAAAATGGTTAAATGGTTCAAATGTCTCTGAGCACTATGGGACTTAACTTCTGAGGTCATCAGTCCCCTAGAACTTACAACTACTTAAACCTAACTAACCTAAGGACATTACACACACCCATGCCCGAGGCAGGATTCGAACCTGCGACCGTAGCGGTCGCGCGGTTCCAGACTGTAGCGCCTAGAACCGCACGGCCACTCGGGCCGGCCCTGAGTCAACCGATGGGGACGTTTGCGAGACAACAACCATCTGCACGAACAGTTCGACGACGTTTGCAGGAGCATGGACTGTCAGCTCGGAGACCACGGCTGCGGTTACCCCTGACGCTGCATCACAGACAGGAGCGCCTCTGACGGTGTATTCAACGACGAACCTGGTTGCACAAATGGCAAAACGTCATTTTTTCGGATGAATCCAGGTTCTGTTTACAGCATCATGATGGTCGCATCCGTGTTTGGCGACATCGCGGTGAACGCACATTGGAAGCGTGTATTCGTCATCGCCATACTGGCGTATCACTCGGCGTGATGGTATGGGGTGCCATTGGTTAAACGTCTCGGTCACCTCTTGTTCGCATTGATGGCACTTTGAACAGTGGACGTTACATTTCAGATGTATTACGACCCGTGGGTCTACCCTTCATTCGATTCCTGCGAAACCCTACATTTCAGCAGGATAATACACGGCCGCATGTTGCAGGTCCTGTACGGGCCTTTCTGGATACAGAAAACGTTCGACTGCTGCACTGGCCAGTACATTCTCCAGATCTCTCACTAATTGAAAACGTCTGGTCAATGGTGGCCGAGCAACTGGCTCGTCACAATACGCCAATCACTACTCTTGATGAAATGTGGTATCGTGTTGAAGCTGCATGGGCAGCTGTACCTGTACTCGCCATCCAAACTCTGTTTTACTCACTGCCCTGGCGTATCAAGACCTTTACTACGGCCAGAGGTGGTTGTTCTTGGTACTGATTTCTCAGGATCTATGCACCCAAACTGCGTGAAAATGTAGTCATATGTCAGTTCTAGTATAAAATATTTGTCCAATGGATACCCGTTTATCATCTGCATTTCTTCTCGGTGTAGCAATTTTAATAGCCTGTAGTGTATTCCCAGACTAGGGTTGTGCCATTCTGCAGCACAGCAGATGTCCGGCGACTAAAGCGAGAAACTACCTTACAGGAGGGGGGGGGGGGGGGACAGCCTTGCACGCTGCACGTACACAGGTACCTTAAGCCACGACACACTGCAGCAGGGCTTATATTGTCTCAGCAATGCTGTACCAGTTCTTATGCCAATTGTTTGTAGGTCGTTTTTGGCGTCATTGTTATTAAAATAGAACTAATCGCATTTCCCATTTTCTGTAGCAACACAATAGTCCGAACCAATCCAAAATGAAATCCAAAATGCAATAAAAAATAGCTACTGATTGCTCATTAGCAGTAGTTACTCAGGCAGGCAGGAGTCGCAGGCCAAGGCTGAACAGTAAGAGAGAAGTAATTGATTTTGTGACATTTCAAGAGCTCCTAACCAGGAGCCAATTATATAGGTTCATGTATGTGTGCTTTAGTAGTTAAGTTTTTGAATTTCTGCATGTTTAATATTATTTAATAGACACAGTCCTCGCGTTTTCGTTTCTGCTGGAAAGTAACCGATTTTGTGATATTTTACAAGTTCCTAACCAGAATCGTTTACTTTCATGAGTGTGTTTTGATAGTCCAGCTTTTGAATCGCTGTGTTGTAACCTAATTTACTAGACACAGTCCCCGCGTTTTCGTCAGTGTGTACAGTAGAGTTTCGCAGCGCGTGTCGATATTCGTTTGTCAATCTATGTAGTGAAGTTTTCCACCATCTTGGATGGGGACTGTGACTGTTTCGTGCAGATGCAAGTTGAGTTGGTGGCCCATCACTCTCAGCTCCAGGCTTTGTTGGTTTCGGTTACACACCTTGAGGCGTCAGTGGATGAGCGTCACTGTTGTCGACTAACCAGCACGACCTACGGGTCTGCAGATCGGTCCCTTTATCTCTCGCACTGATGTTGACCCTCACCCGGGGTCGAGTGGGGGTCACCTCTAGGCGTGGCACGCATCGAAAGATTTCCAACGGGGCAGAACGTAAGCCCTCCCTGATTAGTCTGACAAACAGATTCCAGTTGCTAATTGTGGATGACTATGTCAGTCTGGCAGATGCAGTCACTTGTCCTGTTTCAGAGGAAACCTCTCAGCCTGCAAGATCCAGGCAGTCCCACAGGGTGGGATTACTGGTAGTGGGAGCTCCAAAGTTAGGTGGGTTATGGGATATGGCCGTCAAAGAGGGAAAGAAATAGATGTGCACTTCATGTTCATACCAGGTGTAATCATTCCAGACGTGGATGCTATGAAGAGCACAGGGTGCAACCAACTGCAGGTGGTGACACACGTTGGTACCAATGACGCGTGTCGCTTTGCATCGCAACAGGTTCTCTTTGGTTTCGAGAGACTATCAGAAGTGGTAAATGGCTGCCAGTCTTGCTTGTGAGATAGAAGAAGAGTTCACAATTTGTAGCATAGTCGACAGGACCAATTGTGGATCTTGCAAGCTAACATGCCAAAGATGTTCGGGCTCGCGTGCGGTTCCTCTTCGTCGAAAAGTCTTGGCTCAAACTCGTCTTGGCGCGAAACCGCTCATGTCGCATTACATGCCCTAAATTAGACCCTTGTGAACCTTTGGTTAAACTGTCAGGCTGATGGTAAGTTTGCGAGATTGTATGAACCATACAATGTAAATGTAACATTTAACAACAGTATACGATATACTGTAATATAACAACAGTAATAATAATATCGAGAAAAAAATTAACGACCCATAAATGATGTAGGCCACACAGTTGCTAAATGGTTAGAATAATGTTTATTCAGAAAGAAAACTAACAGCAAAAGTGGTCGTATTTAGAATTACTATTACAGTCGAGGGCATATCCACTTGAGCAGTTCGATCATTCACAATCTCACCGAGGAATTGCGAGTTCGATACTCCACCTCATTAACTACGCGAAAAGTTAGGGTTCACACCAGGCGTGCGGCTTCTCACCACTCAGGGACTAAGTCCCGCGATGCCACGCAACGCGACATTTCACTTCTTAGCTGGCTAAAGACCGACTGTCCGCTTTCGCGTCTCAATTCTAATTGTACCCTTTGGTGTCTCCAGGCGAACTGTCCGCTTTCGCGTCTGCCCCAGAACTGTCCCTCTGCCCGTCTCCGACCGCGTTTCCCGCGCGCCGAACACCTTCGCTCAACTGACTAGCGCAGTTCCCTTTCCTGTAGCCGTCCATCTGATTGGCTACAGCTTATTCTACATTGCTTTACATTTTAACACACTTAAATAATCAAAGCTTGACCACTTTCACGTTCTAAATAAAGTAACAATAATACCCATTACATAATAAACCTTAAATTCCTTTCCTTTACATAAAATCAATACAATTTCCTTCTTTGAATGTCACGGCCAGTAGCCTTGCACCAATGTGCTTTCTGAAAAATAAATAAAGAACAAAAGTAGCTATTATGCCCTTAACTTTACAACAAATATTCTACTACCTAATGATTCAATAAGGTGTCATGCTGTCATAGTTCAATGTGTTTTGTGTGGAGGAAATGATGATCTGTTGCTTAAATGTAAATCCTGGTAATTAAAATTTACTATATCTTTTAAACAAATTAAGTTACAGAGTTGATATTTACAACGTTTGTCATTTTAATGATGCGCTTCTATATGAAATGTCGATCGTTAAGATGGACCAAAGCGTTCAGATTTTAGCATTCAGGCCTTTGTTACAAAACTTGTTAATTTCACTTTAACAGTAAATCCTAAACTATTACAGATATGATAAATATCCAAGTTTTATTGGGATCACCATATATTTCTATGGAGGATGCAAGATTAAAATTACTGTGGCTTGATTCTCTGCACTACTTCCGAATTAAATAGTTTTCGTAAATATTTCCCTTTATAGCCAATCTTAGGTCCGCCATATTTAACACTGCTACGTCTCCTTAGCCACAAACGCCTTCTACTGGGTTTCGATATGACATAGGTTCTCGTCTGTCTCGCTCGCACACTACAGCGCTTAGGCGTCAATAGACAATAGATGCCTGAGTTTCCTCATCTCGTGGTGAATCTCCGCCCTTTGTGGCACGCGGTCCTGGACGACAGGGTTCGTTTCACAATTCCTGTAGGCTGACTCTTTCGGCCATACATTTAAATGAGAGCGCAATGCTCGTTAACTCACAACCTCTGGTACAGAGCCTAGTGGAGGGTCTGAATCAGAGGCTCAGACGGTTCTGCGACCTTGTAGGGTCCAGATTCCTCAACTTACACCGTAGGGTGCTGGAGTTTTGGGTGCCGCTATATAGGAGTCCATTACACACACGTAGGCTACACGGGTGGAAGGGACTGAGTGGTCTGGAATGAGTCTTTTGTTAGGATAGGTGGCCTCACGGAAACACAGAAAGGGCTTTACTCTCAAAGGGCTCAGGTCAAGCACCAGAAGAACGGAGATCTAGGAACCATCGGTATAACAGATTTAAATTATCGTAGCTGTGTTCGGAAAGTACTACAGCTACAAGCGCTAATAGAAAGCACTGATGCTCAAATCGTATGCACTAAAAGCTAGCAAAATCCGGCGATAAGTTCAGCCGAAATATATACCAAGGACCTAATGGTGTTCGGAAAGGATAGGCTACGTAGGTTAAATACAGCTGGCTGTGGCGTGCTTTTTGCTATTAGAAGTAATTTATCTTGCAGCGAAATTGAAGCAGATAGTATAGGTAGAGATCATTCTTGGCAACCAGAATAAACTGTTATTTGGATCCTTTTACTGACCAACCAGTTCAGATGATATGATTGCTGAAGGGAATTATAGTTGGTGGTGACCTCAATTTATCCTTGATATGTTAGCTAAACTACAGGGTTATTACAAATGATTGAAGCGATTTCACAGCTCTACAATAACTTTATTATTTGAGATATTTTCACAATGCTTCGCACACACATACAAAAACTCAAAAAGTTTTTTTAGGCATTCACAAATGTTCGATATGTGCCCCTTTAGTGATTCGGCAGACATCAAGCCGATAATCAAGTTCCTCCCACACTCGGCGCAGCATGTCCCCATCAATGAGTTCGAAAGCATCGTTGATGCGAGGTCGCAGTTCTGGCACGTTTCTTGGTAGAGGAGGTTTAAACACTGAATCTTTCACATAACCCCACAGAAAGAAATCGCATGAGGTTAAGTCGGGAGAGCGTAGAGGCCATGACATGAATTGCTGATCATGATCTCCACCACGACCGATCCATCGGTTTTTCAATCTCCTGTTTAAGAAATGCCGAACATCATGATGGAAGTGCGGTGGAGCACCACCCTGTTGAAAGATGAAGTCGGCGCTGTCGGTCTCCAGTTGTGGCATGAGCCAATTTTCCGCGGGCTACGCGTGAAACTTGCCCGCACGTGTTCAACCATTTCTTCGCTCACTGCAGGCCGACCCGTTGATTTCCCCTTACAGAGGCATCCAGAAGCTTTAAACTGCGCATACCATCGCCGAATGAAGTTAGCAGTTGGTGGATCTTTGTTGAACTTCGTCCTGAAGTGTCGTTGCACTGTTATGACTGACTGATGTGAGTGCATTTCAAGCACGACATACGCTTTCTCGGCTCCTGTCGCCATTTTGTCTCACTGCGCTCTCGAGCGCTCTGACGGCAGAAACCTGAAGTGCGACTTCAGCCGAACAAAACTTTATGAGTTTTTCTACGTATCTGTAGTGTGTCGTGACCATATGTCAATGAATGGAGCTACAGTGAATCTATGAAATCGCTTCAATCATTTGTAATAGCCCTGTACATGTTTAAATCTGGAGGTGCGCATAAAGCGTCATCCGACATTGTGCTTAACGACTTCTCTGAAAATTATTTCGAGCAGTTAGTTCATGAGACCACTTGAATAGTAAACAGTTGTGAAAACACACCTGACCACTTAGCAACAAATAATATAAATCTTGAGTCAGTAATTTTTAGCGCATGTTGGCTTCCACTTTTTGTAATAAGAAAATAAGCAGTAACTCAATAAGACCATTAAACAGTATGAAATGATAATTAAATCAAGACCCTACGCTGTCGACAGTCGTTGGTATACATCAACGGGGACAGTTGAAAATGTGTGCCCCAAACGGGACTCAAACCCATGACTCCTGCTTACATGGCAGATGCTCTATCCATCTGAGCCACCGAGGGCACAGAGGATAGTGCGACTGCAGGGATTTATCCCTTGCACGCTCCCTGTGAGACCCACATTCCCAACTTAAGTCCACACACTGCATTCGTAGTGCCCCTGCCCATTACACTCATTGCTCGCGGCAGACAATCTTACCGAGTCCCGGAAGAGTTCGGGCAATACGCGTGCATCCGCACAGAAGGTCAATGGCCTTAACTATATGAAGGTGGTATCTGTTCTTCCGGACATGTCCAAAACAGCAGGCACCATCTTCATATACACCAAACAGTAAGTCATATGCTGATAAGCCAAAACATCAGGAGCACCTATTCAATAATGTCTGCTTTGGAACGCAATACAGCAGTGATTTTGCATGGCATGGCATGGCATGGCATGGTATTCAACAAATCTTTCATACGTTCCAGACTATGTAGCTGGTAGTCTGCACAAGGATGTAGCATCCAGTAGCGTCCCAAGTATGTTCTATTGGCTTAGGATCAGATCAATTCTCTGGGACTGATATTTAGGAAAACTATTATTTTTTTGTAAAACGTGCCTCATAGGTTCATTATATTGAAAGGATGTCATGTTACCATCATAATCAGAATATTGTCATAATATCAATTTTTTCATACATCTGAGTTGACTATCATGCTACTCAATCCACTGTAGCACGATTCTGGCCATGTGACACATACAGTTAAGCTGCTGGAATATACCATTACCATTGAGGATGCCAACGTGCATAAAGGGATACAGATGACCTGCAGCAATGTCCACAAAGAGTGCAGCTGTCACGGTATCTTCGATTACTAGCACAGTTCCCACATAAGCCCAGGAGTATGTTCAAGATGCAGAGCATATTTCGAGCAAGTGTTCGCCTGGACGACGGCATATTTGTACACAACCATCGATATCTTGTAACAAGAAATGTGATCCATCCGATGAGGTGATTCGTTTCCATCGATCCATCATCGAATCCCGATGATTAGCTGCCCACTACAAATTAACTGTCAGTTTCATTGGGTCAGAATGGGAGCATGTATTTTCCAGTTATATTAAAGTGCCCAACTGTCGAAAACCTCAGTAACCACCTTTCTCAGCAGGGACAGCTGCGAGACGTGCACGAAGAGAGCCAATGAGGTTCTGAAAAGTACCGGCAGGGATGTGAAGCCATGAAGTGTCTAGCTGCAGTAGGTTTCTCAGGTGAGGACCCAAGGTGCGAACAGCACAATCGAGGTGGTCCTACAGATTCTAGATGGGGTTTAAATCAGTGGAGTTATTGGCCAGGATAGTATGATGAACTCCTCCTGGTGCTCTTCAAACCACACATGTACACTGAGAGTTGTAGGGAACATTAGATTTTCTTGCTGGTAGATGTCATAAAGCTGAAAATATGTATGTATGGATGGACATGGTCCCCAGCGACCTTTCAGAATGACGATATCACCCGGAGAATGGCATGAAAACATTTCCCAGGCCATAACAGATTTTCAAAAGTTTCACGCAGCTCATGCCAATGGCCATATATCTGATGGAGCACAAAACATGATTCATACAGAAAGGCCACCTGTTGCCATGTGGAGGCCCATATGCTCCAGTGATTAATGAAAATTCGTTGAGGTGACGCAGTTGGTAGCCCTTTGGTTCAACAGAGAGATCCGTTCCTCAGCAGCTCCATATCTATTTGGCCATGCACACTACACAGCTGTAATTCACCCACTCTATGACCAGTAGTGCGTCATGGCTACCGCCGGTTTCATATAGGGCCATTTTGCCATGCATGGTGTACTTTAACCGTAGAGGCATGTGAACGGTTTACAAACTAAGCCGTTTCGAAAATATTTGCACTCTTGGCCTGAAAGCCAATGATCGAGCCTTTTTAGATATCAGATAAATTGACCCGTTAACACATTATGACAACGGCTGCACTGTTTTCTGTGGCCGTCTGACATGCTTTATAGTGACATGCTTTATATTCCCTCCACTGTGAGTGCTACAACCTGCCGACTACGAGCGGCTGTTGCACGTTGGTATCGAACATAGGCAGTGGTCACATTAATGTGATTGGACCATATGTATGGTTCGTCTGGTGGAGAGCCCATGTTCAACAATGTGTGTCACTGAGAGCTTCGAAACATTGTCCATGGTTTCACTGTACTTCGACTACTTTCCAAAGCTGCAGCTTATGACTGAAGCTTGCAAACAGCTGATCAGCTGTTTTGTTAGGGATATGTTTGATTCAATGGCAACAGACGATAACTACCTACCTGTCGACAAAATCGAGTAGATCAGTGGCCTCCCCCATTTTGTGAGTGTATCATTTCTAGAATGATTCCTCATTCATCTCAGCTCCATTTACTCACACACAGTTTCCTTAGTGCCGCATACCTGCAACGCCAATGGGTGCCTTTCACTATCTCTGTAAGCAGTCGCCATAATGTCTCGGCTCAGCAGTCTATGTTAACTGACGCTTTTATTGTGGCCCATTGACTGAAGTCAGTGTCTACCACACCACAGGTGGCGGCAGTGAGGAGCTGTCCCAACAGCTGCGCCAGCTGTCTCACCAGCTGAGCTGCTGCCCAGTCACGTTCAGCGCGTGTTCCCTGTTCAGCGTGGACGGCAGATTGCTGACGGGCTACGTGGCTGCCGTCGTCACGTACGCCATCATTCTGCTGCAGTTCAGCATTCATCCAGCTGCAGACAGTGTGCTTACTTCACCCACATGCTCCTGCGCCGCCGAAACATGAAGCAGTATCACCTCAGCCCTCGACGAACGCTTACAGCTGTCTTCTGAATGCTGCTGACCACACTGACAGGGCTCTAACGATGTGTTCTCTTGAGAAAGAACTAGCTGAAAAGTCACTAATGAAGAAACGTTTCTGATGTGACACTATATGTAAGACAGACACTATTTCTGAAAGAAATGTACATACTAATTCAAAATTGTAATGTCTTTCATTATCTACTATTAGTTTCTCATTTCACATCCCTGTAAGTTATGGAGCTTGTACATAAACTAATACCACAACCTGTCGTACAACGTTCATCTGTTTTTACTTTCATTAAATTGGAATTATACAAGGGTCGTTCAGAAAGTAAAGAATGCTTTGGCATAATTAAATGAAAAGAAAAATATTAACACAAAACTTTATTTACGAAGTTACAGCACATTAGCCTATATTTCAATACATTTGCCGTAATTGTCAAGGCACTTTCTGTAACATGGGAACCTATTTTTCGATTCCTGTGTTGTACTCCTCTACCGTCCAAAGATCTTAGCTAGGTTATCACTGCTTGTATAAGGCCTTCGTCGTTTGCAAACTGATTTCCACCAAAGAATTTCTTTGGTTACAGGAGTAAGTGAAAATGAAGTCTGAGCTGTATAGAGGATGGCCAGAAATATCTGATTTTCTGATTAAATTTTCCTTCAGACGTTTGAGTCTCATCTTTATCTACAGTAATTATGAAAGCCGAAGTAATGAATTAAAATTTGTGCCATTTCTGGGACTTATCACTATCGTAGATACCAGACTCAGACATATCAAGGAAAACTGAATTATAAGATCTATAGATCACTAACACCTGAGATACAGCATTTCCCCATTACGTCCAACACTGGGGTGCTGATCCAATGCTGGAGAGCTTGAGCAATAGTGACGATCTAAGAAGGGGAAAATAAGCTGAAGATGAGAACTGAAGTTTGTTTCATGGACGTCATTGGGCTTGAGTAGTCCTTGCAGCAATGTTAGTTACAGTACTGTGGTAGTATAATGGCTAGCAATCCTGCTTACTATGGTACCCCCTACTGCTTAGTGGCACTGTCAAATGTCTCGGAATAGAGTTTCACTACGATATACGGAGCACTGCGGCCCTTAACTACCGCCGCTTATTACAACAAATTCGGGTCTATATCTCCAATCTTCGGCAGCAGACCCTAGACATTCTCCAAAGGACAAACTTCGTCAATGTTTACCTCGCATCGCGCCTTCCACACATCACGCGTATCCTTCCAGTACCGTTACTGATGGCACGACGCCTATTAGCGGCATTCGGAGCCTACGTCAGTACAGGCATGCTCTTCAAAGTAAGATATGAGACGCTGACCCTTCCCCCAGAAAGAGGAGGTTTTGGCTTAGTCCATGTCCACGATAGAGCGGTGGTCCTGATTGTCAGCTCGCACATCAAGCTGTGGCGCCACCACTAGGAAAGCTTGACAGATTTTCTGCTAGAGTCCTTAGCTCCGTCCTCCCTTATGCCCCCACTGACGACGCAAGGCATACCCCCACCCTTTTACTACTTCGGGCACTTTTACATTGAACATAGTTATGTCCGTCTTGCAGTACCACCGACGAAACAGGTGTCGGCGCGGAATATATATCGCGTTCTACAGCAGAGGCGCCTTTCGAACATCGTGGAGGCCAAAAACCCTCGGGTTAGTTGGAAGGTGGTGTGGCGGACGATACACACGGTTACACTGAATACAGACGTGCGATCCGCATTGTACACCCCACTGAAAGGTAAACAAATCACCCGATCACATCTCCACAAGATAAATATGGCGGACTCGCCCCTATGTGCAGACTGCGGAGTACCGGACACGGACGAGCACCATCCACATGTGGCGCGGTAGAAGACGTATGGCGCTTGGTGCGACAAATTTTGTAGTATTTTCTACGACTGACTCCGGAACACATCACACCTCGGCTTCTACTATTTCCAGATGAACGGTATTTCCCACGGACCAAAACCAAAGGGCCGGCCGGTGTGGCCGAGCGGTTCTCAGCGCTAGGGACCGCGCGACTGCTACGGTCGCAGGTTCGAATCCTGCCTCGGGCATGGATGTGTGTGGTGTACTTAGGTTAGTTAGGTTTAAGTAGTTCTAAGTTCTAGAGGACTGATGACCTCAGATGTTAAGTCCCATAGTGCTCAGAGCCATTTGAACCAAAACCAAAGCAGTCACTTGGGTCCATAGGCATGCGGTATACTACGTATTTCACGATAGACCTAAGGATGCACTGGAGTTTGGGAACTACCTACAAGAACGTCATTGCAAGATTGTATGGAACCAAAAACATGGACAGTATTTTTCTAATTACTCACGGAGTGCCCCACGCGACCCTCCGCGCAGCTGGGTCATCAACAGGTAGGAGAAGATACCCGTTGACTGAGCTGACAAGAACATGTCCAATTATCGGCGGAATAACATACGACATGCGTGAAGACGTACCTGGATGATGAAGCGTAAGGATAGTAGCGACACACCTTTCTGCATCGTGTACGGAGCACTTTTTTCGTTTCCCCATATATATTATCTCGGCCTGCATCGTGTACGAAGCAAATTTTTCGTTTCCCCATGTATATTACCTCGGTGTAGGAAAGTACAGAGATATTTGTTTTGTTTACTCAGAGCACGATGCGGTGTTAGGTACATGTATTTTCAGTGTGGTATACAGGAAATACAAAATACAAATGGTTCAAATGGCTCTAAGCACTATGGGACTTAACATCTGAGGTCATCAGTCCCCTAGACTTAGAACTATTTAAACCTAACTAACCTAAGGACATCATACACATCCATGCCCAAGGCAGGCCTCGAACCTGCGACCGTAGCATCAGAGCGATTCCGAACTGAATACAAATTACAAACATATTTAAGAAAGGTAATTAAAAATTAAAAATAAAAATAAAAAATATAAAAATACAACAAATTCCCACAGTTGACTTACCCTCACTATTCCTGATACCTTGACGGGCGAGGGGGACACTGTGGCCAGGCCTCGGGTTACGACCCCTGCCCACTTTGCCCTCCCCGCCCTCCCTTCCATGCCTCCCCTCCGTGAAAAACAAATAAAAAATAAAAAAGCAAGAAGACCCGGGTTCAAGAGCTTTCTGTGGCACAATTTTAATTCATTTCTTCTGCTTCCATCATTATCGTAGAAATTTCTCGCCTAAGAACTTGAATCTCTCGCTGTGTTCGAGCTGATGCGTGAGGCCGCCCATTGTTAAGATCCAAAAGTCGTTCATTCCACCACCAGAAAAAAATTCTTCATTTGCCTATAAATTTCGACAGGCCAGAATTTTTGTGCATTCAGAAAACGAATGACACTTCGCAATTTGGCGGGATTTTCAGTGGGCGCCACTATTTCGAAAGATTTTAGAACAAAGAGGCGTGACCGCTCTGCAACAAAATTCGGCTCACGTTGAGACGATGGAGCTAATTGGCACTCTTACAATCGCGGTTATGTGGTATTACCGGTGGGTGTAGTACACAATCGTTCTTCACTTTCTGGATGATCCCCGTATATGTTGACTTAAACTCGTTAACTGATTCCGTGATAACATGGTATTTACAGTTTACTGATTAAGCTACATCTCTGTCCACTGAAAGGTGAAAGTTTAAAAATAATTGCAGCATTTAAAAATTCTGCTAACCAAAACTGAAGCAAATTTGTGTCAAATTGTCCTTGTATTGATGTACATATGCTATTACACCTTACGAATCCACCAGAGAGCAAGTGCAGAGAAAATAAATCTTGGATCCAGCTCTCTGGTATCTAGATTTCAATGGGATAAGACATAGGAACTGCTAGGATACAATCAGCTACAAGTCCCTGTAAATTGTGACATCACACCAAGAAAAAATACTGTCTATTGGATCTAAAAGTGAAATGTCCTGAAAGAGGATTGGAATTTATATACAAAGCAGTGGAATTCAAGGTCTTTGTGAAGAACTTTGTGAGGCATGTGTAGAGTATTTTAGCCTGTGGAGCCCACAGCGGACGGATTTGTTTAGTTCTTACAAGATATCTACGGATGTGCAAGAGGCTCACAGAGCCGTGTTGTATCCTGGTGTGTCTGACCCATAAGTAAGTGGGAACACTGACTACATGGCACTATAGAACCTATATGATGGACTGTTGTTTTGCAAACAAGTTAGAAATTATTACATGGCTTTTGAGCTATTTTAAGTTTTTTTGTGCACTCAGTATGTGTTCGGACTTCGATTGAACAGCTTGATCCAAAGAGTTTTTGTAAGAGCGTAACTATCAAATTTTATCGAGATTATACTGTCGAAGTTCAAGTAAGGAAGTATTCATGATTAAACCGATATGGTTTTGAAATAAGCACAATAAAATTAACCATTTGCAATTCTGAATTGAAAATAATAATAATGTTTAAGACAATACTCAGAACATTGCTCGATTTTCAAGTACTTGAGAGCACTGACATAAAAATGTGTGCTTATCGAACATTTGAACGCTCAGTTCTTCATAACTCTACCTCTTACGTATTACAAATCGACACAATTGACAGCCAGGTATACTTTCGTTATTACGAACTTGAGCCACAATTTTGCTGACACACATTGTGTGCTTTCCATTGTTAACAAAGCTCATCTAAAATCGTCTGTTTAAGTTCGCACAAAATAACATAGGCTGCTAAGTAAGTGAAATCGCTGGACAACGACAAGACTTGTAAAGCTTACAGTTACTCGTAGGAATTAAGGTTAGTGGTAATCGAAGCCACTTGGTAGTGCTTTTGCTATCTCATCTTCAATAGCATACAGAGGGATTTGAGAACGTGAAGAAATTTAAGATATTGCACCCTTCCATAAGCTCTTACTAACCCACAGTTTAAAACTCTTTATTTTATATACCTATAATTATAATTACAAAATCAAATTACTTCTCTAAAGTCATTAATATTTCCATCAAAACTGTAACAGTTTACAAGTATAAATACAAAAAATAACGATTTAGTTAAACAGAAAATCTTAAATATTAGAAACTTTAGTATCTAAATTATTTTTATTTGAAATCTTCTGGATTTATTTTCGCCAATTTTGCAATTACGCAGTTAAAATCTGCATTTGTTTTCCTTTCAGTTCATAAAATTACGAAGTTATTTAACCTTTCATGGCTCATAATCGATCTCTGATAGGTTTTATTAGCTTCAATTTGGAAAAATTTCTTTCGTAACTAGGATTTTACTCAGTGACGATTAAGCAAAAGTCTGGTACCACAAAAATGTTAATTAAACTTATTTGCATCTTCTACTTAATTTTCAAGCTTAATAATTGTAAAGTTGTCCATGCAAAAATGTTGTCCTCTGGATGAAATTCTTTAAATAAAGAAATATGGCGTATAACACAATGTATTTCAGCACTCATAGCTGAAGCATTGAATTCGGAATATTTCTCACATGAATGGTGAATGTTTCCAATTCATCTTTATCTTCATCCAACAATATTTCAACCCGAAGGAAGTCAAATAGCTCATGAAGTGCATCCATTTGTCATGTATCTCTTTTTCAGTTATGATATTAGCTTACCTGCTACATCAAGCTGTTCCTGAAGAATTTCATGAATTAAATTTAAGCAATAGTCAATCTCTTTCTCACCTGAAATTTTCTTTCGTCTTTCTGTTGAAATATCAAATATATTGCATATTTGCATGTCTCCCTCAGCTGCCTTTGTACCTAGATAGTCACGCTTTTCATTACAAAATAGAGTCAGTGCTTTAAGCTTTCGAACATTTTGATCAAGTCCATGTCCTCTTTGCTGAACGTAGGCGTGCTGACATGTAATGCCTCTTAATTTTTTATTTTATTCTGAATATCAGTTGTAGTACATTTCGTGTATATTACTCGTTCGACTTCTCCATTTCACTGACGCAAGTTGCAACCATCTGCCGCAAGAGAGCTCAGAACTGTAGTGTGTAACATGGTAGTGTGTAACGTAACAATGTCGGTGTGTAAGAGACAGTGTGCTGTACTCGAGTTTCGAATTCGAAGAGTTCGTCCACACTTGAAGCACCAACTCATTCAACACGACAATGTCAGACAACACAAGAGCACTGAAACATCTTAGGTTCACTGTTATCTATCATCCTCCATCACTTTACAATTTTCATATGTTACGAAAACTTAAAGAGCACCTTCGAAGACTTCACTTTGATAGTGGTGAAGTGATGCAGGCAGAGGTGAGGTTTCCGTTCCGTAATTCTGCAGTGACTGTACTCATAAACTGGACTCTTGTTGGGAGAAATATGTTTCTCTGCCAGGGTGACTGTTGAGAAATAAATATGTAGACAAGAAGAAGAGAGACGTAGAATATTAATAATGTTTGTTTCATTTACGAATCTTCTACAGTTTTCACACAAAAATTCGGAGGCATTGCTTTTCAGTAGGCCCTAGCAGGTATAACTGAGCATCATTCACTTCTGTGAGTACTGGTCTCCCAAAATAAAGAAATACAAAGGAAGTGTAGGTCATAATGCAAACCAACAGGCTGCCTGCATCTAATTTGGTTTCCTAGATTTCTTCTGATGCATCGCTGATGGCTTCAAAAGTTTCTCTTAAGCTTTCAATTATCTCAGCAACCACATGTTCAGATTCAGGCTTTGAACTCCTTGTTGTGCCACAGTACCGTTTCCCATTAATTGCAAGGCGTTGCTTAAGAGCATCCCACCTATGTGCAGAGCCAGAAAATTTTTCAGAGTGCCTAAAAAAGAGTGCTCCACCAACATGACACAAGCACTGTTTTTGGATTTATATCCAAAATGAGTTTCTGAGCGCCAGTAACGTGTCCAGCCATGGTCGCAGCATTACTATATCCTTGTGTGTAGCAGTACTGTAGTTTTAGACCATCTTCCCTAAACATTTAACAAATTTGTTCTCTAATTTCACCAGCTAATTCCCATGTAATAGAATGAAGTCCATAAACAATTCCTCTACTATGACTTCTGAACCTTCTATATGCGCATAACGAATTACTTCAGACATCTCGTCGGAACGATGTACCTGTTGTACTCTCAGGCATGATGGAGATATACTTAGCCTTAGAATTTTTCTTAACAGTCTCTATTCTGACAGGATCACAAGTATTTGAGGAATTCATTTTGGTTTCGTGGGGAAAGATAAGACAGAACATAGTTTTCTGAACTTTGTGAAGATGATTATTCGCAGCTGCATTATATTTGACAATTAGTTTGAAAGTTTTAAGGAAATTTCAATAGTTATTGCTTCGGCAAAGATCTTTTGAATTACCACCTAAGGACTGTCTTGCTAAACTCAATGTACAATTAAGAATTCTTGTAAATACAGGTTTCCATTTCTGAGATGACTTACATTATTCTAAATGAACAGCATCATCGATTGTCTCACTTTTCTGTAGTCGCATTCCAAGCACTTTCCAGTTTTCAAATTCTTCGACATGATAGCGGCGTTTTCCATAATCTAATAATCTGTGGTTGCACTTTTCTCATTTTTAAAAACCTTGTGGCTGTACAAGAGTTCCCCCCTCAATTCTTTTTTAAAAAATCATGGAACGAAAGCACTATGTAGCACATTTCATAGGAGAATACAACAACCATGTCCATAAAATTCTCCCGCCATTTTCTAGCTTCATACAAAACAAACACTTATAAAGTGATCTTCCAATGTTATGTGCTCAAGAAAATACATCTTTATTCCGTAGCTTACACGCCCCTCTCTTAAAAACTTCGTTTTTCGAAGTATCGCTTACATCTACATCTACATAAATACTCTGCAAGCCACTGTACGGTGCGTGGCGTAGGGTACCCTGTACTACTATGTATTTCCGTTCCTAATCCACTCGCAAATAGAGCGAGGGAAAAAGACTATCTATATGCCTTCGTATGAGTCCTAATTTCTCGTACCGTATCTTCGTAGTCCTTACGCGCAACGTATTTCGGTGGCAGTAGAATCGTTCGGCAGTCAGCTTCAAATGCCAGTCCTCTAAATTTTCTCAACAGTGTTTCTCGAAAACAACATCGCCTTCCCTCCAGGGATTCCCATTCGAGTTCCTGTAGCATCTCCGTAATACTTGCATGTTGTTCGAACCTACCGGTAACAAATCTAGCATCCCGCCTCAGAATTGTTTCGATGTCTTCCTTCAATCCGACCTGGAACGGATCCCAAACACTTGAGCGGTACTCAAGAATAGGTCGCAACAGCGTCCTACATGCGGTCTCCTTTACAGGCGAACCACTCTTTCTTAAAACTCTCCCAATAAACCGAAGTCGACCATTCGGCTTCCCTACCACAGTTCTCACATGTTCGGTCCACCTCATATCGCTTTACAACGTTACTCCCAGATATTTAAACGGAATGATTGCGTCAGGCAGGACATATATTTTCTGGACAATAACTAATATCAGTGAAAACTTTCAAATCTGTCTGCTCTGGAGAATGAATTTCTGTGCAGACGTTGAAGCACAAGCAGACGTTGTATCTGTTTCTACAGCAGAGAGTGAACAGTTTAGAAAATGTGGATTACATGATCATATAAATTCTGAAGTACTACAGAAATGGTGTTTGAGTAGTTTTCACAATAAATCTGTCAACACTTCCAGGTTGTGTAGTAAGCTGCTTCTGTTTACCGTTTTTTCGTGCTTGGGTCGCCAGATTCGTTTCTTAAGCATATTATGGATGAAAAAAATTACAAATCGCTTTCTGGCCAAATGTTCTTTTAACCTAGGGAACAGGTGATAGTCACTTGGCGCCAAGTCAGGACTATAGGGTGGGTGGGTGATTATGTTCCACTGAAACTGTTGCAGGAGAGCAACGGTTTGCCGAGCGATGTGTGGGCGTGCTTTGTCATGGAGAATGTGTACGCCCTTGCTCAACATTCCTCTTTTCCGGTTCTGAATTGCCCGTCTGAGTTTTTCAGAGTCTCCCAGTACCTGTCAGCGTTAATTGTGGTCCCAGCGATCAGCTCCGACGACGAGGTGAAGGAGAGTTTCATAGCTTTCTGAACAGCATGGCGGTGAGCTGGTATGACATGGGCATACAAAAACTGCCACAGCGTCTACAAAAATGCATCGACAGAAATGGTGATTATGTCGAAAAATAGTTAAATGTTCAAGCTGTAAATTTGTAAGTAGGCTGTTTAGGTTTTTATGTTGGTAACGCCACGTAGCGCTCTGTATGAAAATCAGTGGCTGTGCTGTGTGCAGTCTGTGGCTGGTTTTGCATTGTTGGAATATTTGCTATTGTAGTGTTCTAGTCGGCAAAGTGGGTCTACTGAAGTCAAAATGGCAACCGAGGCTAATATAGGTGGCGGTACGTATGTAAAAGTCAGGACAACAACGGAAAACAGGACATGACGTGCTCAGTAGGTTCTGTAACTAGCCAGAAGTAAATGCCAGCCGCGCTGGCTCTTCTCGATTCCTCTTTCCATCTGCCGGCGCGACCTTTCGCGTTTGCGCTCCGCGAACTGATGCTTCGGCTCTCAGCGTCCAGACGTGGCGGGAGAGAGAGAGATGGGAGGAAGTTGAGCATCCTTCCAGGCCGATGGCGGAGCGGGGCGATGCACGACCCTAACTTTCGACACCTTGCGGATATACTGGTTATTTTTCTTTGAACGCTGTTAAACGTAACATAGATGCTGAAGTCTGAAATATATGGCACTTAAATCTACCGCACTATTGTTCCTCTAGACTCCATTAAACTTTGCAACGGGGTCGCAAGCACTCGTTCAGTTTCTAACAACCCCACCACATTAAAGGTCAAAAACTAATTATGATTGTAGTGTTGCTCACGCTGCTCAATATTGCATTTTCGGGCAACAACAAAGCTATACAGGGTGTTACAAAAAGGTACTGCCAAACTTTCAGGAAACATTCCTCACACACAAAGAAAGAAAATATGTTATGTGGACATGTGTCCGGAAACGCTTACTTTCCATGTTAGAGCTCATTTTATTACTTATCTTCAAATTACATTAATCATGGAATGGAAACACACAGCAACAGAACGTACCAGCGTGACTTCAAACACTTAGTTACAGGAAATGTTCAAAATGCCCTCCGTTAGCGAGGATACATGTATCCACCCTCCGTCGCATGGAATCCCTGTTGCGCTGATGCAGCCCTGGAGAATGGCGTATTGTATCACAGCCGTCCACGATACGAACACGAAACGTCTCTACATTTGGTACCGGGGTTGCGTAGACAAGAGCTTTCAAATGCCCCCATAACTGAAAGTCAAGAGGGTTGAGGTCAGGAGAGCGTGGAGGCCATGGAATTGGTTCGCCTCTACCAATCCATCGGTCACCGAATCTGTTTTTGAGAAGCGTACGAACACTTCGACTGAAATGTGCAGGAGCTCCATCCTGCATGAACCACATGTTGTGTCGTACTTATAAAGGCACATGTTCTAGCAGCACAGGTAGAGTATCCCGTATGAAATCATGATAACGTGCTCCATTGAGCGTAGATGGAAGAACATGGGGCCTAATCAAGACATCATCAACAATGCCTGCCCAAACGTTCACAGAAAATCTGTGTTGATGACGTGATTGCACAATTGCGTGCGGATTATCGTCAGCCCACACATGTTGATTGTGAAAATTTACAATTTGATCACGTTGGAATGAAGCCTCATCCGTAAAGAGAACATTTGCACTGAAATGAGGACTGGCACATTGTTGGATGAACCATTCGCAGAAGTGTACCCGTCGAGGCCAATCAGCTGCTGATAGTGCCTGCACACGCTGTACATGGTACGGAAACAACTGGTTCTCCCGTAGCACTCTCCATACAGTGACGTGATCAACGGTACCTTGTACAGCAGCAACTTCTCTGACGCTGACATTAGGGTTATCGTCAACTGTACGAAGAATTGCCTCGTCCTTTGCAGGTGTCCTTGCCGTTCTAGGTCTTCCCCAGTCGCGAGTCATAGGCTGGAATGTTCCGTGCTCCCTAAGACGCCGATCAATTGCTTCAAACGTCTCCCTGTCGGCACACCTTCGTTCTGGAAATCTGTCTCGATACAAACGTACGGCGCCACGGCTATTGCCCATACATCAAATGGGCATCTGCCAACTCCGCATTTGTAAACATTGCACTGACTGCAAAACCACGTTCGTGATGAACACTAACCTGTTGATGCTACGTACTGATGTGCTTGGTGCTAGTACTGTAGAGCAATGAGTCGCATGTCAACACAAGCACCAAAGTCAACATTACCTTCCTTGAATTGGTCCAACTGGCGGGGAATCGAGGAAGTACAGTACATACTGACGAAACTAAAATGAGCTCTAACATGGAAATTAAGCGTTTCCGGACACATGTCCACATAACATCTTTTCTTTATTTGTGTGTAAGGAATGTTCCTGAAAGTTTGGCCATACCTTTTTGTAACACCCTGTATTATGTGGCAGATGTGATTAGAGCACAGTTAATAAGGTAATTTCTTGAAATAATGGATAAACTAGGCACTCATCTTTTAGTGTTTCCCACGCTGGTCTCGTTGTGAACTCATGGCTCAATCGTCGAAAATCTAGGTAGTGATGATTCCAAGCTCGGATGCAAAGAGGCCTAGGTGTTATTCTGCGATATTCAAAAGTTTTATAGATGTGTTTCATAAACCATTCTTGAAGATTAAACTTTTGCAAGTTAGGAATATGGTGATGTAAAAAAGTAATCAGCTCTCCGAACTTAAGTTACAATTCTTTTTTATTACTTTTGTTGCAATATCACGTAACTCGTTCCAAAACATCACTTCACAATATAAAACATACTTGAAAATATCTTCCTCACAAAGTTCACATTTCATAAACTGACAACAATTTGCGTCTTTTTAACATGACGGCCAAAGCTTGACTCACTGATAACCACCCCCGCCCGCTGCCGCGCCTGTCTACCCACGTCCCACCCGGTCTCCATCTCTCCACCCTCCTTACGCTCTCCCAAGGTGGCTTCTTCCAACTCCCTCTCCCTGATGATGCCCTCCTCCCCTCCATCTACCCCTCCTATCAACTTTGACCCTGCCCCACCCCCCACTTCTGGTGTCCTTCCCTTATCTTCCCTTCTCTTTCCTTTCCCCCCGTCCCCTCCCTCCACCCCTCTTCCCCCGGGCTTCCCATCCCCCTTCCTCCCTCCCCCTATCCCCCTGCCCGTGGCATCTCTGCTCTCCCCTCTCGCACTCCCACTCCATTTCCGCCTCCTCCTCTTGGCAGGTCCCCGGACTCGTACACGCACAGTGAACATTCGCGCGCCGGAGGTCATTGCCATCAGTGTCTCGTGTGTGTGCCTTCGTTTGTGTTTAGTGTATATTCGCCGTCACGCCGCCACTGTTCACGTGTACCGTCGCCGTCATCCATGTTTTGTGCACCGTGTCAACTAGTGTCAGTGATGTTTTCTCGTCCAGCGTGAACAGCTCCGGGTGTTTTTTTTTTGTTTTTTAGTGTCTACATTGTTTTGCCCGCCGTTTTGTTTGTATTCTCTGTGCCCCGTCTATATATTACTTATTGTAACCTCAAGGCTGAAGAGCGGCGTACTCAGCTGCTGACAGCCCGCTTTGGGTAAGGTGATAAAAATCACAATAAGGAAAAAAAAAGAAAGAAGGACATTACACACATCCATGCCCGAGGCAGGATTCGAACCTGCGACCGTAGCGGTCACGCGGTTCCAGACTGAAGCGACTAGAACCGCTTGGCCACTCCAGCCGGCAGATCGGACGTCATTGTATGTTAAAAGGTGTACTGACAATAAATCTATTTTGTGGGTTTCTGAATGAGTTATTGTATATTAGCTTAAGAATTTTATCGTACGGTAAACAGCCGCGCGCGGTGGCTGCGTGGTCTAGGGCGCCTTGCCCCGGTTCGCCCGGCTTTCCCCGTCTGGGGTTTGAGTTCTCCTTTGAGCAATTGTGGTGTGTGTTGTCCTTAGCGTAAGTTAGTTTAAGTTAGATAAAGTAGTATGTACGCCTAGGGACCGATGACTTAATCAGTTTTGTCTCATAGGAACTTACGACCACCAAATACAGTAATCCTTTTGAGGCGCTGAGAATATAAGTGGCTAAAGCACATCGCCGTCGATTGTGAGATGCAGGATTTATTCATGCTTCTGAAATCTGTTGTTGTTATAGTGAGTCACGTTATCTGTGCAGTAGGCCCACGTTGCATTTATGAAGATTCACGATAAACTGTATCACTGGATTCGTTGATATTCACTTAAATGTGGGATTAACAGCAGTGTGCTTTAGGTCCGCATGGATCTCAGTGCCTGATTTGTGTTCTAGTCAAGTGACCACCTTGGTAGACATTACTACTTGAGTTCAATCATTTCCACAAACGGAACTTTGTGTTTGGAGTTGATTGTTTACTCCGCCGGTATCGGCTTTCATGTGCAGTATAAACACAAACTACTGTGAATTAGTTTTAAATACTATCAGAAAAGCAAAGCTATGTAGCTCAGTCGGTAGAGCACTTGCCCGCGATAGGCAAAGGTCCTGAGTTCCAGTCTCGGCCTGGCAAGCAGCTGTAATCCGCCAGGAAGTTTCCTATCAGCGCACATTCCGCTGCAGAGCGAAAATCTCATTCTGGGAACATGAAAGTAAATTACAAGGAAGAGTTAGCCGCAAAGTAACTAGGTCCTCCGAGAACAGATCCTTTGATTGACAGTTTGTGACGAAATCAAATAAGCGTAACTACAAGAGAACATATAAGAAGGAAGAGTACAGTAAGCACAAGTTGCTGAATGGATGCAGTGTAAGAATATCTGATTTTCAGCCAGTAAGTAAATTCATGAACTAATACGTCTCTCAGGACTCTTGGACATTTGTACGGAAAAATGGAAACGCACGAAAACTACTGCTTACACAAAAATGCGAAATGGTGAGCTGCGAGAGCTTACGCGTGATTGCGTTATTGCCCAGAACTGAACATAAGTATATACAAAGCAACAGAATTCCACAAAAACAATACTTTGTTTTGCTGGACAAGCTATGCGTCTTATTATTATTATTATTATTATTAATATTATTATTATCTCTTTCCTTTCTCAGATATTATGCCTGGTTAAAAATGGAAAGTGACGCGGACCTTGATCAAGCGTGACTTCCTTTTAACTGTACGGTATATGTTACGTTGCATTTAGGAACTTTCGGGTAATTGAACATGTATCAATAATTACAGATTTCTGTAGTTGTATATATATGTTTGGATGTAGCTGTATTGCGTTGATGTACTGGTGGATACTGTGTGGTATGACTCCTGTAGTTGACAGTATAATTGGTACAATGTCAACTTTATCCTGATGCCACATGTCCTTGACTTCCTCAGCCAGTTGGATGTATTTTTGAATTTTTTCTCCTGTTTTCTTCTGTATATTTGTTGTATTGGGTATGGATAATTCGATTAGTTGTGTTAATTTCTTCTTTTTATTGGTGACTATGATGTCAGGTTTGTTATGTGGTGTTGTTTTATCTGTTATAATGGTTCTGTTCCAGTATAATTTGTATTCATCATTCTCCAGTACATTTTGTGGTGCATACTTGTATGTGGGAACGTGTTGTTTTATTAGTTTATGTTGTATGGCAAGCTGTTGATGTATAATTTTTGCTACATTGTCATGTCTTCTGCGGTATTCTGTATTTGCTAGTATAGTACATCCGCTTGTGATGTGGTCTACTGTTTCTATCTGTTGTTTGCAAAGTCTTCATTTATCTGTTGTGGTATTGGGATCTTTAATAATATGCTTGCTGTAATATCTGGTGTTTATTGTTTGATCCTGTATTGCAATCATGAATCCTTCCATCTCACTGTATATATTGCCTTTTCTTAGCCATGCGTTGGATGCGTCTTGATCGATGTGTGGCTGTGTTAGATGATACGGGTGCTTACCATGAAATGTTTTCTTTTTCCAATTTACTTTCTTCGTATCTGTTGATGTCATGTGATATAAAGGGTTGTAGTGGTGGTTATGAAATTGTAGTGATGTAGCCGATGTTTTTATATGGGTGATTGCTTTGTGTATTTTGCTAGTTTCTGATCGTTCTATAAAGAATTTTCTTAAATTGTCTACCTGTCCATAATGTAGGTTTCTTATATCGATAAATCCCCTTCCTCTTTCCTTTCTGCTTAATGTGAATCTTTCAGTTGCTGAATGTATGTGATGTATTCTATATTTGTGGCATTGTGATCGTGTAAGTGTATTGAGTGCTTCTAGGTCTGTGTTGCTCCATTTCACTACTCCAAATGAGTGGGTCAATATTGGTATAGCATAAGTATTTATAGCTTTTGTCTTGTTTCTTGCTGTCAGTTCTGTTTTCAGTACTTTTGTTAGTCTTTGTCTATATTTTTCTTTTAGTTCTTCTTTAATATTTGTATTATCTATTCCGATTTTTGTCTGTATCCTAGATATTTATAGGCATCTGCTTTTTCCATCGCTTCTATGCAGTCGCTGTGGTTATCCAACACGTAATCTTCTTGTTTAGTGTGTTTTCCCTTGACTATGCTATTTATCTTACATTTGTCTGTTCCAAAAGCCATATTTATATCATTGCTGAATACTTCTGTTACCTTTAGTAATTGGTTGAGTTGTTGATTTGTTGCTGCCAGTAGTTTTATATTATCCATGTATAGCAAATGTGTGATTTTGTGTTGGTATGTTCCAGTAATATTATAGCCATAATTTGTATTACTTAGCATGTTGGATAGTGGGTTCAGAGCAAGGCAGAACCAGAAAGGACTTAATGAGTCTCCTTGGTATATACCACGCTTAATCTGCATTGGCTTTCATGTGATATTATTTGAACTTGTTTGGGTATTCAGTGTGGTTTTCCAATTTTTCATTACTATGTTTAGGAACTGTATCAATTTAGGATCTACTTTGTATATTTCCAATATCTGTAGTAACCATGAGTGGGGTACACTATCAAAAGCTTTTTGGTAATCAATGTATGCGTAGTGTAGCGACCTTTGTTTAGTTTTAGCTTGATATGTCACCTCGGCATCTATTATCAGTTGCTCTTTACATCCTCATGCTCCTTTGCAACAGCCTTTTTGTTCTTCATTTATTATTATTATTTCTTTCTTTTCTCAGACGTTATGTTTGGTCAAAAATGGAAAGTGACGCGGACCTTCGTCAAGCGTGACTTCCTTTTAACTGTACGGTATATGTTAAATGGCTTTTAGGAACTTTCGGGTATTATTATTATTATTATTTTTATTATTGTATTAATGTTGTTATTATCATTGGAAGTGGCTGTAGTTGTACATTTGTTGATAGGCATAATTGTTATAAAGCACATACTATTAATTTTACATTCTCAGATTTATCTGAATTTAAAAGTTTGTGAACACCCGGAATGTATATTCACAAGCCGCCACTGCTATTAAGGCTAATTCCTGTTAATCTAAAAACGCGAATGACTTAGTGTTATTGGTGTTTAATTCCTTTTAAAGTGTCTTTCGACGTGTATGTGTTGTTTTATACTTCAACTGCTCAGCTTTCGTTTGTAAAGAAGGGAGCTCCCTTCTTAGTAGTAACGAATGTTGTGTTTAAGCGTTAGTAACCCATAATTCTCGTCAAGCTTGAGTTAATAGTTGCCTGAGTAATCCTTCGGACATACTGAAGTGCTTGTTACTTGTTAGCATGCTTAACTCAAATTTTATAGCCGAGTATTTATTCGTAAATGGGGTAACCCGTAGCCGGTGCGTTGCACTCCCTGAAAAGGTACACAGCATTTTTTGGCACGCTTGATTAACTTTAATATGAAATGTTTTGAGATTAATGTTTGTGTTGTGATGTTGTTAGGTTTCTCGTGTACGCTTCTGCTGTAGCCTCAATTACAATATCGTTTGAGATGGGCCAATGAACTGTTGTTTTTTTCCCAGCTTTATTTAAGAGAGGTTTTTTGTATGTTGTATTTGAGCTGGTGTTAACTTCATGATTTGTCGCCGGGTGTCCGGTGGCAGACGGGTTTGCACCCTGATCTCACGTCTGCCCAGTTCCTCGTAATTTATTGAGTGTGGTCTAAGAAGTCTCTTTGAGTAAATTATATATATAGCGTGCTTAACTTAAATTTTGTAGTCGAGCATTTATTCGCGACAGAGGTAACCGGTAGCCGGTGCGTTGCACCCTGGTAAGATACATTATACGCTCGTACATATTACTCTTATATATATTACTGCTTTCATAAGAGTTATATATATCATCATCATCATCATCATCATTTAAGACTGATTATGCCTTTCAGCGTTCAGTCTGGAGCATAGCCCCCCTTATACAGTTCCTCCATGATCCCCTATTCAGTGCTAACATTGGTGCCTCTTCTCATGTTAAACCTATTACTTCAAAATCATTCTTAACCGAATCCAGGTACCTTCTCCTCGGTCTGCCCCGACTCCTCCTATCCTCTACTGCTGAATCCATGAGTCTCTTGGGTAACCTTGCTTCTCCCATGCGTGTAACATGACCCCACCATCTAAGCCTGTTCGCCCTGATTGCTACATCTATAGAGTTCATTCCCAGTTTTTCTTTGATTTCCTCATTGTGGACACCCTCCTGCCATTGTTCCCATCTACTAGTACCTGCAATCATCCTAGCTACTTTCATATTCGTAACCTCAACCTTGTTGATAAGGTAACCTGAATCCACCCAGCTTTCGCTCCCATACAACAAAGTTGGTCGAAAGATCGAACGGTGCACAGATAACTTAGTCTTGGTACTGACTTCCTTCTTGCAGAAGAGAGTAGATCGTAGCTGAGCGCTCACTGCATTAGCTTTGCTACACCTCGCTTCCAGTTCTTTCACTATGTTGCCATCCTGTGAAAATATGCATCCTAATTACTTGAAACCGTCCACCTGTTCTAACTTTGTTCCTCCTATTTGGCACTCAATCCGTTTATATTTCTTTCCCACTGACATTACTTTCGTTTTGGAGATGATAATCTTCATACCATAGTCCTTACATTTCTGATCTAGCTCTGAAATATTACTTTGCAAACTTTCAATCGAATCTGCCATCACAACTAAGTCATCCACATATGCAAGACTGCTTATTTTGTGTTCACATATCTTAATCTCACCCAGCCAGTATATTGTTTTCAACATATGATCCATAAATAATATGAACAACAGTGGAGACAGGTTGCAGCCTCGTCTTACCCCTGAAACTGCTCTGAACCATGAACTCAATTTACCATCAACTCTAACTGCTGCCTGACTATCCATGTAAAGACCTTTAATTGCTTGCAAAAGTTTGCCTCCTATTCCATAATCTTGTAGAACAGACAATAACTTCCTCCTAGGAACCCGGTCATATGCCTTTTCTAGATCTATAAAGCATAGATACAATTCCCTGTTCCACTCATAACACTTCTCCATTATTTGCCGTAAGCTAAAGATCTGGTCCTGACAACCTCTAAGAGGCCTAAACCCACACTGATTTTCATCCAATTGGTCCTCAACTAATACTCGCACTTTCCTTTCAACAATACCTGAGAAGATTTTACCCACAACGCTGATTAAAGAGATACCTCTGTAGTTGTTACAATCTTTTCTGTTTCCATGTTTAAAGATTGGTGTGATTACTGCTTTTGTCCAGTCTGATGGAACCTGTCCCGACTCCCAAGCCATTTCAATTATCCTGTGTAGCCATTTAAGACCTGACATTCCACTGTATTTGATGAGTTCCGACTTAATTTCATCCACCCCAGCCGCTTTATTGCACTGAAATCTATTGACCATTTTTTCCACTTCCTCAAATGTGATCCTATTTCCATCATCATTCCTATCCCATCCTACCACGAAATCTGAAACATTCCTCGAAATCTGAAACATTACTGATCGTATTTTCACCTACATTGAGCAACTCTTCAAAATATTCCCTCCATCTGCCCAAGGCATCCACAGGATTCACCAGCAGTTTTCCTGACCTGTCCAAAATGCTTGTCATTTCCTTCTTACCTCCCTTTCGAAGACTGCTAATTACACTCCAGAATGGTTTTCCAGCAGCCTGACCCATAGTCTCCAACCTGTTTCCAAAGTCTTCCCACGATTTCTTCTTGGATGCTGCAATTATCTGTTTGGCTTTGTTTCTTTCTTCAACATAACTTTCTCTGTCTACCTGGGTTCTGGTATGTAGCCATTTTTGATACGCCTTCTTTTTCCTTTTACAGGCTGCCTTGACTGTATCATTCCACCAAACTGTTTGCTTCATCCTACTTTTACACACTACTGTTCCAAGACATTCTTTAGCCACTTCTACTACTGTGTCCCTGTACCTTGTCCATTCCTTATCCAATGACTGTAATTGACTACATTCAACTAATTGGTACCTTTCTGAGATCGCTGTTATGTACTTGTGCCTGATTTCCTTATCCTGAAGTTTCTCCACTCTTATCCTCCTACATATGGACCTGACCTCCTGCACTTTCGGCCTCACAATCCCAATTTCACTGCAGATTAAATAATGATCAGTGTTATCAAAGAATCCCCTGAATACACGTGTGTCCCTCACAGCCTTCCTGAATTCCTGATCTGTTATTATATAGTCAATGACAGATCTGGTTCCCCTGCCTTCCCAAGTATACCGGTGAATGTTCTTATGTTTAAAAAAGGAGTTTGTGATTACTAAGCCCATACTGGCACAGAAATCCAAGAGTTGTTTCCCGTTCCTGTTGGCCTCCATATCCTCTCCAAATTTACCCATAACCTTTTCATACCCTCCTGTTCGATTTCCAATCCTGGCGTTAAAATCACCCATGAGCAGAACACTGTCCTTGTCCTTTACTCTAACAACTACATCACTGAGTGCCTCATAAAAACTATCCATCTTATCTTGATCTGTCCCTTCACAATGCGAATATACTGACACAATCCTAATTTTCTTGCTAGACACTGTCAAATCTATCCACATCAGTCGTTCGTTTACATACCTTATTGCAACTACGCTGGGTTCCATTTCTTTCCTGATGTAAAGCCCTACACCCCATTGTGCTATTCCTGCTTTGACTCCTGACAGGTAGACCTTGTATTCTCCCACTTCCTCTTCTTTCTCACCCCTTACCCGAATGTCACTAACAGCTAAAAAGTCCAGCCCCATCTTACTTGCAGCCTCTGCCAGCTCTACCTTCTACCCAGAGTAGCCCCCATTGATATTAATAGCTCCCCATCTCATTACCATTTGTTTGCCAAGTCGTATCTTAGGAGTCCCTGGTTTGTCAGTTAGAGGTGGGACTCCGTCACCTCCAAAGGTCCGAGGCATTTTGCTCTGATTGTTGCTAGCATCATATTTAAAGTACCGGGGAAGCAGGTTGCTAGCCTTACTTGCCCTGCGTCCCATTGGGTTTTACTCCTAACGGCTGAGGGACTAACCGGTGGATTTGGTAGTCTTTGCCGTATGAGCACAAAGGTGACCACGACTCAGAATATGTCCGAGATGCCCAGCCTTATTCCAAAGTAACTGGTATCCCGCCTGTCGGGACCACTTACTTGGCCACTCATACGTTGCCCGTGGTTCATGAACTAGGACATGACTACAGGAACCCACACCATGAACCACAGTTATATATATATATATATATATATATATATATATATATATATATATATATATATATATATATATATATATATATGAATTCAGATAGTCTACTTCAACTACCCGTCGGCCCTACACGATGATGGTGACTGCTGTGCTGTAGCTGAGGTCTCGAACTGGAGCAGAGCTCTTGTACTTCATTTCTTTCACCGTGGCGCTATCCACCCCGATAGTTGAATGGTCAGGGTGACGGACTGCCGTCTTAAGGGGCCCGGCTTCGATTCCCGGCTGGGTCGGGGATTTTCTCTGCCCAGGGATTGGGTGTTGTGTTGTCTTCATCATCATTTCATCCCCATAGGGCTCGCAGGTCGCCCAATGTGGCGTCGAATGTAACAGGACCTGTACCAAGAAGGCCGGACCTGCCCCATAAGGGGTCTCCCGGCCAAAGACGTCAAACGCTCATTTCCACCGTGTCGCTGCTATACGAAGAAGCATACATGGTCTTCAGAAGCGCCTCCTGTTCGTTGTTGCGGATTGCAGGGAGCCCAGGATAATGTCTGTGGTACCGATGTGTGTTGCTTACTTAGGTGTGGCACCGCAGTATTTGGACGATACCACAAAAATGCCTTAGAGGAGGGTGAGGAGTGCACACAAGGCGTCAGTGAAACCACCCTTTTCTTTGGAGCGTTAATCCCCACACGGCTCGCGTTCGAAAACACGAGAGTTCAGAGTGCAGTGGGCAACAGGGCGGTGTTCTTGACAACCTACCCCACTGCTGACACTAGCCTACTCTAAGGAGAACGTGGGTTGGCAACCCCACTAAATATGATCTCATCCCTTTGAAGTGCAGTGTGATCCACTATTTTTGTTCCGGTGTAAAGGGTGGAACCACTAGCTACTGTCCAAAACAATTCGACGAAAGCTGAACGTGATCCAAAGCAGGAAAGGTGCTTATGCATTTTCAGCCCTCCTGTTTTGTGCCCTCTTGTGGCATGAACACGGAGGGGTGCGACATTGACACATGCGTGAATAAAAGGACAAATGGTCCCTCTAAGACCATCCAGTTCCGCAGCACCGTCGGTGCCCCCCTTTGTTGACTGTCTAAACAATTACAGGTACGGACTAGAGTTCTAGGCACATTCAGGCAGCCGAGGCTGCAGCTCTTGCGCCTGCTAGTAGGCCATCCTGATTCGCAAGGATAACGAAGGGGTTGCCTGTATGCGCGCACGTAATACTTCGTAACAGAATATCTCTGTTCAGGCAGGTTTTTTGAAGCGCTCGGTAAATGCGAGTGGATCGCAGCGAGGTGTTGCCGATCTGGGTGGCCTTGGAAGGACCATTTGCCGTTTTATTCACGTGTGTGTTAACGCTGCACCCCACCACGATCACGCCACAGTAAGGCACAAAACGGGAGAGCTGGAAAAGCGCAAGCACCATTTGCTGCTTCCAGTCACGTTCAGTAGGGTTAGGGGCCCACGAAGTCCTTAGAGTAGGTCTGAATCGTCCGAGGGTGTCACCAGTTTCAAAGGTCGTGAAGAATATCTTCCTGTTGCTCATCGCACTGCGAACTGTCGTTTTTAACCGGGATTTGTGTGGGAATCAACGTTGCAAGGTGTAAGTAGGCTGTTTAGGTTTTTATGTTGGTAACGCCACGTAGCGCTCTGTATGAAAATCACAGACTGCACTGCCCAAAACAATTTGTAAAATTTTTTTGGGGAGCATGGGGGCTATGTAAGTAGTCTGTTAGGGTTTTTATGTTGGTAACGCCACGTAGCGCTCTGTATGAAAATCACTGACTGTGCTGTGTGCAGTCTGTGGCTGTTTGGCATTGCTGAAATATTCGCTATTGTAGTGTTGGGCAGTTGGATGTGAACAGAGCGTCGCGTTGCGCAGTTGTAGGTGAGCCGCGAGCAGTGGTCGATGTGGGAGAGAGATGGCAGAATTTTGAGAGCGGACGATCTGGACGTGTGTCCGTCAGAAAGAGTAAATTTGTAATATTGCATATCATGAACTAATATATATATATATATATATATATATATATATATATATATATATATATATATACGAGGCCTGTCCAGAAAGAAGTAAGTTACGATTGTTCGCGAAATGGAAACCACAATGAATATCAGAAATATTTTATTTGTAACAGTTACACCTTCCAGGTACTTCTCTACGTAGTCGCCGTTCTGACTTAGACATTTGTCGTAGCGTTGTACCAACTTTTCAATACCCTTATCATCGAAGGTAGCCGCCAGTGCTTTCCGCCAATTCTCCATCCTGGCCTACAGCTCGTTGTCTGTGCCAAAATGTTCTCTTCATAGTCAGCGCTTCATGTGATCATAGATGAAACTCAGAGGGAGACAATTACGGGCTGTATTGTGGGTAATCAAACATTTCCAATTGAAAACGATGCAGGAGCATCTTCATTGCCCCTGCAGAATGCGGCTGAGAATTTTCTTGAAGAAGAAACAGCACGACAGTTATGTAATGTTGGCTGCATAGCTTCTGGCGAAATTTCTCACCAGGCCCTCGTACTTGGCGGGAGACACTATTTTCTAGACATCTTTACGCGCTCACTGTGAGTTCAGAAATGAGAAGAGCGACGTGATGCTGCCTGAGGTCATACTATAGACACAGCCCCACACAAATATGTGAAGCTTTATCAGATTTTCTAAGTCGTTTCCATTTCGCCACCGATCGGAACTTACTTTCTGGACGCCCCTCGTATATACAGGGTGTTACAAAAAGGTACGGCCAAACTTTCAGGAAACATTCCTCACACACAAATGAAGAAAAGATGTTATGTGGACATGTGTCCGGAAACGCTTAATTTCCATGTTAGTTCTCATTTTAGTTTCGTCAGTATGTACTGTACTTCCTCGATTCACCGCCATAATTTCATACGGGATACTCTACCTGTGCTACTAGAACTTGTGCCTTTACAAGTACGACACAACATGTGATTCGCACGATGGAGTTCTTGCATATTTCAGTCGAAGTGTTCGTACGCTTCTCAACAACAGATTAGGTGACCGATGGATTGGTAGAGGCGGATCAATTCCATGGCCTCCACGCTCTCCTGACCTCAACCCTCTTGACTTTCATTTATGGGGGCATTTGAAAGCTCTTGCCTACACAACCCCGGTACCAAATGTAGAGACTCTTCGTGCTCGTATTGTGGACGGCTGTGATACAATACACCATTCTCCAGGGCAGCATCAGCGCATCAGGAATTCCATGCGACGGAGGGTGGATGCATGTATCCTCGCTAACGGAGGACATTTTGAACATTTCCTGTAAAAAAGTGTTTGAAGTTACGCTGATACGTTCTGTTGCTGTGTGTTTCCATTCCATGATTAATGTGATTTGAAGAGAAGTAATAAAATGAGCTCTAACATGGAAAGTAAGCGTTCCCGGACACATGTCCATATAACATATTTTCTTTCTTTATGGGTGAGGAATGTTTCCTGAAAGTTTGGCCGTACCATTTTGTAACACTCTGTATATATACATACAGGGTGTTTCAAAAATGACCGGTGTTATACCCTAGCCAGTAATGCCAACCGAGCCCGCTGCCAAAAGGTTGGCAGCATCAAAGTCCGGACGCCGTCCGCATAAGCAGCGCCAGCGATACAGGAAATCGCCGCAAGTCTGCGCGCGCCACCGCTGGCTTCTGGCTTCTTAAGCGCTGGAGTCGCGAGCGCTAGGACAGTTCTGTATTCGCCGCTCAGTTGTATACTCGCCACCGATTTGTGTACTTGCTAGTCAGTTGTGTGTTCATCGCAGCAGAGTTGTTGTTTTTCGTCAGCCGACGCTGACCTAGCCGCTCCGACTCGAACTAGACAGATTTCTGTAGACACGGAGTTCACTACTGTGTTTCTGTATCTTCATTAATAAAGATAAGTACCGACTTTTATTTAATCAGAGTGTTTGGGTTTTCATCTTTCTGTTCACTGTTCCAGCGGACCGGTCGGCCCGCTATTAAAAGTGTGGCGGTGACTTCGTAAGCCGTTTCTACAGCGAAGTGTTTGTCGCTACGAACGCCGCCACAAAAACCGGTATATTTGAAACGGCAGTAAAAACTAAACGAGCAGCGATAGAAATACACCGTTTGTTGCAATATGCTTGGGACAACAGTACATTTTCAGGCGGACAAACTTTCGAAATTACAGTAGTTACAATTTTCAACAACAGATGGCGCTGCAAGTGATGTGAAAGATATAGAAGACAACGCAGTCTGTGGGTGCGCCATTCTGTACGTCGTCTTTCTGCTGTAAGCGTGTGCTGTTCACAACGTGCAAGTGTGCTGTGGACAACATGGTTTATTCCTTAGAACAGAGGATTTTTCTGGTGTTGGAATTCCACCGCCTAGAACACAGTGTTGTTGCAACACGACGAAGTTTTCAACGGAGGTTTAATGTAACCAAAGGACCGAAAAGCGATACAATAAAGGATCTGTTTGAAAATTTCAACGGACTGGGAACGTGACGGATGAACGTGCTGGAAAGGTAGGGCGACCGTGTATGGCAACCACAGAGGGCAACGCGCAGCTAGTGCAGCAGGCGATCCAACAGCGGCCTCGGGTTTCCGTTCGCCGTGTTGCAGCTGCGGTCCAAATGACGTCAACGTCCACGTATGGTCTCATGCGCCAGAGTTTACTCCTCTATCCATACAAAATTCAAACGCGGCAACCCCTCAGCGCCGCTACCATTGCTGCACAAGAGACATTCGCTAACGATATAGTGCACAGGATTGATGACGGCGATATGCATGTGGGCAGCATTTGGTTTACTGACGAAGCTTATTTTTACCTGGACGGCTTCGTCAATAAACAGAACTGGCGCATATGGGGAACCGAAAAGCCCCATGTTGCAGTCCCATCGTCCCTGCATCCTCAAAAAGTACTGGTCTGGGCCGCCATTTCTTCCAAAGGAATCATTGGCCCATTTTTCAGATCCGAACCGATTACTGCAGCACGCTATCTGGACATTCTTCGTGAATTTGTGGCGGTACAAACTGCCTTAGACGACACTGCGAACACCTCGTGGTTTATGCAAGATGGTGCCCGGCCACATCGCACGGCCGACGTCTTTAATTTCCTGAATGAATATTTCGATGATCGTGTGATTCCTTTGGGTTATCCGAAACGTACAGGAGGCGGCGTGGATTGGCCTCCCTATTCGCCAGACATGAACCCCTGTGACTTCTTTCTGTGGGGACACTTGAAAGACCAGGTGTACCGCCAGAATCCAGAAACAATTGAACAGCTGAAGCAGTACATCTCATCTGCATGTGAAGCCATTCCGCCAGACACGTTGTCAAAGGTTTCGGGTAATTTCATTCAGAGACTACGCCATATTATTGCTACGCATGGTGGATATGTGGAAAATATCGTACTATAGAGTTTCCCAGACCGCAGCGCCATCTGTTGTTGAAAATTGTAACTACTGTAATTTCGAAAGTTTGTCTGCCTGAAAATGTACTGTTGTCCCAAGCATATTGCAACAAACGGTGTATTTCTATCGCTGCTCGTTTAGTTTTTATTGCCGTTTCAAATATACCGGTCATTTTTGAAACACCCTGTATATATTAAGGTAAATACATTGTTTGTTCTGTATCAAAATCTTTCATTTGCCAACTATGCCTATCAGTAGTTAGTGCCTTCAGTAGTCAGAATCTTTTATTTAGCTGGCAGTATTGGCGCTCACTGTATTGCAGTAGTTCGAGTGACGAAGATTTCTGTGAGGTAAGTGATTCATGAAAGGTATAGGTTATTGTTAGTCAGGATCATTCATTTGTAGGATTATTGAAAGTCAGACTGCGTTGCGCTAAAAATATTGTGTGTCAGTTTACTGTTGATCAGAATAAGTAAAGAGCGAAATGTCTCAGTACGTTCAGTATTGCCCAACTGTTTGAAAATCAAATAACATAAGAGGTTTATCAGTACAGTAATTCAATAATTTTTCTAAGGGGACGTTTCAAAGGAAAGGATTGACTTCACTGACGCCCATTTTGTGTTCCCCTAAGTCATTTTCGTTGTCATTCTGAGCGGTTTGTGCCTAAAAAATGTATCTTGGCTACCCAAAATTCATAAAATAGATTTTCCTTTCAGATCAATAGTTAGTGCCATCAATTCTCCCACCTACGAAATAGCGAGATATCTAGCAACTCGTTAGAATCATATATTGGGAAAACTGACACATATATAAAAGACTCGCGTCGTTTTATTGAGAAACTTGAAGTACTAATTCTAGCTCCTGAAGATATGCTTCTAAGTTTTGACATAGTGTCCTTCTTCACTAAGATTTCAGTTAATGAAGTTATGATTTTCATAACGGATATTTTTCCAGGAGATTTTACTGCTCCTTTTAGACATTGCCTTACATCGAGTCAGTTTTTTGAATTGTATGAGCAACTTGACGGTGTAGCAATGGGTAACCCATTAGGTCCTGCGATCGCTAATTTCTATTAGGAGAAATTCGAACAGTCGGCTGTAGACAAGACAAATAAGAAACCATCTCGCTGGTATCTGTTTGTAGATGACACATTTGTGGTTTGGCCCCGTGGTAGAAAAGCTTTGCTCGAATTCTTTGATCAACTAAATAAAATTAATCCAGTTCACCATGGAAATGGAAAATGATAATAAAATATGTTTCTTGGATGTTTTAGTTATGGGACGATCCGATGGAAGTTTAGAACATAAAGTTTTTCGGAAAGTAACACATACCGACAGATATTTGCATAAAAATTCCAGTCATCATCCACAACAAAAGAGAGGTGTCATTAAAAGTTTTGTCGATGGAGCCGAGCGGATATGCACATCGGAACACCTGGACACTGAAATAAAACATTTGAAGAAAGTCTTCGAGAAAAATGGCTACTCAGGGAAAGAGGTAAAAAGAATTTTACGACCAAAGAACAGAAGACCGAAGGACAAGGGTGAACCACAACGACGGAAAAATACAGTTCTTTCCCTTTTATTAAAAAACTATCGGATCAGATAGGTAGGATTTTACAGAAACATGACATCAGACCGGTCTTTAGACCAACAAAGAAAATGAGTCAAGTGCTCCGATCTGTGAAGGATAAACGCCCTCCTCTGTCGACATGTGGTGTATACAAAATTCCGTGTACGTGTGGTAAAGTTTATATTGGAACTACCAAGAGAGCGTAAATACACGGCTAAAAGACCACAAAAGTCTTTGCCGACTAGGAAAAATACAGAAATCACCTGTAGCTGAGAATGCTCTTCAGTCAGGAAACCACGAAGTGAAGTTTTCTGAAACAGAAATTTTATCTACACGTCAAATTGTTATCCACGACTATGTAGAGAAGCCATTAAAATTTGTAAGCATCAGGATAATTTTAATAGAAAAGAGGAGACAATGAAACTTAGTGATATATGAACAGTATCTCTGCAGAATCGCTAGACAATTTTATCCTTGACAAGACGACAATCGATAGTTAAATTTTATCTTTGACAAGGACTATCTCTGCTCATCACGTGTTACTTCGACCACGCCACTTTCCTACAGTATATATGTCGCTCTCGGACGTCCGACCAGGCAGTCGGCAAGACTCAGCGGAGGAGCGCCTCTGAAGATGTCCAGCGCAGTCCTGGACGAAACGTCAGGAACGGAAGAGTTTCTGGGATCACGACCTCACATCCCGCAAGGTTTACCGGTCATCCCGTTATGAAAGCCTTCATGCTATAATACGAGGGTAATCCCAAAAGTAAGGTATATTTTTTTTATAAGTACGTAGACCTGTTTATTTCTACAATGGTTTACATCAGTTTACAGCTTGAACATTTAGCTATTTTTTGACATAATCACCATTTCTGTCGATGCATTTTTGTAGACGCAGTGGCAATTTTTGTATTTCCATGTCATACTAGCTCGCCGCCATGCTGTTCAGAAAGTTATGAGGCTCTTCTTTCACCTCGTCGTCGGAGCTAAATCGCTTTCCGGCCAAATGTTTTTTTTAACTTAGGGAACAGGTGATAGTCACTGGGCGCAAAGTCAGGACTATAGGGTACGTGGGTGATTATGTTCCACTGAAATTGTTGCAGGAGTGCAACGGTTTGACGAGCGATGTATGGGCGAGCGTTGTCATGGAGAATGTGTACGCCCTTGCTCAACGTTCCTCTTCTCCGTTTCTGAACTGCCCGTTTGAGTTTTTTCAGAGTCTCACAGTACCTGTCAGCGTTAAGTGTGGTCCCAGTGGACATAAGTCGACCAACAATACCAAAAAACGGTTGTCGTGACTTTACCGGCAGACTGTGTTTGTTTGAATTTCCGCGGCTTTGGTGAAGAAGGATGTCGCCACTGGCGTGATCCTTGCTTGGTCTCAGATGTAAAGTGGTATGCCCAGGTTTCGTCACCCGTGACAATTGAGTCCAGGAAGTTGTCCTGTTCGGCTGCAAGGCGGTGAAGAAATGCGCGGGAAGCATCAGCTCATTGCCACATGTAATCCTCAGTCAGCATGCGTGGCACCCATCTTGCGCACACCTTCCGGTAGTTCAATGTTTCCGTTAAAATTCTTTGAGCGGTGCTTCGGGAAACCTCAGGAGCCAACGTGCAGAGATCATCCAGGGTGATCCACCGATCTTCACACATGCTTTGCTCAACCTTCACACTGTCTCCTCAGAAATTGACGGTCTCCCGCTTCTTTGTTCGTCGTAAATTTCGGTCCGACCAGCTGCAAACTCTCTGCACCACTTACGAACATTTTTGACATCCGTGCACGACTCACCGTATACTTCCGTCAATTGGCGATGGATGTCAATCGCCGCAGTGTCCTTTGCGTTCAAAAACCGATTAACTGCTCGTAATTCGCACTTAGCGGTAACATGCAACGTGAGCTCCATTCTCAACGGCTGCCAAGCCAAGACTGAGCGCCTCAGCGCGGCGTGCGCATGTTTACACATAGCGCGTGATGCGCTCTTCATAACAGTGTCACAAACTGCCACACAAATAGAGTTCTGAACTCATAAAAAAATAGGAGACTTTACTTTTGGGATTACCCTCGTACCAAGAAGAAATCCGTGTGGTTTCAACGCTGGGCGTCTCTCTTCCGAGCTCCGAAACAGAGGCACCAAAAGAACTTCTGACCTTCGTCCTTAGTTCCGTGTGTGTCGACACCCCTGTTGTTTGATGCGTCGCCGAACTAGAGGGCGACTTGGAAAGGCGCCCGCAGTTTCACCGTAAGAGAGACATGTTGTAGGCACGTTTGAGCTATATTTGCAACTTCAGCGACTAGCCTTCAGCGACTAGCACTTCAAGTGAAAGTGAGCTGCGTGTTTCGATTGCAAGTTCTGGGTTTTCATTCTTTATTACTGGAGTTGGGATTTTGTGCAGTTCGACCGCCACCTGTGCACAAAGGGAAGACACCACATGTAGAGTGCTTGTTAATGACTGGGACAAATAGTTCCATGTAGCATGAACCACAGTTCATATATTTTTCAGATATCACAGGAATTAGGTAAATTATCAAATTTGGTTGGAAAGCTGCGACTTATGTCGCTTCGTAGCACGACCTTTTACTCTCATGTGACTAAATCACGATAGAGGAAATGTTATCCCTTTCTGTCACTATGTTGCATTATCTGTTTTATTAATTATATTAATATTATATTTGCGTTAGTTCCCAGCTTTTGCGACATTACTTTTGCGATCGCTTGCTCTAGTGTTTCCTTAAGGTTATATTTAACCCTGGTTCCTCCAAATGAGGGTCCTTATAGATTATATCCGACGTTAGGTCATGTATTTCAATCATAGTAATAGATTCACAGTTTTAATCAGAGTTGTCCATCGAATTTCTCTCCTCGCCATGTGTACCACACATACTCTAAATGTTCCCCGTAAAGCAGCAACCGAGCCATATGACCAGGGTTTAACAACGACGCTATTTAATATTATGATCTTGATAGAGTCTGAAAAGTTTCCAGACTGCCGACATTGCACGCCGGTTGTCTAAGAGTGAGACTTGAATTACACTTAGCCGGCCCCGGTGGCCGAGCAGTTCTAGGCGCTTCAGTCCGGAACCGTGCGACTGCTGCGGTTGCAGGTTCGAATCCTGACTCGGGTATGGATGTGTGTGATGTCCTTAGGTTAGTTAGGTTTAAGTAGTGCTAAGTTTTAGGGGACTGATGAGCCATGGCTCAGAGCCATTTGAACCATTTGAATTACACTTATTACCTGGTTCCTAATTTCGATAACCCAGGACAAGTAACAAAAGTGCGTGATAAAAGCCGCTTGCGTTACTACACACTCATTGTAACAGGCAGTCCTCGCAGGTTGTTTACATTATGTAGAGCGACATCAGAGTCAAATTGGTATACCTGAAATAGTTAAGTCTGATTTCCATTTATCATGCCATATTATAGAGCAGCAACCTTGCCCTCTGAGGTTCCTGACAAGTTTTTAACAAAAGATTCTGGTAGGAGTAGTAACCCTGGAAGTTTACCTAAATACCGTCGCCATAATGCACATCAAATGCGTGAGACAGCAAGTTATTAATAAAACGTAAGTTGGATTTCCTGTTTTAAATTATTGTAACAAATTTATGGCTGGAAGCATTTGCTAGATCGTATGTGACGGTGCATGCTTCAGTTCACTTCATCCTTATTTTCCATGAATGAGCAAATCAAGGTTTATCAGTGTTGTTAGTGAAAGCATCATTTTGTTTTTTGTTTTGTCCTGTCTGGTATGAATATTTAATATTTCCACTGAAATTGTTAGAATTTTTTTTAGCTGGATCTATTTTAATATTTCAGTCGGTGATTTTTTATTCATGCATTCATTATCAGTACAGTGGTAACACGTACAATTTCTCACTGCTCTATAACTAATTTCACATCAAGAGTAAAATAGCCGTCGTAATTCAGAAGTTAGGCTTTCCATACACCGAAGATATTATTTAAACGTGTCTCACAATCAATACAAAAATTTTTATAGACAGTTTGGCTAAGACGGAACCAGAAAGAGAGAATTTATTGTGACGTAATCAAGATTTCCACTGAGCAGCATTATAATTTTACCTGAATTTGGAAACAAAATAGCCGTTTAAAATAGTAAGCCGATGTCCTGCATCTACATCTTCATTCACACTCTTCAGTTTTTTCAGCATTTATGTCACTCTCTCCGATGGGTCTAGCTTTGGTGCTACCCTTCCAAGCTGTTACACCCGTGTATTTGTATGAGTTAAATAATTCTAGCTGTGACTCATTCATATTGTAGTTATTAAATTGTACGTTTCTGCGTTTCATCAAGTTCACATTTCTGACCATTTAAACCAAGTTGACAAAGATTGTCAATCTTTGAGCCACTTTAAAATCTTATCGTGATTTGATAGAATATTCGCAACAACTTTTTTACATTTGCTTCATTACCCAGGGCGATTCGCATAAGACGTGACATTCTTTACATATCGTGAACGGTTCAAGGTATCAAAACGAGCTTTTCGGCAAATAACAGTAGGCAGAACGGGTTCGCAACTCCGTTATACGCTTAATACTCTGAACTGTTGTATCAGTCGAGGTACTGAAGCAAAGGGGAAAATGATACACTGTTATTTAACCATCGTAAATTTTGCTAGGCCATATTTTATTCAAAGAAGTCATAATCTATAGTTTATTCACTAGTTAACTACTATTGTAAGGTTCAGAACAATTCGACAAAATTCTAATGTGATCCGAAACAGCAACTGATGTACACACTTTTTCAGCCCTCCTACTTCGCACCTTCCTGTGGCCTGATCACGGGAGCGTGCGAAACTGAGACAGGAGTGAACCGAACGATATCCTCGGTACTAGTGGCGAACCTTTGTTGAACACATGAAATATGTTCCAGAGATAGCTCTTCACTGATTTCTATTCGCCATTCCATCATGGTTGGCATCTTTTTCGATTATTAGATTTCACATGCTGCTAGCAGACGTTAGATCAGCGACGTAGCTTCATACAACCTATCGATGTCGAAATAGTTGCCTGTCACACGGGGGCGTCGGAGTCTAAGACTGACTACCTCTGTAAAGGTACATTTCTAAAGTAACCAACAAAAGTTCATTGGTGGCATCGAAGATGTTGCCGAATTGGGAGGTCTTTTAGAGACCATTTGCCGTTTTATTCACGCATGTTTCAAGGTCACAAACCCCCATGATGACGCCACAGGACGGCGCAAAACAGATGGGCTGAAAAAGCTTAAACAACACTTGCTGCTGCAGATCACATTTCAGTTTCGTGGAGTGGTTTTCAGCAGTACCTTGCGGTACGAACCTGTACACCAGAGCGAAAACTGTGGTGACTCCACGCTTCATAGGGATGCGATCACACTCAATGGGACTGCAAGCCCACGATGTTCTTCGAGAAGGATTAAACTGTCTTGGAGGGTGGTTAAGTAGTGTGAAAGGCTGTCAAGAACGTCTTTATACTACTCATCGCCCTTCGAACTGTCGTTTTCGAGCATGAAATGTTTGAGAATCAGCGCCGCCAGGGGGCGGATAGCTTCATTGATGCCTTTTATCTCGGCCCACGAGGGCTTTTCGTGTCCATGCCGAACGGCGGTTGTGTCTGAAATGTTTTCGCCAACCAGCCATAGGAAAACCGCGTGATTTCAAAGCTGGGCGTCATGGTTCTGACCATAGCACAGGTGTCAAAAGTAGGGGTTAAAGGTGGATAAGAAAGGATGTGACAATCTTCCCACCGTGTGATACGTCCATGGTGGCGTTGGGCAGAATTTTGGTGAAATTTCATGCCAATGTGACATCATTAACCCACCTTACTCCTCACATCAACATTTCAGCTCTGGCTCTTTTTTCGCGTGCGTCAATACCTGGCAGGGCACCACGCTTTCGCAAGGTTGTAGGCAACTTTGACCAATTTTTAAAACTGCTTTGCGGCGATGACAGACAATTTCGTGGCTTTGAAGAGTGACACTGAAGTTGTGTTTTATCTATGACGTATGAAATGAGGCCAAGAAAAAAATAAGTTTTTTGTTGGTATCGTAGGCCTAATTTCTTGATGCATAAACGACGGAGCATGGAGTAAGAGTTCCACTTGGCTGCGGCATTAGTCTGTTCAAATCACTTTGTCTTTCAATTTCAGCTCATTTCTGGGGTACTAAAGTGAAAAGTTTTAACGCCAATATTAAGAACCATCATATAGCTGTAACTGCGTTTCATGAGTTTCCGAAATCCGTTGCAAACATATGGCAGTTCTCACATGCACCAAAAAACGATGATTAGAGCGTGGATCAGAAAACGTAAGGCAGATCTGTTGAAGTGACTTCGCCATAGGTCGTTCAGAAGCTCACATAACTTTCCTTTACATTGAGTTAGGTTCGTCTCAAAATCTAACAACATTCAACGAGCTGGAACAAACACCACTTTGTGCGAGGCGACTCGTCAGAAAAGTTCGACCGAAATTGAAACAATGTAAAGGCACAGCAAAAGGACGTCATAAAAGCTGTTAGCTGCATCGGTGACGTCTTTCACTCAAACAAGTTCTTTGTGAGTGAAACGTTTCGCTTGTTTATTACTGGTAGCGAAGGCCAGGCTGCCCCTTTCGGAAGTAGTTCCGTTTTCTTTTGTTTCATATGTCCACATGCAATACAAATGACTCAGAAAACGGCATTACAGATTTTAAATAACTTTCGGTTTCCTGAAGAACATTACTCTTCAACTACATTCAGTCTTTATTACATTAGTATACATTTGAAGAACAAGGTGCAATTCCATTACAAGAAATGCTGTCCTCAGACAGATAAGAAATATAATATTGTGGAGGTTCATCTGTTAACCTCCCCCCCCCCATCTCCCTTCCATCGAAAATGTGGTCACCCACGTCAAGTGCTTTTCAGGTAAGCTCTTTGTCTCGTGACACAACTGTCACTCTACACAATTCTTGATGCTAATATATATTGATGACTTCGTTAATTAGACGCTGATGTAGTGCTCCAAGTTGCAGCCAAACTGTCTTATTAAAGTAATGTACGTAGGTATTTGAACAGAACGGAAGAAAATGGCTAGATATTACAGCAGTAGAAAAGGAATCACTGTATGAATACATGACTGCTTTCATTTGTACGTAAGTAATACATTCAGTAGTGCAGCTAAAGTGATTGCTATTATCCTTTAGAAGCTCACTTAATTTCTTACTCTGAAGTATTTGAACCTAAACAATATACATCATACCACCACACAAATACTAGTGCTCTAATTTAACTGGGTGTTAGGTATTTTGAGGTATATGGAACAATGTCAGTCAGCCTTTGACTGGGTGCTTTAGGAAGTGCACATCATTCCCTTTGGGTGAGGTATCGTAGCTGACTTATTTGTGGCTTCCATCCTGCATATGTGACATGACAGGCAGTGTTATTGTACGTATAGCTGCAAAACACCACTGGACTAGGCGTTTAGCAGTAACAACTCTGGCTGATTATCATCACTTACGTTGATGAGCAAAGCACTGAGTGAAATTCGCAAATGTATGTCTCCCATAATGCAAGCAAGTGTCTTACAGTGTGACCATCATCAAGTTTCCTGTATGCACCGTCATTCTGAAACGTTCACCCTTGGTGTGTCCTTACGTTTTGTATACCGTCTCAAACTCTTAGTCCCTCCTATAAAATTATTTCTTAGCAACTGATTTCTCTCTTCTGCACCACTCTCTATTTACACACTAGAGACCATACACCTGACAAAAAGCGTTTCGTGTAAACATTCCACAGTTATACTTAGTTTGGCAAAGTTTCTCCTAGAACCTTTAAATTCAGTTTTCTGTTGGGTAGTAATAATTATTTCACTTCAGTCAGATGTGTGGCTTGTATATCGCACTCGATCAACACTGAAAAGCCGACCAAACAAATGAGACCCCTGTACTGTAACTTTAGAAATAGTCCTGTACCCTTGTCTTGGGTACCTCTGTTCGACAAGATAAACTTTTCCCCTGTGTGGACCTTACCATGTATAGGCAGATAAAATATTATTAATATATTTAGTACAGCTTATAATAAGTAACTGAAAAAATGTGACGTACAACTCCACAAAACTTGCAACGAAAACAGTTACAACATGCTGGCAATACAATTGCTTCTGGTGTGACAGCCATTTGTAACTGTAGCGTGTCATCATAAAAGCGTACGTACAGGCTGACACTTATTGAACTTTATGAAATGAAATCGTCATAACTTCTGAACCGTTTGCGTTAATACGTTCAAACTGCTCTGTCGGCCGCGGTGCTTGATGAGAATTAGTAAGTGCATGCGCATTAGCGACGAAGCCCACTTTCATTCGGATGGATTGGTGGTGGGTGTGAAATCTTAAGGGACCAGACAGCTGAGGTCATGGGTACCTAGACTTACACACTACTGAAATTAATTTAAACTAACTTACGGTATAAACGACACAAACACCCATGCCCGAAGGAAGACTCGAACCTCCGTGACATGGAAACTCAAACCACGCGGCCACTCCGCGCGGCCGGATGGGTTGGTCAATAAGCAAAATTGGTGCATTTGGAGGACTGAGAATCCGCATTTCACGATCGAGAAGTCTCTTAAATCTCAATGCATGACAGTGTGGTGTGCAATGTCCAGTCACGAGATAATCAGAGCGATATTCCTTGATGGCACAGTGACTACCGAACGTTACGTGAAGGTTTCGGAAGATGATTTCATCTCCATTATCTAAAGTGACCGTGATCTCGACAAGATATGGCTTATGAAAGACGGAGGTCGACCCCATCGAAGCAGGAGAGTGTTTGATGTCCTGGAGGAGTACTTTGGGCACCGCATTCCCGCTCTGGGGTACCCAGAAGCCACTGGCATGGGTCTCGACTGGCCGCCGTATTCTGCGGATAGGAACAAGTGCGATTCCCTTTTGTGGGGTTACATTAAAGACAGGGTATACAGCAATAACTCCGAAACAATTGCTGATCTGAAATCAGCCATTCAGGAAGTCATCGACAGCATCGATGTTCCGACACTTCAGTGGGTCAAGCAGTACTTCACAATTCGTCTGCCCCACATCATCGCCAGTGATGGCAGGCATACTGAACACGTCATAACCTAAATCCGAATATCTGTAGTGACGTTCACACTTTGAATAAAGTGTGTGCACACCGTAGTTTGGAGCTAATTTACATTTTTTTCATACAGTTCAATAATTGTCACCCTGTGTGTCTACGCTAACATTAAGGACAATCTGGATTAGCATGTACACAGCAATACAGTTAAAGGACCACCCTTTTGATATACCGAAATTATTTCCCAATTCGACGTATAAGTTTGAAATTTGTCTCAAAGTTGCCTACAACCCTCCTCTGTAATGCTCCGAAACGTCATCCAAGATCTCGACACGTGCGAGGTGTAAGGAGAGTTAATGATTTCACATTGTACAAAAATTTCGCCACAATTCTGTCCAACGATTCCACGATGGAGATCAGAAGCGCCACACTCAGCGCTGAAATCAAGCGGTTATCTCGCGCCTGGCCGAGGAAGTTTCAGACACACCGCCTCTCATTGACACGAAAAGGCCCAGGGGGTGACGCGAAGGGCGTCTGTGAAACCACCCCTTCCCTTAAGCCGCTCATTTGCACACATTTTGCCGCCTAAAACGGCAGTTCGAAGTGCGATAAGCAACACGACGACGTTCTTGACAATATTTGACGCTGTTGACACCACGTGGACGCTTCAACTCTTCTCTAAGAACATCGTGGGCTAGCAACCCAACTGAACATGATCGCACCCCTGCGGACGCAGTGCTACAGAAATTTTTGCTCTAATGTACAATGTGGAACCACAAGGGACCCGTTTAAAACCATTCGACGAAATCAGAACGGCGTCCGAAGCAGGAAAGTGTGCTAATTATTACGTCTGAAATATTTTCCTTGGCCACATACAAGAAATCAGCGTGATTTCGACGCTTGGAGTCGCGATTCTAACCTCAATCGCTGAGGCGTCAAAGAATGGGTAAAATGTTGGTAACAGGGACTGCGACGACCTTCTCATAGTGTGACACGTCTGTGACGGCGTTGGGCAGAACTGTGGTGAATTTGGTGCCAATATGACAGCATTAACCCACCTTACACCTCACATGAGCTTCTGTCGTCTGGATTCCTTTGCTGATGTGTCGCCATCTCGCGATTTGAAGCACCAACGAGCGCGAGGATGACGTCGCAGGGCGCCAAAGGAAGGCTGTTGGTACCTTCGAGCTAATAAACTTATTTACAATGGGATATAATTACGTGGTTTCGAAAAAATGATAATTTAATTCTGTTGCACAGTGTGCGTTGATCGATGGAATATGGTACTTTTACTACAGTTGTTCGTATTTGTATTTCTGTACTGTGTTGTTTGTTTGCAATGTGATACTAGTCCGTCAGACAGAGATACAAAGAGAAATGCCTCCCCCTAGAAACACCTTCTCCCCAGTTGTCAAAGTGTACATCACTTAAATTCATCAATGAGTATTTTTTGAGAGTACTAGTGTTTAGAGTATGTGTGTATCTTAGAACTGATCAATGTTTTGTGAATGTCTCTCATATGAAACAGCATTAATGGCTTACTGAAGTGTGAAGAGGTAAAAGTATTCAAAAGTATTTAAAAGTTTTAGTTACATTTAATTATACGTTAGCACATCAGATGGGCAAGCTGGTTCAAAATTTCGTTAATTTCTACACTAACTGTACCGCAAAGTGCAAAGAATAAGCTTGCAGCATTACGATAATACTACAAACGATTCACCCAAAAAAGGCTAGAATCTTTGGAATAGCCTGTCATCAGTTCCAATATGATAGCCATTCCTGTCTGGTTCAGTAGACGATTCATGTGTTAACTAGTTAATAGTAAAAAAATGTAAAAAAGTTAAAATTTAAAGAATAGTTATTTGATTGCAAGTCGTGGGAGCGCTCAACATCATGCAGAAATACACTCAAGAGCCAAAGAAATTGGTATAGGTATGCGTATTCAATAAACAGGCAGAAAGCTGTGCTGCGACAACGCCTACATTAGACAACAAGTGTCTAACGCAGTTGTTAGATCGGTTACCGCTTCTACAATGGCAGGTTATCAAGACTTAAGTGCGTTTGAATGTGGTGTACAGTGAATATCAAGAATCCAGTAAAACATCAAATCCCCGACATCGCTCCGGCCGCAAAAAGATCCTGCAAGAACGGCACCAACCATGACTGAAGAGAACCTTTCAACGTGACAGAAGTGCAACCCTTCCGAAAATTGCTGCAGATTTCAATACTGGGCCATCAACAAGTGTCAGGGTGAGAATCATTCAACGAAACATCATCGATATGGACTTTCAGAGCCGAAGCCTCACTCGTGTGCCCTTGATGACTGCGAGACACAAAGCTTTCCGCCTCGATTGGGTCCGTCAACACCGACATTGGTCTGTTCGGGACGGGAAACATGTTGCCTGGTCGGGCGAGTCTCGTTTCAAATTAAATAGAGCGGATGGACGTGTATGAGTATGGAGACAACCTCACGAATCCATGGACCCTGCTTGTCAGCAGGGGACTGTTGAAGCTGGTTGAGGTTCTGTAGTGCTGTGGGGCTTATGCATTTGGAGTGATTTGGGACCCCTGATACGACTCTGAGAAGTGACGCGTACGTAAGCATCCTCTCTGATCATCTGCATCCATTCATGTCCATTATGCATTCCAACGGACTTGGTCAATTCCAGCAGGACAAGGAGACACCCCACACGTCCAGAATTGCCACAGAGTGGCTCTACGAACATTCTTCTGAGTTTTAACACTTCCGCTTTCCACCAAAGTCCACAGACTTTAACATTATTGAGCATATCTACGATGCCTTGCAACGTACTGGTCAGAAGAGATCTCCACCCGCTCTACTCTTACGGATTTATGGACAGCCGTGCAGGATTTATGGTGTCAGTTCCCTCCAGCACTACTTCAGACATTCGTGGAGTCCATGTCACGTCTTGTTGCGGCACTTCTTCATGCCCTCGGGGCCCTACACGGTATTAAGCAGGTGTACCAGTTTCTTTGGCTCTTCAGTGAACAAACTACGTTACTGCTTGTTATTGGCACATTTCTGAGGCTCGTAAATCTGTCTTTCTTAGGTTGCTTCCGCCATTTAGTTACTTGTAATTTTATGCTGTCGATAAATTGTCAAAAATTTTCCACTGAGTCTCACATGTAAAGCAGTGATAATAGTTGAGAAAGCCTCAAAGAAGAAAAAGGATTGAGGTAAGTTTTGTGAAAAATAACAGATTTTGAATGCGAAAGTTCTTTATTGTACACGTGCAGATAGACGAAGAGAGTGTGGTACGGAAGTCATAAAAAAGTTTCACCAAATATTCTGTGGAAATTACAAAAATGAGCATTCTAATACATTGCCACAGGCAGCTGCAATAAATGTGACGCTTTACAAAGCTCCAAAATAATTAAGCATCCATAATTGCTCCTTCTGCAGCAGGTCTTTATGAGTGAACCAATGACAAATTTTTTGTTTTGGTAGCGGTAACTGTGTTCTAGTTTAGCGTAAAAAAGGAGGTTGAAGTCTAGTTACGTGATAACAGGTCCTGTTAGTGCTGTGGAATCTGGTCAATAGAAAAATATAAAATTAATTGCCTTGTGTTCTCCTCAGATTTATACAATCTATATTTGCGAATGTCTTAAGGTACCTTTACACTATACGAAAGTGCTCGCGAAATAAACGTGCGAGGCTATTTCGCGAGACAGCTGTTTAACCTTTTTCATTTACGAAGGGCGAAAACGATATGCGAAACAGGTATACAAACGGTGAAAGGTCCATTTGGGTGACACAGCCATTTCAACATGGCCTTTTGTAATCCCGTAAGTTGCATGCCCATGCGCCCTCACAGATTCAGCAATCGTTTTACTTATTTATTTTTCAATTTTAGATTTCCGTGTTGGTTCAGTGCAAATGGCATAGATGCTTAAGCGCCCAAAACGGAAAGAACAAAAGACGGAACACTGGATGCTGAAGAATCATCATTCCATCCTCGCATCGTCCCTTCTTGCCCGGTTGTGTTCTGCTCTTTCTTAGATGTCCAACATATGCGAGTCGGTTTTATGGTCTTGGATGACGTGGAGGGTTTCCCCGAGGTGGCTGTCTCGGGGGCAACAAGTAATGGCGTTGATACTATGCAAAACGAAAGAAGCAAGGCATTCTGATACGGACCAATGGATCGAATGGGGTTTGTATGGGCGAGAAGTAGGCTCTCATAGCACAGTGGGGACGACTTTAATGCTTCACGAAATTTGCCCGTCTAAACTGTTCACGAGGCTGTTTCGCTGAATGAAAACGTACCTTTACATATTTCGTACTTCGTTTTCTTAGAGTTAATTGTTTTCAGTAGATTCGATTTTGTACTTGTAGTGTATTATTTGGTGGAACTTCATTTAAGTTTGCCTGTAGATGCAGGATAATATTCTAAGTGTAGGCATAGGCGTCTAGTGAGTACGGTCCTGTTGGTACTGCTGAGGATCCTGGAGCAGCTGTGTGCAGCAGGCACTGAAGGCGGGCGACTAGTGCTGTCGGCGACGGGCTGCGCCGTGATGCTTGGAGGCGCCATGCTTGCTATGGCGACCAGACTTTGTTGCCTGGTGACGCGTGCCGGAGCGCCGCCGCTCTGACTTGCTGCTCGTCTCGCACTCTCCGAGACAAGTGGAACTTTTGTTGCTCCGGATCACCTTCCGGCCGTTGAGCGGCTGCGTGGTGCGGAAGTTGTTCACCAAGGGACCGTTTGTCGACTGGAGAGTCCGGAACACCTCCAACTGTGGACACGTAAGACAACGGTTCTCACCACATTCACTATTAAGCACGAAGTGCCCGAATTACACTGCTGGTTCTTCAATTTGGAACACCAGGGAAGTACAAAACGAAATTTTACGTATTGTGCGTCTGGTTCGAAGAATGCACGATGTAACCAAGTTTGCACACCCTCGGTTCATTGGACCCAGAGACAGCTTTAACTTTCAACCGGTGTACGAAAGACATAAAACTGAGCCCCCACTCAGGTATGCTCTCATCCAACATTCAGTAACACGAGACACTATTAGAAATTAGTTTTAATATTTCTAAGTGGTACTTTTATACTCATGTGACAGAAGTCATGGGATAGCGATATGCACATATAGAGATGACGGTAGAGTCACGTACACAAGCTATAAAAGAGCAATGCACCAGCGGATCCGTCATTTGTCACGAGCGGTTCTAGGCGCTTCAGTCCGGAACCGCGGGACTGCTACGGTCACAGGTTCGAATCCTGCCTCGGGCATGGATGTGTGTGATGTCCTTAGGTTAGATAGGTTTAAGTAGTTCTAAGTTCTAGAGGACTGATGACCTCAGATGTTAAGCCACATAGTGCTCAGAGCCATTTGAAGAGTCATTTGTACTCAGGTGATCCATGTGAAAAGGTTTACGATGTGATTATGGCCGCACGATGGGAACTGACAGACTTTCAACGCGGAATGGTAGTTGGAGCCAGACGCATGGGACAGTCGACTTCGGGAATTTTTAAGGATTCTAATATTCCTGTACCCACAGTGTCAAGAACATCACGGGAATACCATGTTTCAGGCATTACCTCTCATCGCCGACAACGCAGTAGCCGACGGATTTCATTTAACGATCAAGAACAGCGGCATTTGTACAGGATTGTCAGTGCTTAAACCAGCAACACTGCGTGAAATAACTACAGAAATCATTCAGGGACGTACTATGAACCTATTCGCTAGGACAGTTCTACGAAATTTGGTTTTAATTGGCTGTGGCAGCAGACGACCATGGCGTGTGTCTTTGCTAACAGTACGACGTCGTCTGCAGCGGCTCTCCTGGGACCGTGACCAAATCAGATGGACCGTGGCCTGAGTCCCGGTATAAGTCGTTAAGAGTTGATGGTAAAGTTCGAATGGGGCGCACACCTCACGGAGTCATGGACCTTAGTTGTCAACAAGGCACTGTGCCAGTTGGTTGTGACTCCATAATGGTATGGGCTGCGTTTACATGAAATGGGCTGGGTTCTGGTCATGTTAGGCCACCTCATTTTTAGCCATCCATGGACTTTATGTTCCCAAGAAAATATGGAATTTTTGGTTGAGAATGGCCAAGCCATGGGTCACAATTGTTTGGGATTGGTTTGAAGAACATTCTGGACAGTTCGAGTGAATGATTTGCCCACCCAGATAGCCCGACATGAATCCCATCGGAAATTTATGGGACATAATCGAGTTCATGCACAAAATCCTACACCGGCAACGCATTCTTATTTACGGACGAGTATACAGGGTGAAGAAAAATTGTGTCACGAAATTTTAACCCTGGATAGCTGATGTCAGTACGAAACAGAGTTACTAATGTCGTGTAGGTCGACAACGGACCATTTTTAAACTAAGGAAACTTGGCACCACGCGCTCCGATTGTCTATGGGATCACCCTATTGCCGTTTGCCGGTTGAGGGGCAGTGCTATTGTTGTCGGTTCCCACATACAAACGTCCCTCGCTCTGTCACTGCCGCCGGCCGCTGGTGGCCGAGCGGTTCTGGCGCTACAGTCTGGAAACGCGCGACCGCTACGGTCGCAGGTTCGAATCCTGCCTAGGGCATGGATGTGTGTGATGTCTTTAGGGTAGTTAGGTTTAAGTAGTTCTAAGTTCTAGGGGACTAATGACCTCAGCAGTTGAGTCCCATAGTGCTCAGAGCCATTTGAACCATCTGTCACTGCCGCCACGTGATACGCACACGTGTCGAATAAGTCTTGCTGTTTGTCCCCACCTCAAGCCAGAGGCATTCACACATAAGCTTCGTTTCGGAGCACAAATACGTCACCTGCGATTTAGTCATACAGTAAGCATGGCGGAACAGTATATTCGTTTGAAGAACAACGAGATATGGTTTTTGTTTGTGGACTAGCCGACGGTAATGCGCATGAAGATCGACGGTTGTATGAGGAACGGTACCCAGCAAGACGCCACCCACAGCCGCAAACGTTTACAGCAATTCACCGGCGACTTGGCGAAACAGGCTCGTTAGCGGGATGTCATGGTGATGCTGGAAGACCTCGAACACGACGGCATGCTACATTTGAAGAGACCTCGAGCACTACGAGGAAGCACCTACGACAAGTATTCAAGAACTCATCGGTTAGTCTGGGAGGTTTTCAAGGACGACGGGCAACATCTATTCAGTTTCCAGTCTGCCCAAGGCCTAAATCTTGTGGTGGACTATGAACATGGGCTAAGGTTTTGCCGGTGGTTTCTGCTACGTGTTGCGCGAGATCCGACTTCCCCGCCATTGTGATGTTTACCGACGAGTGCACCTTCCATAGAGATGGCCTTCACAACACTCGAAACGTTCATTACTCGGCAAGATGAAAACATCACGTCACATACTTTCACGGACACCAGGAACGATTTTCGTTTAACATTTGGACAGGCGTTGTGTGTCACCATCTGATTGGAGCGGTCCGTCTACCTCCTCGACTTATCGGGGCAAATTACCTTCACTTTTTGCAAGAAACTCTACCTGGCCTGCTGGAAGATGTTCCCGTGGACATATGGCTACGCATGTGGTTGCATCATCATGGTGCTCCCGCACGTAACAGTCGTGTTGTGCGCAGATATTAAATGAACTCTTAGACGGCCGGCTACTTGGCAGAGGTGCTCGTAGGACGATCACGGACCTCACGCCACCAGACTTTTTCCTGTGGCGATTCTTCAAGGTTCTAGTCCACCCACCCGGACGTGACCCACCAAGGAACGAAGAGGAATTAATGGATCGCATTCATCATGCGTCAATCACATCAGTTCAATGCCAGGAATCTCTGAAAGAGTTCGGGAAAACACCGTTTGACGTTACCAAGCTTGTGTCGCGTCAGAGGGTCGCCAGTTCGAGAACCTGCTTTAAGTAAACAATGTCCTAGCTTCAAAAAACGCCCTTTTCAGGGCGGACAAAATTTGTAAAAGAGGAGTTGACGGGTTTGTTCCCGGCACGTCTTATCATGAAACTACAATGGATGTGTCGGGACCCGGGCAGATTCGCTCCCAGGCCCCTAGAGTGGAAGGCTGGAGCGCTACCAACGAGCATGCGGTCCTCCTTGGATACATCGTGATATCCGGCAGGCAGAGCATTTGCGGCCATGCGTTGTCCAGAGCATCGGGCAACAGGACAATCCCGCGGCTAATCAGGGCGCGTGATGCCAAGTTTCCGTAGTTTAAAAATTGTGCGTTGTAGACCTAATTTTGATTCCTACTGGCATCCGCTACCCAGGGTTAAAATTTCACGACACAATGTTTCTCCACCCTGTAGAGACAGAATGGCTATATTTATGCTGGGGACTTGTTGAGTCCATGCCACGTCGAGATGCGGCCTGGGCTGTGCCAAAGGGGATCTGACACTATATTAGCAGGTATGCCATGACCTTTGTCACCTCAGTGTGTTTTCTGAGCTCACATATAACACACTTTTACATAACCTGTGTCCGATGGACCCACTGGTTCACGTTGTGGTGTCGTTAAATCAGATTGGGCTGTAATCAGTAACATTTCGTTGGAATTCAGAGAATATTTCATTGGAACACATACTCATTTTTGTGACTGCAGAAAAAACATTGTTATAACTTGCAGCTTAATTAACTGTCAGACAGCTTACTACTCTGTTGTGTAAGAGAGCAAAATATTGAGCTAGGTAGTTTCCAGTGTGTGAAGCAGTATAGAAATGTTGTACGTGATTGACATTCGATACTCGTTCATTTGAAAAACGAAACAATAACATCAACAGCAGTTATATTCCTACAGTCCATAGGAGAAGAGGCATTATTTATTCATATTATTCTTATTCAGATAGAATGCCTGAATCTACATCTAAAAAACCAAGAAGGAGAGAAGACAGCATATGTTTTTGAAGCCCAAATCTTAAATCAGTTGTTACTCGGTGGAGGGCTAAGGATGACGATTTCCTTCCAGATGTAAGTACTGCTTCGGATGAAATCCGTGAAGTTCTTTGTAAGGCAGCGGCATGCAACTCTTCAGATGAAGAGCAAAATAGTGGTGGTTGTGGAGGTGATGGAGATGGTGATGAACATAATAGTGCCTTTAGACAAATCATCGATGAAACTACCAACATACTTGTTGTTCCAAATGGAGTAAAAGACCTCTAATGCAACATAAAATGTCTGCACGCAATCTAGTGAAATTTATACCAGGACCAGCGAAGGGTATCATCACTCACACACTCAAAGATATTTAGGATCCTTTAGGCACTGCGGATGAAATTGTGAGCTGCACAAACTTAGAGACAAGAATAGTGTGTGTACCAAAATGATAAACTGGTATGACTTAACTAGAGAAGAAGTGTAATCCTTCTGGGGAATTTTGTGTCGTAGTCGAGAAGGTAAGTTCTGACATTTTACAATCAGAGAACATTTTTTTTTGCAATTCGTCACATAGGGCTACCATGTCCATGAGCCGGTTAGAGGCAATAAGAGGATTCATTAGTTTTCGTAGGTACAAGAGATGCTAAGTTACAAACCGATAAGCTTGCTGCTGTATTGTATGAATGGGAAATACTTATGGGACAGAGCAGGAAAGAATTGAGACTCAAAATTAATTTTATAGTCGGAAGACAACTAGTTCCATTTACGAGCTGTTGTGGATTTGTACAATATATGTCAAATGAGCGCGGAACGTTGTACCATTGATGGGACTGTATATGAAGGAGGACAACCAGACGAGTCACCTCTGCAATATTTAGGCCTTACCACAGTGAAGAACCTTCGAAGCAATATTATTGGAGCAGCCGGAAATGTTGCTATAGATAATTATTTTATAGGCGTACCATTGGCAGAACAACTCTTGAGTAGAATCCTAACTCTTATGATGACATTGAGGATGAATAAAAGAAAAATTCCAAAAGTGATGACACTAAATAGTCTAAGATAAAGTCTATTTCCATTCACAACAACAGATATTCAAGTGCACAGAGGACAATAGGGTACGAGCGTAAGTAGATGTATATGTAACATTATCTGTCAGACTACCAGAGATGTAAATTTGTTCCAATAGACTGTTGTTCTGTGACATTTTCAGATTAAATATGACAACTGTGTTCTTCGCATGCCACTCTTAAAACCTTCTTCTCCCTGGCCCCTCTTCCCTCTTCTTTCCCCTCCCCTCCCCCCACCATTCATCTGGAGCTATCAGCAATATATATATAGTTGGAACACGAAATTTCGTGCATTGGAAGAGCAGGTGTACGGATTGGGCAGTGTCTTGAAAGGAGGATATAAGACGAACAACAACAAAAGCAAAACGAGGATAATGGAATGTAGTCGAATTAAACGGGGTGATACTGAGAGAATTAGATTAGGAAATGAGTTTTGCTATTTGGGAAGCAAAATATGATGGTCGAAGTAGAGAGGCTGTAAAAAGTAGATGGCAATGGCAAGAAAGGCGTTCCTGAGCAAGAGAGGTTTGTTAACATCGACTATAGATTTAAGTGTGACAATAAGAGAATAGCTTTTGAGATGTGGTGCTGCAGAAGAATACTGAAGACTAAATGGGTAGATCATGTAACTAATGAGGAGGGGATAAAATTTTCTCGGGCTTCCAGCCGCGTCCAGTGGTTTAAAATACACGAGCTTTCGGCCAATTTCTCCTCGGCCATTGTCAATGGTGAGGAGAATTCCACTGGAAGCCCGAGAAATTTTATCAGTAAATATCGTCACGAAACAATGCATTCGTATGATGAGGAGGTACTGAACAAAATTGGGGAGAAGAGAAATTTGTGGTACAGCCTGAGTAGAAGAAGGCATCGATTGGTAGTACACATTCTGAGCCCGCCGCGGTGGCCGAGCGGTTCTAAGCGCTTCAGTGCAGAATCGCGCGACTGCTACGGTCGCAGGTTCGGATCCTGCCTCTGGCATGGATGTGTGTGATGTCCTTAGGTTAGTTAGGTTTAAATAGTTCTAAGTTCTAGGGGACTGATGACCTCAGACGTTAAGTCCCATAGTGCTCAGAGCCATTTGAACCATTTTTGAACACATTCTGAGGCATCAAGGGTCACCAATGTAGTACTGACGGAAGCGTGGGCAATGAAAATCGTAGAGGGAGACCAGGAGATGAATACAATAAGCAGATTCAGAAGGACGCAGGTTGCAGTAATTACTCTGAGACGAAGACGCCTGCACAGGATAGAGTAGCATGGAGAGCTGCATCACGCCAGTCTTTGGACTCAAGACCACAACAACAACAATGCATTGGAGCTTCAAAGAAGTCATACAGCTATTGAGAAATGACTTTATCACTCAGATAGCTCACTTGACACGTTTCGGATTTATTTCCATCATAACATATCCTAGTGCACAGAGGGTCACAGGATACAAGAATTACTAGACGCAATTGTAATAAAAAGTGACACAATGCTCATGTTGGTCATCTTAAGTTCCATATAGAGACCACCAAAGCCTGTCGTATCCTGCGACATTCTGTGTAATTGGATATCTGATGATGGAAATAAATTCGAATAGCGTCAAGTGATCAATCTGAGTAACAAAGTCATATTTCACCGATTGTATGACTTTTTTGAAGAGACCTATTCGGCCCCAATACGGTACTACACCATAATATAAAAAATGGTGTTTTATGGGACAGGGTCTCCTTATCCACCTTCTTCTGAGCTGGGGACAGCGACCAGTCCCACATGAGACATTTCCGAGACCATCCCGGCACTATCTGAAGCGTGCTTGTCTCCCTCCACTGTCCCCGCGATGGAAGGTTCCATGACACTTTTGATGTAAACAACATCAACGATTGTCGCTTTCACGGCGTTTGGTGTGAGCGGGACTGAACGTTGTTATTTCTCTCTTGCTAGAGTGGTGATTACCTGTTTGAATACTTTTGACAAGCCTGGAAACTGCTGGGTTATGAGGTAGCACAGGTGGCAGTTAGCAACCTTGTATCTACAGCGGGCCTGATGCAACACTGTTTCTGAAAAACTCGATGTCAACAACATGGGCCCATCGCTTAAATGAAGACTCCACCCTGAAACTTCAGTTTTTTTTCTCAAAGCAATTTTAATGGCTATTTCACTTCTTTGGAGTGTTTACTCTTACATCCCAAAATTGCTTGGCTTTATTGGAATTGCATGTACGTCTAAGAAATATTTGAAATATGAACTGCGCGAAAGAGCCATGCCACAATGGCAGCTACCAAAGTGGCCAACACAGTACCTGTCTATCAGAGACTTGCGTCTGATGCACTACTGGCAAGATGCACTGCTGGCAAGAAACAAAATCGGATTGCAAGTTTGTACAGTGTCATCTTGGGTCTTAAAACTGTTTCTCAGTTCAATATGCACTTTATCACTTCCCAGAAGAAGATCTCCTTATCTAAAGATCGACTGAACAAGCAGTCCTCAATATGCTCCATGTAGAAGAAAGGATACAAGAAAAAGTCTACCTTGGTCTTGGAATTACAACAAAAAGAAGCCTTACGTGAGAAGGAAGGGAAAACGTGTGGTGCTGGTGAATTGTAATGGGTATGAAGTGTCTTGAAAGCAGGGTATAAGATGAACATCAACAAAAGCAAAACGAGGATAATAGAATGTAGTCGAATTAAGTCGGGTGATGCTGAGGGAATTAGATTACGAAATGAGACACTTAAAGTAGTAAAGGAGTTTTGCTATTTGGGGAGCAAAATAACTGATGATGGTCGAAGTAGAGAGGATATAAAACGTAGACTGGCAATGGCAAGGAAAGCGTTTCTGAAGAATAAAAATTTGTTAACATCGAGTATAGATTTAAATGTCAGGAAGTCGTTTCTGAAAGTATTTGTATGGAGTGTAGCCTTGTATGGAAGTGAAACGTGGACGATAAATAGTTTAGACAAGAAGAGAATAGAAGCTTTCGAAATGTGGTGCTACAGAAGAATGCTGAAGATTAGATGGGTAGATCACATGACTAATGAGGAAGTATTGAACAGAATTGGGGAGAACAGGAGCTTGTGGCACAACTTGACTAGAAGAAGGGATCGGTTGGTAGGACATGTTCCGAGACATCGAGGGATCACCAATTTAGTATTGGAGGACAGCGTGGAGGGTAAAAATCCTAGAGGGAGACAAAGAGATGAATACACTATGCAGATTCAGAAGGATGTAGGCTGCAGTTGGTACTGGGAGATGAAGAAGCTTGCACAGGATAGAGTAGCATGGAGAGCTGCATCAAACCAGTCTCAGGACTGAAGACCACAATAACAACAACATGTGTCTTCTACTAGCATTCATGTTTTACTAAAATTTAGAATCCATTGTCCCATAAGTTTGTTTTTCTACGTTCAGTGCCAACTTTTTAATCATAAATATTAACCAATCTCAACGATATTTTTGTAGGAAGTGGTCTTGAGGTATTTGTATGCTTCTATGCATTAGTATTAGCGACAGTGTAGTTTGTCAATTTCATTATCACATTTACGTACTGATAATTAAAGAAAATTTAAGTTTGAAATTTAGGAAAAATGCTGAATTTTTTCTCGTAAGATGAATGCATAGAATTGCTGAACAGTGTGTGGTGAATGTGCCTAAAGAAACTAAAATGTAAAAATTGAAGACTGAATACAAAAATTTGACTTTCAAACAAACCATTAAAAGTCACATTAAAAATTGGGAACTAAAAAACCAATGAAGCCTGGACTTCTAAGCTTGGGAATTGCTACATATTTATATGATATACACGATTTTAAACAGCGGTTCAAATTGACAAAGTAGAAGGAAATTTAAATTATTGGGTAGAGTCACTCCTTAGGATGGCTCCTGGTTTTGTGCGTGCCGAGCCAGAGGTGCAGTTTTTGGGATGGAATCGCAATCGGAAGGACCCTCAAAACGAGCGTTCAGATCTCTGTTTTCTGTTCATCCGTATCAATTGGCGCTTCTCGCTTCGCTGGTTACTGGCACAATGAGACCAGCGACTCCAGAAGCAGATTGCATCTCCATTGTGTTAACTATCGTGTTATGTCGCTCGTTCCCGCGTGTAATAATGTCCAGTGTACGGCGAAATCTGATAGCGGAGCAGCAACAAAAACCAAACAGGTCTCATTTGAATCAGTAATGCTAGAGCGCTGAATGACCAGCGTTACCTGCGATTCGGAGACGCCATTCAGAGGGGCATAGACGAACCACATGACGGTCTCTGTGCAGGGCGGAGTGGTGAAGCTGCCGTTGTAATAGTAGTAGTCGTCGACGGGGTAGCCGGAGAAGATCTCGTCGTAGGTGAGTTCCTCGTCCGGCTCTGTGGTCTGACCAGGCTTCACAACTTCGGGCAGGGCTCGCACGATTGGAGCCAGCGACGGGTTGTCTTCATCTTGTAGCTGCAACAACGTAGCAAACAATGCAATATGTACAGGGAATACCGATTTTCCTGTTCTTGCTCGTGTAACAACGTGATACATAAGTTACGTACACAAATCTCTGGAGATACTGATTTTCGTCTTCCTGTCCCTGTAACAAAATGGCACACGAATAACGTACAGTATTCTTCATGAATGCGGTAATGGTGTACGTAATTGCTGTGTTACTACTTTAGGTATTTCGAATCCGTCTTTGCAGTTACTAAAAATGCGTATACATGCTACGAAAAAGAAAAAAAAACGTACCACGAAGGAATCATCCGAATAGGATCATACTTGGTAAATGTATTTTACTTGTAAAGGCAAACAAATTATTACAGTTCCAGGAAAAATCGACGATTTCTTCAAGAGAAAGAGCTCCACAAACTGAGCAAGTCGATAACGCGTTAGTCCACCTCTGACTAATATGGAAGCAATTATTCGACTTGGCACCGAGCGAGGTGGCGCAGTGGTTAGACGCTGGACTCGCATTCGGGAGGGCGACGGTTCAATCCCGCGTCCGGCCATCCTGATTTAGGTTTTCCGTGATTTCCCTAAATCGCTCCAGGCAGATGCCGGGATGGTTCCTTTCAAAGGGCACGGCCGACTTCCTTCCCCATCCTTCCCTAATCTGATGAGACCGATGACCTCGCTGTCTGGTCTCCTTCCCCCAACAAACCAACCAACCATTCGACTTGGCATTGATTGACGGAGTGGTTGGATTTCCTCCTGAGGGATACCGCTCCACATTCTGTTCTACTGGCATGTTAGATTGTCAAAACCCCGAGATGGCTAGACACCTCTACCCATAACGCTCCAGACGTTCTGAACTGGGGAGAGATACGGCGACTTTGTTAGCCAAAGTTTGGAAACACGAACACAAGCCGTAGAACGCTCGTGGTGTTCAGGGTGGGGTCGTGGGGGGGGGGGGATGTGGGGAGGGAGGGGGATGGGCGGAGAGTGTTATCTTGCTGAAATGTGAGCCCAGTGTAGCTTGCCACGAATGGCAAGAAAACGAGGCATAGAATATTGTCGACGAACCTCTGTGCTGTAAGGGTGCAAGGGTTGACAACCAGAGGTGTCCTGATGTGAAAAGAAAAGGCTCCCCAGACCATTCCTCCTGGCGGCGCGTGACAATCGGAATGGTGTCCTTCGGCAGTCCGGGGCGTCTCGAAACACATCTTCGGCCTGGAATCTCATTGACCGGAGCAGAAGTGTCTTTGGTCATGAGTCTCGCTCCGAATTGAGCACCGATGACCAGACGTAACAATTTGACTGTCGGCCACCATCCGGCTCGACCATCAGGAGTAATGCTCTGGGGTCCCATTCCATGTCTGGATGCAAGCCGCGGCACCCTTACATCACATACAGCCCGTTTTATTGCCTTTCATGGCAAGACACCGTGGGCTTACATTTCAGCAAGGCAACACCCGCCCGCACACGGCGAGTGTTTCTGCTACTTGTCTTTGTGCTTGGCCAGCAAGGTCGCCGGATCTCTCTCCAATTGAGAATGTTTGAAGCATTATGGGCAGGGCCCTCCAATCAGGATTTTTCGGTCCAGCTAGCTAACTGGGAAGAATTTGGTGCAATATTTCTCAGGGGGACATCGAGCAACTCCTTCAATCAGTGTTAAGCCGAATAATTGCTTGCATTAGAGCCAGAAGTCGACCAACACGTTATTGACTTGCTCAGTTTGTTAAGCTCTTTCTCTTAAATAAATCATCCTATTTTGCCAGTATTTTATCTCGCCAAAAGCTGTTTCTAAATGTACGGAAAGTTGCGTCTTATATATTTATATTTGCCAACTTTCATAAGTTATTTCGTATCGATTATCTGCTAGTAACCTTTACTTAAGCCGCTAGCACGTCATAGCGGAGAAACGACGAAACAGTTCCCGAATTGAAGACTGCCATTTGCAGGGACCAATATGAATACTGGGGTATTGTTTAAAGGGTATGAGAGACAACGAAAGGGAAAGCACTAAACAAAATGAAAGGCTGTTTACTTAACAATCCCCGCTGAGCCTGTCTTAAATGAATGAAATTTGCCAGTTTTCTGTTTTAGGTCTCTATCGAAATACGGGAAGCAGTTCGTATATATTGAAGAATGTAGGGCTCATTCTTACAAATAGGGGCGAAAATGCATCAAATTAGCGATTCAGGATAGTTGCATGAAACTTCCGAAGTCTCAGACAGTGAGATTATTGTATCACTCATTAAGTTTTTCAGTTTAGGTTCTTGTTTCATATTTCGTGGCACTCACAACACGTCTGTCTTTTGAGCTTATTTTTCAGTCTTTATTTTTGTATGACATAATTTTATCTACCTTCCTTTCCACAATTTTATCGTGTTTTCCTTCGAATTATTTGTACCTCAATGATTGCAATCTCCAACATGACTTGAGCTAGCGACTTCATTTTCACACTTTCTCTAAATAGTAGGCTCCCAAAGTCCTTATGAATTATTGTGCAATGCAAGCATTGCCCTGCAAATGGCGCCTTCAATATGGCAGAGCTACACTAGCGCCAGTGAGCTGTGTAGTTACTTTTAGTACGTCTGTGCTTTGGGCCCTTAACTCTGACCCCAGTGATCGACTTCTGCTTCATTAATATATCTGCTGCCTAGGTCAAGAGGGTATGAAGGCGAGCAGACGGTGGGCATGCTTCGCAAGTTTCTAAGGAGAACAAACCTATCTCTTCTCTGTTCGTACCTGTAGAAGAGAACAACTTTATGACGTTATGGTGTGAAATCGTGTGCTATTGAAAGTGGTTGCATTTATACGTGCTGACGAAGAGAGAGAGAGAGAGAGAGAGAGAGAGAGAGAGAGAGAGAAAGACAGAGAGAGAGAGCTACATGTATGTGCAAGCAGCAATGGTGTGTGAGATATTTTGTTAAAATAAATCTCCACTAACGCAACGATTCTGGATGAAAGGTAACACTTTTGCTTAACCGAATACGGGGTGAGCCAAGCGGCTTCTAAAGATTTGCCCAGATCAATTACTGAATTTGTGCAGAGTGGCCCTCGCGAATGCGACTCAGTGCGGCATTTCCGTTCTGTTTGTGAACTGCAAGTATTTCGCGATCAGGTTCAGGAAGTCGGTTTTTCATTCGCCAAGCAGATTCTGCATCTTACATGATTTTCAAATGTATGTTGCACAACTGTTCTTCATTGGTCTGTGGCTGGAGGCAGTACGTGTGTCATCCAAAAATAATCAGTGCGGTCTGTGTAAAACGTCTGTATTTTTGAGGTACAATAATAATAGCAAGCTTAATAAAATGTTATACCTTTCACAAGCTGCGACATTGTCGCGAATAAAACAGTGACCCGTATATACACAATAAGTATCCTTTAATTTACGTCTATGGTCACAAACTTTTTGTTAACGAATTACCGGTTTCTGTCTATAATGACCGTCATCAGATCTGTTTTACAAAAACAAAGTCCTAATGTACTGCAGACATAGTGGCAGCGTCAAATGTTAAATGCTGAATCAGCACCAGCACGTCAACTGTATACAAACAACATCATATGCCCGAGTCATGTTGTCAGTAGCACTACAGTAATGCTACTGACAACATGACTCGGTCATATGATGTTATGCATGTGCAGAACATTAGAACTTCGTTTTTATAAAACAGTTCTAATGATGCTCATTATAGACCGAAACCGGTAATCTGTTAACAAAACGTTTGTGACCTTAGACGTAAATTAAACGAAACTTATTGTTGTACCTTTATTCCAAATTTATACCATTCATAACATAAACTCACTTAAATTAAATAATAGTTCCATAGTGTAATAGATGTGTACAACGATAAGGCCTTACAAAAATGCACTATCTGAAAGTAACTAAACTGAATAGTTGTTCCTTTTTTTATTTTTTTCGAGATAAATTTTTCAGTCATCAGTTGCTGAAAATTACAGTCATGTACAAAACAATGAATATTTGTAGTAACTAATACTCAGAGGTAAGCCGCTCTTTGCGTTAATAAGTTACTTTCAGATCACGGAAGGTAAGTTCTCCTCGAGATCTTCGAGAAGGCAGCTACTCCACGTTCTGATTATGTTTTTTGTGATATTGTGGTATGGTGTGACTCACCAAGACGTAGTATAACCACTTTATACACTGAAGCGCCAAAGAAACAGGCATAGCCATCCGTATTCAAATAAAAAATATGCAAATAGGTAGAATACGGCGCTGCGGTCTGCAACGCCTATATAAGACAACAAGTGTCTGGAACACTTGTTAGATCGGTTACTGCTACTACAATGGCGGGGTATCAAAATTTAAATGAATTTTAAGGTGGTGTTGTAGTAGCCCCGCGAGCGATGGGACACAGCATCTCCGAGGTAGCGATAAGTTGGGATTTTCCCGTACGCCATTTCACGAGTGTACTGTGAATATCAGGAATCAGCTAAAACATCAGATCTCCGACATCACTGCGGCTGGAAAAAGATCCTGCAAGAATGGGACCAACGACGACTGAAGAGAATCGTTCAATGTGACAGAAGTGGAATCCATCAGCAAATTGCTGCAGATTTCAGTGCTGGGACATCAACAAGTGTCAGTGTGCTAACATTCAATGAAACATCATTGATATGGGCTTCCGGAGCCGAAGGCCGACTCATGTACACTTGATGACAGTCCGACACAAAGCTTTACGCCTCGCCTGAGCCCGTCAACGCCGACATTGGATTGTTGATGACTGGAAACATGTTGCCTGGTCGGACGAGTCTCGTTTCAAATTGGCTCGAGCGGATGGATGTATTCAGGTATGGAGACAACCTCATGAATCCATGGACTCTGCATGTCAGCAGAGGATTGTTCAAGCTGGCGGAGGTTCCGTAATGGTGTGGGGCGTGTGCAGTTGGAATGATATGGGACTCCTGATACGTCTAGATAAGACTCTGACAGGTGACACGTCAGTAAGCATCCTGTCCTAACATCTGCAACCATTCATGTCCATTGAGCGTTCCGACGAACTTGGCAATTCCAGCAGGATTATGCGACACCGCACACGTCCAGAATTGCTACAGAGTGGCTCCAGGAACCCTCTTTTGAGTTTAAACACTTCCGCTGGCCACCAAACACCCCAGACATGGAAATTATTGAGGATATCTGTGATGTTTCTGTAAAGTCAGTACCATCATTGTTTATTTACAGTGTTACATTTACACTTACAAAATCATGATTTCGGCCTTAATGTGCCATTATCAAGTGTTTTCTTAAAAGCAGGTTAGACAATGACAGTGAAATACATAACAAGTGATATAACAGTATAACAAGCCATAATGTTATGCGAATGGATATCCCTATTCTTTATATTATGTTAAATTTAAATGTGCTGTTTAACAAGAAATCTTTTGATTCTTTTATTTGCTTAAATTCTTTTATGTACATGACATGTTTCACATACCTCTGTTATTTGCACTTATTCCTAAGTAATGTGCAACACATATAACAGGATTTACGAGTACATGCCTGATACGTACATCATAAATATCGCTTCAAACCTCACTGGTTAATTAATGAGTGAGTAGATTAAGTAATTGCACTGGATTGTATTAATTCTGAATTGAGGCAAAATTACACAACTTAGAGCTGGCTATGTGTTAATTTCACATATAAAGCTGTATATTTACCTACTAAAATTTACGTCATTGACTAGCTGGACTTCTATATTTATGATGCAGCGAATATTATCGAGAGGTTTGTTACTGTTTATGTTTATGAGCAGGCAACTTCATTCTGTACTAAGATAAACAGGTACTGTAAAGATGTAACAACTACCAAAGAAAATAAATTGCCCCTAACCTTTCGTATCCTACCGGACACTGACTCCAAAGACTAAAAAAGGTTACCTGCTTGTAACAGGAATTTCTTTGACCAAGACAATTTGACACTTAGCCAACTGTCATTCAGTCAAGACGGTGTACACAGTAACAAAACAAAGCAGTAGGCTATGCCAGAAATATCGACTCTTAGACAATGTTTCTAATAGTGTATTTTAATACGACAGTATGCCATCCCAGGCAATTTATAATACTTGTAAGTAAGCATTACAAATATGGATTGTTATACGGTTAGGTACTTCACTGTTATTGTCTAACCTGTTTTCAGAAAACATTTGGTAATGGCACTTTGAAACCGAAATCATGATTGTGTAAGTGTAAATGTAACACTGTAAATAAACAACAGTCTAATAGCGGTACTGTCTTTAAAGAAATGTATTATGACTGTGGCCAGGCGTTATGAAAAAATTATTAAATATCTGTGATGCCTTGCAACATACTTTCCAGAAGAGATCTCCGGCCTCGCATACTCTTATGGATTTATGGACAGCCCTGTAGGGATCATGGTGTCTGTTCCCTCCAGCACTGCTTCAGACATTAGTCGGGTCTACGCCACACTGTGGTGCGGCTCCTCTGCGTGCTCGCGGGGTCCCTACACGATATTAGGCAGGTGTACCAGCTTCTTTGGCTCTTCACTGTATATAAATGTACAAGTTTTGGTCTAAGCCTTACTAATTTGAAGAGAACCAAATCTTCAACTTGTTTTCAGTAATTCGGATGTTAACCAGAGGCAATATTAAATTATTTCACGTGTCAAACATAAAGTCAACAGTGATATTTAAGTATCGATCTCTGAAGACCCTGAACTGAGGATAGTCAGACTGCACTATACCGGGTGGTGATAATTAAAGTCGAGTTACTAACGAAGGTCCAGCGTCGGCTGGAACTATCGTATGGCAGAGACACTTGGTAGATATTCCAACGCCTTAATGAGGAACCGATTTACGCTGGAAAACAAATTGGTTCCAGTTGTGGCCACCAGGTATAAGTCTCACACTGTACACTGCTGGTATGACATCCACGCTGCCATTTGACAGCCGTAACGTGAGCGAACAGTGTGGCTATAGAGAAGAGAGACCATTCGCTGTTGTTGAAACAGTTTTATTTGAACGGCAGTAATTGCAGTGCAGCGTTGAGAGAGTATCGTTGACTAATAGGTCTAAGTAGATGCCCGATGTCATTAAGAAGATGATAATGATGTTCAAAAAGACTAGTGAGCTTGGTGCGGCACCTAGAAGAGAAAAGCGTCATACTGGTGGAAATTATTGACGAGATTGCTGTTACTGTAACTCACCATGCAGCATGTGCTAGTATTCATGCAATGTGACGAGAATTGTTCATCCCATGGTCAATAGTACGGAAAGCTGTTTGGTCTGTTTCAAATTTCACCCAGACAAATCCAGACACCGTTGCGACTGAAACCGCATGACACGCAGCAACGTTCTAAATTTTCTCTTCGGTTTCAGGCACGAGTCGAAGTCAATTACGGGGCCGAGCAATATACTGTGGAGTGACGACGAACATTTTACACTGCAGTGAGTACACAGTACTACAGAATTTTGGGCACCGTTAAACCATGTGCTGTGCAAGAAGTCATTGGTCTCGCCATATGTGACAATGCGGGGTGGATTCACAAGCACATTTATACTCGGTCCGTTCGTCTTTGAAGGGACGTCTGCACATTATCGACACTTCTTTCTACAGCACATGATTCCTTCTTTGGAAAAGCACAAGTGTGTGGGAACCACTGTTTTCGAGTAAGATAGGGCAAAACCTTCTCCATTAAAAGTTCTTCTTAATGCAGCCTTCCACGAACATGTTATCTTCAAATGTTTTCTACATACATGGCCTGCAAGATGACTTGATATGAATCTACGTGACATTTGGCTTTGTGAATAGGTAAACGAACGCTTTTACCAGCGACACTTTCGGTCTCTACGTAATCTATAGGCCAGTATGTAGGAACACGTTGCTCATATTCCACCGAAACTGCTACGAGCAACTGTCGATCAGTTTCACAGATGCACAATCTCGTCAACGTCTCCGGTGCTCATAATGAACAATCTCTGTAGGCGGCCGTTTATAATAGAATCAACATTAGGCCTTGAAACTTCCTGGCAGATTAAAACTGTGCGCCGGACCGAGACTCGAATTCGGGACCTTTGCCATTCGCGGGCAAGTTCTCTACCATCTGAGCTACCCAAGCACGACTCACGCCCCGTCCTCACAGCTTTACTTCCGCCAGTACCCCGTCTCCTATTTTCCAAACATCACAGAAACTCTCATGCGAAACTGGCAGAAGTAGCACCTCTGGAAGAGCAATTGCCCGCGAAAGGCGAGGGTCCCGAGTTCGAGTCTCGGTCCGGCACACAGTTTTAATCTTCCAGGAATTTTCATATCAGCGCACACTCCGCTGCAGAGTGAAAATCTCATTCTGGAAACATCCCCCAGGCTGTGGCTAAGCCATGTCTCCGCAATATCCTTTCTTCCAGGGGTGCTAGTTCTGCAAGTTTCGCAGGAGAGCTTCTGTGAAGTTTGGAAAGTAGGAGACGAGGTACTGGCGGAAGTAAAGCTGTGAGGAAGGAGCGTGAGTGGTGCTTGGATAGCTCACATGGTAGAGCACTTGCCCGCGAAAGGCAAAGGTCCCGAGTTCGAGTCTCATTCCGGCAAACAGTTTTAATCTGCAAGAGGTTTCATATCAGCGCACACTCCGCTCCAGAGTGAAAATCTCATTCTGGAACATTATGCCTTTCTCATTTATTTTACCTTTCCTGCGCACGTCCAGTTCCTAATCCGTTACATGTGGAAACATATGTCTGTCTTGCATTCACAGCGCCGGTTATGCACTCGTTGGCCAAAATTGGAACTAATTTTTTTGCTGTGTAAATCAGTTCGTATCAACGCATTAGAACATCTACCAATTTCCGCTCTATTTACAGCTCATGCTGGACCTCAGTGAGCAGTTGTACTTTATTTATAACCACCAGGTACTAATTAACAGGGTGACAATTACTGAACTATATAACATAAAATCGTCATAACTTCTGAACGGTTTCCGTTTGGACGTTGAAACTGCACGGTTGGCCGTTTGGCATTATGGGAATTAGTATGCGCATGCTCTTGCGCCTTGTTGATGTCGGCCATTTTCATTTGGATGGGTTCGCCAATAAGTAGAATTGGCGCATTTGGGGGACTGAGAATACGAATTTCGCGATCGGGAAGTCTCTTCACACTCAATGTGTGACTGTGTGGTGTGCAATATCCAGTCACGTGATAATCGGTGCGTTATTGCTTGGTGGCACGGTGTCTACCGAATGGTACCTGAAAGGTTTTGTAAGATGATTTCATCCCCATTATCCAAAGTAACCCTGATTTCGACAATATGTGGTTCATGCAAGACGGAGCTCGATCCCATTGAAGCATGAGAGTGTTTGATGTCCTGGAGGAGCACTTTGGGGACCGCGATCTGGCTCTGGGGTACTCAGAGGCCACTGGAATGGGCCTCGATCGGACACCATATTCTCCGGATCTGAACACACGCGACTCCTTTTTCTGGGGCTGTGTTGAAGGCAAGGTGTACAGAAATAAACCCAAACCCATTGCTGAGCTGAAAACAGCCGTTCGGGAGGACATCGACAAAATCGATGTTCCGGCACTTTGCAGAATTTCGCTACCCGTCTTCGGCACATCATCGCCAATGAAGGCTGCCATATCGAACACATTATAACCTAAATCCGAATATCCGTAGTGACGTTTACGTGTTGAATAAAGTGTGTGCACGCCGTAATTTGTAACTAATTTTAGGTTTTTGTTTCCATATAATTCAATAAATGTCACCCTCTATGTGAGCCTCCCTAATTTTCAAAAGAGAAATCTTGTATGGGACGTAATAACTGCTGGATGTTGCAGTATAGGCTGCAACAGGATAAAACAAGCGCTTTAAATACACTCCTGGAAATGGAAAAAAGAACACATTGACACCGGTGTGTCAGACCCACCATACTTGCTCCGGACACTGCGAGAGGGCTGTACAAGCAATGATCACACGCACGGCACAGCGGACACACCAGGAACCGCGGTGTTGGCCGTCGAATGGCGCTAGCTGCGCAGCATTTGTGCACCGCCGCCGCCAGTGTCAGCCAGTTTGCCGTGGCATAAGGAGCTCCATCGCAGTCTTTAACACTGGTAGCATGCCACGACAGCGTGGACGTGACCCGTATGTGCAGTTGACGGACTTTGAGCGAGGGCGTATAGTGGGCATGCGGGAGGCCGGGTGGACGTACCGCCGAATTGCTCAACACGTGGGGCGTGAGGTCTCCACAGTACATCGATGTTGTCGCCAGTGGTCGGCGGAAGGTGCACGTGCCCGTCGACCTGGGACCGGACCGCAGCGACGCACGGATGCACGCCAAGACCGTAGGATCCTACGCAGTGCCGTAGGGGACCGCACCGCCACTTCCCAGCAAATTAGGGACACTGTTGCTCCTGGGGTATCGGCGAGGACCATTCGCAACCGTCTCCATGAAGCTGGGCTACGGTCCCGCACACCGTTAGGCCGTCTTCCGCTCACGCCCCAACATCGTGCAGCCCGCCTCCAGTGGTGTCGCGACAGGCGTGAATGGAGGGACGAATGGCGACGTGTCGTCTTCAGCGATGAGAGTCGCTTCTGCCTTGGTGCCAATGATGGTCGTATGCGTGTTTGGCGCCGTGCAGGTGAGCGCCACAATCAGGACTGCATACGACCGAGGCACACAGGGCCAACACCCGGCATCATGGTGTGGGGAGCGATCTCCTACACTGGCCGTACACCACTGGTGATCGTCGAGGGGACACTGAATAGTGCACGGTACATCCAAACCGTCATCGAACCCATCGTTCTACCATTCCTAGACCGGCAAGGGAACTTGCTGTTCCAACAGGACAATGCACGTCCGCATGTATCCCGTGCCACCCAACGTGCTCTAGAAGGTGTAAGTCAACTACCCTGGCCAGCAAGATCTCCGGATCTGTCCCCCATTGAGCATGTTTGGGACTGGATGAAGCGTCGTCTCACGTGGTCTGCACGTCCAGCACGAACGCTGGTCCAACTGAGGCGCCAGGTGGAAGTGGCATGGCAAGCCGTTCCACAGGACTACATCCAGCATCTCTACGATCGTCTCCATGGTAGAATAGCAGCCTGCATTGCTGCGAAAGGTGGATATACACTGTACTAGTGCCGACATTGTGCATGCTCTGTTGCCTGTGTCTATGTGCCTGTGGTTCTGTCAGTGTGATCATGTGATGTATCTGACCCCAGGAATGTGTCAATAAAGTTTCCCCTTCCTGGGACAATGAATTCACGGTGTTCTAATTTCAATTTCCAGGAGTGTATGTATTTTCCATTTTAACACATCGTAGGGTTAGAACTGCCTCATGTCGTACTACATTTCTACAGAACCCAAACTGATCTTCTGGCATGTGTTACATTCTTCCGTAGTTAATTCGTCTTAGTATTTTGCAACCATAAGTTGTTAATCCGATAATCTGCTGAGAATAACACTTGTCAGCATCTGCCTACTTTAGTACTGGGAATTTTACATTCTTCTTGGTGACTGTGGGTATTTTACTGGTCTCATGGGAATTAATTTTCATGCCAGGAGGGACAGCCATGCCATAGTTGGTTCTCCAAATGATCTTAATAATTCTGAGGGAATGTTATCGACTCTCTGAGGAGTGTTTCGATTTAGTCTTTCAGTGACCTGTCAAATTCCTCTCGCAGTATCACATCGCCCAACGTTTACATAACTTGTCATAAAGTTTCTCTCCTTCTGTGTATCCCTCCTACTTTTCAGCCTCCCATTCCGACTTAGTACTGCTTTGGATGTGAACTATTGAAACCATACTCACAGGGTACAGCTGGGAAATCCTCAAGACCCCGCCTGGGTACTTGGACGCTTGCTCGTAGTTTGTGTATTCCTCGGAGAACAGTGCCCACTGAGCTTCCAATGGATACCTGGAACATTTAGAAATTACGGATCAGCTGCATCTCCGTTCACTGTCACACTCAAACACAAAAAGTTAAAAATTATGGAACAGGTGGACGTGGATCTATGCACACCGTCACGGTCACACACACACACACACACACGAACACACACACACACACACACACACACACACACAGACAGACAATCGCACACCACTGACAGCATGTAGGTAGCACATAAACGTCTAACAAAATTTCGTCCAATGAATATTTTTCGTAGAAAAGATACTTGTGTACATCAAAGAAAGGCAATTTGCCAACGCTGTAATTACATGTACACAATACTGTGAAGATGTGCTCCGCACCAGATGTGGTGCGTTGAATTTTGCGTTGGAATGCTGGAGTTTTAAAGTTTGATTTCACATCTAGTTGCATTTTTCTTTTGATTTCGTTATCTTGTCTGGGAGTGACAAGGTATCTGTCTTCTTAGGTGCTATACACCAGTTACAGCAGTTCTTGCGCAAAACGTGTGATTATTTGAGACCAACACTTACATGACAGAACAATCGTTTCATTATTCCGTTTTTAGAAACGGCTTTTCAATGTTACACATTATAATTAGCAGAAACTCACTTACTACCATAATGTGCAGCTGTGCTATTGTGATGAACTCCTGAGACATAATGTCTTATTAAACAAACAACTGGCGACCTGAGATGTCAGTAACTCATTGCAAAACTGATTGTGTGAGTTTGCAATAACATAAATGAAGAAGTTTCATATTTATTTTCATGATATGGGATTCTCTTTTCACTAGATGTCGGTGTATGATAAAACATTATCGTACTGCACTGAAGAAAAAAAAAGAAAGAAAAGGAATCTATACCTACAGCTGTATCGCCACAGAGAAGAAAATTTCGTGTATTAACTATATGGCCAATGCTATAATGTCACAAACCTGCTTTTGGCATCTCGAACCTTCTAGGAGATACAGTAGACGTTGTGAATATCCCATTCTCATTGTATCATTAGCGCACACAAGTGCACTACATAAAATCATTTTTATTGACTTTAGAGGTGCATGCAAATCTCCTCCCTACTTTAAAGAAAAATTTAAGGTGTTAGCTAAATTTCATACACAGCAACGTATAATCTAATGTCCACCAAGCACACAGTCTTAGATACCTCTATTTTTCACCGAAAACATTTAGAATTTTGCGCATTGTGTTGGTTAAAAGCGAAATATAACAATAACTAGGATCAATAACGAAATGGATACTTCAGCATTACTCTGACATGTAAAGGTACATGTAACGAAAATATATTTTTTATCGTGTAGTTTCTGTAAAATCGTTTGAGGCCTCATGCCTCGATTTTGTCAGAGCAACGTGTCGTCGGCCGGTGACGTCGACTCTCGCAAATAATTTCTCGAACCTTCCAGTTTGCACGCAGGCACTGTCACTGGTAAGTCCCAGTAGATAAAAAGGGAATATTGTTGGCGGAGGCTCAAGCCGCCTGTCGCTGGCTTCCGTTCAGCAGATAAGCTCTTTTCTTCGTGTGCACACCCTGAGCGAACAAGCTTCCGATATGCGTGTTCTGTAATGAGACGGGGACGTCCAACATGTTGACACCTAATCGTGGTGTTATCGTCCTTCAATCACACTCCATAAATGTGCTCAACAACACTGGGTAACAGTCGACAGCTTCGATCCATGTGCTGGGCCATAATCATCAGCCCTTTATCACCCTGATATAACGATAAACGTGATTCGTCGAGTTAGATGACACGTCTCCATTGATCCACCATCCAGTCTCGATGGCCCTGCCCATTGCAGTCGTAACTGACGATATCCTTGGCTCAAAGAAAACATGCAGATATCGTCTGCTACGGAACCCCACGTTCTATAATATGTGCTGAGCGATGTGCTCCGAAATATTTGTGCCTCCTGTATCCACGATCTTAGATAAGGAGTGGATGTCCAACATCTTGACGCCTACTAGTGACTTCATCTTCCTTCACAGCGTTGCTCCTCTCGATCACGGGGTCCCGGGTTCGATTCCCGCCCGGGATGGGAATTGTCTCCGCCCGTGGACTCGGTGTTTGTGTTGTCCTCATCATTTCATCATCATTAATGAAAGCGGCGAGATTGGACTGTGTAAAGATTGGAACCGCGCAGTTGAGCGCCCCGCAAACCAATCATCATCATCTTCCTTCAGATACTTTCCATAGATGCTCACAACAAAAGCACGCCAACAGCCGATCACCTCCAGTCCTTCCGACATGTTCGTTCCCAGGCGCTGAGCCGTTACAATCTCGCCTGTGTCAAAGTCGCTGATGTCAGTGCATATCCCCACTTACGGACTGTATTGCCGCTAGAATGATTTCCGATACGTCTCTGGTTCACTTCTATATTTCTCTTACACCATCACTTGCCTGCGGTGCTAACAGTCAGGTTTCAATCTCGTGGTAGCTAGTGTTCGTATTGTTTAGGCTTATCAGTGCATTGTACAATTCTTCTTGGGAAACTACACATTGTATCCCATTTCGTTAGGACTGTGTAACTGCTCTTTTAATTGAGAACGAATAATGTCAGGCTTATTCCCATATAGGGGAGAGGTGATCGACAATATCGGTAATAATTAATAGCACTGAAAAAGTTTTTAATTAAACTATCGATATATAATCTCACATTAGAATAACGTCCTCAGGGAAATCAAAGAGAGTTCAATCTGGATACTTTCGTTTCTGATTTCTGCTACGTAAACCATGCGCGGGTATTGTTAGTTCTCTTCTTTTCTGCGCTCTGAGTAAGTCTAGGTAGCTGCGGCGTGCGATGTTGCTGGTATTTCCGTGTGATATTCCACGGAAGGGATTAGGGTACTTCTGTTAAACTGCAAGAAAAGTGACTATAGTTAATTTGTACGGGACAGACTTGTGTTGAAGCTCATACTGAGGTCCACACAGATCTTTGCGGTAAGGTCAAGGACTAAGAATATCCGAGGAATTGTGTGCGCGAGAGAAAGTGGTGCTCTGTATAAAACACTACTACATAGTGGGACATAATTGGATCTGTGGGCTATATGAAGGGACGCTAAATTGAATATAAGAACGGAATTGGACACATAGCTTTGTGAAGGTAAAAGCGTACGAAGTTTGAATAACTATATCGAAGTATAGTAATGGACCACAGTCCTTGCTATAACATCTTTGAGTGACGAACGATAAAAATCACGGACATTTTAGTTGCCGTAATTGCTGAGAGTAATTGTAGGGTCAACTCTCCTTTTCTCAATATACAAAACGCATTCATTCATGATCATTTAATTTTTATCAAATGTTGTTAATAAAAAAATTAAAGTGATTTCCACAGTAGCGTACGTATTAGTCAACGATAATCAAAGGCAAGCTGCAAACTGTATCTCTCGATGACGGAAGGTTAGATTATGAAACATTACGAAGTGTAAATTTTTACTTAAAAGCTATTTAACATTTCATTTCCATTCGGACAGAAACAGTGCGGATAAGTAGTAACGTCGGAAATAGGAAGCTTAAATAATAACTAACATCAAAGACGATATTAATTATCTTGTCTTCGGTAACGCAGCAACTGCGCAAAAAGTGAACATTAATTATTATTATGAAAACCCGAAGTTTAGTCGCCGTTACAGTGAAGACGTTTGTGGCTGCTCCATCTGATGTTTAGATATAATTAAAATTCGGGCATATACAGTAGATAACAACATCAATATCTAACGTTAGAGAAGTCGACGACAGCAGATCGGCGAAGGGCGGCTACAAGTGCTTGTGTGAAATTCCAAAATGTAATATTATTTCGTGGCGAGCTGTGGCGTCAATTTCCTTGAACTTTCAACAACAGCCGTGTAGGACGTCAAAGAATATAGCAATATGTATCGACTCTTCTCGGAAAATGACTGTGGAGCAGAGAGGTAACAAGTATTTTAAGTGCTCTAATCGTCTGCAGACGAGAATTCATCGAATTCGACCCAAAAATCGAGAGGCAGTTTCCAGGTCGCTACTCCATGACAACATCCCAGCCCCCACACCGAAGACTGTGAGTGAATTTTTGGCCAGTAAGTCGATAGCAGTCCTGCATCATCACAGTCCTGGATCGCCGTATTGGTCAGTTTTGACCCCAGATGACTCCTGGTTGATCCCGAGTTGAAGTTGGCAATTAAAGGACACAATTGCGACGCAACTCAGGACATTCAAGAAAATTTTACTGCGGTACTAAATGCTATTCCGATAAAGGACTACAATGTCTGTTTGAAAACGCTTTTAAAATGATTGTAGCTGTGTGCTGATTCAGGGGGAGACTGTTTCGAATAAATACAGTGATTTTGCGAACATAATCCATGATTTTTATTTTTAATAGCCATAGTCCTAACGAAATTGGGACACTATGTAAGTAACGTATGTTTGATTTGTCAATTATAAACATTAAAATAGGTTGCAGTATTTGCAAGCAATAAAAATAAATTAATTAGATGTATGCAGTTTCAGAAATGTAGGTAATGTACGCAATAATTGTTTTTATCTGTACAAAACTGATACCTCTTTAGGCCCCACGTTAATTAGTGGTTGCTATAATTCAGTGTTTTAAGACCTTACTCTGAAGTGTTTGAACCGAAACAGTTGACAATAATATAATCATTCTATTAATATCACTCCCACGATCATTCCCTTCGCCGTTAGGTGTTACTTCGTGTGAAGCAGACCCACTACTCTGAAATATTAGTGCCTTTGATTACTAGACAGTCTGTGGCCAATGAGCTTCACGCCGCATCCATCAGCCAGCCAGCAGTGTTTCAGCAGTGGCTCTGCATCTCGATCCCCAGTCCTTGCGGTCCCGACCAGAGCCTTGGGCCATTTTGCAGCAGACACTTCTCTGTCTCAGATGCGGCTTAGCAGAAGCGTGTTCAGCAGAAAGGCTTGACGTTCTGCGAAACTCGTTCCGGGTTTGACTGGCCAACCAGATTCTTCTTCCCCCAATGGAATTATTTGATAGCAAGTACTGATTTTAGATTGCCAGTATGTAACCACTTTACGTGCCACTGTCATTACCTCCCTTTTCGGTTCCAGTCGCGTATGGTTCGCGGGAAGAACTACTGTCTGAAAGACTCCGTGCGCGCTCGAATCTCTCCAATTTTACATTCGTGATCTCCTCGGGAGGTATAAGTAGGGGGAAGCAATATATTCGATACCTCATCCAGAAACGCACCCTCTCGAAACCTGGCGAGCAAGCTACAACGCGATGCAGAGCGCCTCTCTTACAGAGTCTGCCACTTGAGTTTGCTAAACGTCCCCGTAACGCTATCACGGTTACCAAATAACCCTCTGACGAAACGCTCCGCTCTTCTTTGGATCTTCTCTATCTCCTCCGTCAACCCGATATGGTACGGATCCCGCACTGATGAGCAATACTCAAATATAGATCGAACGAGTGTTTTGTAAGCCACCTCCTTTGTTGATGGACTACATTTTCTAAGGACTCTCCCAATGAATCTCAACCTGGTACCCGCCTTACCAACAATTAATTTTATATGATCATTCCACTTCAAATCGTTCCGCACGCATACTCCCAGATGTTTTACAGAAGTAACTGATACCAGTGTTTGTTCCGTTATCATATAATCATACAATAAAGGATCCTTCTTTCTATGTACTCGCAATACATTTGTCTATGTTGAGGGTCAGTTGCCACTCCCTGCACCAAGTGCCTATCCGCTGCAGATCTTCCTGCATTTCGCTACAATTTTCTAATGCTGCAACTTCTCTGTATACTACAGCATCATCCGCGAAAAGCCGCATGGAACTTCCGACACTATCTACTAGGTCATTTATATATATTGTGAAAAGCAGTGGTCCCATAACACTCCCCTGTGGCACGCAAAGGTTACTTTAACGTCTGTAGACGTCTCTCCATTGATAACAACATGCTGTGTTCTGTTTGCTAAAAACTCTTCAATCCAGCCACACAGCTGGTCTGATATTCCGTAAGCTCTTACTTTGTTTATCAGGCGACAGTGCGGAACTGTATCGAACGCCTTCCGGAAGTCAAGGAAAATAGCATCTACCTGGGAGACTTGTAGTCCTAGAAGGACTTTTAGTCCTTAGATTGGGTACGCTACTGCGGGTTGTCTCCATGACCTGTAGACAAAAGCAGAGGTCCAACTACATAGGCGCTCAGGATGGCTAGCTTGCTGCGTCAGCTACTGTCGAGATGTGCCCCTCCTGCCTTTTGGTACGCCCACGTATCGTGGACACACCAGAACCAACTCCAGTGGCACTCGACTATTAGCTACAACAACAGAAGAGAATATGGTCAAAGGCTCACTTCACACCGTTGAAGCTGTGGTCGCTGCCCTTGGAGTCGTCCGATCCCCAGCAGAACTGCAAGTTGTGCAGAAAGTAGCGAGAGTATAGGGGACCTCCCTCCAGGTACAGGTAGTCGGCGTCCAACAGCTGCACCGTCACTGTGGACAAGAGGCAGGGTGTAGGCAGGTCCGTGTGGAGTGCTGGGTTTAACGAATGAAAATGAGTTTGTAAATTAAGACCTACTTGAAACTTGCTGGCAGATTAAAAATGTGTGCCGGACCGAGACTCGAACTCGGGACCTTTGCCTTTCGCGGCCAAGTGCTCTTCCAACTGAGCTACCCAAGCACGACTCACGGCCCGTCCTCACAGCTTTACTTCCGCCAGTACCTCGTCTCCTACCTTCCAAACTTCACAGAAACTCTCCTGCGAACCTTGCAGAACTAGCACTCCTAGAAGAAAGGATCTTGAGGAGACATGGCTTAGCCACAGCCTGGGGGATGTTTCTAGAATGAAATTTTCACTCTGCAGCGGAGTGTGCGCTGATAGTTCGGAAGGTAGGAGTCGACGTACTGGCGGAATTAAAGTTGTGAGGACGGGGCGTGAGTCGTGCTTGGGTAGCTCAGTTGGAAGAGCACTTGCCCACGAAAGGCAAAGGTCCCGAGTTCGAGTCTCGCTCCGGCATACAGTTTTAATCTGCCAGGAAGTTTCATATCAGCGCACACTCCGCTGTAGAGTGAAATTTTCATTCTAAGAACTACTTGCGACCATCAACGAAATATTATATTTAAAAGCATATAAATCTTGCCAAATTTCACTAACATCACAGTAACGCTGTATTTTTAGTTTCTGCGGTGTGTTATTCGCAAAGGAAAAGTAAATTTGGTTATGTGACTGCACAGTTACTATTCAATTGAAAGTGGTGCTCTTTGTTACCTGGAAGTCGGAGCGTGAGAAGTAATCATGAACAGAAGTTACGATTACTTATTAATGCCAGTGGATTTAGTCAAGGAGAAACCAGTTTCACAGCGGAAAAAGCCACAGAGAACAGCAAGAATGTATTCATCTCGAGGAGTCATGATTATTTCTTAATGCCAGTGGATTTATTTAAGGATGAAGCACTGTCAGTCACGATGGATAAGGCCACAGAGAATACCAGGAATATAGTAAAGTTGTCAAGTGACTGGTGTGCAAATTATATAAGAAAGCAAATGATGTGGGTGGCAAGCAGCTTCTAGTACAAGAAACGAAATTTTTACTGTAAATATTAAACTGACAACGTGAATTTCTCACGAGGCAGCAATTTATGCAGTATTGTGAAAAATAACAAGAGTATTTCGAATGGAATGAGGAGCAAACGATATAACGAAATGCACACATCGTAATTATAGCAAAGCTTGTTTTACGACTGGTGCTATCGCTGTAAAAACTTCATTTTTACTGAACAATAAAGCCCCTGACTGTCACTTAATACAGACACAAATTTACAGTATCATTCTCGCAATATGCATTGTCCAATGTTCAACGTCTGGGGAAAATTCCCCACTCTATTCACCTGTGTAGTTGTCGTTGCTGAGGTTGAAGTGGAACGGAATGCTGCGGTCTTGGTAGAAGGGCCCGTTGACGTGGGACAGGTCTTCCGTAATGGCGTTTTTGGACTCGACGTCTATGGGGCTCTGCTTGTTGTCGTTACACGATGACGAGCACCTTCCCCACTCTTTTTCTTCTGTGGACACAGACATAAATAGCTGAAGACAATGCAGGTTCGAGAAAACACTCCCCGTGTTACGATCATCTTGTCCTGTGACTCCACAAGAGGGGGAGCTTCTTATATACGTGTATGTTCAAAACTGAAAGTCAGTTGGTTAAATTGGTTTCTTAGATCATACATTATCAATTAATCAGTGCTAATATTCACTTAAGAATTATACAGGTAATGTGTTGAACCCTGGAACATTTTTTAACTTGTACGCAGCCCTATTATATAACTTCAGTATATTTTCTTGTTCCATTTTTAAAACAAAGCATTCACATTTTGTACTTAACACTCCTTTTGTGAAATTACAAAAATTACTTCGGAAAGTTAAGTTTTTCCATTTGTGAATAAATGTTGCAAGGCACAAGACAATCATATAGGCTACCTAGGAACAAATATTTTACTGAAATTTAAAAGTGTTGCAATTCAGTAAATCTTGTCAATACTGTACTGAATAGTCTAACTGTTGAATTATTATTCTGCTACGCACGTGTAAACTCTAAATGGAATCAAATTAGGTGCAAGTGTTATCGAAACCTAGTGACAGATTAAACAGTTTTTGATATAGAAGCTACTAGAAAATAACACAAATTTCCGATTTCGGAACGCGTAAAGTTCTTACCACATTGAAGAAACTCAGTTCAGTTGCAAATTGCACATGCTCCATGACAGAACACCTCCTACCGTTACAAGACACGAAATATAGCTTAACCATCCCCAAGTCATATAACGAGACTCAAAAGTAAGGATGATTCACAGAGATATGAAAATTTTTTAATATTTTATGCTAGAAGTAAAACTAAAGAAAAAAGTTCATGTAAACATAGGTCCACAAATATTTAGTTACGGACGTATGGCTAATAAAAGATTTTGCCTGAAATTTAACAACTTCGCTAATATGAAGCCATCGCAAAACTGTAAAAGGTTAAAGTAAAGCACGATTTCTATTTGTTTTGTTGTTATTGATCTGGTGAATCTAATAAAACAGGTCCTAGTTGTGTATCTGCAGTAGTTTTCCAGAACATCCAGAGAAGCAAAGGTTATTGTACAAGTAAATTTGTTTACTTTCCATTAAGAATGTAGAAACGAGACGTCATTGTTGGCAACTGTCAGTGACTTTTTTCAGTCGCTCCAGTCATCAGTAAATAAAATATATTTGTATAACCGCCGATTAGTATTTAACAAGTTTCACATCTCCAAGCCAAGGGCACGATCTCCCACATGTAAATGGTGCACTTTTTGTTTATGTTATAGTACTTCAGTGTACGCCATACCTTAGATCGTGAAATGCGTAATCATCGAGAGATTCGTCGTGTACTGGTACCCAGGCTAAGTTGAACAGCATCCACAATATCCTCATTATCGTCTTCACGTATCGAGCGCTCGTACTGATTATGAACACTAGGGAGAGAACCTGTCTCGCGTAACATTTGAAATACTGCGCTAATGGTTCGCGCATTCGGACTCCAAGTTGGATAACGTACGCGATATTCGTTAACTGCAGCCGTAGCTTTACCATCACATTTGCCATAAATAAACACCATATCGTCGTATTCCTCTGCCGTAAATTTGAAAGGCATCCATATTTCATAAATAATCTACAAACTGCAACAGTTACTATGTAGTTCCACTTGAATATACTGCTGTTACAGAAAACTAACTCGTTTCAAGGTTAGGAAACGACGGAAACAACACAGTAATGGTTGCCAACAGTGACATAAGCGTTCCTAAATTCTTAATAGAAAGTAAACAAATTTACTTGTATAATAATCTTCGCTTCTCTGGATGTTCCGGAAAACTACTGCAGATACACATCTGGGACCTGTTTTATTAGATTCACAGACCACTAACAACAAAATAAATGGAAATCGTGCTTTACTTTAACCAAGTAGAACTTTGCGATGGCTTCATATTAGCAAAGTTGCTAAATTTCAGGCAAAATCTTTTTTAGCAGTAACTCCGTAACTAAACATTTGCAGACCTAAGTTTATATGAACTTTTTCTTCAGTTTTACTTGTAGAATAACATATTAAAATATTTGCATATCTTCGTGAACCACCCTGTGTATAGCAGTTAACTCACCATAAATTTCTGCATCTGAAGAATTAACCGTACCTCCCAAATAGGTGTAACACACGACCCAGCACATAAATGTGTTGAAGGCAAAATATCTACAAATGCTGTTCAGAATATTACCTCATATCTCACAACAACAAAAACTGTAGAAAATACCAGAAACTTCTTATCGCGGTCTCAAGTGCGTATTCTTTCATGTGCTGTAACCGGTCAATGGGTTTGAAAGATCGACTAGGAAACGTCATGAATTCCTAGGTACACTAACCTCGATGTACGACACTCCCCACTTCAGGTAAACGTGATTTCTTCCTGACACATTTCCTCTGTTATAAAATATTGGTGCAGTTTGTGACACGACATAGCCAATAGGGTAGGGTACTAAAAAATAACGTGTCACAGGTCTCGGACAGGTCACTAAAAAAGGTCGTTGTTTTGAGACATCAGCAAAACAACCCGTAAATCGTAAAAATATGACCTATATTAAGATTTGGAATCTACATTAAGATTTGACGTTGTTCAGCTGTTATTCATCCATTCTGTGTACAAAGGAAACGAGTAATTCTTCTTTAATTAGACACGTGTCTGTTACGCGGAGTTATTATTTTCAAGTGTTAATGGAAATGGAGACTATAATCTGTTTTGTGACAGCAAATGTATAAATTGAAAAATTTGTAGTTATTTCACTCAGATGGAAATATATAGTAAAAGTGTGAAGTAAATCATTACAGTTACGTAGTTAGTCAAAATATAACTTTAAAAAGCCTAGCGCACATCTCCTGTTCCTATTTCTACTGCAGTGCAGCTTGATTATCTGTATTTAGTTTCACATCATTATTAGTAAAATGCTAAACTTGTTTTAGTTTCAAGTCGCCTATCTAACGGTTTACAGAGACAAAAAAAGTTGATGTTCAGTATTTCATATCGTAATTTACTTACTACACAGTAACAAATCAAAGCTCACATGGGTCACTGTAATTGGCAAATAAGTGAAAGATAGCGTAATAGATAACAGAATTCCTTTTAGAGGGGCAACACAAAATGCAGGGTTTCACGACAGAAAAAGATCTGCAAAAGGAGAAAAGTAGACCTATGAATAAAAGGAACGATACTCCTGAAGGATGAAGGAAAACTGGGAGCAACGACAATTAAACACCAAGATGCAAAACAAAACTTGATTTATCGTACCCTCCAAAATGGTTAGTCGAATAAATAAATAAATATTAACTGAATTAAAAAATTTAAAATGCTGTCGTAATTCATTAAGTTATAAACGTATGCTTAAGAATTAACACAGTGAGTACTAAAGTTAGAAAGTGTGTATGTATCTTGAGACATTGCAACTCAAGGCGCACAAATCATCCACACTATGTTTACCCTTATTCGAGAATAAGCGCATTTAGCGAATTCAACAAACATCACACATCATTTCACAGCTTTTGTCGCTGACACGCACCACGAAAAAAAAGAGGAAAAAAAAGTTTATCTGTTACAACATTTTGGCTATTCATGCAGTAAATCTTCACCATCAGGCATGACGTATAAGCTTCTTTTTAGTAAGTAAGGTTCTAGTATCACTCCTTAAAACATTATTACGAAAGGTGTTTTGGAATATTTCCATTTCGAATTACGTCTACGTTGTCCTGACGTATATACAACATCTAATGTGAATGCATCTGGTTCTTGTTATATTCCACGTGAAGTTCTAAAATATCGATTTCTCGTCGATTTTGTGCTGTTTTATACCGCGTGGGGTAATATTTTGGTACAATATTGTAGAGACTTATATTTTGACAGTTCACACCATAGATGTTTTTTAGTTTTCTCCAACACTAATTCTTATCGCAACACTTTTGCAAACATTATCCACATGTACCACTGAATTTATCTGCTAAACACCACTTCACGACTGGAAAAATGAAGCACCGAGAACGGGAAGAGGAAACGAAATGAAACTTCGCGAATTTACAAGGTATGGGATGTTATTTCAGTGATTACATTATCGAGTCGGACTTCTGTACAACCTTACAATATGAACCACATTTGCCAGTATGACACTGCACCGCAATGTCGCTTGGATACATGCTCTGATTTGTTTGGGAAGGGTGTCACGAATATGTTGTATCTTTTCCTGCGGCAAGCAGGCTCACAGCTGTTGTAACTCGTCCTTGATGGCCTGAGTTATTGGTACTGGGACTGAGTTGGCTCCCGATTTAGTGCCACACGTGTTCTAACATAGACAGATCTTGCTGGCCACCGGAGTACCTCAGCCTCACACAGACGCTTCAGAGAGATATACGTCACATGTAGACAAGCATTGCCTTATTGAAAAATGGTATCATGATACTGTCGCATGAGAAGTAACACATAAGAACACAGGCGTCTGTGATGTCCTCAGAGTCGTACCCGATTGCTCACCACCGTACAAAGCCATAAGTAACACCGCTGTGCCTCTTCAAATTCAAATGGCTGTAAGCACTACAGGAATTAACATCTGAGGTCATCAGTCCACTAGACTTAGAACTACTTAAATCTAACTAACCTAAGGACATCACACACATCCATGCCCGAGTCAGGATTCGAACCTGCGACCGTAGCAGCAGTGCGATTCCAGACTAAAGCGCCTACAATCGCTCGGTCAGAGGCCGGCACTCTGTGTCTCTCCAAACCAGTGGAAGAATGGGACATGTCCCAACATCACCGGCACAATGGCCGACGACAGTCATCCAGGATAGTGCAGAACCGCGATTCGTTGCGAAAGACAATGCGGCGCCATTCTCATACACATGAGACGTTGCTAGTCTGCAACGAATGCTCCACGATAACACAGTATGTTTCTAGGAATACATTACTTGTTCCCAAATCACAGGCGCAGATTGTGAAGGGATCAGGATGTGCTTGTTGAATAATACGGTGACCCTTACTTGTCATGCTCAGACATGGTCGACTGGTACTGTAACCACGAGTATGCCTTCCTGACAGTCCCATGCAGCCGAGCACTGGGCCGCTGTCACGTTTGGGTGCCCCTTATTGTACGTGTCCACCAATGATTCAAATGCAGACAAAAAATGTGACCCCATAGAAACTCTGTCAGGTGTTATTTTCAGCCATAATGGCTATGTTTGTGAATCGTGACTGTGTGGAGTAATTATTTATTTCAAGCCTTTCACACTATTTTCGTAACACATAACTGATGCAAATCTATCTGCATCCTGTAAAGGCTGTGATGTACATAGTCAACCATAAACAAGAAAACCAGCAGAAGACATCACCGATTTCGATTTCTAGCCATACACTGCCCTCCTCCTTCCCCCAAAACGCCACACCAGCAGCTACGGTAAAAAACTATGAACAAAATGTTCTAGATTAATCTAGTTTAAGACTGTTTATTTTTAAGTAACGTTTCTCTGTGTATGTATGCATGTATGTATAAACACCTGAAGATGAACAGAACATGTTGCATTATGTTAAATTAAGCATAAAATAAAAACTGACTGGTAGCAGAAACTTGAAATAAATAATTCTGTCAGGTGTGGTTAACCCTGTCTCACGTGACTGTACAGCAGCTCTGTGGCCTTCACAGTAATCACTCAACCTCTAACACTGTTTCACACCCCTTGTGTTCTCTACTACGCCTGCTGTCAACATTAATGCATGCTGATGGCTGTTCTGTCAGAGAGAATTGAAATTGTTGTTGTGCTGACGTAAACTGTCGCCAGTGCAGCGGTCAGCAAATAGGTTGCAAGAAGATCGATAATAGGCGCTGAATCAAGTGCGAATATCAGGAGAAAGGCCAAAGACAGACTTGCAAGCAATGCGCCGCCAACGACCTCTGACTGCCAGGACTTAGATCACCGCCGCACACTGGAGGGCCAAATCAGTCACAGACAGTCAGCCCAGTGGCAGAGAGGCAGTCCCAGTCAACGCAGTTAGTAGCTCAGTTACTATTCTAGTGGCATCTGTCAGTTCACTTCACTGGCTATGTGAGTGTAGTGTTTATAGCAGGACTAGTACTTCACCAACAGTGATGCTAATGTGGACTATTATGGAATAACTTGTACCACAACACATGGACTAGCTTAAAGATAAGTAGCTTTCTGTTCTGGTTAGTAAAGAACCGTTTTAACACCTGTGAGCAGCTTGCATTGTAAAAAGAGGATACCAGACACCAAACAACATCCTCTCCTTGCTTCGCATGATACAAGATTCGACAGTGGCAACGAGATGACACAAAACTAGTCATGTACATACCCGCCTAATGTGTGTACATTGTTGTGGCAGCAGACACAGTTGAGACTTTGCAGCCTGTGGTGAGATGTGTAAGAAAGCTGCCTACGAAATCCTATGCCATGTGCCAAAATACTGCTGGAACAGCACCCTGCAACGAAGGGAGTCTGCCTCAGCAGGCCGGGTTTCCACATGCTGTAGCACAACTCTTATGCTTCCGTGGTGATTTCTGTCATTTGGGGCAGAGCAACTATAAATATTGACTGCTCAGCCGTTAGCAGTACTTGTGTTCGTACTACGAGTGGTTCCACGTCTTTCGACTGTAATAGATACAGTTACGGACTCCACACCAGTCGACTCTCCCATGTGGTCCAAGTAGTTTAGACCAACTAGCAGTCTCATCAGCCTAGTAGCTAGCCTACAAGTCGCCGCTAGGCCTGATGATTTGGGTCCTGATACGGTGCTGCCAAAGGAAGATCCCTTCTAAGTGTTTTCTTTCGCCACTCTAGGCAACTCCAACGGGTCTTTACTTTAGCACTGGGTACCAGCACTCAAGGGCTGCTGTTCACGGCCACTGTGAAATGAGCCTGCTGGCCTTCATTCTGAAGTATTACCCATAAAACAAGTTGAAACATCGTACAGGACAAGAATAATTTCTTATCATTGAGACACATTTGTTAGCTCTAAACTCTTGATACACTTTAAAATCGAACACCACTAACTCGTTCTGACCATATTTTCCTCTGTTTTCCTTTTTAGTAGTTTTCCTCTAATCGTTTTTTCCCTGCCTACCATAGCCTACATTAATTTCGTAAAACCATTCGCTCCAATTGTCCAGAATATTCTTCAAACTAATCGCGAAAAATTGTGGCCCAGTGACGTGTCTCATCCATAATACTTCCATCGTTTGGCTGAAAATGGTCCCGCAGTAGCCGAACATAACCATTTCTACTAAGTGATCGGTCCAGTTGGACCAAAGGACGAAATCAATTCCTTGTAAACACAGCCGACACCACTGTGGAACCCCCACCATCTTGCTCAGTGCCTTGTTGACAACTTGCGTCCATGACTTCGGGGGGTCTGCGCCATACTCGAATCCTACTATCAGCTCTTAACCACTGAAACCGGGATTCATGTGACCAAGCCACAGTTATACAGTCGTATGGGGTCCAACCGATATGGTCACAAGCCTAGGAGAGGCGCTGCAGGCGATGTCTTGCTGTTAGCAGACGGACTCGCTTCGGTCGTCTGATCTGCTTACACCCCTTTACACCAAAATTCACCCCACTGTCCTAACGTATATGCTTGTCGTACGTCCCACATTGATTTCCGTGGTTACTTCAAACAGAATTGCTTGTCTGTAAGCACTGACAACAATTCACAAACGCTGCTGCTCTCGATCGTTAAGTGAAGGCGGTCGGCCGCTGCGTTGTCCGTGGTGAGAGGGAGATCAGGAAACAAAACCACTGTTTAACGTCTCGTCAACAACGAGGTTATTCGAGACGGAGCACAAGCTCGGATTCTGGAAGGATGGAGAAGGAAAGCGGCATTTGTCTTAAGCGATTTAGAGAAATCACGGAAAACCTAAATCAGGATGGCCGGACGCCCGTGGTGAGAGGCAATGCCTAAAATAAGGTATTCGCGGAATGCTCTTGACACTTGGGAGCTTGTAATATTGAATCTCCTAATGATTCCCGAAAAGGAATGTTCCATGCCTCAAGCTCTAACCACTATTCCGCGTTCAAAGTCATTTAATTTCCGTCGTACGCCTACAATCATGTCGGAAAACTTTTCGTATGAATCACCTTATTACAGCTGACAACTCCACATACGCACTGCAGTTTTATACTTCGTATGTCCGCCATCTGCATATATGCACACCGCTATCCCATATCTTGTCACCTCAGTACACACTGTAATGTTTGGCATTAGCGAAGTGTAAATTATCTTCACAATTTACAGAATCGAAATATGAATCGCCGGCACGGATCTACGCTTCGAGATGATGCCGTCTATGCCCTTGCTATCATCGAGTCACGTTCCACCGTTGGTCATCTTGAATCGCAACCATCGCTCTCGTCCTTTATTTCTAGTAGTGTTTGAAAAACAAAACACTCTTCTAGTTTGACGTCTCGTCAACATGTGAAATCTTATGGTCAACTGTAGTGAACTAGTTTCCTTTGATCTTTGTTCAAAAACGTTAAACCTTTGGTGCACAACTTATTTCATCGGCCGGCGAGTGTTTACAAAACCGTTCACATTTTCTTCCACTGCGATGTATCCTGCTGCTGTCGTCTTGAAAAATAGGGGTATCAGTAACATACCATCATGCAGATGTTGGCCGGCCGGTGTGGCCGTGCGGTTCTAGGCGCTTCAGTCTGGAACCGCGCGACCGCTACGGTAGCAGGTTCGAATCCTGCCTCGGGTATGGCTGTGTGTGATGTCCTTACGTTAGTTAGGTTTAAGCAGTTCTAAGTTCTAGGGGACTGATGACCTCAGATGTTAAGTCGCATAGTGCTCAGAGCCATTTGAACCATTTGAACCACAACTTATTTCAATTTTCAAATCATACTTGGGCACATCCCAGCGTTGTAACTTTCTGCTCACCTACTGCTCCATGATGAACCTTGATTAATAATTGTAATTATTCGTTGTTTGATTCCCACCCGTAAGTACAGGCCAGTACTATGCATATGATGTGATTCAGAAGCGAACTGTGATTCCTTTGGTATCTGTTGAGACAGGACTTGGTAGAAAAATTTGGTGTAGGTATGTCTCCCAGTGGCGACTCCCGAACTGACTGCTTCATACATTGAAGAGCCAAAGCAACTGGTCCACCTTCCTAATATCGTGTAGGGCCCCAGCGATCACACGGAAGTGCCGCAACACGACCTAGCATGGACTCGATTAATGTCTGAAGTAGTGCTGGAGGGAGCTGACACCATGAATCCTGCAGGGCTGTCCATAAATCCGTAAGAGCACGAGGGAGGGGGAATCTCTTCTGAGCAGTACGTTGCGTAGCATCCTATACATACTCAATAATGAGATGTTTGGGGAGTTTTGAGACCAGCAGAAGTATTTAAACTTAGAAGTGTGTTCCTGGAGCCACTCTATAACAATTCTGGACGTGTGGGATGACGCATTGTCCTGCTGGAATTGCCCAAGTCTGTCGGAATGCACAATGGACATGAGTGGATGCAGGTGATCAAACAGGATTCTTACGTACGTGTTGTGGTGTCATCGCCAGGCACCACACTTGCTAGGTGGTAGCCTTTAAATCGGCTGCGGTCCGCTAGTATACGTCGGACCCGCTTGTCGCCACTGTCAGTGATTGGAGACCGAGCGCCGCCACACGGCAGGTCTAGAGAGACGTACTAGCACTCGCCCCAGTTGTACAGCAGATTTTGCTAGGAAAGCTACACTGACAAATACGCTCTCATTTGCCGAGACGATAATTAGCATAGCCTTCAGCTACGTCATTTGCTACGACCTAGCAAGGCGCCATTAACAGTTTATATTGAGATTGTAAATCATGTACCGTCAAGAGCGATGTACACCAATTATGGATTAAAGTTAAGTATTCCAGCAGCAACGTACCTTATTGGCTATATTAATTACATTGTCCTGTTCCAGACCTCACGCCAGTTTGCGTGCGCTTAAACGCGTGCCTTTCGGCTTCCTCCAAACTCCGTGAATTGGCTCCTGCCAATTCACAACACGTGTCACCTATCTAGACGTGTCAGGGGTCCCATATCACTCCAACTGCGCGCGCCCCGCACCATTACAGAACCTCCACCAGCTTCAACAGTCCCCTGCTGACAAGCAGGGTCCATGGATTCATGAGGTTTTCTCCATACCCGTACACGTCCATACGCTCGATACAATTTGAAACGAGACTCGTCCGTTCAGGCAACACGTTTCCAGTCATCAACAGTCGAATGTCGGTGTTGACGGGCCCAGGCGAGGTGTAAAGCTTTGTGTCGTGCAGCCATCAAGAGTTTACGAGTGGGCTTTCAGCTCCGAAAGCGCATATCGCTGATGTTTTGTTGAATGGTTCGCACGCTGACATTTGTTGATGGCCCTGCATTGAACTCTACAGCCATTTGCGGAAATGTTGTGCTTCTGTCTCGTTGAACGACCCTCCACCGTCGTTGCTCTTGGAGGATCTTCTTCCGGCCGTAACAGTATCGGAAATTTGATGTATTACCGGATTCCTAATATTCACGGTACACTCGTGAAATGGTCGTATGGGAAAATATCCACTTCATCGCTACCTCGGAGATGCTGTGTCGCATCGCTCGTGCGCCGACTATAACACCACGCTCAAACTCACTTAAATCTTGATAACCCGCCTTTGTAGCAGCAGTAACCGATTTAACAGATGCGTCATACACTTGTCTTATATAGGCGTTGCTGACCGAAGCACCGTATTGTGCCTGTTTACATATCTCTGTATTGGAATAAGAATGCCTATACCAGTTTCTTTGGCGCTTCAGTGTATAATGACCTTCATCAGACTGAACTGAAAAGGGAAAGAATTTGACTTCCCTAAGTATGACTTCCGTATATATGTATTTTTTGAAGGGCGCTCATATATTGAGGGACACACATAAATCCAGTACATTTACTGAAGTTGTTCCTGGAAGCGCCTCACGGTTTTCTAAAGTAAATGATGCGTAACGTTACTAATTTTTGACCGAGCTCGTCACATTCCTAACAGAAGTGAAATTTTCTCGAAAGGTGTCTTCTGCATTTCGTTATATGGTAAGCTAAACAAAGAAGAAATATCTATGAGGCAGCAATAGCAGACACAAGTCTTATTTGTAAGGGACATCGTCACGACAGCCAGTTCTGAAAGAAGAGGCTGTATATTGTGCGCTCTGCTACATGTTATTCACAGATTTTAGTTCCTTCTGGGACATATCTTGCGTCACAGGAGTCATTTTTGAACAGTTACCTTGCGTAGCATGTTCTGATTGGACGGTTATTATGGCCTTCCTGTTTACCGAAGGCATTTGTCCTTGAGCGCGTTGTGAGCTCTATAGGGATTTGTGTGATATTAACGGCATTTAAATGCACAGGGTACTTAGCAAACGGACCCCCCCTTTTTTTTAAACAAATGGTATCTCCATGGGGTAGTTTTAAGTAAAGAGATCTTGCAGCGTAGTTTGTAACCTATCATGCTATGTGCAGATTTAGCTGATAAGTCCTTAGTCGTTAGTGCTTTGCATTAATACTAATTCATTTTAAGATTGCCATTTAAATGTTAAGTTGCTTTGCCGTTGTTACATGTGAGTAGAGAAACTGAATGCTATTGAAGATTTCCCCGTACACCATATGTGGCATTTGCCAGAAGTTGTTAATATTTGTTGATGTGGAGGCAACAGTGGAAATGTCTGTAAGGTACCCATTATTTGTAGATAAAAACGCATTTTACTTCATCTCCGGTTTTGCTATTTCATATACGTATGTGAAGTGAATGTGTCAGCGGCGCTTCAGTACGTACTGAGTAAGGAGAGAGCGCTAGGATACCACGCTGGTTAGCAGAGTCGGTTGGCTATCTGCAGCTTTCAGAGCCAGTGGGATGAGGTACCGATGCAGAAATCGCTCGTGAAGTCAGCAAAGAGAATTACGTAAGGAAAGTACATTTACTCTCAAGAAATTGTTATTAACAAATAAGTGCTAGCAAAAGTTGCCTTTTACCACTCAGACATTAGGAGTGTACGGCTCATAACTACTATCTTTTAGTAATTTTAGAATCCCAGGAAATGTTTACTAATAAATGGATGAGTAACTTTGTTATAACCGCTGATGCACTATCTTATATCGATTGTATGCTCAGTTTACAGACGGCAGTCGCCGAAAGGACGCATTTCGATTTAGTCATTCGGTAGACCAGGCTCTCGTGCCATCGGTAGTTAGCTTGTAATTAGTGTGAACAACTTCATTTTACGGTGTTTCTCAAATAAACGCACCATAATGACATGTCACATAAAATTATTTGCAAAAAAAAAAGTTTTCCGTTTTCCCGCTTCATTACGTAAAAAATAGACATCCGACAGCGCTGCTACGGATGTGCAGGTATACATAAAACTACGAGATCAGAATCACATAACAGGTAGGCAGAATTCCTCTCCGGCGAATCACTAAGTCAGTTCAAGTACGGAGTGGATTAAGTATCTCAGTGATTTCATCACTGTGTTGACTGTTTCATACTTTTATATGTTGGCTGAGATTCTTGGTTGCCATTTTGTATTTTGATGTTAACAGAGCAAAAATTCATCAACCAAAATCGTCTTCGTGTCATTTGTGTATCTGAAAACAAATGTCTAATGAAAAGTGCAATTGACCAGTAATTTAGCTCGACCCACCACGACATTTCTCCTTTTTAAGTTTTGGATATGTTGATATTGTATTTTGTTCTCCAGCAATAAGGGAAGATGTGATAGGTGGGGCTGAGCTCGGAAATGGCCTAATGAAAAAGCCGATATCGGTAGTGAACTCAATGCTCTGTAGCACCTAGAGCGATTTTCGGATTCAGAACACAGTCCGAAACAGCAGAAACTAGTAATTATGTAAACGGTCAGCATGTTGCCATATTTAAAACTGACTCGTCCCACAGCGTAGCGATAGACCGCGGTTACGATCCATGGACCACGCAAACAACTAAAGTAACCTTAGCCACTGCACATACTCGCTCGAGCCTTGTTCTGCCACCTGACGTTTTACAAACTGACTCATTCCAGCGAGCTAAATCGCCCTACATTTCTTCCACCATTCCGTGGAACTAAAGTGCGTGAAAAGAAGGATGCAGAGCAAACTGGACAATACCACATCAATGGATGGACCCTACAACGAAGTTTTAACAGTGAAGAAGATACAGTGATGTCGACCCAATCGTCACTGAACACAGGTGACCTGCAATTGCGCCATCAGCTCGAATCCAAAGGCGACTACCTCACTGGTCTGGATGTAATTAGCAGTCATCGCTGACTTACCATAGGTTGTCTCGTTCATCAAACAATTTATTTATAAATAATGTAGTGCTTCCGAGACATTTTGTTGCAAATGGATGGTCGCAGAAATTTATAGACAAGAGATATTCTCTGCCCCTACAATATTAACGTGGACGAGCTGTTCGAAAGCAAAATACAGTTTAAAATACAGTACTGTGGTGGCATGCAAGGTGACCACTAACTCCACCGTCAAAATTTCGGAGGTTGAACAGGGATGTTTTCTGAGTATTTTGTTACCAGATTCCACGGTGAGTGATGGCTGGTTACAGTAATAGCATTTAGTTTCATCACTTACACTCATTTATCTTTTTCTCCGTTTTGCACTGAAAATATTTACACGACAGTGCATATATTGAGCTGTCCGGTGTCCGTTGTTCGGAAATAAACTTGTATTCACTTACGGTACAATAGCAGTGCCCAGTTTACTCTTCACCTTCGAGCTTCTTTTCAGAAACCCTAACTTCTGTCTGTGACATTCTGTCAGCGGAGTTCGCTCTCACCCTATACAGTGTACCGAAAGCTGTACACGTAAAGTTAACGTGACCAAGACATGCATGCACACCGCTTCGTGATTTCTTTTTAACGTAAAAACTAGTTTTGGTACTTACGCTCTTCCCCGAACCCGAAACTTGAACAGGATCCTGAAAGAGAAAAAACAGTTTGGTTGAAATGTAAGTATATTTAAGGCACTATAAAGTGTTCTAAACTTAGAGAGGTAGCGCGTGTTGAACAAGTCCGTCACAGTTCCCATTCCTTACATTATGTGAGATACATGTTCGCCTTGAACCCATATGCTTTATACTGTTGTCATGTTTACGGGTGAGCAAAACAAGAAATAGGCGTATGTCTCTCTCCATACAGACGTTTCTAGACTACCGAGCATCTATCGTCATGCCCCTAGAAGAAGCGCCATGTCCATAGCTGGCTGGCTACAGTAGAAAGAGGCATCTCTGGACTTCAAGTATATTCAAGATTTGGTTTTTCTTTATTGCCATTTCGTTCCATTTGTAGCAGCTTCCCTCGAGCAATAAGCATTTATTACAGAAGAACAAGTTGAAACGGACCATTAAAAGCCGAGCAAAATGCAGACTTACTAAAGAAGGTGTGTTCTCTATGTGGTAAAGTTGATTTAGATTGTGATGTCCATGACTCCTATCAGATTTTGATGATGATAGTGTTGAGGCTCGATGATCAGTTCCAGTTTTGATGACTGCTGGTAAGAGGATCGGGTGGAGGGAAATCCAATTAGGATGTTATTAAGGTGCGGTTTAGGGATGTGAACTGGAGGAAGGTGTTTGCTAGGGGGGTATTGTAAGGGTTGGAGTAAAGAGTAAAGAACTTACCATGCTGCGCAGGGTGGGATGGAAATATGCTAAGTCTACGATATATCCTTGAGAAAATGATTTGGCAGTGGTTTTGGAATTTAGATGGAATGCAGTGTGGCATCCACTGTGACTCGTTGAATGATATTGGCAGTATTCAAGTAGAGGAATAGATAACTTCCGTAACAGAAGAAACAACATGGTACTGTCTGAGGATTATCAATTAAGTTTTGTTGCGAGGTGGCTTCCTCTCGCTTTGATATGAGTGGGTGGGGTAGGATGGGTTTCAGATGTCAAATAATAGTCGGAATTGCGGGTTGGGATGCAGTGTGGTCTTCTTGGGTGGTTATTACACTCGTGGGTATATAGTCATCGTAGATCAGACGTTTATAGCAGCTGCATTCTACAATTCGGGGTGGGATGATTCTGGACAGCATGTACATTGATAAACGACGGCAAATTACTTGATCAGAGGATAAATGATTTTGATTCACACAAGATATGGATGAGGCATGTGGGTAAGGTATGTAGAGCTTTGCATATATTACGCCCCATTCTAGCTCCTCCTCTGTGCTCAACCCCTTTGACCAAGACAGTAGTTACGTTTTTTGTTTGTGTTTCATTCCCTGGCCAAATGATTCGAAAAGTTTATTTAAAATCCAGTCATTTTTAGAGTCAGAGTTTTAGAGCCACATCCTATAGGAGTGGAAGGAGGCTTTTCTTTTTTCTTATATGCGTGTCATTCCTTCTTTTCTATCTTTCTTTCTTTTGCTGCCGCCTTTGTCCCACATAGTGCGCAGGGTCGGTAGGGTTAAGTACGGAATTGACATGGTTAATTTTAATGGGTGGCCGGATGCCCTTCCTGCCGCCACCCCATACCCCCCAGGACGGAAGCAGTGTACCCCAGCTGTCTGCGTCTAGTGTAAATCGTGAAATACTGTGAGTTTCAGATGTCTGCGAGTCGTGTAACTGAGGCGGGACGTGGGGACCAGTTCGGTATTCGCCTAGTAGGATATGGAAAACCGCCTAAAAACCACATCCACGCTGGTCGGCACACAGGCCGTCGTCGTTAATCCGCCGGGCGGATTCGATCCGGGGCCGACGCGTCTCCCCGCGTCCAGAAAGCAGCGCGTGAAACGTCGCCTTAGAAAAATTATACATGACTGTGCTTAAACTGACACACAATATTTTTTAGCTCAACGCAATCTGACTTTCAATAATCCCTACAAAAGAATGGCCCTGACTAACATTAACCTATACCTTTCATGAATCACTTACCTCACAAAAATCTTCATTACTCGAACTACTGCAATACAGCGAGCGCCACTAATGCCAGCTAAATAAAAGATTGAAACTACTGAAGGCACTAACTACTGATAGGCATAGTAAGCAAATGAAAGATTTTGATAGAGAATAAACAATGTATTTACCTTAATAGTGTTCAAAAGTCATAATATATATACCAGTCCATGATATCCAATATTACAAATTTACTCTTTCTGATGGACACACGTCCAGATCGTCCGCTCTCAAAATTCCGCCATCTCGCTCCCCACATCCACCACTGCTGGCGGCTCACCTCCAACTCTGCAATTCACACTTAAGTGCCTGGCAGAGGGTTCATCGAACCATTTTCATACTACTTCTCTACCATTCCACACTCCAATGGTGCGTGGGAAAAAGGAACACCTAAATCTTTCCGTTCGAACTCTGATTTCCCTTATTTTATTATGATGATCATTTGTCCCTACGTAGGTGGGTGTCAACAAAATATTTTCGCATTCCGAAGAGAAAATTGGTGATTGAAATTTAGTAAATAGATCTCGCCGCAAAGAAAACCGCCTTTGTTTCAGTGACTGCCACCCCATTCGCGTATCATATCAGTGACACTCTCACCCCTACTGCGCGATAACATGAAACGAGCTGCCCTCCTTTATACTTTTTTGATGTCCTCCGTAAATCCTACCTGGTAAGGATCCCACACCGGCCGGGGTGGCCGAGCGGTTCTAGGCGCTACAGTCTGAAACTGCGCGACCGCTACGGTCGCAGGTTCGAATCCTGCCTCGGGCATGGATGTGTGTGACGTCCTTAGGTTAGTTAGGTTTAAGTAGTTCTAAGTTCTAGGGGACTGATGACCTCAGAAGTTAAGTCCCATAGTGCTCAGAGCCATTTGAACCATTTGTTTAATGGTTTTAGAAAATATGTTCCTTCTATTTCCTAAAATTAACATGGAGGAGATGGATCGTTCCGGCTCCCCATAAGTGATTTGAGTTGTTTCGCTACACCTAAGATATCTACTATTTGAGTACAGACAAAAATTTGACTCGTCAGATCACATACATTCCTCCAGTCATCTACTGTACACGTTATATGTCTAGCCCGCTGCAGACGCGCAGCCTTATGTGCCTTTGTGAGAAATAGCCTCTTAAGACTCTGACTCCAAATGTTCGCTGCATACAGCTCACATCGCAATGTTCTCTCGCTAACTGGCGGGGATGGTCCTTCATACAAAGCCTGCAGCTGTTCCTGTCGGATTTGGAAGCGATTTTTTTTTCAACAGCCGTGAAATCCTTCCGCGGTCTCACTAATGTTCTTTTCCCGACCACAGTTCTGACGTCTGTTTCCTGGTCACCATCGCTTGTAGACAAGCTGAACAGTCCGCCGCGAAACGCCAAGGAATTCAGTAACTTCACACGTCCAATAACCATGGGCAAGGCCTTACATTTACCAATATTTATGTAGAATGTCCGGTTGAAACGTAAATGTCTTACTGATCGTTACTTCCTTATGCTCACACAGGAGCAGTGTGCGCACAATTGAGTATGCTGCCCGATAGCTACACCGTCCGTAAATGTTTAACGATTCATCTGTGTGTGAGCACTGGGGTGACTAATTTTTTCTCCTATGATCTTATTAGTGAAGCAGAAGGAATTTCATTTGCCTACAAAGCAATGTAAACCTCCTGAAAACGTTGAACAGTATTGAAAGATGGGAACTACTTTCAATTCAGTTTCATATGAATCTTCTGACTGGTTTGATGCGGTCCGCCAAGCATTTCTCTCCTGCGCCAACCTCTTCATCTCAGAGTAGCACTTGCACCCTACGTCTCCAATTATTTGCTGAATGTATTCCATCTTCCTCTGTAGTTTTTACCATGGAAGTTATCAAAAATGGTTCAAATGGCTCTGAGCACTATGGGACTCAACTGCTGTGGTCATCAGTCCCCTAGAACTTAGAACTACTTAAACCTAACTAACATAAGGACATCACACACATCCATGCCCGAGGCAGGATTTGAACCTGCGACCGTAGCGGTCGCGCGGTTCCAGACTGTAGCGCCTAGAACCGCTCGGCCACTTCGGCCGGCCCATGGAAGTTATCCGCTGATGCCTTAACAGATGTTCCTTCTCCTTGTAACCTTGTAAGTGTTTTCCTTTTTCTCGTCGATTCTGCGGAGAACCAGGTCATCCCTTACCTTATCGGTCCACCCAGTTGTCAACATTCGTCTGTCGCACCACATCTCAAAGGCTTCGATTCGCTTCTGTTCTAGTTTTCCCACAGTCCGTGTCTCACTACTACACAATGCTGCGCTACAAGCGTACAGTCTCAGGGATTTCGTCCCCAAGTTAAGAACGTATGTTTGATACTAGCACACTACTCTTTTCTAGGAATTTCCTTTGGACCAGTGCTGGTCTGCTTTTTATGTCCTCCACACTCCGTCTGTCGAAGGTTATTTTCCTGCCTAGGTAGTAGAATTCCGTAGCTTCAGCTACTTCGGGGTCCCAATCCTCAAGTTAAGTTTCTCGCTGTTCTCATTTCTGCTACTCCGTATTACTTTCGCCTTTCTTCAGTTTACTCTCAAGCCATATTTCGTACTCATTGGACTGCTCATTACATTCAACACATACTGCAGTTCTTCTCCACTTCCACTGAGGATAGCAATGTCATTAGCGAATCTTATCATTGTCCTTTCACTCTTAATTTTAATCCCACTCTTGAAGCTTTCTTTTGTTTCCCTCGTTGCTTCTTCTATACATGCAGGGTGAGTCACTAACTACTGCCACCAAGAAAAACTCCGAAAGTATGACAGGAGCTGAAAAGTTTGTGGGACAAAAGTTGCATGGAACAACGGGGACCATAATATGATATTGGATTTTTGTTGCTAGGTGGGGTCGCTTCAGAGATATGAAGGTCAACTTTGTGTTTTTTAAATGGGATGCTATAGCTTGGTACTTATTTCCTGATAGCAGCTATCGAGACGAATTCAGTGATCTGTAACAGGAAGGTATTTGAAGTCCACCGAAGGTCACACAGGTGGCATGAACGTCCATTTACAGAAGGAGTTTCGAAGTGATGATCATTGGTATCAATGTAGTGCTGCAATCTCCTTATCATGGATTGAGTGGTATTCCTTATCACAACTCTCACATATCTTCAGGTGTAGTTGGAACGTCTTTATAAACAATGTCTTTTACGAATTCCCACAGGAAAAAATCCAGAGGCGTCAAGTCTGGCGAACGAGCCGACCACGACACATCTCCTCCGCGTCCAATTCAACGACTTGGAGATAGTCTCTGCAACTCATTTCTAGCCATCAGCGAAATATGTGCCGGACACCTATCGTGTTAATACCACCTTCTGTTCCTTGTTCCTAAAGGTATTTCTTCCAATAAGAGACATAATGTTTCCTGCAGGAATGTGGTGTACTTCCTACCATTAAGATTTCCTTCGACGAAATAGAAGTCTATAAATTTGTTCTCCAGAATCCCACATCATACATTCAACGACCAGATTCTCTGGTGTGCAACTTGCGGCAACCAACATGGATTTTCAGTTGGCCAGTAATGCACGTTATGCAAATTAACATTTTCATGGTTCGAGAAAATAGCCTCGCCAGTAAATAAAATCAAATTAATAAATGTGTCATCGCTCTGAATCTGAAGTTGACCCCATCGGCAGAATTCAATGCAACGCATATAATCCGTACCAATTAATTCTTGGTGGAGACTGATATGGTAAGGATGATATTTATGGCGATGCAGAACACGAGCAAAACTTCTGTGGCTCATGCCAGATTCCCTTGCGACTTGACGCGAACTAACACAAAGATCTCGAACCACAGCGGCAAGAGTACCACTTTCCGTTTCCTCGTTAGTAACTTTTCTTTACTGGATATGTTTCCGATGCGTTAAAGATCCAGTTGTTTTCAATTTATCATGTTGTTGTTGTTGTTTTTGTTGTGGTCTTCAGTCCTGAGACTGGTTTGATGCAGTTTTCCATGCTACTCTATACTGTGCAAACTTCTTCATCTCCCAGTACTTACTGCAACCTACATCCTTCTAAATCTGCATAGTGTATTCATCTCTTGGTCTCCCTCTACGATTTTTACCCTCCTCGCTACCCGCCAATGCTAAATTTGTGATCCCTTGATGCCTCAGAATATTTCCTACCACCCGGTCCCTACTTCTTGTCAAGTTGTGCCACAAACTCATCTTCTCCCCAATTGTATTCAATACCTCCTCATTAATTATGTGATCTACCCATCTAATCTTCAGCATTCATCTGTAGCATCACATTTCGAAAGCTTCTATTCTCTTCTTGTCCAGACTATTTATCGTCCATGTTTCACTTCCATACATGGCTACACTCCATACAAATACTTTCAGAAATGACTTCCTGACACTTAAATCTATATTGGATATTAACAAATTTCTCTTCTTCAGAAACGCTTTCCTCTCCATTGCCAGTCTACATTTTATATCCTCTCTACTTCGACCATCATCAGTTATTTTGCTTCCCACATAGCGAAACTCCTTTACTACTTTAAGTGCCTTATTTGCTAATCTAATTCACTCAGCATCACCCGACTTAATTCGACTACATTCCAATATCCTCGTTTTGCTTTTGTTGATGTTCATCTTATATCCTCCTTTCAAGACACTGTCCATTCCGTTCAACTGCTCTTCCAAGTCCTTTGCTGCCTCTGACAGAATTACAATGTCATCGGCGAACCTCAAAGTTTTTATGTCTTCTCCACGGATTTTAATAGCTACTCTCAATTTTTCTTTTGTTTCCTTTTCTGCTTGCTCAATATACAGATTGAATAACATCGAGGAGAGGCTACAACTCTGTCTCACTCCCTTTGCAACCGCTGCTTCCCTTTGATGCCCCTCGACTCTTATAACTGCCATCTGGTTTCTGTACAAATTGTAAATAGCCTTTCGCTCCCTGTATTTTACCACTGCCACCTTTAGAATTTGAAAGAGAGTATTCCAGTCAACATTGTCAAAAGCTTTCTCTAAGACTAGAAATGATAGAAACGTAGGTTTGCCTTTCCTTAATCTATTTTCTATGATAAGTCGTAGGGTCAGTATTGCCTCACGTGTTCCAGCATTTCTACGGAATCCAAATTGATCTTACCCGAGGTAGGCTTCTACCAGTTTTTCCATTCGTTTGTAAAGAATTAGTGTTATTATTTTGCAGCTGTGACTTATTAAACTGATAGTTCGGTAATTTTCACATCTGTCAACACCTGCTTTCTTTGGGATTGGAATTATTATATTCTTCTTGAAGTCTGAGTGTGTTTCGCCTGTCTCATACATCTTGCTCACCAGATGGTAGAGTTTTGTAAGGACTGGCTCTCCCAAGGCAGTCAGCAGTTCCAGTGGAATGTTGTCTACTCCCGGGGCCTTGTTTCGACTCAGGTCTTTCAGTGCTCTGTCAAACCCTTCACGCAGTATCGTATCTCCCATTTCATCTTCATCTACTTCCTCTTCCATTTCCATAATGTTGTCCTCAAGTACATCCCCCTTGTATAGACCCCCTATATACTCCTTCCACTTTTCTGCTTTTCCTTCTTTGCTTAGAACTGGGTTTCCATCTGAGCTCTTGATACTCATACAAGTGGCTCTCTTTTCTCCAAAGGACTCTTTAATTTCCCTGTAGGCAGTATCTGTCTTACTCCTAGTGAGATAAGCCTCTACATCCTTACATTTGTCCTCTAGCCATCCCTGCTTAGCCATTTTGCACTTCCTGTCGATCTCATTTTTTAGACGTTTGTATTCCTTTTTGCCTGCCTCATTTAATACGTTTTTATATTTTCTCCTTTCATCAATTAAATTCAATATTTCTTCTGTTACCCAAGGATTTCTACTAGCCCTCGTTTTTTTTATCTACTTGATCCTCTGCTGCCTTCACTACTTCATCCCTCAGAGCTACCCATTCTTCTTCTACTGTATTTCTTTCCCCCCATTCCTGTCAATTGTTCCCTTATGTTCTCCATGAAACTCTGTACAACCTCTGGTTTACTCAGTTTATCCAGATCCCATATCCTTAAATTGCCACCTTTTTGCAGTTTCTTCAGTTTTAATCTACAGTTCATAACCACTAGATTGTGATCAGAGTCCACATCTGCCCCTGGAAATGTCTTACAATTTAAAACCTGTTTCCTAAATCTCTGTCTTACCATTATATAATCTATCTGATACCTTCTAGTATCTCCAGGATTCTTCCATGTATACAACCTTCTTTTATGAGTCTTGAACCAAGTGTTAGCTATGATTAAGTTATGCTCTGTGCAAAATTCTACCAGACGGCTTCCTCTTTCATTTCTTACCCCCAATCCATATTCACCCATGATTATTTAATTTTCGTCTCCCTTCACTACCTGAATAATTTCTTTTATCTCATCATACATTTCATCAATTTCTTCATCATCTGCAGAGCTAGTTGGCATATAAACTTGTACTACTGTAGTAGGCACGGGCTTCGTTTCTATCTTGGCCACAATAATGTGTTCACTATTCTGTCTGTAGTAGCTTATCCGCACTCCTATTTTTTCATTCATTATTAAACCTACTCCTGCATTACCCCTATTTGATTTTTTATTTATAACCCTGTATTTACCTGACCAAAAGTCTTGTTCCTCCTGCCACCGAACTTCACTAATTCCCACTATATCTAACTTTAACCTATCCATTTCCCTTTTTAAATTTTCTAACCTACCTGCCCAATTAAGGGATCTGACATTCCACGCTCCGATCCGTAGAACGCCAGTTTTCTTTCTCCTGATAACGACGTCCTCTTGAGTAGTCCCCGCCCGGAGATCCGTATGGGGGATTATTTTACCTCCGGAATATTTTACCCAAGAGGACGCCATCATCATTTAACCATACAGTAAAGTTGCATGCCCTCGGGAAAAATTATGGCTGTAGGTTCATCAGGCTTTCAGCCGTTCGCAGTACCAGCACAGCAAGGCCGTTTTGGTTAGTGTTACAAGGCCAGATCAGTTAATCATCCAGACTTTGCCCCTGCAACTACTGAAAAGGCTGCTGCCCCTCTTCAGGAACCACACGTTTGTCTGGCCTCTCAACAGATACCCCTCCGTTGTGGTTGCACCTACGGTACGGCCACCTGTATCTCTGGGGCACGCAAGCCTCCCCACCAATGGCAAGGTCCATAGTTCATGTGGGGCAATTTATCATATACACATTTAAATGTACGTCGTGTAGGGTGAGTACGTTGAGGATATCTTTCAGCGTATAAGTCTCTAGCCCTCAGTGAATTTCGTTGGCATTCTGTTTTACTTTTCATTTTCTCCAATCTGCAGTGCGGGCTGTTTGAGCTAAGAGCCAGCTTAAGAGTCTCGATTCTTATCGTTCAAACACCAGGCGAGCTAGCAGTAGGAAAGAGGGATTTCTAGTTGCGAATAAATGGGAGTGCTTCAGTTCTTCCGATATTACCTGACGAAGGAAAACCTTGGTCAGAATTGGGGGATTTGGATTATTCTATTTCATTCCTGGGACAATGTCAATCATTGTAGCCAACAAAAATTAAGGTATCATCAATAAATTTTGTGTATATATCTATTTATGTGGTTATCTTTTGCATTGTATGTGTTTATTTGATCAGATATGTTGGAATTACTGCATTATATTTGCTCATATGAAACTAAATATCTGAGTATCAAAATTGCGGAATGTACCAATACTTCCTTTTTGTAATTTATATTACACAATGAATCAATACTGAGCTAAATGTTGTAAGCGTATTGACGAGTGAGTATCGTAGTGACAATGCATTGCTGCACACAATACGCAGGCGAGACCAAAGGTCTAGCATGAGTAATGGTAGCCCCATCGGTCGACTAAATGTATATTTGTCACTTGTCCGTTAGTGAAAAGATAATGGCGTTGCAGAGAGATTTTGATACAATAAGCGTGGGATTGGGAAACTGATGAATAATATACTGATCGTAAGAAAGGAGAACTTTCCTAGCGTGGCATGTGTAAGTATTTCCTGTGCATTTTAGTGAAGAACTTTGCATAAGATCTCTGGATGACAAGGCGTGCACAATAAGAGACTTCATTAAAATACACTCCTGGAAATGGAAAAAAGAACACATTGACACCGGTGTGTCAGACCCACCATACTTGCTCCGGACACTGCGAGAGGGCTGTACAAGCAATGATCACATGCACGGCACAGCGGACACACCAGGAACCGCGGTGTTGGCCGTCGAATGGCGCTAGCTGCGCAGCATTTGTGCACCGCCGCCGTCAGTGTCAGCCAGTTTGCCGTGGCATACGGAGCTCCATCGCAGTCTTTAACACTGGTAACATGCCGCGACAGCGTGGACGTGAACCGTATGTGCAGTTGACGGACTTTGAGCGAGGGCGTATAGTGGGCATGCGGGAGGCCGGGTGGACGTACCGCCGAATTGCTCAACACGTGGGGCGTGAGGTCTCCACAGTACATCGATGTTGTCGCCAGTGGTCGGCGGAAGGTGCACGTGCCCGTCGACGTGGTACCGGACCGCAGCGACGCACGGATGCACGCCAAGACCGTAGGATCCTACGCAGTGCCGTAGGGGACCGCACCGCCACTTCCCAGCAAATTAGGGACACTGTTGCTCCTGGGATATCGGCGAGGACCATTCGCAACCGTCTCCATGAAGCTGGGCTACGGTCCCGCACACCGTTAGGCCGTCTTCCGCTCACGCCCCAACATCGTGCAGCCCGCCTCCAGTGGTGTCGCGACAGGCGTGAATGGAGGGACGAATGGAGACGTGTCGTCTTCAGCGATGAGAGTCGCTTCTGCCTTGGTGCCAATGATGGTCGTATGCGTGTTTGGCGCCGTGCAGGTGAGCGCCACAATCAGGACTGCATACGACCGAGGCACACAGGGCCAACACCCGGCATCATGGTGTGGGGAGCGATCTCCTACACTGGCCGTACATCACTGGTGATCGTCGAGGGGACGCTGAATAGTGCACGGTACATCCAAACCGTCATCGAACTCATCGTTCTACCATTCCTAGACCGGCAAGGGAACTTGCTGTTCTAACAGGACAATGCACGTCCGCATGTATCCCGTGCCACCCAACGTGCTCTAGAAGGTGTAAGTCAACTACCCTGGCCAGCAAGATCTCCGGATTTGTCCCCCATTGAGCATGTTTGGGACTGGATGAAGCGTCGTCTCACGCGGTCTGCACGTCCAGCACGAACGCTGGTCCAACTGAGGCGCCAGGTGGAAATGGCATGGCAAGCCGTTCCACAGGACTACATCCAGCATTTCTACGATCGTCTCCATGGGAGAATAGCAGCCTGCATTGCTGCGAAAGGTGGATATACACTGTACTAGTGCCGACATTGTGCATGCTCTGTTGCCTGTGTCTATGTGCCTGTGGTTCTGTCAGTGTGATCATGTGATGTATCTGACCCCAGGAATGTGTCAATAAAGTTTTCCCTTCCTGGGACAATGAATTCACGGTGTTCTTATTTCAATTTCCAGGAGTGTACTTTAGATAACCGTGAGGCGCTTCCAGGAACAACTTCAGTAAATGTCCTGGATTTATGTGTGTCCCTCAATATGAGCGCCCTTCAAAAAATACGGAAGTCATACTTAGGGAAGTCAAATTCTTTCCCTTTTCAGTTCAGTCTGATGAAGGTTATTATACACTGAAGCGCCAAAGAAACTGGTATAGGCACTCTTATTCCAATAGAGAGATACGTAAACAGGCACAATACGGTGCTTCGGTCAGCAACACCTATATAAGACAAGTGTATGACGCATCTGTTAAATCGGTTACTGCTGCTACAAAGGCGGGTTATCAAGATTTAAGTGAGTTTGAGCGTGGTGTTATAGTCGGCGCACGAGCGATGGGACACAGCATCTCCGAGGTAGCAATGAAGTGGATATTTTCCCATACGACCATTTCACGAGTGTACCGTGAATATTAGGAATCCGGTAATACATCAAATTTCGGATACTGTTACGGCCGGAAGAAGATCCTCCAAGAGCGACGACGGTGGAGGGTCGTTCAACGAGACAGAGGCACAACATTTCCGCAAATGGCTGTAGAGTTCAATGCAGGGCCATCAACAAAGGTCAGCGTGCGAACCATTCATTAAAACATCAGCGATATGCGCTTTCGGAGCTGAAAGCCCACTCGTAAACTCTTGATGGCTGCACGACACAAAGCTTTACACCTCGCCTGGGCCCGTCAACACCGACATTCGACTGTTGATGACTGGAAACGTGTTGCCTGAACGGACGAGTCTCGTTTCAAATTGTATCGAGCGTATGGACGTGTACGGGTATGGAGAAAACCTCATGAATCCATGGACCCTGCTTGTCAGCAGGGGACTGTTGAAGCTGGTGGAGGTTCTGTAATGGTGCGGGGCGCGCGCAGTTGGAGTGATATGGGACCCCTGACACGTCTAGACAGGTGACACGTGTTGTGAATTGGCAGGAGCCAATTCACGGAGTTTGGAGGAAGCCGAAAGGCACGCGTTTAAGCTCACGCAAACTGGCGTGAGGTCTGGAACAGGACAATGTAATTAATATAGCCAATAACGTACGTTGCTGCTGGAATACTTAACTTTAATCCATAATTGGTGTAACTCGCTCTCGACGGTACATGATTTACAATCTCAATACAAACTGGTAATGGCGCCTTGCTAGGTCGTAGCAAATGACGTAGCTGAAGGCTATGCTAACTATCGTCTCGGCAAATGAGAGCGTATTTGTCAGTGTAGCTTTCCTAGCAAAGTCTGCTGTACAACTGGGGCGAGTGCTAGGAGTGTAATTCATCCTGATAAATGTGAGTTGTTTTTGGGCCACGGCTTGCTCAATTAGAAAACTCTTGCTAGATGCCACCTATTCCTTCGTAGCGATCAGCGTCGTCAGTCATCAAAGAACTGGCGACGGCGTGCTGCTCACTGTGACAAACGTCATTGTGTGGAATCGACGTGAGTGCCCATTGGAATTTTGCGACACGTGGCTGATTCACTGATATGTACACACCACCTGATCTGTGTCCAATGAGTGGACATTAACAAGGGTGCGCCCACCCTTAGACATAAAGCGGCTAGAGCTCTACTGGAGACCCTATCAATGAGGTGTCTAAATTCCAGTGTATTAGTCCCAAAAAGCCGAAACCAGAGAATGTAGTGATGTTGGACTTGGGGTCTGGAGCGAAGTCGTCGTTCTAACTAATCCTAAGGGTGTTTCTTTGCGTTCAGATCTATACCCTGAGCTGGCCAGTCCCTTTCAGGGCTGTTATTGTCCACAAAACATTGATTGTATCGGATTGACAATGCACCCTGTCATAAAGCGCCATTTGTGAGCCAGTCATTTTGTCCCATCTGTTCCTCTACTGTACACACTACACAGTGCTTCCGCATTTGATGTTCCCTTAAGCGCGTTAAGGGAACCACACCGTGACCACGAAAAATACCCCCATATCGTAACACCAACTTCTCCACAACTGACTGCTGAGACTAAACATGATGGCAGATAACGTTCTCCAGTATTCCCCAAACCCAAATCTTGCCATCAGATTGTCACAGGGTGTAGCCTCGTTTCCAGTCATTCGCTGTCCACCCCTTAGCTATGACTATGGAAATGTGTAGCTGACGAGGAGCTCTTCGATCATAGTCTGTGGTGTCACCACCAGACACCACACTTGCTAGGTGGTAGCCTTTAAATCGGCCGCGGTCCGTTAGTATACGTCGGACCCGCGTGTCGCCACTATCAGTGATTGCAGACCGAGCGCCGCCACACGGCAGGTCTAGAGAGACTTTCTAGCACTCGCCCCAGTTGTACAGCCGACTTTGCTAGCGATGGTTCACTGACAAAATACGCTCTCATTTGCCGAGACGATAGTTAGCATAGCCTTCAGCTACGTCATGTGCTACGACCTAGCAAGGCGCCATTACCAGTTACTATTCATGCTGTAAAACATACCTCACGCCAGCCTGCGTGAGCTAAAACGCGTGCCTTTCGGCTTCCTCTAGTATACCGGGTTCGCTCTCTTGCCGACCCACAACATTGTCCACGATTACTTTTAACTCCCTACACACAGTCATTGTGCAAGCTGGACTGATGGTATCACTGCAGAATTTACGAGTGATTCCATCTGCTGATTTCATGCAACTGTTTACAACCACTCTCTGCAGTGCTCGACGGTCTCTGACCATCAATACATTAGGTACGCCTGGCCTTAACTTAGCAGTGGTCTTACCTTCTCGTTTCCATTTCACAGTCACATCATCAACAGTCGACTTGTGGAGCTACGGAAGGGTTGAAATATCCCTGATAAATTTATTTCTCAGGTGACACTGAATGACTAGTTCGCATTCGAGGTCACTGAACTCTCGTGAACAACCGTGTCTACCGACAAGACAATGGTTCTAAACTCATTTTACACTGGCGAGCCCTTGTCTCGTGGCATCTTGTGGTCGTTGCCGTACTAAATAGGGGCGTTTGCATAGTTTTGGTCAGACAGTGTACGTGCGGCTCCACCACCTACATTGGCTGTTCAACTGTTAAATTAAGATGCAGTTTCACTTCGTTGGTACTAGTGTCTTACGCTGCCCTCCGCCCCATCCCTCGCCCCTATAAAGTATTTAACATTGTATTGAAGAATGTAGAAATGTAGAACGATACTCACCATCGTCAGAGTCAGACGCGCTGGTACCTGAAACAGAAACGTCAATGTTAATAGACAGATTTCCAAATGTCTGTTTGCTACAGACATAAACAGCAAGCAAGAGCCACCTCAGGAAAAATGAAACTGGATCTTTATAGCTCACTCACCTCTTTGAAAACAAAAGTGTAATCGTACGTCACGGACTGAATCCTTGTAAACGTGAATTATTACAACTGTATGATTAAGCTGTTTTAATTTACTTAAAACAATCCTGTCACAAATCCACAGTTCTAGTACAAATTATTCCTCTTTCTGAATGTTGTTAGGCACTTAATACGCAAATTATTAGAAATTCAAAAAACCCTTTGACAATACAACAAATCAGGATGATCAAAGTTGTAACTTAGTTCTACTGTTTATGCAACTACAAATATGTGAGTTTTTCCTTATACGGGGAGATTCTCTGATCATGTTACAGAATTTCAGGTCATCATTATATTGGACAGTTTCCAACCTCTGGACGGGTCTGTATGGAACATTGGCCCTCCATCGTCTTCTGTCTTGCCACCATCTCTCACTCTTCACCTCGGTCCAGTCTTCTCCTTTCTTCTGGACGCATTCCGCTACTCCTTTCAGCCATCTGTCTCTCGGTCTTCCTCTAGTTTCATTTCGTGTACCCTCCTGGATATATTCTTCTCCTCTATTCTCTTAACGTGTTCATACCATCTCAACCTTGATTTCTCTATCTTCTCCTGTAATGTTTCCACCTTCATTAACTCTCTGATCCTCTCATTTCTCAACCTGTCTATCTTTGTCACTCCAGTACTGTTTATCAAGAATTTTATCTCACTAGCTTGTACTTTGCTTATCTCTCTTTCTTTCATAAACCAGGTTTCTGATGCATATGTGAGAATCGGAACATAGTATGACCGGTATATAACCTTTTTAGTGATTTAGGGTACATCCTCACTCCATATCAGGCTTCTGACACTCTTCCGAAGTGCGCCTGCTTTTCTACCCCGCTCGTTTATTTCTCTGTCGTTTTCTGCTTTCAGGTATTATGGAAAAATTAAGGGACTCAGGTCCAAAAACGACCGAGTCGAAAGTTGTAAGTGAAAGTCATTCTGATTCCTACAACAGTGGCTTACATGTAACGGCACTATTTTTGCTAAGATTGTAGGGTACGCAGCTCTCAGAAGTGGTAGTGTGGACCTAAGCAAGAAAAAGAAGTCCAGTAAATAAGTGCTCTAAAATGGGTGCCTCAAGAGCTGTGGGCACTTGTTCAGTACGAGAGGTGTGTTTCACAGTAGCGGAGATGATGATGGCCGTAGCTCTTAACGTATACATTTTAGAGCCCATGTCTAGACACTTTTTCTTGTTTCGTCTATCGTGATAGACAAGATAAGATTAAACTCCTAAGGACTGATGTGATACCAGAAAAAGGGTACCATGTAAAACACTACTTTCCAATGTTTGGAGTAGTTTCAACCAAATGTGGTTGACATGAGAGCGTACTGTCTAAAAAAATACTTTAGGCTTAAGACACCCCTAACAGCCTTATTTGCAGTGGTGCGGGAAGGAAGAACTGACAGCTCGCAGCGTAATTTCAACCAAACTTTCTACGTCGGCCATGGAACAAAGTATTAGTGAATCCTTAAAACAGCAGACTGTCGTTTTGGATCGCATTGGCTGGAGTAGAATAGCTACGTGGAGATCAATTCACCCTTCATCACTGATGTAATAAAATGGAACAATTGCAGCCGTCCTTTCGATGTTATTTGATTAAGATGATGTATTTGTTAATGAATGCAGGTCCATTTCGACTAGTAACCTAGCGGGCTTTGCAAAGTGTACAGTTTGCAATGAGCACCTGGCGTCAGGTACCTCCCACAAGACGACTGCTGACAGCGGCACATAAAGACTCTGCAGTTCTTCAGTGCGTCAGACATCTCAGAAACTAGGCAGCAGTTGACGAATGGGGTAGTGTCGTCCGATGAGTGAAGCTTTCCGAATTAGCCATAGCGTCCAGTGCATCTACGAGCTAACGAGGCTTTTAACCAGCAATGTTTGGAGGGAGTAATCCAGGCCACAGTTGATTCTTTGACGTTTTGTGGTGTTTTTCGTGCCGTGACTTGTGCACCACTCGTTCAGATTACGAGGGAGCGCCCTAAAGAAACCGAACAAATTTTTTGGTGGGTAGGGCTTTTTTAATACTGCGTTTTGTCGCTAGGAGCACATAGAGGGAACATTCCAAAGTGAGTAAGCCGAATGCCGTCGCTGTAGAAGCTCAGGTCTAGTTTCGACATAGTAACAACTCTTTTGTGTCATTGTCGCGTTTGCAATGGCTTATTTTCGTGAACACAGTGCTGTGATGAAATTCTGTTTTTTGCTCGCAAACTGTGGAATAGAAACTCTTCAAATGTTAAAAACGGTATGCAAGGACGATGCTATGGGAAAAACTCATGTGTTTGAGTGGTTTTCAGTTTTCCATAATGGTGAAATGTTAGTTGATAAGAAACATCATTCACGTCGTTTTCCACTGCCCAAACACATGAAAATGAAAACATTTGTGCAGTTATCAACAAAGGTCGAAGACGAACCACTGAAGAAATTGTGGAACTGTCTGGAGTGGCTTGGAGTTCACTGCAGTGAATTGTGAAAGATTTGGGAATGAAAAGGATGGCTTCCCATGGAAGCTTGCTGTGCCTTGAAAGAAGACTCCAGAAATAACCCAAATTCAAAAATTATCACAGGTGACGATACTTGGTGCTATGCTTACGATCCTGAAACAAAGCAACAATCAAGCCAGTGAAAAACTTCGCCTCGCCTCAGGAAAGCCCTGTCTGTACGACGATTCTTGACCAAAAATTGTACGGCTCCTGTTGCTCGTTGCCCCTCCCCCTCCCCCCAACACCCCAACCACAGCCTCACGCACACGGCCTTGCCCAGTGCGACTCTTTTTTGTTTCCTAGAGTGAAAACGGACACAAAAGGAAAGCGTTTTGATGTCGTTGCTGAGGTGAAGATAAAAACGATGGGGGCACTGTCAAGCATCACAAAAGATGAATCTAAACAATGTTTTGAAAAATGAAATAAAAGATTAGACAAAGGTATTAATTAACTAGAGAATACTTTGAAGGGGACTGAAGGTTTGTGCTTAAAATGTGAATAAATAAGTTCAAAACAATGAGTTCGGTTTCTTTTGGGTAATCATCGTACTTCACCATGAACCACGATGTTTATTTCAGCATTCCAGATGACGACTTGTTGTCCATTCTTCTACATCTAAATGATGTGTATGCTGTGGACATTCCCATCTACCAAAATAACAGCAGGCCTGTTCAGAGGGCTGCACGCATTCACCCTGGTTTGAAGTTCCCCACTGCACGGCGACTGGCCCCTTGGGTTGCTAGATCTAGATGTCTAGATGTCTAGAACTATTTGGAGCAGTCGCTGAAAAGCAGCAACCAGCATTGCTGCATTTGGTGGCTCTACTTGGTCTAACAATAAATGAGTGGTTTCTGCTGCAATTGGAATACCTGAGGAAACTTGTGAACTATCTTTCTCGCCGAATTCAGGTCCTCATCAAGTCTAGAGGTGGTTTCCTGCGACAGTAGCGTGGTATCTAAAGAAACAACAAAGATGTTTTTGGTGTGCTGGCATGACTTACTGTATGGAAAAAAGTACCGTTTTTTGGGTGGAACCCCATCACCCTTAGGGATGGACTGTGGGTAAGTGTAAAAATAATTGAAACGAAGGGTATTAGGGTTGAATACTTCATATTTTTGGTCGCCAATCCAATTCCTGGCAGTTCTGATATTTAAGCAATAGTGTGGGAATTGAGTTAGGGTGTGCTGACTTATTACAAGCGAAAAAATTACTGTCGATTTAGGACAATCACAGCACTCGTAGGGACGGGGGCGTAGGCAGGAGAAAGGAGTGAGAGACATGTAAGAGAGAGATGGGATATATCTGAAGAGTGGAGGTGGAAAACTTTCGGGATATATCTGAAGAGTGGAGGTGGAAAACTTTCTAGGTGCCAAATTTTGCCTTCGTCAGGAGAATAAAAGAAAAGGGTTGTAGCCTATCCCCGATGTTAGTCAATCTGTATATTGAGCAAGCAGTGAAAGAAACAAAAGAAAAATTCGGAGTAGCTATTAAAATCCATGGAGAAGAAATAAAAACTTTGAGGTTTGCCGATGACCTTGTAATTTTGTCAGAGACAGCAAAGGACTTGGAAGAGCAGTTAAACGGAATGGATAGTGTCTTGAAAGGAGGATATAAGATGAACATCAACAAAAGCAAAACGAGGATAATGGAATGTAGTCGAATTAAGTTGGGTGATTCTGAGGGAATTACATTAGGAAATGACACACTTAATGTAGTAAAGGAGTTTTGCTATTTGGGGAGCAAAATAACTGATGATGGTCGAAGTAGAGAAGATGTAAAATGTAGACTGGCAATGGCAAGGAAAGCGTTTCTGAGGAAGAGATATTTGTTAACATCGAGTATAGATTTAAGTGTCAGGAAGTCGTTTCTGAAAGTATTTGTATGGAGTGTAGCCATGTATGGAAGTGAAACACGGACGATAAATAGTTTGGACAAGAAGAGAATAGAAGCTTTCGAAATGTGGTGCTACAGAAGAATGCTAAAGATTAGATGGGTAGATCATATAACTAATGGGGAGGTATTGAATAGGATTGGGGAGAAGAGGAGTTTGTGGCACAACTTGACTAGGAGAAGGGATCGGTTGGTAGGACATGTTCTAAGGCATCAAGGGATCACCAGTTTAGTATTGGAGGGCAGCGTGGAGGATAAAAATCGTAGAGGGAGACCAAGAGATGAATACACTAAGCAGACTCAGAAGGATGTAGGTTGCAGTAAGTACTGGGAGATGAAGAAGCTTGCGCAGTATAGAGTAGCATGGAGAGCTGCATCAAACCAGTCTCAGGACTGAAGACCACAACAACAACAACCTCTTCTTGTGCACAATTTATTTGTCTCCAAAAACTTCGGATAAGTACGAGTAGAACACGTCCACCGAGGGTTCCGTACAAATTTCACTATGTGTATAGACAGTTCATCCATCCTGGGAATCGAGAATTTCTATGATTGTTGCCTGTTATTGTTACTGGTATCACATCGATCCCGGGAATTCCATGACTTTAAGGAATAGCTTAAAATATCTTTTTTCGTGTAATATAATTACAAATTAACAGTTTTCGGATTTTTTCCCTTTATTTGTAGAGTGACGCTTGATTCTCGCTAAATTTCATGTTTCTGGCTCAACAGGAATTGCCCTATACGTTTTGATAAGTGAACTTGAGAGTCTCAAAATGTGTGCCACACGTCGTCGTATATTCGACATAAATGGCCGTATTGTATGACTGCGTTGACGTAGAAGCTTCAATTTTTTAGTAGCTGAAGGAGCGCAGACCTTTGTATGCGACTTACGTTTCAATTTGATATGTTTACCCATTCCTGAGGAAAAGTGTTTTGAATAGTTGGACAGGCAGGTAGATAGACAGAGAGGGACAAAAAAGTGATGCTGCAAGGGTTCCTTTTTCGCCGAATGAAGTACAGAATCCTAAAAATTGAGAAAGTATTCTGATTCCACAGAATTATGGTGAACATCTCATGGCTGCAACAGGTAATGATACGAATTAGAAAATAAATAATTTATCACTAAGATTCAACGTGCAATACCAGGAAACTGACAGGTTCTAATTGTTGGTAAGGGAATTTTTGTTCTTCGCGACATTGATACGGAGACGTTACTTTTATTTGTGATAATACAAATACAGCAATAAGGCAGAGATATTTTAAGTAGAAGAACAGTAATCTACAGAAACCGTTTCTCCTATCTGTCACTTTTTTTATACAACAGGATAATAAAATTACTCCATGACAAAGTCCATCAGTATTGACTGCTGCATCTAAGATAGCTTCATTCTTGGTGTCAGATGTCGAGAAGTTTCTTGTGAAACGCCCAGTGCAGATGAGGCAGAATTGCCAGCATCGTGTACAGGTCTTTCTATTTTACAACTGATAAAAATGTCTGGTTCTCGTCCGAAGTATGGCTTGGCATAGATCCGCTACGATTTTTCCTCTTCTGAATGCGTTATCATTTATCGATTATTATGTTTCAGAGTAAGGACTTTTAATAGCTGTTTTGGATGCTTGATTGTGAGAGACTTTGATCATACTGCATTTTCAGATCTTACACGGCTACAGTTAAGTCAGTTGTATGGATTGGAAAAGCATTTGGAACTCGTGAGGGAAGCACTGCTTAGCACAAAGACCATGCACCTTCTAATAGTGAATGTTTCAAATACTTTCGTCATTTTCTGACACTTGGAACAAGTGAAGGGAGATGCAACAGAGTTCCGAAAACAAAATAACACTGAAGGCGCGTTTTTGAAAGAAAATAGCACTTGGAGCGATTTCCAGTTTCACTCTTGAAATGAAACACAGCTATACTAGCCGATTAGATGTTGATTTATAGTAAAAACTATTCCAACTACTGATGAAATCACGGGTGCATCCATAGCAATGCAGTGTATCCGTAATTCTCATCTTGTATTTATTATGGATAACATTTTACTAAGACATTAATTGCTCTCCTATAATCTACGTCGTTTCCAGGATGTGATACTCATTTAGAGAGTGGCCTGTAGCTCAAGAAGAGCCACCTGGAGACGAAACCAGCAGCGCCTTCGAAGCATTGAGGTGCAAGAATTTTGAACAACGGAATTGCCGAACAGTTTAGACAGTTTCATACTCTAAGATGACACCATGCTGAGTTATGTCCTCCATTTATGGTACTACACACGTCGACCGTCAAACTGAGAAGCATGTGTCACTAACTGTGGCTTCGTTCCTTGAACGTGCCCGTGTATATCTAACTTCCTCGTCGTTTTAACAAGGGCATAATACCACGTTTTCGGCAGATAAACAGCACGTAGTGCACCGTTTCTGACACGCTCAACCGTTAAGTGGAGGCTAACTTTCAGCTAATTAACTAACGTAAAAAATGTCCCTGAGGAGTCGTATGGCATTGTGGGCTGCGTATCCCGAGGAGCTGTCAGTATTTTGTACTCGTACCTTAGCGCATAGTAGTTCCTTTCCATGCCGTGTGAGAGCTATGTCTTAAATATATTTGTTGTGTGTAGATGACTATAATAGGTCTATGAATAGTGTGTTAGCTGACAAACCTGACATTGCTCCGTTATTCATTTTTCCATCTTTCTATTAGAAACGAAAACAAAAATGAGCTCTGTTATAGTGTAAAATAGGAAAAAAATTCATATTTATGTATTCGTGAAAACCCTTTTCAAATAATGAAACAATCGTACCGAGAAATATGAATAATGTACAAATATATAAGTACAGTATTCCAGGCACTTTGTGAACGCCGGGTGCAGATGCTTCTCGTGGCTACAACGCGATTTTTTAAACGTCTCTAAGGCTATTGTTTTCGCCTACGCCCTTCTCCGCTTCGCAGTAGAAAGCTGTCAAAAGTGCTGCAGGAGTCAGAGATTTCCTCTAGTTGATTCGACTTCAGGAGTGTCTCAGCACTAAACAATAAATGTATTAAAATTTAATTCACATAACGCGGCATTTTTTCACACATTTCAGTGTTTGTGATGTAATACACTATGTGCTCAAAAGTATCCGGACAACCCCAAAAACATACATTTTGCACATTAGGTGCATTGTGCTGCCACCTACTGCCAGGTACTCCATATCAGCGACCTCAGTAGTCATTAGACGTCGTGAGAGAGCAGAATGGGGCTCTCCGCGGAACTCACGTGGTCAGGTGGCTGGGTGTCACTTGTGTCATACGAGATTTCCACACTCCTAAACATCCCTAGGTCCACTGTTTCCGATGTGATAGTGAAGTGGAAGCGAGAAGGGACACGTACAGCACAAAAGCGTACAGGCCGACCTCGTCTGTTGACTGACACAGACCGCCGACAGTTGAAGAGGGTCGTAATGTATGGTAGACAGACATCTATCTAGACCATCAGACAGGAATTCCAAACTGCATCAGGATCCTCTGCAAGGGCTATGACAGGTGGGAGGTGAGGAAACTTGGATCTCATGGTCGAGCGGCTGCTCATAAGCCACACATCACGCCGGTAAATGTCAAACGACGCCTCGTTTGGTGTAAGGGGCGTAAACATTGGACGATTGAACAGTGGAAAAACGTTACGTGGAGGGACAAATCACGGTACACAATGTGGCTATCCGATGGCAGGGTGTGGATATGGCGAACGGCCGGTGAACGTCATCTGGCAGCGTGTGTAATGTCAACAGAAAAATTCGGAGGCGGTGGTGTTATGGTGTGGTCGTATTTTTCATGGAGGGGGCTTGCATCACTTGTTGTTTTGCGTGGCACTATCAGAGCACAGGCATACATCGATGTTTCAAGCACCTTCTTGTTTCCCACTGTTCAAGAGCAACTCGGGGATGGCGACTGCATCGTTCAACGCGATCGAGCACCTGTTCATAATGCACGACCTGTGGCGGAGTAGTTACACGACAATAACATCCCTGTAATGGACTGGCCTGCACGGAGTCCTGACCTGAATCCTATAGACATCTTTGGGATGTTTTGGAACCCCGACATCGTGCCAGGCCTCATCTACCGACATCGATAGCTCTCCTCAGCGCAGCGATCCGTGAAGAATGGGCTGCCATTCCCCAAGAAACCTTCCAGCACCTGATTGAACGTACCCTGCGAGAGTGGCTAAGGATCGGCCAACACCATACTGAATTCCAGCATTACCGATGCAGGGTGCCACGAACTTGTAAGTCATTTTCAGTCAGGTGTCCGGATACTTCACATAGTGTATGTCTTGAAGTATATGCCGTGTGTTGATATATTTATGGAGGTACATTAAGCGGAATATGTCGACACCGTCTGTGAAATATGTTGCGAATAGATTCAGCAGCAAAGAAGCAGTTAATTTAAACGTAATGCATGTTGTGGCAGTTTTTCATACATTTCACTGTGTGTGGCGTCTTAGCTTCTGATCTCTCATGCTATGACATAATATTGCAGGAACATTCAGCGGTATTTGTGGATACTGTCTGCAAAATGCGTTGGCATCGAGTTAACAGCAAAGAAGAAATAAATTTAAATCTCATGGAAAATGCAGCAGCTTTCTCGCGTCTCATTGTTTATAACATCATATCCCCTGAAGTATGATACACAGGGGGTGCTTACATCGAGAGCGATTGTCACCTGACAGTAAGGGATATGTGTACCAAGTTTGGTTGAAATTGATCGAGTGCTTTAGGAGTAGATGTTGAACATGCATGCAGGCAAACACACACACGCTCGTATGACTTATTAAACACCCGGGGTTTCAGCTACATCAACTGGTTATAGACTTACATACTTTCAGTCAGGCGTTTCTTGGCCTCTGTCAAATGGTAACTGACTGCAGCGTGTTTTTTCATTCTGTGGGTGTCCTCAGTGCAGACCACATTAACGAAGCACTGTCCTTGTGGGTGAAAACGTCTGCGTGCTTGCATCGGAAATTGAAACTGGCCGTAGCATTACTACTGGTTGTGTCACCAATGATGGACAGGTCTCCGATGAGGAGCCAGATAACGTTTGTTCTATATTGACTTCTCTTCCAGTACCTCTCCTATAATAATTCTTCTCTACTCACAGGAACCAATGGGTGAGTCAAGCAACTCCGAAGCTTCTGAGCCCGTCCTTCCATTATTTTATTTTTATTTACTTTCCCCGCCGTAGTAATTTATAGTAACCACGACAATATAGTTTATCATTTCGCAGGTTGGGAGTTGTGGGAAGACTGGTATCATGTCCATATAAATCTTTATATTACTCATAAACTTCAGAACAGAAGCCAGACGAAGTTTGTGATGACGTCAAAGGTAAGGAAAAAGGATAAACAATTTGGAATCAAAGATTAGTTGAAAATAGAAAATTGGAACGTAATAGATACAAGAATCAAAGATGAAGAATTTGATAGGCGTCCATCTAGAAAAAAAATATGTTCCTATAATTACAGAGACATAAACTGAAGTGCAAGGAACTGAAGCAGTTGGTGATGACACACAGCAAGCAAGCGCTGATACTTTCTCCCGACACACATCTCACAAAATGATCACGCCGGGAAAATCAGAAAAATTATCGTGAGAAGACATAGGGACGCAACACGAAAACGGGGGCGTGATAGAGTTACCATAGGTATCCATGAACATACACTGCGAGGCAGCTTGTGGTGTTTACACAGAGACGTAGATTAACTGAAGATGTAGAATGCCAGAAGTGTCGTAAGGAGCGCAACTAACTTCTAAACTACTTCCAGAAGTAAGTAGAGCTCCCATGTGTGAGTAACCATAGAGCACAAACGATTTTCTGTGCTGGGCTCTGAGTGATATTAGTGGAGAAATTACGTGACACCAGCGGGCCTGCAAGTACTCAGCTCGCCTCAGATTCCTCTGAAAATTTACTGAGAAGACTGAAAAACCTAGCACTGTAAGGCACACCGTCAAGTTCTCACCATCATCACGTGCAGACATAAAACTTTACTAGATTTAACAAAAACACAAAAGATTTCTCTGTAATCATTTGACTAGTCCAAGAAGAATGATAGTAGCAGTAGAAGCACCCTCTGCCATCTACCCTGAGGTAGTTATGGAAGTACATTTACTGGGATTGTTCCTGCATGAAAAGCAAGTCGAATGCTTTCGTTGGTAAACTGTGCCAAAAAGCAACTCTTATCGACGGACGTAGCTAATTAACTGGAGGACAAGGAAAACGGCTTACTATCTCCTTCACGACCTTATCAAGTTGAGGACGGATAAGAAGGCAAAAGAAGGAAGAAATATTCCCGCTATATCCCAAGGTCGTTATCCAAATACGTCAGACAGAGCGAGGTGGCACAGTGGTTGGTACGCTGGACTCGCATTCGGGAGGACGACGGTTCAAACCCGCGTTCGGCCATCCTGATTTAGGATTTCCGCAGTTTCCCGAAATCGTTTCAGGCAAACGCCGGGATGGTTCCTTTAAAAGGGCACGGCCGATTTCCTTCCCCATCAATTCCTAATCTGAACTTGTGCCCTGTCTCTAATGATCTCGTTGTCGACGGTACACTACTTCTACTTTTGCTACTACGTGTGATATTACATTTTCCTAGGAATTCTTGCCTGCACTGCGATGCTGGAGTCGACAGTTAGTTTGCTTAAATCACGTGCGAAAACAACTCACGCTCTATCTCTCTCTCTCTCTCTCTCTCTCTCCTCACAGCTAAGTGCCTGTTAGACGTGTTTTTGGCCAAAGATTTATGTTACCGCGTACTCCATACCTGTGACTTTTTAAAATTTTGGCTTACACTGTCCGTTGTTACTGAATTTATGTCGACCGGGTTTTTGTTTGATGTTGCTGGAAACAGTCGCTACTGCGACGTCTACAATGGTCGGAGTCCAAGTACTGAGCAACGAGTTTTTGAACCGCTGTCCTTCTGAATACCAGTCCAGTATCTTGCCTCACTGCATTATATTGCAACAGACCAGCGATATGTTTACCAGTCCTGCAGTTAGTATTTTCTGTAGGCAGTGCTACAAGCTGTAATCCGTATTTTCTCACGGGCAAACAGTTTCGATCAAGAGATCATCTTCAAGTCACGGATGAACATAACATCAGGTTTCTTGACGTCTATCAACAACTCTTATCGGTTCCAGGATCTGCCACGTGTACAGGAATCCACCATCTTATACATGGCTCATGGATAAATGTTATGATAACTGTTGCATTTACAAGTGACAACCAACAATAATTATGTTTATGACGACAAGGAACCATTTCTCAATCTGATTTTATATTCACCCGTGGCCTGAAGATGGTCCCTTGACCGAAACTTTCTGTCCGTCCACAAATACACATTATTATAGGAGTTGTTGGTGATTTCCGTGATATCACTTTATTTAGTACCTAACATATTTTCATATTTAAACATACTAAACAAGGAGAAAAAATTACAGTGTTTGAAGTCAAAGATGGCAACCATGATTCATTTCTTGGTCTCCTTAATTTACCTATAGCTACGAAAACAGCAAAACTAACAGAAACTACTGCACATCTTCCATAGCGTTTCCACAGCTATAGTTTCAGTCAATAATTTTTTAGTATTTGACTCAAGGAAGTTGGATTAGGTACCTGATTGCATTGACGAAATATAAGAACTGACTCCGGTGGGAGAGGGCGTTATGATAGAGTAATCTACAGATGGGTTACTATCGTAAATAAATGAAGTATTGCACATTTTTTCGTCTTTGCTTATCTGTTATTCTACTGCTATTAAAAGAGTTTTCTGTATAAATGTGCAGAAATGTCGGGTGTATTTTTAAGATACTACTGTCGTTAACGCGCTTGTTTCTGAAATACGAGATTAAATTCCCAGCTAACTTCTTTTAAACTTTCTTTATGATACTTTCCTCCGTCGATTTCGCTGTGAGCACTTCCTAAAAAATTATTGTCTCGAAAATATTGTTATTTACCAATAATTATTTATATTATCGATACAGTTTTCTGGTTATTAGTTAGTAACAGTGCTGGATAATAGGCTAAATAAATAATTAATGAAACAAGTAGAAAATAAGTGTATATTTTAATTGCTGTAATGCCTTTCTACTAATCACCATCAATTAGTCTAATTGTTTTTATTTCTGTGCTGTTATCAAGCATTATACGTACTTCGGAACACGTTACAGAAATGAAATTGACGAAAAGAACCAACAGATAGTGAATAGTTACTGTCACTATAAACGTCTTTATAAATACAAACAAAACTAAATAGAAACTGAGTTGACGAGAATGGATGGCAGTAAGTCTATTGTTGAATTGTAGCGGTCTATACAGTAAAAATTTTCAGGAATCATTAAGAAAGATATATGTATTTACGTACCTGACCAGGCGCAGAATAACACAGCAAATACGATTACACTTGTTACCCACTTCATCCTGCAGTTCTCCTGTTGGTAAAGCGCGGCTAAAGCGCTATATATACTGCTAACTTCCCCTCTGCCCCTCCTGCCTCCCCCCTTCGGTACAGATAGCCAATACGAAGCAGATAGGAAACCAGTCCGAACACTTGGCAAAAGCTGTCTTCAAACATATGGCGCTATCTCTTCGTTTTTAAGTGGCTACTAACAAGCTGCACTAAATTTCTATTAAGCAGTGGGAAATTTGCTTGTATGGTGTGAGTATTGGTGAGTATGTTTCTTGTAATAGTTTGATTCAGTCTTTGAAACTGATATAATTTTAATGGCTTGATAGTAGCTATCCTAAAAGACGAGAGCCAGGGGGTCCATACCCGTGTGCAAGGGGAAGCTACGGCCACGCCTGATTCTCAGGTAAACAGGGTCGGAACTGCAACATACTTACAAGCCGCCCCTCCCCTACAACCTATCATGTGTGCGCTCTTGGTCAGAACTACGTATTTCGTTAGGTAAAGGCGTACATTGTAATATGAAAAAGCGGCCTAAGAATTTACAACTCCCCTTCATGCAGTAGCTTGCCTAAGCTGCGGCCAGGGATTCAGTTCGTGAGATAGGTATCCTTTCTACCCTCATTACCGATTTCTCCTACTCCTGTACTGGCCTTCTCCTCCTCCATGGCCAATTCTTGTCATGGCCAGTATGGCCAGTGCTAGCCATGGCCTGAGATCGTGATGGCCTGCACCCATCGTGGTCTAAGCCTGACACGCATAACCTTCTCATGGCGTGTGCTTGTCATGGTATGTTCTTGTCATGCACATCCTGTACTTTTCATGGTCTTTTCCAATCATGGCTTTGTTTCGAGTCTCATTATTCTGACTGGTTTGATGGAGTGTGCCACGATTTCCTGTCCTGTGCCAGCCTCTTCATCTCATAGTAGCACTTGCAACGTATGTCCTCAATTATTTCCTGGATGTATCCCAATCTCTGTCTTCCTCTACAGTTTTTATCCTCTAGAGCTCCCTGTAATTTGTGAAAGTTATTCACTGATATCTTAACAGATGTCGTACCATCCTCTTCTTCTTGTCATTATTTTCCATATATACCTTTCCTCACCGATTATCCGGAGAACCTCCTTACTCTTTACTTTATTAGTCCACCTAATTTTCAACATTCGTCAGTAACACCACATCTCAATGCCAGTGTCTGTCATGGCCTGTGACTGTCGCGTCCTACGCTAGTCACGCATGGCCTGTGTTTGTTATAGAGGAGGAGGAGGAGGAGGAGATTAGTGTTTAACGTCCCGTCGACAACGAGGTCATTAGAGACGGAGCGCAAGCTCGGGTGAAGGGAGGATGGGGAATGAAATCGGCCGTGCCCTTTCAAAGGAACCATCCCGGCATTTGCCTGAAGCGATTTAGGGAAATCACGGAAAACCTAAATCAGAATGGCCGGAGACGGGATTGAACCGTCGTCCTCCCGAATGCGAGTCCAGTGTGCTAACCACTGCGCCACCTCGCTCGGTGTGTGTTTGTTATAGCCGGTGCTGGGAATGATCTCTGATTTCCATGGCCGGCACCCATGATGGCCTGCGCCTCTCATAGCCAGAATCTTTTATGACGTATGCGTACTGTACTCTGTGCCCATCACAGCATGCATAACTACTGCATCCTACATGACCTGAATCTGTAATGGGCTGTGCCAGTAATGACCAGTGCTTCTTACGGTTTGTGCTATTCGTGGGAAGTGTTAGTCATGGATCATGATTTTCATGACTTGGACCGACAATGGCCGGTACCTTTCATGCATAGCCTGCACTTGCTATGTCCTGCGCTTGTCATAGTCTGTACTTATCATTAACTGTCCTTGTCACGGGCTGTCATGCACCGTATTTGCTTGTTAAGCGTGAAATGCGGTTCTTATGGTCCACACCAGTCATGGCCTGCACTTGTCACCACCATTACTTGTCATGGCCGTGCCTGTCATGCAATGCTTGTAATTGTCGTGGCCTGTGCTAGTAAATGTGAAACCTCCCCTTAGAAAAATTTATGTATTACTGTGCTGATAAACATCTTACGTTATTTGATTTTCAAACAGCTGAGCAGAACTGAAATACTCAGACGTTTCTCTCTTTACTTATTCTGATCAACACTAAACTGACACACAATATTTTTAGCGCGACGCAATCTGACTTTCAATAATCCCTACAAAAGAATGGCCCTGACTAACAATAACCTATACCTTTCATCAATCACTTACCTCACAAAAATCTTCGTTACTCGAACTACTGCAATTCAGCGGGCACCAATACTGCCAGCTAAATAAAAGATTCTAACTACTGTAGGTACTAACTACTGATAGGCATAGTTAGCAAATGAAAGATTTTGATAGAGAACAAACAATGTATTTACTTTAATAATATTCAAAAGTCATCATATATATATATATAGTTCATGACACCAATCTTACAAATTTACTCTTTCTGGTGGACAGACGTCCAGATCGTCCGCTCTCAAAATTCTGCCACATCTCTCCCCGCATCCACCACTACTGGCGGCTCACCTCCAACTGCGCAACGCTACGCGCTGTTCACATCCAACTGCCCAACACTACAATAGCGAATATTCCAACAATGCCAACCAGCCACAGACTGCACGCACAGCCAGTGATTTTCATACAGAGCGCTACGTGACTTTACCAACATAAAAACCTAAACAGACTACTTACAAATAATCCATGATTGTCATAACCTGTGCTTCTAAGGACCAGTTCACGTCATGTACCCCTCAAACGATGTATATGTTATGGTCTGTGCCCATGACAGCCAGAATCCTTCATGACTTCCCTGCTATCCGTCATCCACCATGACAGCCTGCGTCTCTAATGACTTGGATCATTCATGACATGTGCCAATCATAACCTATGATAGTCATGGCATGTACTTGTCATGGTCTGTGTTTTCCATGCATGACGTGTATATTCCACAGGCTGTGCTCATCATGTACCTGAGTTACGTGTCCATTTGGATTTCGCACGGTGGGACAGACATTAGAGGATCTATTATTCAGATGGCGGGACAGAGATTTGTACCTCTGTTATGTTTTTACGATCTGATGACGTTCCACACATGTTATGTCACTGAAATCCTCTGCGAAGGCTGACAGAAGAAATGAGTAGTTCTATTAAAAAAGGTTTGGTCTCACATTCCAGTAGCACAAATGTTAAAAATTACGTCTCTACATAAGAAAATTTGTGACACTGTCCGCTACACCTTAGCGAAAACCGCAACTCGATATATTTAGTAGTTCGTCATATATCTAGGTTGCCCTGCCTCAGCTGTCTCGCCTTGTACACAACAATTTCATTAGTAGTTTTCAAAATCTTCCTATTTCTCCGCTTTAGAAAGCTAATCTTATTGATTTTGATACTAAGTTCAAACCTAGAACCAACGATTATAGTAGCTGTGCCCACCGCACACCGGCTACTTCCAATATACAGCAAAGCCGCTACTCTAGCGACCTTCAATTGTCTCCATTTGCCCCAACGATACAGAACTCCATCCTGGCAACCAACTACGTGCCACACTCACTGCTGAATGTTGTGCACATGACATTACTACCCTCTTACAGAGTATAAACCTATTTGTACGCCTCCACAATCTCCAAAAAAAAAAAATACGTTGGCCACCTGTTCCGAGTAAATGGTACTGTCGTCTACTACAAGATTCACTAATTTTTTTTTTTCCGTGTAAGTTGCTTTGTATAGCCTAACTTCATTCTAACCCTCTTCAGCAGACCCCATCCATATGCCCCCAACCATCTCACAAGAGCGGCAAGATTGTTCCCCTTTATACCGAGCCTCAAAATGGTTCCTCAACTAGCTGTCTTATCCAGTTTGCGCCCATAAAGTCATGACTCTATATGCAAATATCACTGTCGTATCGTGTGTCACTGTATAAAACCGCCCTGGATTTCTAGTTTTTCAATATGTCCCTCAAGATCGTCTCTGTTTGACCATCTGCAGAGAAACACGATCAAGCTACAATCAAATCAACACCGTCAACTGAGTATCACATACATTTCTTCATCTTTTAATGTGTTTCCAACTATTTTATTTTAAATGTATGTTTATTGTTAAGATCAGACGCATTAGTGTTGCCATATATTCCCGCATGATGAAATTCAATTACAGTAACGACATGAACAATGATAAACCACTTTTTTAAAAAAATAGTCAATTACTCTCACGTCAGTTTACTTCAGGGAAGCTCATTATGACTGCACACCAGCAGTGAGGACATGAATTTTAATACTACCATTTATGAATATTGTGGATTTTATCTTGTACCCGATTCCCGATTGGGTTTTACTGCGAAGAATCAGATGATAAAAGTCCTTCCGTCAAGATGGATCCTTGCATTAACGTTCATGAGATTGTAGAGGTAGAAGGTGACGGATAAGAACAGGTACATAACATCCTGAATGAAGTTTTTCAATGTGCGGGTACCGTGTTTTACGTAGCTCCAGTTTAAAGCTCACCAGCACGGACAACTGAAATTCTGTTTGGGTGGATGATGAGTTATTTCAGTACATTTACATTGGCATCAAAATCTAGTTTTCTATAAACTGATTACCAAATACCGTTCTTGTACTTGCTCATATACACTCCTGGAAATTGAAATAAGAACACCGTGAATTCATTGTCCCAGTGTCCCAGGAAGGGGAAACTTTATTGACACATTCCTGGGGTCAGATACATCACATGATCACACTGACAGAACCACAGGCACATAGACACAGGCAACAGAGCATGCACAATGTCGGCACTAGTATAGTGTATATCCACCTTTCGCAGCAATGCAGGCTGCTATTCTCCCATGGAGACGATCGTAGAGATGCTGGATGTAGTCCTGTGGAACGGCTTGCCATGCCATTTCCACCTGGCGCCTCAGTTGGACCAGCGTTCGTGCTGGACGTGCAGACCGCGTGAGACGACGCTTCATCCAGTCCCAAACATGCTCAATGGGGGACAGATCCGGAGATCTTGCTGGCCAGGGTAGTTGACTTACACCTTCTAGAGCACGTTGGGTGGCACGGGATACATGCGGACGTGCATTGTCCTGTTGGAACAGCAAGTTCCCTTGCCGGTCTAGGAATGGTAGAACGATGGGTTCGATGACGGTTTGGATGTACCGTGCACTATTCAGTGTCCCCTCGACGATCACCAGTGGTGTACGGCCAGTGTAGGAGATCGCTCCCCACACCATGATGCCGGGTGTTGGCCCTGTGTGCCTCGGTCGTATGCAGTCCTGATTGTGGTGCTCATCTGCACGGCGCCAACCACGCATACGACCATCATTGGCACCAAGGCAAAAGCGACTCTCAAAGCTGAAGACGACACGTCTCCATTCGTCCCTCCATTCACGCCTGTCGCGACACCACTGGAGGCGGGCTGCACGATGTTGGGGCGTGAGCGGAAGACGGCCTAACGGTGTGCGGGACCGTAGCCCAGCTTCATGGAGACGGTTGCGAATGGTCCTCGCCGATACCCCAGGAGCAACAGTGTCCCTAATTTGCTGGGAAGTGGCGGTGCGGTCCCCTACGGCACTGCGTAGGATCCTACGGTCTTGGCGTGCATCCGTGCGTCGCTGCGGTCCGGTCCCAGGTCGACGGGCACGTGCACCTTCCGCCGACCACTGGCGACAACATCGATGTACTGTGGAGACCTCACGCCCCACGTGTTGAGCAATTCGGCGGTACGTCCACCCGGCCTTCCGCATGCCCACTATACGCCCTCGCTCAAAGTCCGTCAACTGCACATACGGTTCACGTCCACGCTGTCGCGGCATGCTACCAGTGTTAAAGACTGCGATGGAGCTCCGTATGCCACGGCAAACTGGCTGACACTGACGGCGGCGGTGCACAAATGCTGCGCAGCTAGCGCCATTCGACGGCCAACACCGCGGTTCCTGGTGTGTCCGCTGTGCCGTGCGTGTGATCATTGCTTGTACAGCCCTCTCGCAGTGTCCGGAGCAAGTATGGTGGGTCTGACACACCGGTGTCAATGTGTTCTTTTTTCCATTTCCAGGAGTGTAGAAACTCCAAGATCGTCTTTAACGTAGGTCTGAGCGTCTCGCGACTGAAGCTGGCGCATCTTCAGCGACGGTGACTCTTCGTTTGCTGCCACAGTCGCTACTGAGCGATGGCGAAATAAATCTGCGGCACAACGCAACGAGTCGGTAATAAAGCTTAGAAGCTATCGATTTCACAATTTAGTTAACGTTGAATTGTCAGATGTTTGGATACATACGTTTGCGTGACGAATCAGAGCTTTCTGGCGTAGAATCTTGGACTTTGGGCTATTTTCGTGCTTTGCTTGGGATCGAGTAATCACTCATACCGACAATCAAGGGAGCGCTTGTGTCTTACTTTCGTGTTCGATGTAACAAAAATTCTTTTTCTTATTCATTGGCAGTTTGATCTTACCTCCCAGTACTTCAATGTAATATTGTTAACATTCTTTAGATGTTTATGTTGTGTTCTTCCGTATGGTCCACTTTTTTTATAACGCGTATTTCCTTAAGCTTTTGTTAAGTTGATAGCGTTTTGAAACATTGAAACTCTAATATCCTGGATATCATCATCACAATCTACCTGTTCCGGTCTTTATCATCCATCCACACGGTCTACCTAGTTCTCCATTTATAGTCAGCCGATAATTCATTACTATTTTTGGCAATCTTTCCTATCATTCTCTCAACATGATCCTTTAGTTTCATTCTATTCTACTGCATCTTGTCATTAACTGAAGAGATTTTTAAATCTGATCTGATCACTTTATTCCTTACTTTATCCATTTTATTATAGACCCTTACATATATTATGAAACTCATATCTGCTGCCTGTATACGTTATTTTTCTCTTTCTGTTACTGTGATTCGGAACCATGCAAAAGAGTAAGGCCAGCCATAACTAAGAAATTTCACTTGTGTCTCCTATCTTGTTCTTCTCCCATAAGTTCTTCCAATCGTTCCGCCAATAGCTTGATATTTATTATCCTTCTTCTGAACGTCTTTGTCGTACTTGAAACTAATATAACATTCTAGATAAATGAAGTGGGATATTTGTTTTAAAATTTCCTCATTTATTATTATTTTCGATCTAATCAGCTTCTTTCCTTTGAAAGCCATTATCACTGTCTTATTTGGAGATATAGTCAAGTTGTAATATATCGTGTGTTGCCTCAATCTACGTACAAATCTTTGTAAATTGTCTTTTCTTTCCTGTATCATCAACATATACACAGTATTTAATGGTACAGTAGTTCCTATTTTAATTCCTTTCCACTTCATAACTAGGTCATCGATATGACATTAAATAATGCGTGTTATAGACTGCACACTTGTCAAACACGTTGACTTATTAAAACATCATCTGACATTTTCGAACGTGAATAACTATTAATAGACCCTTTATGGTATTAATAATTAGTTTAGAGAAACCTTTTATTACCAATATGTTCCACAAAAGTGATCTTTTTTACATTACCAACGATTTTCTTATAATCAGTAAATGCTAAATGCGTTTGTAAACCAAATTTCCAACGTTTTTCAATAATCTGTCTTATTGTAAATATGTTATCATTACACAAATGTCGCTTTCTGAACTATGATTGTTCTTCTGAGATTGTTGCATCAACGATAGTTTGTAGTCCTTGATTCAGAATTTTCACATAAATTTTATGTCTTCCATTTAGTAAATTTATTCCTTTACAAATTTCTATACTTTCGTATAGACTTTTTTAAATGTAGAAATAACTTAAGTTGTTCTCCATTCTCCAGGTGCGGAACAGTTCTCTGAACAGGTCTTTAAAAAATAAAAGAACCAAAATTCTGAAATGATTCCTCCATATTTCATTCGTTCAGAATTAATGCCATCTAGGTCAGTAGCTTTTCCATTTTTTTGTAATATCCTGGACATTGAACTTAATTTCGTTGTTGTTTTTTGTGCCTCCGCTTAATTGTACGCGGGGACTCCGTCGCCATAACATTGTTAATAGGGACTAGATTCTCATCACATTAATTTCTTATTAGTCGGGGATCTTACAAGCATTTCCGCTGCGCGACACTTTTACGGTAACTGGATTCATGTGAGTAGTGTGTTTCATGAGGGTCCAGGCGTGACAACGATTTTGATCGATCTTTGCTTCGAAACCCAGACGGAGCTTCGCAGCTTACAAGCCGGATATTTTTAGAACTTCTGTGAATGCGTTCAGGTGTCCGTTCTAAGCATTTTTGAATCGCCAAGAAGGATACAGCTTAAAAAAGCCTGTTTCTTTGTAACAAGAATGGCTTTAAGCTCTCCGCTTAAATTTACCAGGTCGTAAGTAACATGGAGACGTCCTTCGGTTGTCAGACACTTTTCGAACTGCTCACCTAAACGGGACACTCCATCCACAGCGAAGCATAACAATTGCAAACCGCACCAGACTTGGGTAGAGCTTCTGCCAATCCTCTTCCATTTAGTGTGTAACTTGCCTTGTTCCACATCACTGAAAGCCCTCTTTCATGATGAGTTTATGAGCATGCAATGTGAACGAACGAATAAATGAAAGAATGAGTGAAATCGAAATAGCTCTTTAGCCTGCAAATCTGGCTAAATTATTAACTTCTAAGCCTACCCTTCCTTTTAGTATAAAAGGTTCTCCAACACATTGACTGATGACAACACACTCTTTAATGTCACTATGTAAGCATGAATGGGAATGGTCTTTATTCCATTTCAAGCCATTATGGATCTCCAAAAGATTTCACGAACAATAATCTTTCACCAGTTGTCACTTCTCACTTGTTTCCGGTACATACGTGATTTAGGTGGATGCAAAACAACAGTTTCACACGCCTTACTTCTGCTGCATAAGATTTTAAAATGTCACTAGAAACGACGGATTCAGAAGTTCGATCTTAGTTGGCCCCAAATTGTGTCACATATAAACATGGAGATTATTTGATTGTGGACGAAGAGGATCTACTGTCACAGCCTATAGACAAAACCGCAGTCCAAAAAGTGGGTTGTGCAAACTGACTATCCTGGTTAAGAAACTTATTCACGTCGTTCTGCATCAATGCTCTGGAACTGAGTCTAGAAACTACTAGGAGGCGAGTGAATAATCGACCCTGACAACAGACCATTGCTTTACAGTCGCAGGGGCTCACCGTCGACCGCCGTGCCTTTGCCCTAATAACAGCAACAGTTGTCTACAATAGGTTTTGTCTGGCAAGCGCAGATTACATATGTGAGGCTTGGTATATACAAAGTGTCCCAGCACGAACGGTCAGTACTCAGGTATATGACAGGAACGATAATTCGAATCAAGGAAAGTAAAGTAAACACTGACGCTAAATTGCATATCTTAAAAGCTTTGAGCACTTGCTCAGTAGATGAGGTTTGTTTCGCAGTAGCAAAGATGAACAAGTGCTCTTAGCTCTTAACGTATAGATCTTGGAGTTGATGTTTGCTTCGAATGATCATTCCTGTCATAGAATAATGGGAAAGCTCAGTCTAGTAAGGAGTTTGCTTACAAAAAAATGTTTACACCCATTTTGGAATATGTCACAGACGTTTGTGACCCATACGAAGTGGGACTAACAGGGAGAATATAAAGCATACAACAAAAGGCAGCACGAAATATACCGCGAAATCTTACTTGCAAAACTAAAGAACCAGTGTTAAATGGGGTGACTAGCTACATACTACAGCCTTCTACACTATTGGCCATTAAAATTGCTACACCAAGAAGAAATGCAGATGACAAACGGGTATTCATTGGACAAATATATTATACTTGAAGTGACATGTGATTACATTTTCACGCAATTTGGGTGCATTGATCCTGAGAAATCAGTACCCAGAACAACCATCTCTGGCCGTAGTAACGGCCTTGATACGCCTGGCCATTGAGTCAGAGATTTGATGGCATGAACAGGTACAGCTGCCCATGCAGCTTCAACACGATATCACAGTTCATCAAGACTAGTGACTGGCGTATTGTGACGAGCCAGTTGCTCGGCCACCATTGACCAGACGTTTTCAGTTGGTGAGAGATCTGGAGAATGTGCTGGCCAGGGTAGCAGTCGAACGTTTTCTGTATCCAGAAAGGCCCGTACAGGACCTGCAACATGCGGTCGTGCATTATCCTGCTGAAATGTAGGGTTTTTCAGGGATCGAATGAAGGGTAGAGCCACGGTCGTAACACATCTGAAATGTAACGTCCACTGTTCAAAGTACTGCCAATGCGAACAAGAGGTGACAGAGATGTGTAACCAATGGCACCCCATACCATCACTCCGGGTGATACGCCGGTATGGCAATGACGAATACACGCTTCCAATGTGCGTTCACCGCGATGTCGCCAAACACGGATGTGACCATCACGATGCTGTAAACGGAACCTGGATTGCTCGAACAGTCCACGGGTGTACTGCCGGTCCATAGTGTCCGTTGGACACTATGGACCGGCAGTACACCCGTGGACTGTTCGAGCAAGATATACGCCGGGAGAAGTTGAAGAATTACATCAGAACCTGGACTCACCCGAAAATATGACATTTTGCCATTCGTGCGCCCAGGTTTGTCGTTGAGAACACCATCGCAGGCGCTCCTGTCTGTGATGCAGCCATGGTCTCCGAGCTGATAGTCCATGCTGCTGCAAACGTCGTCGAACTGTTCGTGCAGTTGGTTGCTGTCTTTCAAACGTCTCCATATGTTGACTCAGGAATCGAGACGTGGCTGCACGATCCGTTACAGCCATGCGGATAAGATGCCTGGCATCTCGACTGCTAGTGATACGAGGCCGTTGGGATCCAGCACGGCGTTCCGTATTGCTCTCCTGAACCCACCGATTCCATATTCTGCTAACAGTCATTGGATCTCGACCAACGCGAGCAGCAATGTCGCGATACGATAAACCGCAATCGCGATAGGCTACAATCCGACCTCTATCAAAGTCGGAAACGTGATGGTACGCATTTCTCCTCCTTACACGAGGCATCACAACAAAATTTCACCAGGCAACGCCGGTCAACTGCTGTTTGTGTATGAGAAATCGGGTGGAAACTTTCCTCATGTCAGCACGTTGTAAGTGCCGCGACCGGCGCCAACCTTGTGTGAATGCTGAGAAAATGCTGTCGGTAAATTTCACGTCTGTAGCACGTCACCTTCGTGGTGTAGCAATTTTAATGGCCAGCAGTGTACATATAGCTCCAGATAGAACTGCGAAGCATAGGTAAAAATACCGCTTCAGCTGTAAATGTATTTATTTTCACATGACCAGTTTCGGACTGTTACAAGCCCATCCTCAGGTGTCGTAGCTGTGCTGTGGTCCCCGAGCGCCGCGTGTACCAGGCGCGGTGTGCTGCCTATGAGTGTAGAACAGGGAGTAGCGGATGCGAACGAGGAGGCAAATTGGTAAACCAGAGTGGCAAAAGTGCTGCCATCTATTGACGGAGAGAAGAACGCGGGGCCACTAGCCCGGACGTTCACAATTTGAATTTAGTGGTTTACATTTAAAATGAAGAAAAAACAAAAAAATTACATAAAAAGACACGAAACAAGTTAAAAGTGCATTATGCGTAGTAAAGAAGCATTTTGAACAGGTCGGTACTGAACTGTAGTAAAACTGAGTGGTAGGTGCGGTATAAAATTATTATATAAACCGTAAAGCGTAATGAAACTATCCTTTTACATGGGTGGCAAATTTAAAACTCCCAGTACCTATTGCAACCTACATTCTTCTGAATCTGCTTAGTCTATTCATCTCTTGGTCTCCCTCTACGATTTTTACCCTCCACGCTGCCCTCCAGCACTAAATTGGTGCTCCCTTGATGCCTCGGAACATGTCCTACCAACAAATCCCTTCTTCTAGTCAAGTTGATCTTGAGCATTCTTCCGTAGCACCACATTTCGAAAGCTTCTAATCTCTTCTTGTCGAAACTATTTATCGTCTATGTTTCACTTCCATACATGGCTACACTCCATAAAAATACTTTCGGAAACGACTTACTGACACTTAAATCTATACTCGATGATAACAAATTTCTTTTCCTCAGAAACGATTTCCTTTCCATTGGCAGTCTACATTTTATATCCTCTCTACTTCGACCATCATCAGTTGTACATAGAACTTCTCGTGCCACTTGGGACAGTCGAAGCTTAGTTGTTGCCCTTTACTTGCACCGCTCTAGAAGTAACGGTCCCTTAACTGGAAGAGCAGGAGGAGATTAGTGTTTAACATCCCGTCGACAACGAGGTCATTAGAGACGGAGCACAAGTTCGGCTTAGGGAAGGTTGGGGAAGGAAACCTGCCGTGCCCTTTGAAAGGAACCGTACCGGCACTTGCCTAAAGCGATTTAGGGAAAACGTGAAAAACCTAAATCAGGATGGCCAGGCGCGGATTTGAACCGTCGTCCTCCCAAATGCGAGTCCACTCAACTGGTTTTCCTACCAAACATACACGGAAACTTCGTGGACAGTATCCTCCTCCACCATCCACGATGCAAAGACACTGTTAGCACTGTTTGAAGGCGTCGATGCTGAGGCTTCGTCGTCTGTACAACATTCCGCAAATAATGTAAGGTGCGTGCATGGAGGACAAATGTGTCATATCGCGTAGCTGCTAATAAACTTGGTCCAGTCTTTACATTAATTTACCTCTTTTCACTATTGTACCATCAAACATTGAAGACAAAAATATTAATAAAATATTTACTTAGCGTGTCCAATTACCATCGCATACGTGATACGGAACGTGCTGCGGGATTAAATTCCTCTCTCTCACGTATAGAGAGTTATTTTACCTGAAGTGCCTGTGATACTAGAAATAATACGAGTAAATGCACTGATTTTACTTCCACTTTTGCTCAAGAGATTTTGAGCACTTACTTTCAGCAATGTTGTTCTCTGCAATTGTTCGACAATGTTGAGGCCCTCCGGCTTCTTGAAATATGATCTCTTATCCAGTTCTGATTGTTGATAAATTTTATTTGTTCCTAAAAGCGTCGTTTTACATTTGTTGGAGTGCTTATCTCACTCCCGGGTGCACTCTCAGCACAGTGTTCCTGTACGTGCTGCACCTATGGCTGGCACGGGCAACTGCAGCGTCGGACCACTGTCAGCTTCCATAGTTTTGATAGCCTCTCGAATTCTTCGAGAAACTGAATTAATTTCCACGAATCCACGTGAAATTTCAGCAATTTGTTCATGCTGTATAAAAACCGATGCTGTGTAAAAAAGCACGACACTCAAAGTATTCCAGCAAGTCTCAGCGTATCGCTTTACGAAACTTTAACCGTGAGCCTTTCACATGGCCACTTCTTTTTTAAGTAATTGACGGCATTTTTAGTTGATTCCGGTGACGGATGAACGTTAGGATATTATTCGTGCAGTCATTTATGCTCAAGGTTCAAATTGGCTCTGAGCACTATGGGACTCAACTTTTGAGGTCATCAGTCCCCTAGAACTTAGAACTACTTAAACCTAACTAACCTAATGACATCACACACATCCATGACCGAGGCAGGATTCGAACCTGCGACCGTAGCGGTCAAGCGGTTCCAGACTGTAGCGCCTAGAACCGCTTGGCCACTCCGGTCGGCTATGCTCAAGGGTGTGGCTCTTAGTGCTAGGAGAGTGATTGTTCCACAAGCTGCGACATGGTCACGTATTGAACAGTGACCCCAAAATAGAATAAATTTTCTTTACTATAGGTCTGCGATAAATTTTTCGGTCTATAATCACCATCTTCAGATCTGTTTTACAAAAACATGTCCTAAAATACTGGAGCCATAGTGGGAGTGATCGTTGTACGGGAGACGACTATAGTTCTCTAGTACCTTTTTAGTATTTGCCTCCTAATCGGTAACAAACTTAAGACCAAAGAGATGGCTTGTAAATATCCCTAACTTGCTTATGTTATTTTCAATTTCGTTCCGTAAATTTCTAGCACTCTTCTCAATTTAATATTTTATCCATCTACAACCACTGTATTTATATTTACTCAAATAATCACCAACCAGTTGCACAAAAGAAATCTTACTTTCTTTACCGGTTTCAGACATCTAGTGCCCTTCTTGTAAGCATTACAATTATCACATTATTTGCGAGTGTCCACTATGAACTATGGCCCACAAGGCCACTGCAAAATTCTGCATACATCTTATTTTTGACGCCGGTAGAAAAAATGAAGTTCCTTTTGTGCAGGTGGATGATGATTATTGCAGTAAACTTTTCTCCATATCAGATGGGAACTTTGCAACAAACAGGACCTGATTTTCGCATTGCAACTCTCGCGAGACTGAATGCGTTGTAAGAGTCAGATAACGTCTTTTAGTGTACGCGTCTGTCTACATGTCAGATGTACACGCGCGCGCACCATCCTCCACATCCTGCAATACTTGGGGGACCGTAGCCATAGGTATTCGTCTGCGACTTCTTTTCATGGCGAGATACTGTTGATGGGTGAGGAACCACGTCTCTTGCACTTGCAGTGGGGTACTGTGCTCTTATTTCTGGTAGTGTCCGTACAAGATCTAGAATGTCTTCTCCTGCTTCTTTGTTGAACGGCTGCAGATCTCTTGTGCTCATTGTTACACACTTCTCCAGGACAATGGATTTTGCTGACACTGGAATGTGTAGCGTTGCTCTTGGGGAACGAAAATAAAAAGAACTGTTACTTTTTTTTTTAATGTCGAAAAAGTGAATATTTTGGTGGGCCACTTGGCAACAGAATCAGGGATTGATTAGACTATTATAATAACATACGTTGAGCATTAAATACCTGAATAAGAGCAGCATATTGATATATATATATATATATTTGAGATCGTTCGGAAGAAACATTATCATTTCTATACATTTTTATAGTCGCGATGTAGTCATACCCGGATCAACACTAAGGGACCAGAAGATTTATAGACTTTAAAAGAAATGCAACACTACACAATTAAAAAAAAGGAGTTGGGTCAGAAATAATAGGAAAACGATAATGTTCCTTCTGCTTCATGCTGCATTCGGCCCATCAGCGTGATCGTATTTCTGATGATGAAGTAACACAAAAATAATTAACATACAGGTAAATAAGGAGATGGAATCATCAAGGTTAATTTACGAAAATAAGCACACTTATCTTCAACACACGTTTTTTAATGCTACGTACCTTTTTATATTAAATTACAATAGATGACCATTGTGGTTAGATACTTTATACATAACAGTCAAAATGTCCTCTTGACTCTGTCTGTTCGATATCAGTTACAAGAAACTACATGTTTTCTGATTGGAAAAAATAACAATTAGCATATTCACTCAATACTTTCACTTAGAATATAAAATACAGTTGCGGAACGCAGCAAGTCCGCGTCCGCCTCTCATGGAATACAAACAGTAAAAGGTGAGGCGCCAAAAGCCTCATTTGTCTTGAAACAACAGAATTCTTTTTTTACACCATTAATCGATACATGTACATAGAGATTTACTGGCACCGCGCAAGAACGGCAAAGATAAAGAATAATAGATTCTGTCACTGCTATGCGATGGTTCATTTCTTTTACTTTACAATTGTTCGATAACTTTAGGCCATCAGGCGTTTACTATTGAGCGTATATTAATGTTTGTGAGACGAAAATTACTAATATTACAAATGTTGCCACTCCTACTGATCTGACTATTAGGAGAAGCTTTGCAGGTATTCAATTGTCGCACATGGTACTGTTATTGTCGTCACGGAAAGCTAATAACGTACGACAGCCACTACACTCTGAAAAACCTACAGACTTATTTTGACTGTTCACAGCTTGTGTAAAATTATGCCATACCACGCTCACTCCTGATTTCTTCAGGCGAGTATCGGTTCCCTCCTCCAGCTTCAGCGAAACTCTTTTTTTCTCCTTAATACATTTTCTGATCCATGGACTTTGGAAGGGCCTTTGCTGTTCGATGTCTATTTCAGACGTAATAATGATAATAATAACAATAATATACGCTAACGCAAAAGGGGCTGGTCACAGTGTCTTGCGCTGAACTGTCTGCATAGAGCTGCACACTAGCGAATGTTAGGGACGGTAAACGGATATTTCCGACACATTCTCGTCTGGACCTGCAGTATTCACCTGTGCATTAGTGGAGACACGATGTTGAGAGCGTCAGCTGCAATTCCCGGGACATGCGATCCGGCCTCCTAAGGTTGCGGTCACAGTGGCTCCGATGTCGGTGGATCCCGCCAACGACCGACATCTTTTCAAAACAGTACGACACTATGTGCGCGGACGCAGATTTTAACTGTCCGCCACGTCCTGCCGGAATTCCCTTTTTTTAATCATTTACGTTCCAGCTTGGATTTGCCGCCTGATTTATCAGACGGCCGGCCGGAGTGGCCAAGCGGTTCTAGGCGCTACAGTCTGGAACCGCGCGACCGCTACAGTCGCAGGTTCGAATCCTGCCTCGGGCATGGATGTGCGTGATGTCATTAGGTTAGTTAGGTTTAAGTAGTTCTAAGTTCTAGGGGACTTACGACCTCAGAAGTTAAGTCCCATAGTGCTCAGAGCCATTTGAACCATTTTTTATCAGCCGTTTTAGTGAATGACGCGTGAGCTGTCGTCCAAGTTTTACTTTTTCCGCCGTAGAAAGAAGGTGAAGGCCATTTAATTTTTAGTTTTGGACCTCCATTACTGTATGGTGTTTTTTTAGCCCTTTTTTCGCTTCCTTGTTTTTAGCTGCCACCTATTCTGTTCATTGGGACTGACGCATAGTCGTTTAACTGCACTCTGTGTTCGTGTTCTCTAGTTTTCACTTGGGCGCGTGTGACCCCAGGAGTTTTTTGTGCCCTAAAGCAAAAACAAACCAACAAACTGGCGTTTTATGCCAGTAGAACAGTTATTGTGTTAACATGAAGTGGTATGCCAATGTAGTGCACGGTATGTATTTCCACTTTTAAGTGGTTTAGGTTTTAGCGTATCTTACGCTTCGCTTAAAGCTTGTCTTTCACTCGTGTGCTAAATGACACTCATTGAAGGTTAACTGACGCACGTCTACACAACTTTGTAACAAATTCAGCGAAACACAGTGTTTATAACTTGCTTTTCAAGGTTACCACGTATTACGTCGAGTATGTAACAGAACGTTTGTCCCGGCATCCCATATACACTCCTGGAAATGGAAAAAAGAACACATTGACACCGGTGTGTCAGACCCACCACACTTGCTCCGGACACTGCGAGAGGGCTGTACAATGATCACACGCACGGCACAGCGGACACACCAGCAACCGCGGTGTTGGCCGTCGAATGGCGCTAGCTGCGCAGCATTTGTGCACCGCCGCCGTCAGTGTCAGCCAGTTTGCCGTGGCATACGGAGCTCCATCGCAGTCTTTAACACTGGTAGCATGCCGCGACAGCGTAGACGTGAACCGTATGTGCAGTTGACGGACTTTGAGCGAGGGCGTATAGTGCGCATGCGGGAGGCCGGGTGGACGTACCGCCGAATTGCTCAACACGTGGGGCGTGAGGTCTCCACAGTACATCGATGTTGTCGCCAGTGGTCGGCGGAAGGTGCACGTGCCCGTCGACCTGGGACCGGACCGCAGCGACGCACGGATGCACGCCAAGACCGTAGCATCCTACGCAGTGCCGTAGGGGACCGCACCGCCACTTCCCAGCAAATTAGGGACACTGTTGCTCCTGGGGTATCGGCGAGGACCATTCGCAACCGTCTCCATGAAGCTGGGCTACGGTCCCGCACACCGTTAGGCCGTCTTCCGCTCACGCCCCAACATCGTGCAGCCCGCCTCCAGTGGTGTCGCGATAGGCGTGAATGGAGGGACGAATGGAGACGTGTCGTCTTCAGCGATGAGAGTCGCTTCTGCCTTGGTGCCAATGATGGTCGTATGCGTGTTTGGCGCCGTGCAGGTGAGCGCCACAATCAGGACTGCATACGACCGAGGCACACAGGGCCAACACCCGGCATCATGGTGTGGGGAGCGATCTCCTACACTGACCGTACACCACTGGTGATCGTCGAGGGGACACTGAATAGTGCACGGTACATCCAAACCGTCATCGAACCCATCGTTCTACCATTCCTAGACCGGCAAGGGAACTTGCTGTTCCAACAGGACAATGCACGTCCGCATGTATCCCGTGCCACCCAACGTGCTCTAGAAGGTGTAAGTCAACTACCCTGGCCAGCAAGATCCCCGGATCTGTCCCCCATTGAGCATGTTTGGGACTGGATGAAGCGTCGTCTCACGCGGTCTGCACGTCCAGCACGAACGCTGGTCCAACTGAGGCGCCAGGTGGAAATGGCATGGCAAGCCGTTCCACAGGACTACATCCAGCATCTCTACGATCGTCTCCATGGGAGAATAGCAGCCTGCATTGCTGCGAAAGGTGGATATACACTGTACTAGTGCCGACATTGTGCATGCTCTGTTGCCTGTGTCTATGTGCCTGTGGTTCTGTCAGTGTGATCATGTGATGTATCTGACCCCAGGAATGTGTCAATAAAGTTTCTCCTTCCTGGGACAATGAATTCACGGTGTTCTTATTTCAATTTGCAGGAGTGTATTAGTAAAATTGTCTGTTTATTCCGATAACTGAGCACAGCGTGTATAGTACTCGCCACGTTCTTCACGAGACAAGAAAGCTCCTTCACTTGCCTTCGGCGTCTCTTTAATAGCAGCATGCGCTAGGCACCACTCGTATCCAAGCACAGAGGCGTCGTGGTGTGCACCCCACCCTAAGAGGTTAAAATCTAACCTACTTCACTCATGGAATAGAGTCTAACCTAACCTAACCTCCTTGACCCTGACAAAGGAGATCGGTCGCGCTACGTCCATTCTGTCGGCCGATGTTATCGGGCGGCCTTTGACGAGAGCGTCTGACGACTTTTGTCGGTGTCAGCGCAAACGTAGCGTTAACTGGGTGCACACTGTGCATTTCTGCAGCAGTGAGTGAGACCGGTTCACGAAGTCAATGAGTTTTCCTGCGATTTTCATGTGACAGCGTGTTCAAGTTGCTTCCGGTATGGCGAAGGGCCGGCCACTGTGGCCGAGCGGTTCTAGGCGCTTCAGTCTGGAACTGCGCTACCGCTACGATCGCAGGTTCGAATTCTGCCTCGGGCATGGTTGTGTGTGATGTCCTTAGGTTAGTTAGGTTTAAGTTGTTCTACTTTCTAGAGGACTGATGACCTCGGATGTTAAGTCCCATAGTGCTCACAGCCATTTGAATTTTATGGGCTAAGGAGTTGACCACCGACGCATTGAGAAATTATAAAAGTGTAACGCAAAAGACCGTGTTTGTCGAAAATGATCCGGGAACATTACACGAAGAGGAGTTTTTAAAATTAGAATGTACAAAGCGGTTGTTGAAACATTTGTGGATGATATTCCTACTGTGGCTGAAAAAAATTATAAAAACTTAGCTACAAAATTTGACATGAAGTTTCATAAAAGGGACCAGGTAGATGGAAAGGAAAGCATGAACTGTATAAACCAATAAAAAGTTGCTTGTACTATGTTCATCACTGTATTACATGCTACTATGTGGTACCCATTGTTCTGCATTACGAGTTATTTTTCTTTACAAAGGCTCAAGACCGCCATGTTCGTTGCATATCAAACCTTCACGATTCTCGAAGGAATACAAACGATCCAGAAAGCAACTTCGCTCGAGTGTGGAAAGTCGTTCCCGCCTCCCATCGCTATTGACACCCGGGCTCGGTCGTGTACCAGACCGTGCCGCTGCCCTCGACGGCGCATCGCGGCTCACGTACTCTGCTCCTGGGAAAATTTAGCTCGATTACCCGCGGTGCTGGCAGCGGAACGGTGCGGTCGGCCGCAGGCGAGCTCAGGAGGGTAAATGCGACGCGATGCACATCTCCACTCTCTGCCATTCGCCTCAGAGTGGTTCGAAGACTATGGCTCTGAAGTTGGTGTAGATGGTGTGTGTCGTACATTTATTCAACTCTGAGGTTTCTCAGGTGTTATTTATAGTGCATAGTGTACACTTTTATACACTGAAGCGCCAAAGAAACTAGTGTAGGCAAGCTTATTCAAATACAGAGATATGTAAACAGGCAGAATACGGCGCTGCGGTCGGCAACGCCTTTATAAGACAAGTGTCTGGCGCACTTGTTAGATCGGTTACTGTTGCTACCATGACAGGTTATGAAGATTTAAGTGAGTTTGAACGTGGTGTTGTAATCGGTACACGAGCGATGGGACACAGCAAATCCGGAGTAGCGATGAAGTTGGGATTTTCCCGACTATCATTTCACGAGTGTACCGTGAATATCAGGAATCCAGTAAAACATCAAATTTCCGACATCACTGCGCCCGGAAAAAGATCCTGCAAGAACGGGACCAACATCGACTGAAGAGAATTATTCAACGTGATAGAAATGCAACCCTTCTGCAAACTGCTGCACATTTCAATGCTGGGCCATCAACAAGTGTCAGCGTGCGAACCAAAAAAATGGCTCTGAGCACCATGGGACTCAACTTCTGAGGTCATTAGTCCCCTAGAACTTAGAACTAGTTAAACCTAACTAACCTAAGGACATCGCACACATCCATGCCCGAGGCAGGATTCGAACCTGTGAACGTAGCGGTCTCGCGGTTCCAGACTGCAGCGCCCAGAACCGCACGGCCACTTCAGCCGGCCGTGCGAACCATTCAACGAAACATCATCGATATGGAACCGAATGCCCACTCGTGTACCTGACACGCGCCTTTGCATCTTAGCATTACACAGAGCTTGTGTTAAACAATTTTATCTACGTTACACAGTTTAATACAACATGACAGTTTGGTGTTTAACAACCTCACCACAATTACAATAAAAGCTTTCTCAAACCCCTATGAACATTTACTTAACCAGTGCATAAAGCATTAATTAAAGTTGCTCCGGCGCTTCAGTCCGGAACCACGCTGCTGCTACGGTTGCAGTTTCGATGGATGTGTGTGATGGCCTTAGGTTAGTTAGGTTTAAGTAGTTCAAGTCTAGGGGACTGATGATGATCTCAGATGTTAAGTCCCATAGTGCTTCGAGCCATTTGAACCAATTTTTGAAAGTTGCTCCTGGCACAAACATTTAATAAAACCAGAAATTACCGAACTCAGAACGGCAATACTATGCTATACAATGTCTTAAGGGGCTCCGGAAAGGCTCAAAATCATGAAAAGTTCAATTTTTACTTTTTTGTGTTTTCTGAATCTGCAGACTATTACCTTTTAATAGATATATAATTTATTCAATTCCGAAGACTACAACTATTTTTAAATTTTTTTTGGAAATGTGTTCTACATGGGCGTGACCCACTGTGGCGCTGTTAAACTGCTGTCAAATGGTGTTATTATTAACGTCCGGGTTCATCAGGTACATTTTAGTGATGTGAGATAAAGTATGTGTTGTGGCTAACCTGTGATGGTTCAATATATATCGCTGGTGTGATTGTCCATTGTTTCATGTTTATTTACTCTGTCGTTATCTCGAAAATATTCGTAATTAATTATGTTTCTTGAGTCTCTGTTTTGTTGAAGTATAATAATGAGTAAAAGTAAAGTTATTAGAAATCCTCTGAAGTGTCGACGAAATGAAGAAGGCTGTTTGGGCTCTTTTTTTTTCATACTTCTTCAACCGATGAAAATCCCCAACATAGCTTGTGTCCCAAAGAAGAAGACAGTTGGTGTAAATATAACAAAGGATTGCTAACTGGTGAAGTGTACACTCATAAGCATAGTCTGCCTCATGCAATAATGGAGGTGATAAAACCTATTTTCAGAGACTTAGCAGCACCTGAACTGTTGAAAAAGTGTATTCACGGAAAAACTCAAAACCCCAATGAAAGTGTAAATAGTGTTATATGGTCGAGAATCCCCAAGACTGTATTTGTTGGAATAGGAACACTTCACTTTGGTGTGTATGATGCTGTTGCGACTTTCAATGATGGCAACATTGTAAGGTGCAAGGTATTTAGAAATATCGGAATGAAGATAGGTTCTAACATGGTACGAGCGATGCTTGCTTTAGACAAGGAACGCCTTCGGGCGGCAGACAGGGCTGTAAAGAGTCTAGAAATACAAGCAAGAGTAAACAGGAGGAGGAACAAGAGGAAGCTGGAGGAGGAGTTTACAGAGGATGAAGATAATCCATCCTATGGACCTGGAATGCACTAAAAAGTTAATCCAATCTTTGTCGCTCGATTCCCAAAACTTTTATTTTCTCATACTAATTACATGTTTTCTAAGGATCTTCCAAACATATTTGTTTCAAACTTTCAGTAAATGTTACACAGTACCTTCTGCATAATTTAACACAGCCTTTTTCCAAAAAAACTGTATATTTTTGAATATATAAATAAAAAATTGCAAAAAAATGTGGTGAATTTTCATTACAATTGAAAAAAAATTCATCTTTAATAACTGAACTAAAATTTTGTAAAATCCCTGTGTTAAGTTGTAGCTCATATTCCAATAAATAATCTGTAAAAAGTTCAACTTCCTACCTCAAATACTTTGTGAGGAAAGATGTAATTTATAAGCGTTATTTTAACATTGCAAGTATAGGGCGTTCCGGAGCCCCTTAACATAAAAAAGCCAACTAACCAAGCGGAGCCTTAATGAATTTGTTCGGGCGCTAATGACAGAGCGCCACTCAACATTACAAAATCGAAGTCATACTTCAAGCCTAAAGTACATTCGCCAGAGAGACGAAGGAACGGGGTACCAAGCTTAACGACCTGACGGAGCCAGAGAACAAGAGCGAAGCAATACTCAACTTAAAGAGCTGATCGAGGAAGAGGACCTCCACATGGAGGCGGTCAAACGAATCACAGTTCCTCTGGCAACAGCCAAGTCGTCAAGCCCCGATGCCACGCCCCACCGTACTAGACGAAATGCACTGCGCTCCACCTAACGGAAACATAAATCAACTACAACAGCACACTTGCATTTACACATCCATACTACACAAGACATAAAACCATAACTTGTAAAACAGGAAAGCTCGCCTAAAACAGGTTTTTAGCTCAGCAACTTAAACATTCACTAAACACCATAACACCACGCGATAGTAACAGCTGAGTTTATTTTAAAGACAAGGCAGAACAGAAGTATATTTTCATGAAACATGACGTGATTTTACGAGACAGCATCATCTTTCGTTATTCCTCACAAATGTGCAGATACTCTTATTTAAAAAGCACGGTTAGCACCACCATAAACATACAATCACCAAATAGTGAGCAGTTCACCAGATTTGCTTACATATATCTGCTGATCCTTTATCAAGTAGTAAGAAACCAAGGTGGAATACCTAAGGCATTCAAACTGCAGACAACACTGATTAACTATTAATAGATATAACTAGGCACACAGTTGCATCAGCTTTAATCAAAAACACATCATATGACCAGGCAGAAGGTTAATCCAGGTGGCGCTCCGGCAAGCTCTTCACCTCAACGTGCCCTGCGTGGTGAGCACAAAACCAAACACCACGCGTCGTGCCAGAACCCAACTTCGCCGCCGCCTCCGGCCGCAGCACCTCACTGGTATGACGCGCAATGATCCTGCGCGCCAAGTAAGGGTCAACTTCCCGATCCCGTAGTAACTCGCGACAGACAGACCACGCAGTGCGCCGTTGCCTCGACGCTGCAGACTTAAATAGCCGAACCCGCAATGAACAACTGACTTGCGGCCGTCCAAAGGAAAATCGAAAGCAAAGATGACACTAGCGTGACAGAAGTACTGGCGCGGCCGCGCGACGTATCACTACCTTTGATGACTGCACGACACAAAGCTTTACGCCTCGCCTGGGCCCAACGACACCAACGTTGTTGATGACTGTAACATGTTGCCTGGTCGGACGAGTCTCGTTTGAAATTGTATCGAGCGGATGAACGTGTACGCTATGGAGACAACCTTACGAACCCATGGAGGCTGCATGTCAGCAGGGAACTGTTCAAGCTGGTGGAGGCTCTACAATGGTGTGGGGCGCGTGCAGTTGGACTTACATGGGACTCCAGACACGTCTAGATACGACTCTGACAGGTGAAACGTACGCAACCATCCTGTCCGATCATTTGCATCCATTCATGTCCTTTGTGCATTCCGACGAACGTAGACAATTCAATCAGGACAATGCGTCGCCCCCGAGCGGTTCTAGGCGCTTCAGTCCGGAACCGCGCGACCGCTACGGTCGCAGGTTCGCATTCTGCCTCGGGCATGGATGTGTGTGATGTCCTTAGGTTAGTTAGGTTTAAGTAGTTCTAAGTCTAGGGGACTGATGACCTCAGATGCTAAGTCCCATAGTGCTCAGAGCCATTTGAACCAATGCGGCGACCCACACGTCCAGAATCGCTAAAGAGTGGCTCCAGGAACACTCTTCTGAGTTTAAACACTTCCGCTGACCACCAAACTCCCCAGACATGAACATTATTGAGCATATCTGGGATTCCTTGCAACGCACTATTGAGAAGAGATCTCCACACCCTGGTACTCTTATGGATTTATGGTCAGCCCTGCAGGATTCATGGTGTCAGTTCCCTTCAGCACTACTTCAGACATTATTCGAGTCCATGCCACGTTGTGTTGCGGCAGTTCTTGTGTGCTCACGTGGGTCATACACGATACTAGGCAACTGTACCAGTTACTTTCGCTCTTCAATGTAGAAATGTGGCAAGTTAACATGACAAAATATAAAAATATCTATTATTGTGGCTTTACCTATTAGAAAGCGAAACATTAACAAAGAAAAGTATCTAAGAAATGTTGGACTAACCTAAGCCACCAATCTGTGCATCTCATAGCTCCAGATTCGATGTTCTTGGGTGCACTTTAACTCTGGCGTAGTAGGTAATATGAGCTACGAGCTTATTAACAACGGACAAGCGACAATACGATAAAGTGCACTGAAAAATCTACATAACAGCAGGTGTAATCCCTTCTTTCCGTTTGACAATAAAAAGACAGCAACATCTCAGTTGTGACACTAGTTGCAAACAAGTGAAATGCCGTTGAATTTATCTCTTGAAAGTTGTAAGCCAAATTCATGCCTAATACTGAATGCAGATTTGTGAAATGCATGTACAAATCCCATGGTACTTTGTAACGCATTTGTGTCTGTACTTTTGAACTGGATCTGACCGTACTGGCAAAGCAGTGACATTCAAAATCTGCAGAGCGCTGACAGCCAAACCTTACGTCATACCCAAAGCACGTGACCTGGGAGGCAATGTCCGTTGACGAAAAGAAATTTGATCTTCGCATCTTAATATTTACTCCATAGATATCGAACTCTGTGCATTTAGTTCAACTTATTACAGATGTACTTCAAAGACAACAGACTCAACCATACCAGTGCAATGAAACTACCATCAGGCAGTATTTTGTATCCAGTCGAGTGCAAAAGAGCAGTTTGTCTATTACTAAGAAAACGTAAGAAATTCCGTAGCTGCTACGAAATAAGAATATTCCAAAAAACGTGTTAATTACGTAAACGCTCGAAACATTGTCCAGTTCTTTTACAATCGTGATTTTATAACTGACACAGCGTAAGTTTACAGCTTTCCTAAGAATTGTTTTGTTGAATATAAATTTTCCCCTTAGTTAGTGAGTTAGATAGTTAGTTAGTTACTTGTTCGATATATCATATTCCCTACAAATGTTTTAATGTGGAATATCGCTACACACTGGCCATTTACAGTTTTTTTGTGTAATAATGATCAGTCCTACTAAAGAATTCCGCTATGGTATAAAATGAGGTATTAAAGAGAAACATCATTAAGCTGCATTTAAAAACACTTCTGCTATCTGGGAGACATCTTGTTACCATGGGTAGACTGTGAAAGTGTCTCATAGCTGCGTATTTCACCTCTTTCTGTGCTAAAATTTGATTCGTTAAAGGGTAATGGACTCCGTTTTTCCTTCTAATGTTGCGAATATCTCAGATACTCTCAAACTCAGGTAGATTTTTGATAACTTCATAAGGGAATAAATATCCTGGGAGGCTGTAGTTAATATTCCCAGATGCCTTCAAGTTGTACATGTGTGAACGCAACACACGCTTCTAACTACTTTGTTTTGTGTAATGAATACTTTTGCCTAAGTGAGAAATTGTCGTTAAGACATTAGTGAATGACAATACGCAGAATACTTTAAATTACTGACTTCCATATACCCAAAATTGTTTATTCCTATGGCAAAAGTGGCCGAATCTCAATGTTTTACCAGGTCTTCTGTATGATTTTAAAGTTCATATTTTCATCAATGTGCACACTTAAGAACTTGGAACTTTCTTTCGCGTTTACTATTTCGTGTTTGTATACTAGGTTAATAAGAAGTGGGATATTTTTGACAATAAAAAAATTGGTTGCGCTGTGTGTCATACAAGTTAAGTTTGTGCAAACTAGTCAGTTACTGCTATTTCACAAATGTCACTTGTAATGCAGGATGACGGTGTAAGTAGCAGAACAAAGAGAACTTTATCAGAAAGGACATTGTGTTCATTAGCATCAATATCGCGAACTATTGTTCAGGAACGGGAAGTACTCGTACGTTTTCTCTGTAATTATGGCAGGAAGTACGCTGGGCTACATGCTGAGACCACAATGCGTACATCGCGTTGACCTACCACTGCCCTTGTCGCACTCATTCTGAAGCTATGTTTCTTATCTTACTTCTAATAGCTATCGTAGTAGTTACATTACTTAGGCTGGTACGAACATTCTTGAGACAGGTCGGCTCTAGTACGGTAACGCCTGACGGTTTAATTCTAACCGACTGACACTTGCGGAACGAAAGGGTAAAAGACACCTGTAGCCGTTTCTTTACTCTGCGTATTTGTTCTGTAAGGTACGCTGCTTCTTTAAACCGTTCAGTTATTTGCATTTGTGGTCCCGTTAACTTGAAAATGCTCCTCTTTCGCCCGCAGAAAGTAGTGGCGGGCAGAGTAGACAACTTCAAGGAAGTTTCGAGAGAGAGAGAGAGAGAGAGAGAGATGGTTCAAATGGCTCTGAGCACTATGGGACTCAACTGCTGAGGTCATTAGTCCCATAGAACTTAGAACTAGTTAAACCTAACTAACCTAAGGACATCACAAACATCCATGCCCGAGGCAGGATTCGAACCTGCGACCGTAGCGGTCTTGCGGTTCCAGACTGCAGCGCCTTTAACCGCACGGCCACTTCGGCCGGCAGAGAGAGAGAGAGAGAGAGAGAGAAAATGAACTGAATACGCATTCGAGAACCGAGAACTTTTACTGCAGCCTATCTTCATGGGTGATCGTACGCTTCAACTACGTGGCTGGCTATACTCGTAAAATTTAAGGGTTCTCGAATGTGCAAGTAACGTACCTGTGTCCATGAGCCGGCCGGTGTGGTCGTGCGGTTCTAGGCGCTTCAGTCTGGCACCGCTTGACCGCTACAGTCGCAGGTTCGAATCTTGCCTCGAGCATGGATGTGTGAGGTCCTTAGGTTAGTTAGGTTTAAGTAGTTCTAAGTTCTAGGGGACTGATGACCACAGATGTTAAGTCCCATAGTGCTCAGAGCCATTTGAACCATTTTTTGTGTCCATTATGTGAGATGTAATTTCTATCTGCGGCACGTGTAAGGAATGTAGTTTTTAATTAACTGAATCAAAGCTCCAAACGTTTCTGAATTTAGTTTTTTTTAATAAAATTTTATTTTTTTAATAAAAATAAAAAAGTAATACTTCCCGATGAGCATATTTTCGTTGCTGTGCAGTCTTTCTCAGGCAAAATTAAGATAAAAATTCGGTTACGAAAGAGATTCTTACGCTTATTACAGTCTCACATGACGGCTTTTCTTATTGAACTTACTACCTCTTTGTGGCTCGGTGGGTCAGTGGTTAAGTGCTCGACTCTGCATCCAGAGATGTCTGGCTCGATGCCCGGTTAGTCATAGGAATTTTATCTGTCACTTATCGCAATGGCAATGTTTGTTAAAGGGAAAAATGCGTCCTCCGTGAATCTGAATCCACGTTAAATTGTAGGTCTGTATGTAAATCCATACTCCACAAACCATGGCGAAGTGCATGGCAGAGAATACTTCCCATTGTGCCAGTTACTAGGGCTTCTTCCACCGAGCGAGGTGGCTCAGTGGCTAGCACACTGGACTTGCATTCGGAAGGACGGCGGTTCAATCCCGCGTCCGGCCATCCTGATTTAGGTTTTCCGTGATTTCCCTGTATCGTACAGGCAAATGCCGGGATGGTTCCTTTGAAAGGGCACGGCCTACTTCCTTCCCCGTCCTTCCCTAATCTGAGCCGGCCGGAGTGGCCGTGCGGTTCTAGGCGCTACAGTCTGGAACCGTGAGACCGCTACGGTCGCAGGTTCGAATCCTGCCTCGGGCATGGATGAGTGTGATGTCCTTAGGTTAGTTAGGTTTAAGTAGTTCTAAGTTCCATGACTTCAGAAGTTGAGTCCCATAGGGCTCAGAGCCATTTGAACCATTTGATCCCTAATATGATGAGACCGAAGACCTCGCTGTCTCGTCTCCTCCCCCAAAAAACCCACCTAGGGCTTCTTCCCGTTGCATTCTCATATGGGGCGCGGGAGGAATGATTTGTTAAACATCTCTGTGCACGCTGTAGTTACTCCTGTACCCCGCGATCTCTACGGGTCTTGTACGTAGGGGATTGTAGTAGCCGGCCAATGTGGCCGAGCGGTTCTAGACGCTTCAGTCCGGAACCGCGCTGCTGCTACGGTCGCAGGTTCGAATCCTGCCTCGGGCATGTGTATGATGTCCTTAGGTTAGTAGGTTTAAGTAGTTCTAAGTCTAGGGGACTGATGATCTCAGATGTTAAGTCTCACAGTGCTTAGAGCCATTTGAACGATTAGATTGTAGTATATTGCAAAATCAATCGCTCAAGGCTGATACTTGAAACTTTGTAAATAGGATTTTATCGGGGAGACTCGCATCTTTATTCAAAAGTCTGTCAGTTAAGTTTTTTGAGCATTTCCGAGACGCTCTCCCGTCTGTCAAAGAAACCTATGATCATTCGTGTTACCGTTCTTTGTTTTCGTTCATGACGTCCTTTCAGTCATGCTTGGTGCGAGTTCCATATGACAGTTTTCTAAGATGGGTCAGTCGAGTATGTTGTAAACAGAGTGACTGCATTACCCTTGTAGTCTAGCGATGAAGGGGAAGTATGTCAATGTTTTACTTGCGACGGGGCCTATGTGGTCTTTCCGTTTCATATCCCTACAAACTGCCACAGCGAGCTATTTGTATGAGTCGATCAATTCTAACTTGAGTCATTGGCACTGTAGTCATATTATGCTACATCTTCATCTACTTCATTACCCTCTAATACAAAATTAAATGCCTGGCAGAGGGTTCATCGAACAGCGCGCAGGAAAAACGAACACTTAAATCCTTCTTTGCGAGCTCTGGTATTTCTTATACGATTATGGTGATCACTTCTTACCGTATACATGGACGCCAACAAAATATTCTCACACCCTGAAGGGAAAGTTGGTGATTGAAATGTAATGAGAAGGTTCTGCCGCAGCAAAAAAATCTCATTGTTTCAATAATTGCTCCCCAATCCGCGTATCGTATTCGTGGCACTCTCTCACCTGTTTCATGATAATACAAAACAAGCTCCCCTTCTTTAAATACACTCCTGGAAATGGAAAAAAGAACACATTGACACCGGTGTGTCAGACCCACCATACTTGCTCCCGACACTGCGAGAGGGCAGTACAAGCAATGATCACACGCACGGCACAGCGGACACACCAGGAACCGCGGTGTTGGCCGTCGAATGGCGCTAGCTGCGCAGCATTTGTGCACCGCCGCCGTCAGTGTCAGCCAGTTTGCCGTGGCATACGGAGCTCCATCGCAGTCTTTAACACTGGTAGCATGCCGCGACAGCGTGGACGTGAACCGTATGTGCAGTTGACGGACTTTGAGCGAGGGCGTATAGTGCGCATGCGGGAGGCCGGGTGGACGTACCGCCGAATTGCTCAACACGTGGGGCGTGAGGTCTCCACAGTACATCGATGTTGTCGCCAGTGGTCGGCGGAAGGTGCACGTGCCCGTCGACCTGGGACCGGACCGTAGCGACGCACGGATGCACGCCAAGACCGTAGGATCCTACGCAGTGCCGTAGGGGTCCGCACCGCCACTTCCCAGCAAATTAGGGACACTGTTGCTCCTGGGGTATCGGCGAGGACCATTCGCAACCGTCTCCATGAAGCTGGGCTACGGTCCCGCACACCGTTAGGCCGTCTTCCGCTCACGCCCCAACATCGTGCAGCCCGCCTCCAGTGGTGTCGCGACAGGCGTGAATGGAGGGACGAATGGAGACGTGTCGTCTTCAGCGATGAGAGTCGCTTCTGCCTTGGTGCCAATGATGGTCGTATGCGTGTTTGGCGCCGTGCAGGTGAGCGCCACAATCAGGACTGCATACGACCGAGGCACACAGGGCCAACACCCGGCATCATGGTGTGGGGAGCGAGCTCCTACACTGGCCGTACACCACTGGTGATCGTCGAGGGGACACTGAATAGTGCACGGTACATCCAAACCGTCATCGAACCCATCGTTCTACCATTCCTAGACCGGCAAGGGAACTTGCTGTTCCAACAGGACAATGCACGTCCGCATGTATCCCGTGCCACCCAACGTGCTCTAGAAGGTGTAAGTCAACTACCCTGGCCAGCAAGATCTCCGGATCTGTCCCCCATTGAGCATGTTTGGGACTGGATGAAGCGTCGTCTCACGCGGTCTGCACGTCCAGCACGAACGCTGGTCCAACTGAGGCGCCAGGTGGAAATGGCATGGCAAGCCGTTCCACAGGACTACATCCAGCATCTCTACGATCGTCTCCATGGGAGAATAGCAGCCTGCATTGCTGCGAAAGGTGGATATACACTGTGCTAGTGCCGACATTGTGCATGCTCTGTTGCCTGTGTCTATGTGCCTGTTATTCTGTCAGTGTGATCATGTGATGTATCTGACCCCAGGAATGTGTCAATAAAGTTTCCCCTTCCTGGGACAATGAATTCACGGTGTTCTTATTTCAATTTCCAGGAGTGTATTTTCAATGTGCTTATCTGTCGATATGGATGTAAATTTAGTTTTTTTTTTTTATCGACTGATAAGCTATAGTCTTGGCGATACATTAAAGTGTGACCCATCTTTCTGCCATAGAACCAGCATCCAGCATTATGCTACTACCAGTAATGATGTAACTTCCCGGATCCTCCCGAAACCATCTGAAGATGAACCTGAAATGGTTCGAAAACCGGTTCATGGAATAAAGCATTATTATTCAAAAAAGTCACTGGTTGCAGTTCTTATAACTTATTTACATTATATCTCCTAAATCGTTTGCATAGGTCAGGAACAGTAGAGGGCCTGTAACACGCCGGATATTACTTTTGTTTTACTCGATGACTTTCTGTTACTTACTATTAACTATGATCTTTCTGGTAGGGAATCACGAATCCAGTCACACAGCTGAGACGATATCCATAGGCACGCAAGTAGATTAGAATTAGCATCTGGAAATCTCTATATATGGAATCAGTTTGAGGTGCCCTTTCGATATCATTCAGTATTTCGGTTATGTTTGTGTTTCACAAGAACGATATTTTCCGAATCCGTGTTGGCTATTTGCCAATAATTCGTTTCCTCGAGGTAACTCGTAATGTTCGAGCACAATATATGTTCCAAAATATTACTGAAGATACATGTTAGTGTTATGGGCCTCTAATTCAGCGGATTACTCCTATTTCCTTTCTTGGGTATTGGTGTGACTTGTGAAACTTTCCAGTTTTGGGTATGGATCTTTGTACGAGCGAATGGTTGTATATTATTGCTATGTATGAAGCTATTGTATCACAATATTTTTAAAGGAGTCTGACTGGTATACAACCTGGACCAGAGGCCTCGCCTTTATTGTTTTAAGCTGCTTCGCTACACCTAGGGTATCTACTTCTAAGCTACTCGTGTTGGCAATTGTTCTTCACTCGAATTCTGGAATATTTACTTTGTCTACTCTTGTGAACGTATTTCGGACAACAGTTGCTCTGAGCACTATGGGACTTAACATCTGTGGTCATCAGTCCCCTAAAACGTAGAACTACTTAAACCTAACTAACCTAAGGACATCACACACATCCATGCCCGAGGCAGGATTCAAACCTGCGACCGTAGCGGTCACACGGTTCCAGACGAGGCGCCTAGAACCGCACGGCCACACCGGCCGGCTCGGACAACAGTGTTTAGTAACTCTGCTTCCGTGGCACCCATGTGACATCATCATTGTTATCGTGCAATGAAGGCACTGATTGCGTCTTGCCACTGCTGCACTTTGTATGCGGTCAGAATCTCTGCCAGATTTCGAGAGACTTTTTGGTTGTGAAACTATTAAGAGCATCTCGCACTGAATTTTGTGCTAAATTTCCATCTTCCGTAAAGATATTTTACGTTCTGTAAATGTGGAATGTTTTTTTTCGTTGCTTCTGGAACAGTGTTACGACCTGTTTCTGTACCATGAAGGATCAGTACCATCTCTCATTAATTTATTTGGTGTATATATCCCTTGACTGCCGTCGATACTATTTCTCTGAATTCATTTTCTTAGGAAGGCGTCAAGCAAATTTTGGTCTGCTTGTTTAAATAGATGAATATTGCGTTAATTTTCCTACAACAATCTCGTCATTAATCCCTGTATGTGTCATGATGCTCCCTATTTAGTAAAGATTTTTTTTTATGTCTCCATATAACTGGCTGAGTAAGTTAGTTCAAGTTCTGAAGGAAGGCAATGACAAACCACCTCCAATAGGACTATTCATGGTAAAGCACTGTGGTGTTCAAACCAACCTGCGAGTTTATGATGGGTCTATTGGTCATAGTTGTTAATATATTCCGAAATTAAGTAAGTCACGGCACGTAAGTCAAGGAATATGCTATGACAAATATAGTCACTGAGTATTTATCCTTTAGTTCACCTTACGTCATACACAGCTGAGTCTGAAATGTAGCTAACGTATCTAAATTGTTATTCATGCTGTAGGCAATGTATAGAAACCAATACAGATCTGAGTATTTTTTCGAGAACAACCAATAGCTATTCTCGGTCTGGTCTCTAACACTTTTGACGCCCCTCGAACCGCAACGTGAAACGGGAGGACTTGTTCTCTGACATGGAATTAGAATTCCCTGCGTTAGATCTCGAAAACACAGACAGCGTGTTCGACACAAGAACTATGGAGTAATTGGTTCTTGGATTACCTAACACTAAAGGCCTATTAAATACACTTTAACTTCAAAACACCATTTCAAACGATCCCTGACTTCGATAATTTTAGTTTAAAATATAGCAATTCAACTTCACTCATCTCATTCCTCACGGATACCTGTTTCTGTGTCTTAACCTCCACACTGCCAAAGATATTATCTTCAGATTTAATACTCTTTCAGTTGAGCTGGTCGTATCTCTTGCACATACGTTACAAGAAGTGTTCATTAATGAACCAGTGGAAAAATGCTTCTACCAGTGCACAAAAAGTACGAATATGTTCCTGTTTATTTTAAAGACTCTGACTGAAATATGAGGTGCCAGCTGTCTCATTCTATCTTCTTCAGCACATTTAAATTTTTTTTCCAAATATTTCAGCATGCGAACATATTTGTGCTTTTTTGTACATGCAGCCCACATCAAACTGTCAGAAGCTCTAATTGTAACTCACTGACATCTAGTACTCCATCGCTGAAAGTCGCTCATACTCATCCATACCGTGTTACCCTTTCTCACTCACTCATTCAGTCCGCCTCATTATCGTTATCTCTTTGTGTCTCTCTGTCATTGTCTCCTGTGTCACAGCCACAGTCCCCTTCGATTTGTCCTACTACTACACTCTCTTCTCAGTGTAACTGCACACCTCTCGCTCACTCTTACTGGTAATAACTCATTGCTTCCTTCCTACTGTTGCTGTCTCTTCTCGCTGTCACTATCTCTCTCTTCCTCGTCGTCATTGTCATACACTGTCTCTCATTATCAGTTGCTCTCATCTACTTCCAATTTCTCTTTTCCCTCTCCCCTCCCCTCACCCCCCTCTCATCCCCACCCCTCAGCCGCGGTCTCTTTCACTCTTTTCCCAGCGCTGTTCTGTCCATTGTCAACTATGTATCACTGCCACTGTTTCCTTCTCTTTCTCTCACACTGCCATTTTCTCCTTCGCCCTTTCTATACCAGAAATACTGACCACTGTATTCCACTATTTATTACTTTTCTTTCTCTTTGCCAGTGCCACTGTCTTCTTCTCTCTCAGCATAAAAAAGTATGACTATGTTTGCATGCCAAAATTCTTGGGAAATATTTTAAATGTGCCGAGGCAGAGAGGACAAGGCAGATGGTGCCCTACTTTTCAGTCGGCGACTTTTCAATAAACAGGGGCATATTCGCTTTTTTGTGCTCCGATAGGAACATTTTTCCGCTGCTTCCTTCCTTTACCCTGCTGCAGCAAGGCATGTAACTTATATAAAAAACTATTTGTCAATAAATTTAAATAGTTTACTTATGTGAAATTACAATCGCGCAAAAATAACTGTACACCTCAGGCCGGATTATACATACAAAAAAAATGCATGTGCACAACATGGTGTTCCCACATGATAACGGAGACGCCCTACAGTATATTTATCCATACTAAGTGTTGTGACTTGGCAAGACAACCAAGCCACTCTGAGGAAGCCGAAAGGCACGCGTTTAAGCTCACGCAGGCTGGCGTGAGGTCTGGAACAGTTATAGGAGTTGAGTCTAGTAAAAAAGGTACGTAGCTTCTGGAATACTTAACTTTAATCCATAATTGGTGAACATCGGTCTGACGGGACATGCATCACAAGATAAGTAGCAAATGATAATGGCGCCTTGCTAGGTCGTAGCAAATGACGTAGCTGAAGGCTAAGCTAACTATCGTCTCGGCAAATGAGAGCGTAATTTGTCAGTGAACCATCTCTAGAAAAGTCGGCTGTACAACTGGGGCGAGTGCTAGGAAGTCTCTCTAGACTACACCTGCCGTGTGGCGGCGCTCGGTCTGCAATCACTGACAGTGGTGACACGCGGGTCCGTCGTATACTAACGGACCGCGGCCGATTTAAAGGCTACCACCTAGCAAGTGTGGTGTCTGGCCGTGATACCACACTAAGTCACATTATTAACTACGTTTTCGTCTCACACTAGACTTAGCGTCCGTATTTTACGGGTACAAGTACGGTAACACTGAACATCTGTACCTCGGAAACGGATAAAGGTATGTAGAAAATTTTCAATGTCGTTCGTGATCAGGTGTTCGGAATACATCATAAAAAATGACAGCCCTTTGCTGTGCATAGCCGTCTCGGAATCTGCGGCTGGGTTTTGGTACCTAAAGAAATAAATTTTTGGGTGTCCCTCGATAACAGATAAAGATTTTTGAAAACTGCGAGATGGTACTTCCAGGTAAATGTGTAGAGAATATTTCCTTAAAATATGAGCAATTTGCTGCTGTTATTTAATATTTAGATTTCGCCTCATGCATGATTTTAAGTGTGGAAGTGGCGTAAATTTGAACCTCTGTATATTAGAAACGGATAAACATATCAAGGAAATTTTCAAAGTTATCGAGATCGGGATTGTAGGCATATATCGTAAAAATTTCAGCCATTTGCTGTTCATAGCCGCTTTGCAATCCTCGTCTGCGTTTTGGGCCACTGGTGAAGGCGAAAATACAATAAAAAAAACCTTTTTTGGGGTTTCCCCAGGAATCCCCCATGAACTAATGGTGTCTTCATAGGACTCTTCTTCGTTTTTTTATTTGTTTTTTAAGTCATGAGTCTTCTCACTAGTCTGATGTGGCCCACTATGAATTCCTCTCCTGCGCCAACCTCCTCATTACAGAGTAGTACCTGTAGCCTGCATCCCCAGTTATTTGCTGAATGTATTGCAATCAGTGTCGTCCCCTTCAGGTTTTTCCCTCTACAGTTCACTCTAATACCAGGGATGTCAATCCCTCATGCTTTAACGCACGTTCTATCATCCTTTACCTTCTTTTTGTTAGTATTTTACGTATATTCCTTCTCCAGTTCTGCTGAGAACCTCTTCCTTCTTTATGAATCCACCTGAGTTTCAACCTTCTTCTGTAGCAACGCATCTCAAAAAATTCGACTCTCTTCACTGACGCTATTCCTACCGTCTATTGTTCACTATCATACAATTATGTGTACCAAACGTACATTCCCAGAAATTTGTTCCTATAATCATGGTCTACATTTAACGCCAGGTATGTCCTCTTTGGCTTTGGTAGTCTACCTTCAGCTCTTCCTTGCTTAGTCCGTTATGGGTTATTTCGCTTCCGAGGTAGCAGAATTCCTTACCTTCGTCTACTTCGCGACCACCAGTTTGATGTTATGTTTCTCGCTATTCTCATTTCAGCTACTTCTCATTTTTTCGTCTTCTTCCACTTTACTCTCAAATTTTATTCTTACTCATTAGATGTTCATTTCTTTCAACACATCATGCAGCGTCACCAGTGAACATTATCACTGATATCCTTTCACCCTAAACTGTAATCCCACTCATGAACCTTTCTTTTATTTCTGTCATGTCTTCCGCATCACTGAGAAGTTAAAACCATCCTTCTTGGTGAGGACGGCTTTGGATGTATTAACAACATTGATGAGTACTGCAAGGTATCTGTTTGCAATGACTAGAAGCTAGATATTTATTGCACAGGTAACACTAAATATCTCCCGCTGAGCGACTTGTGTGGCGTAATGGTAATGAATAATATACACAAATTGTTCTCGTACAAACCATTTCAGAAATTCCCACAATACTTTCTGCTGTTCGGTTACACTTCGAAAAATCCGGAAGGGTACTTTTTTAAATATTTTTACCATTGTATCGTGTTCAAAAAAATGGTTCAAATGGCTCTCAGCACTATGCGACTTAACTTCTGAGGTCATCAGTCGCCTAGAACTTAGAACTAATTAAACGTAACTAACATAAGGACATCACACACATCCATGCCCGAGGCAGGATTCGAACCTGCGACCGTAGCGGTCGCTCGGCTACAGACTGTAGCGCCCAGAACCGCTCGGGCACTCCGGCCGGCGTACCGTATTCAAAATTGTTTATCTTTACGATATGGTTATTAAAGTATGACTTGATAAACATACTTATAACTCAACACTACATTTAAGAATGCAAAATAATTTTATATAGGCTCCATTCGAATGCGGGGATGGGCCCGGGAGTGAAACACGTTTACGCACCTATAATATGGCCTGCACAGAAGTCTGAATGTTCATGAAAGGCCTGTCCATCACCACTGTCTGAGTTACAATTTATGCACACAAAGAATTATGTGTTTCTTGCGGCACAACCGTCGTGAGCCCATCTTTTAGATGTAAGTCACTGGGTCCTTTATTGCTTCCTTTTTGTGTCGTTTACAGAAGTAAATAAAAAGGCAATTTTTATCCTTTTCATCGGACTGCTGCAGCTTAGACGAGAAACGAAGAAAATCTGGATGGGATATTCGTTGAGACGGGAGTGCTTGCCAACAGACCCTTTGGAGTGACTATATTGTTAGAGGAAATGAAGAGGCAGGAAGAGATGCAAGATGAGAGACGGCATAAAAAGGAGCGGAAATCACGCGGACACGATGAGGATGGCAGAAGACAAGAAAGCATGGAGGGTGAAAGGTGGCTACACTGAGCCACAGCGCCAGAGAGTATTGTTCCGCCGCCTCCACTGGCAGTGATTATTGAGACGTAGTGGCAAGCAGTTCTTGCCGAGAAGTTGTGGTGGACACTGCTTGTATCTGAAGTTGGAATGAGATGGGGTAGTAGTGAGTGTTTGTTCCATGTTTTATGCAGCTATTTGATGGGAGAGATAGCAGATGTTATTCTAATGGAGATATTGTAATGGTCAGAGTGCATTTCGTCAATATATATGGAGGTATTTTCTTTAATTCTTTTATTCTTTCAGTGACCTGAATAATGTGTCATTACAGGTTCAGTCAACAAAGCATCTGGCGTGTGTTCTTGTATTAGAGTGTAATTTTGGTTTCTTGCACAATTATAGTATTTCTAATTTTCTTTTATCACGTCAGTATAAATGGTATTTAAAATTTCTTGTCTTGTTGAAGAAGAACCGTGCCAGATGTGCGTTGAGTCACACTACCACACACAGAACAGCTACACTTGTGCTTTGTTGACTTCGTAGATTTTATAGTTGCTGGGGGCTTAATTAATTAACTGTGTTGACGAAAATTTTCTTACATTCTTGTTGTCATTCTAAGCAGTCAGATTGCGTACTAAAACTAGTCAGGGCCAGCCGTTTACGAGACTTGCGTAATCGGACTTACAGATACAAAAATTATTTGTATTATTTATATAAAATAAGCCCCCATGCACGTGGCGACCGCTGCCTCGGATCGTCCCTTGGAATTCTTCTGATTGCAAAAATAGTAGACAGTAGTATTGTTGTAGTAATTTGTAGTTTAGTAATTGTAGTTTGTATTGCATGTGTAGATTTGGTGATTGTCATTCTTTTATTGTTCGTTAATCGTGTTTGAAGGAAGCATTTCGTGTGAATGGTATTGTTGGAAATAAGTGTCATTGTATGTAATTTTGCATATAGTGACGAGTTTTGTATATTTTGTAAATGATTACGCGATCAATGAAAAAGGCGAAAATGATGAATAGTGAGAATGACGAAATTGTTGACATGGCGAACTCGCCAACACAGGAGAACAGTGGGATGGATAATGAAATGGAAAACAATGTGATAAGTCGGGAAGATAGTGCGGAACCATTTCAAAATTTTTCTCAATCAGAAAATTCACAGAATACGAGATTAACGATAGAAGATTGTGGAATAGTATCGAACACAGATAGCTTTATGGCTATGCAGAAGGAAGTTAGTTTTGTGGGAAATGTTAGGGGCGAAAAGAATTTCGAGCAATTTAACACGGAGCAGTTGATGAATGCAATATTGAATTTGGGATCTCGGTTAGAATCAGAAATAGGCACAATTAAAACTGATATGGGAACAATGGAAACACGGTTAGACTCATTGGGATCACAGTTAGGATCTGAATTTAAAACAGAGATTGGAACTTTGGAAACACGGTTAGACTCACGAATAGGGACATGTTTCAAAAACATGAAAGATGAATTAAAGAAAGAAATTCGAGAAGAAGTACAACCGATTTTGAATGCTCACAATAATAGATTAGTTGCAGTAGAGATTAGACAAAGGGAACAGGATAGAGAACAGGAAGAAAGAGATCGCGTGATAGTACAGAAATTTTCAGAGTTTAATTTACAACGTGCAAAAGATAAGGAAGAAATATTTGAGAGAATCGAGGAATCCGTACCAAATGACAGATTAAATAACCTAACACAACAGTATGAACAGTTAACTACTAAATGCGTCAATACTGAAACCCGAGTCGCGACACTTACGGAAGACGTAAATAAACAGAAAGGACAATTAAGTGACTCATCGGAAAGAGTTGAGGAGATCTCAGATAAATTGACAAGTCTTAGTTTAGCAGAGGGGTTTGAAGAAAATAATTTATTTCATTTACGAGAAGCAACAAGAGAGCGCCAGGCGCGCGAACTTGACAATAATCGACATTGGGACAGGGACAGACGCGGTAGGTCTTTGTCGTCACGAGGCAAAAACTTTGACTATAAACACTTTTTGACTGTTCGGAAATTTAAGATCTTCCGCAATTCTAAGAATGACATACATCCATGTTCATGGTTAGATCAATTTACGTACGCACTTCCGCCAAATTTGCCATTAAGTCACAAACTGAAAATTATGTGCGGCTATTAATGTCCTCAGGGGATTCACTACTCTAAGTGAATATGTGCCGTAGCGTGCACAGGGCCTCGAGCTGTAGTGGTGCTATTTCTCTTTTAGTTTTCTGTACCGCTGCCTACTCTTTTACTATTCTTTGCATCTATCAAAACAACTCTTCGACTATCAATCTATCTAGAGAGTAAGTAAAAAATAACCGGATATGACTATTTTACCCAAAAGTGACTTCGGAAATTACCGTTTGGACTTACTGTATCTTCAGCAGCATTCATTCGTAGCTTAAATGAAATTTTACCTGTTTATCTTCGTGACAACATTACTTCATATGTTGACGACATTCTTATTGCTAAACATTCTTGGAGTGAGCACAACAAAATTTTGGATTCATTGTTACGTATCTTTGCAAGAGTTGGCATTACGGTGAACTTAGAAAAATCTGAATTTGGTCGTCCTCAGGTGAAATTTCTCGGTCACATTATTTCTACAGAAGGTATTCTTCCTGATCCAGAAAAATTAGACGCTATTCGTAATTATGCTGTTCCTAGTACAAAACGTGATGTTCGTAGTTTTCTTGGTGTCTGTAATTTTCTTAGACGCTTTGTTAAATTGGACGATTTGGTCACACCTCGTTTTTGCGATCTATCTGGAAAGTTCTTTTTAAACGAAAATCGGTCGACAACTCTGTTTGGTTAGTTTGTATTCCTGATGAGTGGGTTAATAAGCTGATTTGGTATACGCATTTCAGTTATGCACACTTTGGTCCCAGAAAATGCTTTCATAAATTACGGGAAAATTGCTACTTCAGTAATATGGAAAAACGTGTTCGATCTGTTCTGGCTAAATGCAAATTATGTCAAAAGGCTAAGCCGCCAATAATTTCTCATAGAGCACCGTTGTTTCCTATCATTCCAGCAAAATTAAAGGACATGGCTGCAGTTGATTTGTTCGGTCCAGTGGTTCGATCTACTAATGGTTTTGCGTACATTTTTGTAGCAGTGGAACTGACATCAAAATATGTGTGTTTTACACCTTTACGCAAAGCAACAGCTCATTCAGTATCTAACGCTCTCATCAAACATTTTCTTAAAGAAGTTGGTCATGTTGATAAGGTTATATCAGATAATGGATCACAGTTTCGTTCTAAAATTTGGCTTTGTACTCTACGGCGTCGTAAGATTAAACCAATTTTCATTTCACTTTTTCACCCCCAATCTAACGCTTCAGAGAGATGGATGAAGGAAATCAATAAATTGTGTCGTCTTTATTGTCATCAGAATCACAGAACGTGGGATCAGTATCTTCATATTTTTCAAAACATTCTGAATGAACTTCCTAATGACTCAACTTCTTTATCGCCTATACTGATATTAAAAAACAAAGCACCGACAAATCGCATATCTGAAATCGTTCCTTTTCCGCCTACACGGAAACTGCGGCATTCTGAAGTTGTCAACCTGGCTCTACAAAATATTGCATCTGCGGCTGCTAGAAGAGAGAAATCAGCTAAGCATCCTGGTCGTTTAAAATTCTTGTCAGTTGGTCAGAAAGTGTTAATTAAGTCTCATCGTTTGTCTCACAAAGGAAAAGGCTTGTGTCGCAAATTTTTTCTGCTTTATAACGGCCCATATAGAATTCGCAAAATTATTCATGATAACACTGTCGAAGTAGAAACTCTTAAATCACGACGCTCTAAGGGAATACATCATATATCTAACGTTAAAATTTTTGTGGAATGATATACTTTTGAAAAATTTTTGTAGAATGACATACTTGTGAGAAACTAACAGCTACATGTAAACATGCGGAGAGTACAAGGATACCGCGCTGTGTTTTGGCGGCGCGGCGGCACATACTCAAAGCAACAGTCAAGTCTGCGCGCCGCACAAGGCAGTCGTTGACCGCAAACAATCACTTCCTACGTCACGCGCCTACAGCTGATCGAGCGCTCAGTGCGAATGCACTGACAGCCGTAAATAAATACACAGTCTAATTTCTCCGACTAAATTCAGTATAAAGCTATAGTGACTTGATGAATTCTGTTATTAACATTCAGTATTTTTCAGGATACGGTTCTATAAAATATTTAAGAACTTCAGGTAAATTCTGTGCGTGTCCGACGTTAAGACGACTTGCTATCGAGAAAATTTCAGGAAAAATGTCATTTCGATGAAGAAAGTAATAAACTAAAAAGGTAATTATTAATTGAGTTTATTTTTCAGGTAACATATTTCCACTTAGGTACGTACTTTAGACGTAATTTACTGCTCGCGATTACGTGATTCATACTTTGTGCTAATTACATGTTCTATGAAATTACTTGTGAAGCGACGTGCTTGCGTACGTTAACTGATTTTGACAATGATTATTAATGAACTGAGTTGTAACTTGTGTATATTATGCATCGCTTGACTGCACTGCTTTTTCACTGATGTTATATTTTTTTTATTATGTGCCTGCTGTGCTTATTTATTTAAATTATAATTGTCACCTGATTAATTGTGCTGATGTGGTTAGGTATGTAAGTTATACTTTGTGATTTATCTGCTTGCGCCTTCATGTTTACTTATTTGCTTGCGCCTTCATGTTTATTTATTAAGATTACATATGAACATTTATTTGCTTACGGTTATACGATGCTGATGACCTGTTTATTACGTAAGATATGTTTGCTGCTATGCGTATGGATTGCATATTTATACATTTCTGTTTGTTGTCACAACTACTCTTTAATTTTCTATATAGAAATGCTGTTATACTGTGTATGAACATAGAGTTTAGGTTACGCTATGGTATTAGTTACAGATTGTTTGCTCGGCAGAGCCTCGTTGTAAGATTTGTGCTGCATCCACTTGTTGACATTCTGTTCTCTACTGGTATATTTACTCGCTATTGCTTGTTTTGCTTACGCTCAGTGCTTTATATTTTTAAGATAAGAAAATGAACTGCTATAATTCGACGAATGACATTAGTACAAGAAACTTCATAGAAGTCACATGAGCTGGAGGTTTTATGAAAGCTGTATAAATGTATGCCAATAGGAAGGAATCTAACGACATGACATACCAACACAGTTATTACACTGCATTTTTCGTGAGCAATTGAAATAGGAAGTGACACTTGACACAAGAAATACTCCACATGTTTGCTTCTCTTTGCCATAATTCTTGAAGTGGTGTACACACTGTGAAATATTAGGATCATTCACACTCCGTAATCGTACTTAATTACTGAGAGTTATTCGAACTAAGTCCGTTAGAGGTCATGTATGCATTCTTTGTTTATAATTCATAATGAGTAGAAGATTTTGGTCAGATGGATTACACAGAGGTTGTGTGTTGACAGTGTGTCTTCGGATTGTATGGGATGAGGAGGTTTGCATTAGGATTTTATCTGTACTTGTTCGAGGAGACTGACTAGAGGAAAGAGTTGTTATGGAAGTGAAATGATACTGGCAATAAGGTTTATATGTATCGACATATTGACGAGGTATTATTGAGGTATTGAGATTATATGAAGTTGATTGGAGTTTTGGTGTATAAGAGGTAAAATAAGTGAGGTGCATATTTTTTTTTTTTTTTTTTTTTTGTTGATCTATATGGAACAAGGAGGATGAAGATACCAGACTAGAACACTGAAATGGAAGGAAGATTGTCTACACACACTTTGTTAAATCACTAAGCAGTATGTACTTTTTTTTTGGAGAGAGGAAGTTGCATATCTTGGCACACTGACAGTTGTTCAGCAACCGTACATTTTGATCTGGCTCGGCAAACATTGGTCTTGACATGATGACTATGACGTTGACTTAACTATTATTGACTGTTATACATTGCTGCCACTATTACTTGATACACATGATGAACATGAAATTTTGACAGAAGTGGATTCACACAGTTAACACTATTCAATTACACAGTGGTACTCAATGTGGATGAAAGATGAGTGAGTGTGTTTTGTGTGTTTTCCTTTCCTAATCCTACCCACCTATTTCCTAAATATTATTTTATTTGTTTGTAGTGGCTTGCACTGACACCCATAAATATTATAGGTTTACTGATGTTTGTGTATTTGTAATAGTAATATGACAATTATCTGATATCATTTGTGTGTTTGTTATGATTTGTATGTTTAGTGTAAGAGCATTGTAAAAGCATTTGTATGTGCATTCAAACTATTGTTCATGCTTGAACTGTCTGATTAGTGATAGTGAATATTATGGACTGCTTTCTGCAACTACTCCACATTGCTGGGTGCCACTGATGGACTGCTTCTACTGAAATGATGTCACCGGATGGTGTCTGCACCTACTCAACATTGCTGGGTGCCACTGATGGACTGCTTCTACTGAAATGATGTCACCTGTTGGTGTCTGCACCTACTCAACATTGCTGGGTGCCACTGATGGACTGCTTCTACTGAAATGATGTCACCTGTTGGTGTCTGCACCTACTCAACATTGCTGGGTGCCACTGATGGACTGCTTCTACTGGAATGATGTCACCTGATGGTGTCTGCACTTACTCAACATTGCTGGGTGCCATTGATGGACTGCTTCTACTGAAATGATGTCACCTGTTGGAGTCTGCACCTACTCAACATTGCTGGGTGCCACTGATGGACTGCTTCTACTGAGATGATGTCACTTGTTGCTGTAGCACCTATTCAACAGTGCTGGGTGCTACTGCTGGAACTGTCAACTACTTGTTGTGAAAATTTGTATAAACTGATTTTTTTGTGTATTACTGTTTGTGAAAAGTTATAAGACTCTTACCTGCTCATATTCGTCATTGCTGACGCTATCGATCGAATTGTTTAACCACATGATATTTGTGTAAACTATTATGTAAAGTCACATGTATGAAAGAATTTGTATTGCTTAGTGTATTTTATATATTAGGCTATTGTAAGGTCAGTGCAAAGCCAAAATTTTATCTAGTTATATGATATTTACGTATTAATATTACCTTTTATTTTTGTCTGTATTTTGTTTTGACGAATTTGGTGGTATTTTCACCACCAATGCTGGCAAAAATACCATCAAATTCTAGCCCGTGGAGGAGGGGCATATGAAAGGTGGCTACACTGAGCCACAGCGCCAGAGAGTATTGTTCCGCCGCCTCCACTGGCAGTGATTATTGAGACGTAGTGGCAAGCAGTTCTTGCCGAGAAGTTGTGGTGGACACTGCTTGTATCTGAAGTTGGAATGAGATGGGGTAGTAGTGAGTGTTTGTTCCATGTTTTATGCAGCTATTTGATGGGAGAGATAGCAGATGTTATTCTAATGGAGATATTGTAATGGTCAGAGTGCATTTCGTCAATATATATGGAGGTATTTTCTTTAATTCTTTTATTCTTTCAGTGACCTGAATAATGTGTCATTACAGGTTCAGTCAACAAAGCATCTGGCGTGTGTTCTTGTATTAGAGTGTAATTTTGGTTTTCTTGCACAATTATAGTATTTCTAATTTTCTTTTATCACGTCAGTATAAATGGTATTTAAAATTTCTTGTCTTGTTGAAGAAGAACCGTGCCAGATGTGCGTTGAGTCACACTACCACGCACAGAACAGCTACACTTGTGCTTTGTTGGCTTCGTAGATTTTATAGTTGCTGGGGGCTTAATTAATTAACTGTGTTGACGAAAATTTTCTTACATTCTTGTTGTCATTCTAAGCAGTCAGATTGCGTACTAAAACTAGTCAGGGCCAGCCGTTTACGAGACTTGCGTAATCGGACTTACAGATACAAAAAATATTTGCATTATTTATATAAAATAAGCCCCCATGCAAGGGTTATCGTGTGAAAACCTGCCTTTGTCTAGAACAACTAATGATATCAGAAGTAGGCCTATTCACATTTTTCCTTGTTCTTGATTATAACAAATTCTTGTTTTATTAGGCCTTGTTCATACATAATTAATTCTTTCTTCTTGAGATCCTTAGGTTCAGGTAGCTTTTTTAGGAATTTGTACATTTTATTCTCCTGTCATTTTTATTGTATTTCCAAGTGCTGTTGTCTTGTATAGTTTCCTTGACTGGAAATCAGGATGTCACAGCAAAATAGCGCGTAGACGAACTCCTATAGAAGAACGTAAATGTGCCCCACCGTCGTTTTTGAATTGGTTGCGAAACTACAATAGTAAGTTTCAGGTTTTGAAGTTATACAAGTGTACCTTGGAAGGTAGAACAATCTCCCATGACCGAATATAGACTGAAGAGCCAAAGAAAATAATACAACTGCCTAATATCGTGTAGGGGCCCTAGGAGTACGCAATAATGGAAATGAGCGTATGACGTCAGTGGCCGGCAGATCCCAGCCGGGAAGTTTGGCCGCCAAGTGCAGGTCTTACTGAGTGCGACGCCACATTGGGCGACCTGCACGTCGGCAATGGGGATGAAATGATGATGAGGACAACACAACACTCAGTCCCTGAGTAGAGAAAATCTCCTTCCCCAGCCGGGAATCGAACACGGGCCCCTGTGTGAGGCAATCCAACGCGCTGATCATTCAGCTAATGAAGCGGACAGGAGCACGCAGAAGTGCAGCAACACGAAGTGTCATGGAGTCGACTAAATTCTGAAGTAGTTCTGGAGGGAACTCACACCATGAATCCTGCAGGGCTATCCATAAATCCATAAGATCTCTTCTGAACAGCACGTTGCAAGGCATCCCAGACGTGCTCATTAATGCTCATGTCCGGGCAGTTTGGGCCAGCGGAAGTGTTTAAACTCGGAAGATTGTTCCTGGAGCCACCCTATAGCAATTCTGGGCGTGTGGGGTGTCGAATTGTCCTACTGGAATTTCCCAAGTCCGTCGGAAAGCATAATGGACATGAACGTGTCACCTGTCAGAGTCGTACCTAACGTATCAGGGGTACCATATCACTCTACCTGCACACGCCCCATACTGTTACAGAGCCTACACGAGCTTGAACAGTCGCTTGCTGTCATGCAGGTTCCATGGACTCATGAGGCTGTCTCCATACCCGTACACGTCCATCTGCTCGATGCAATTTGAAACGAGACTCGTCAGACCAAGCAACATGTTTCCTGTCATCAACAGGTCATTGTCGGTGGTATTGGGCCCAGACGAGGCGCAAAGCTTTGTGTCGTGCTGCCATCAAGGGCACACGAGTGGACTTTCGGCTCCGAAAGCCCAAACCGATGATGTTTCCTTGAATGGTTCGCACGCTGACACTTGACGGCCCAGCATTGAAATCTGCAGCTATTTGCGGAAGGGTTGCACTTCTGTTAACGTTGAACGATTCTCTTTGGTCGTTGTTGGTCCCGTTCTTGCAGGATCTTTTTACGGACGGAGATTTGATGATTTACCGGATCCCTGATATTCACGGTACTCCCGTGAAATGGTCGTACTGGAAAACCCCAGTTCATCGTTACGTCGGAGATGCTGTGTCACTTCGCTCGTGCTCCGACTGAAACACTACGCTCAAACTCACTTAAATCTTGATAACCAGCGATTGTAATGGCAGTAACCGTTCTGACAACTGCACCGGACATTTGTTGTCTCCTATAGGCACTGACGACAGCAGCGCCGTATTTTGCCTGGTTACATATGTCTTTATTTGAATTCGCATGCCTACACCAGTTTCTTTGGCGCTTCACTGTGTAACTATGTATTTGAGCTTCCGGCCAAACAGCCTTCTTCCAAAGCAGGAACACGCACACACAACCGCAACCCATATACACGCATGACCACTGTGTTTGGCCTCTGAAGCCGCAGCTGCCAGAGACAGTGGTTACATGGGTGTGGATTGTGCTCTTGTGAATGTGCGGAAGGAGTCTCTCATGAGTTCCAAAGCGCAACCACCACTCCATGTAGTACGATGACTGTGCGCAAGGAGTTAAAAAGAGCGGGCTGCAAGGGTCGAGTAGCTCCTCATGGGTCAAACACTTCTGTAGTCGTTGCTGAGCGATGGTTGATGTGATACGGCGAGCGACGACACTCGACAGTGGATGACCGGTAGAGAATCATTTGGAGTTATAAATCGCGCTATGTTCCGTTGCAATCGGACGGAAGATTTTGGTTCCGTTGAATGTCTGGCGAACGTAACCTGCGGTGATGTGAGTGCCAGCAGTGAAGTACAGAGGGTTTTTCGTGGTCCCATAATTGTGCTTAAGGAAACACTAAAGGCGGAAAGATACGAACACATCGTACAGCACTGTGTACCGCATATGGTAGACGAACAGTTCGGAGACGACGGCTGTTTGAATTCATCTACATCTACATCTACGTGATTACTCTGCTATTCACAATAAAGTGCCTTGCAGAGGGCTCAATGAACCACCTTCAATCTGTCTCTCTACCGTTCCACTCTCGAAAGGCACGCGGGAAAAACAAGCACTTATTTTTTCTGTACGAGCCCTGATTTCCCTTATTTTATCGTGATGATCATTTCTCCCTATGTAGGTGGGTGCCAACAGAATGTTTTCGCAATCGGAGGAGAAAACTGGTGATTGAAATTTCATGAGAAGATTCCGTCTCAACGAAAAACGCCTTTGTTTTAATGATTGCCACTCCAATTCACGTATCATGTCTGTGACACTATCTAACCTATTTTGCGATAATACAAAACGAGCTGCCCTTCTTTGTACTTTTTCGATGTCATCCGTCAGTCCCACCTGATGCAGATCCCACACCGCACAACAATACTACATAACAGGGTGGACAAGCGTGGTATAAGTAGTCTCTTTAGTAGACCTTTTGCACCTTCTAAGTGTTCCGCCAATGAATCGCAGTCTTTGGTTTGCTCTACCAACAATATTATCTATGTGATCGTTCCAATTTAGGTTATTTGTAATTGTAATCCCCAAGTATTTAGTTGAATTTACAGCCTTCAGATTTGTGTGACTTATCGCCTAATCGAAATTTAGTTGATTTCTTTTAGTACTCATGTGAATAACTTCACACTTTTCCTTATTCAGGGTCAACTGCCACTTTTCGCGCCATACAGAGATATCTTATCTAAATCATTTTGCAAGTCGTTTTGATCATCTGATGACTTTACAAGACGAAAATGGCAGCATCATCTGCAAACAATCTAAGACGGCTACTCAGATTGTCTCCTATGTCGTTAATAAAGATCAGGAACAGTAGACGGCCTGTAACACTTCCTTGGGAAACGCCGGATATTACTTCTGTTTTACTCGACGACTTTCCGTCTATTACTACGAACTGTGACATTTCTGACAGGAAATCACGAATCCAGTCGCACAACTGAGGCGATACTCCGTAAGCACGCAGTTTGGTTAGAAGACGCTTGTGAGGAACGGTGTCGAAAGCCTTCTGGAAATCTAAAAATATGGAATCAATTTGACATCTCCTGTCGATAGCACTTATTACTTCATGAGTATAAAGAGCTAGTTGTGTTTCACAATAACGATATTTTCTGAAACCGTGCCATGTGTCAATAAAACGTTTTCTTCGAGGTACTTCATAATGTTCGAATACAGTCATTACAATGAACGCTGTAATTAAGCAGCATCTGTGAGTCAATGGTTTGTGGACATAACATTCCTGAAATGGACTGGCCTGTCCAGAGTCCCGAACTGAACCCAGAGGAACGTCTGTAGATTGGTTTAAAACATCAACATCGCCCCAGCCTCTAGCGTCCACCATGTCTACCTTCTTGACTCTTGAGGAAAAATGGACTGCCATTTCTCCAGATATTAAGACACCTCACTGAATATGTGCCCAGCAGAGTTCAAGCCATAATAAAAGAGAAAGATTGACACATCCCATATTAATGTCCACTAATAGGTGTCCTGATATTTTTGATCAGATAGTGTATGTCATCTATCGGCGATTTTCATGGATAACGTGCATGCGACGAAATGAAAGGAAAAAAAGTGTATCTGAAGCATCAACTGACTGTTGCGCTATAATACTTGTTGGCGTGTCGAGTGGAGAACTACTGTTAACATAAGCCCAATGTGTGTAATGAATAACAGACGGCCATAACGGTCTTAATCTTTCTCTCCTTCAGTAATCCCTTTAATTTTTGCCTGCACTTGGTTGATGTTAGCGTAATCTGCTTAGGAACAGTGCCTTCGATACTTTTTAGTGCCTGTTTTTGCTCGTCACTTTTTCTCTACATTAGTTGTTCCATCACACGTGTGGAGCAGTAGTTTTCGTATGAAATACCTGATTTTTAGGGATTCACGCCGTCAGAGCTTCATCACTATATACGATACAGTCCATATACATCCTCTGTGCAGGGCCGATCATCTGTAAGGAAAACGTTTTGCCTTTTACGCTATCAAACGCCTCATGACTGAACATACCGTAGTCTTAAATGCAGCACCGGCACTTGTAATACGTATTTCGCTAGCCAGCGCATTACAAAGCGGTTCTTCAATAAAGGTAGATCGCATTACTGATAACTGCACCACCTGCGAAAAGTCTAAGTCTAGTATTAATATTTTCTGTAAAGTAGACAGCTTTTTTCTGCAATGCGTACAACATGGACAATATTTATTAATCTGGAATTACTCCTACATTTGTCGATGACGATATATCCAAGATAACGTGCTGTGATCTCCGTACCGAAAAATCCTCAATCCAGACATAACTGTCACGTGATAGCTCCTTCCGATCGTACTTTCACTAGCAAGCGTTGAGTACTGAGACAAACGGTTTTCGCAACTCAAGATAAACTGCTTCTACTTGACTGCCTCGATCCGTAACTTTGAAGGCGTCATACTAAATGGCTTTCACGTGTTTGGCATGAAGGAGACCATTCCGTCAGAGATAACCACACGAAGAAACCTGAGCTCAGAATATATTCTACGATTCTACAACAGATGTATGTCGATGTTATTGGACGGAACTTTTGGGGATCACTACCACTACCCCTCTCGTAAACAGGTGTGACCTGTACTTTCTTTCGACCACTGGGAATAGTTTTCTGTACATTGGAAGTGTGGTGTCACCGCCAGACACCACACTTGCTAGGTGGTAGCCTTTAAATCGGCCGCGGTCCGTTAGTATACGTCGGACCCGCGTGTCGCCACTATCAGTGATTGCAGACCGAGCGCAGCCATACGGCAGGTCTAGTCTAGAGAGACTCCCTAGCACTCGCCCCAATTGTACAGCCGACTTTACTAGCGATGGTTCACTGCCTACATACGCTCTCATTTGCAGAGACAACAGTTTAGCATAGCCTTCAGCTACGTCATTTGCTACGACCTAGCAAGGCGCCATATTCTTCAAGAATGTATTCTGAACAGATAATATTGTGAATCATGTACCGTCAAGAGCGACGTTCTTCATCAATGGATTAAGTATCAAACTAATTACGTCCGCTTTCTGAATTCTAATTCCTTGTCACGTTCCAGACCTCACGTCAGTATAGTTCTTCCCTCCTCACGCCAGCCTGCGTGAGCTAAAAACGCGTGCATTTCGGCCTCCACTCGTAACACGGTGTTGGATCTTCTGACAACACAACAGGAAGTAACTAAAAATATTTATTTGTGACTCTCTGCACCTATTTTTTATGGCAAATAGAAAATGAAATACCTTAAGCGTTCTTTTATTTATTCATTCTATATTATGATTTTAATGATGTTGAAAATCAAGCTCTTAAGCGCTTCACATCTCTTCATGTGCAGGAACTAAAATATGGTGCAAATGTACTGTGATATTTCTCGGGCTTTCCGACAGTTAACAACATGGGGAAAAGTCGACTCAGAACTGCAAGACGTATGCGCCGATTGTTGTATCCCCTCGGGTAGACCGCAAGGATAACGTAGGTGCCCTTAGAGGATCACAGTGATAGATACTGCAACAGTATCAAAAGACTACATAGTGAAAATTTGGCTGCAAATGCGTTTTAAATAGTCCTTTAACTAGTCCTTGCTAATTATCGGCGGAGTAAATTAGCTTTTGGTGTCCAACTGGGTGCACTACTGATAACAATAAATGGCACTGCACAGCCAACTACTACTTTCCTGGTTTCTTTGCTGATAAAACAACTAAGGAGCTCAAGAACTCGTTCCACTCGCAAACGTGTAAATCACCTTCCTCCATGGAAGGGGAGGGTAAGCAGACGATATAATTAACCTCGGTACCTGATATCTGTGGACTCCAGACTGACGTGGTACGCACATACCATAATTATACCTTCCGAGACAATAGAAAACGATAAACGTCCCTTATGTTAAATTTATCTGCACCATTTTTGCTGCGATGCAATTCCTGCCGTTATACTCGTCGTATGTCGATCGCAAAGGAGACCTAAGTTGGATTGCTGTTCATTGTGCACAAAACCAAAAATTTATGATTCCCTGGAGTTATCACACGAATAGCCCTTAAGAATGACCTCTGTTCTATGAGTCAGTCTTCACAAGCCGGCCGTGGTGGCTGAGCGGTTCTAGGCGTTTCAGTCCGAAACCGCGCTGCTGCTACAGTCTCAGGTTCAAATCCTGCCTAGGGCATGGATGTGTGTGATGTCCTTAGGTTAGTTAGGTTTACGTGTAGGGGACTGACGACCTCAGATGTTAAGTCCCATAGTGCTTAGAACCATTTGAACCATTTTAAGTCTCCACAAGTTTCTCCCAGCAGAACCTAGGGGATTTCAAGCAGATGGTCTCTGCTATCTCAGGTAGCAATGATTCCTCGAGTTGCTCCAGTTGAATAGCAGGGAACGAGGGAAATTCAAAAAGGTGGCCTCTGTGGTCTTGGGGTATCATTGATTTCTCGAGTTGCTCCAGTTACAAAGCAGGAAGCTAGGGGATTTCAAGCAGCTGCCCTCCCCGGTCTCAGGAGAGCGTCAAATCCTTGAGTTTCTCTCCATTTGAATAGCAGGGAGCTGGGGGATTTCATCAAGCAGCTGGCCTGGGTGTTTTGAGATAGCGTCAATTCCTCGAGTTGCTCTGGTTCAGTAGCAGGGAGCTGGGGGATTTCATCAAGCAGCTGGCCTGGGTGTTTTGAGATAGCGTCAATTCCTCGAGTTTCTCTGGCTCAGTAGCAGGGAGCTGAGGGATTTCAAGCAGCTGGTCTCCGTTTTCTTGGGGTAGAGTTCCGGTTGAATAGCAGGGAGCTAGGGGATTTCAAGCAGCTGGTCTCCATTGTTTCAGGGTAGCATCGATTCCTCGAAATGTTCTGGTTAAATAACTGGTAGCTGGGGGAATTGAAGCAACTGTGCTCTGTGGTCTCGGAATAGCGCCAATTCCTCGGGATGCTCCGGTTCTGTACCTGGGACCTAGGGGATTTCAAGCAGCTGCCCTCCCTGCTCTTAGGGGAAGAATCAATTCCTAGAGTTGTTCCAGCTGAATAGGAAGGAGCCAGGGTGTTTCAAGCAGCTGGCCTCTGTTGTCTTAGGGTAGCGTCGATTCATCGAGTTGTTCCAGCTGAATAGCACGGAGCTAGGGGATTTCAAGCAGTGGGCCTCAGTTATCTTGGGATAGTGTCGATACCACGAGTTGTTCCTGTTGAACAGCAGGGGGCTAGGGGATTTCAAGTAGCTGGGCCCCCGGAATCCGAGGGTAGCGTTGATTCATCAAATGGCACATGCGGTATATTTTTCACTACAGACACATTTGAGGTGATAAAGATATTGATAATATATTTTCACTTAGACAGCATGACCTCAAGAAATAGTAGGAGGGTTTCATCATAACATTACTAACCACCGACAGGCAGTTATTTGTTTACTTCTTTAGATGAAAGTATACGGTGTTTTGGTGTGAGGATAGATCAATATGGGTTCTGTTGCTCTTTATGCATTCTCCTTAAGTTAGCATATTGTAAGATAATTGTCCATTACTGAAATCATTAAAGACCAAAGCAATACTTATAAACTAGTATCGCTACAATACTAACTCTTTTGGAAACTACATAAAATAGTCGTACTTTGGCATAGACTGAAATAAGTCTGATCTACACAGTCTTTAATTCCACTGCATTTTACTCAAATCTTCTAAAGGGCAATATAAAATTAATCGAATATCTAAATTCTCGACAAAGCAGAGAGAACCATAAAACTTTTGATAGATCTAAAGATAATGTTGTTTTACTGAACCTTGCTGGATTTCACTAAACAAAGTGTCTGAGCCTTGGTTGGCTCATGCTATGCGTTGGATTAAACCTTGGTTGCTATTCTGTGTTTAGTCTCCCACGGTTATTACGATTATCCAGTTATCCTCCCTTTCCGTGGGTGGCAGCAGCGGTGTGTATCGATATTCGCACCTTGAACTATCTTTGGCCTGGCGCTTATAGTTTCTGGCTGGGCTGTGTGCGGGGGTTGGTCGGTTGGCGTGGAACAGCCAGGAAATCTCTGCGACGCTTAGTCTGGCCGGGCCCATTGGCGGCCTCTACGCGGTGTCGGAGTGTGTGGTGCTGTTCCCATTGCTACGGGGTTCGTGGCTCACCGATCCTTGACACGAAAATTGAGTTTTGACTTAATCAACCAGCAAGTCACGACTGTTCACGTTGTGTCGTTTGGAGTTGACTGTTGGGATACTGCCACTGGTAACAGAATGTGTTTTCAATCTGGCAAATTTTAGTCACCCTCCAGTGGAGTTTAACTGTACTTGGTTATTTGAATTGATGTGCACCAGCGGAATCTTCTGACTTGTGGCCGTTAATATTCCGGTTACCTGCCCTGGCCGTTGATGTAAATTCAGGCAGTGTATTTTCCTCATCGTCTTGTCGCTGTCCAGCATGGTGTGTAGTTTGACAGCTCGATGTATGATTGGTTGTGGGCGCCAAGACCTTCTACGTTGTTCCATTGAACTCCCTGTTGTGTGCTGGTCGGGTGAAGCGGAGGTTATCTTGCCGGTGGGTCCGTTGACTGTCTGTCAGTTGGGTTGTCGTCGGGTCGACAATGGTTGGGCCGGCTGCCTGTCTCACCTAAGCGAGCGTTAGAGTTTGAATTGCACGCCGACCCTCGGAACTTCTGAGCGTCCTTGGGTGTACTGTCTTTTCTTGTTTGTTCTTGTTGTTTGTACTTGTATGGCTTCTAACCGATCTTTAGATTGAGGTTGTTTTGCCCTTAAGGCGTCAGATGGTTTGGGCCTTCAGCCTAATTTAAGAATTGTTTTACTTAACGCCTTTTGGCATTTTTTAATATTAATGTTATTGAGTCTTAAGTGTTGGGCCTTCAGCCGATTTTGAATTTAAGTTGTCTTGCTCTTAAAGTGTCAGATTCTTTGTGCCTTCAGCCTAATTAAGGAACTATTTTAAGATAAGGCTCTGCCTTTTAAATTTCTGATTTTGGTTGAGCTGTAAATTAATGGCTTTCAGCCGTTTTTAAATTAAAGTGGTCTTGCCCTTAAGGCATGAGATTGTACGGAGCATTCTCCCCCTCCTCTTCCTCTTGCAGTTCTTGAACAGATTTTTCGCTATTACCATCTGAGCCGCGCGGAGTAGCCGTGCGGCCTGAGGCGTCTTGTCACAGTTCGTTCGGCTCCCCCCGTCGGAGGTTCGAGTCCACCTTCGGGCATGGGTCTGTGTGTGTGTGTGTGTGTGTGTGTGTGTTGTGTTTTGTGTGTGTGTGTGTGTGTGTGCGTGTGTGTTGTCCTTGGTGTAAATTAATTTAAGTCAGATTAAGTAGTGCGTAAACCTAGGGACCGATGACCTCAGCAGTTTGGTTCCATAGTCCTTACCACAAATTTCCAGAATTACCATCTGAAACACAATTAGTCTTTCTCCTCCTCCATTCCCATTACCAAGCATTTATTCTCCCGTAACCCGCACCCGTGGTCTGCAGTCTGGCATTAGCTGCCGCAGCGGTCGCACGCTCCTCAAGTTTGCTCCGTGAACGTTCAGTGTTTACGCCAGTGTTTTCGTGTTTTGTGCTCGTTTATTGACGTTTTGCACGTGAATTAAGCGTTATCAATTGAGCATTTGGTCTTCTTTCGTGTCCTCTTTCTACGAAGTGCCGTTGGGATTTCGGCGTTGTCCGAGATTTCTTCGCTGGAGAACACCATGGCAAACTCCGTGAGAAAAAACACCGTGATTTTCACCTTCGACAAGTACACCCGTCGAGTACAGCCCTCTGCACTTGAAATACACGACTGGATTACCGAGGTAATTGGCCTTCATTCTGAATTTGTTCATACCATGCAGCTGGACTCTGATGAATACTGCATTTTTGTAAAGTTTAACGATTCCGCGAGTGTAGACCGCTTTCTGGCAAAATTTGGTTATGAAACGGAATTTATACACCGTGATGGTACTAAAAGTACTGTCAAACTCCGGAATTCCGAGTCTGTAATTAGGAATGTTAGGGTTTTGAATATTCCCATAGAAGTAGACAATTCGAAAATTAAAGATGTCCTTTCAAAGTATGGGGTTGTCAGGCAAATAGTCAACGAAAGGTGGGCTTCGCATTTCAAGCTGCAGTGCTTTAACGGCATTCGCTCCGTGGAGATGGAAGTGAAAGCAAACATTCCCTCCCACATCTTTGTTGACGGGCACAAGGCGCATGTTATGTACTCAGGGCAAACCCCTACATGTCATGTATGTAACGAGTCTGGTCACCTCCGTCAGGACTGCCCTCGCCGTGTATTTGTGCTAACAAATAACCTTACGCAACGCCGGAAATTGACACTCAACGATTTGTTGCCAGCCAGTAATACAACAGAGCCGGCGGCGGTCGTGGATCCTATTACTACCTCTGAAAGTGTTGCACTTAATGACTTTCCGTCTTTACAACCTGCATTAACTGCTGAAATTCCGTCCCGTGACAGCGAGATTCCCACAAAAAAGCGTCCTCTAGAGGACACTGAAAGAAATGTTGATGAGGACTCTTCCTGTGAAACATCCGTTGCCAGGAGGCCGAAGCCCAGTCCTGAAGATCTGTTGGAAGTGGAAAAAGGAGATGGAATGAAGGTCGATGTGGCTCCCACTTTCGCACAAGGACTTACACCGCCACGAACAGATAGTGACGCAGCGGGTAGTGATTTTTCACGGAAATGTGACCCTGAGCCTGAGGTCACGGCTGAAATAGTGCACAACCCATACAGTGCGAACCGTACGAGGAAGTACCAGGTAAAGAACCTGCTGACTCCGAAGCGCAACGCCGCGCCGAAGGAGGAAATACACAAGCATCACCGCCTCGCCAGCAAAACAACACAACAGACACCACGCCGGAACCAAACATTGACGACTCGCAAGCCACGGCCGTTGCCCCATTCAGCCACCGCCGGCGGCTGCGACAGACACCGGGCCTTGCTGCCACGCGTCATCAAGCGAAAGTCACACCAGAGAAGAAAGACATCAAGAAAAAGAATATTAAATATGAAGTCATCAGGGCCAACACTGACGAGGAGAAAGAGAATGGCCACAGTGACTTATAGCAATGCATTGTCAGGATTTCAGGATACTTTTCTTCTCAAGCTATTTGTTTAAAAGCAGTGCAAATTTTTCTAGGCAGTTAGTACATGTAATGGGCACACAGCTTGTAAAGATCGTGCCTTGTAGGGAAGCACGTTTGCTGCTATAATCATACGGAACCTCATCCCAAATAGCTTCTTCCGGTATGTCTGTGCTGCAAGCTTATAGCATTACTACTATTAACATTAATAAAATACAGTCACCCTTGAAATTGGCAGCACTAAAAGAATTCTTGTACCAGTCCGGAACAGATACCGCGTTGCTACAAGAAGTTGCGATAACGGAATTTCGGATCCCAGGCTTTTTTGAAATTGTTAATGTTTCTACGGAAGCCAATATCGGTACAGCCATTCTTATAAGGGAAGGCATTCCGCTGACTGAAATCGAACGACTAGAATCAGGAAGAGCCATAGGCATAAAAATTTTCGATGTGACAGTGATTAACCTTTACGTCCCATCAGGAACTTCCCACAAATTGGATCGTGCGAAGTTTTTTCAAGATGAACTGATTTATTTATTGAGGAAAAATCCGTGTTCTCTTATACTAGGTGGAGATTTTAACTGTGTTTTAAACCAGAAAGATCAACAACCCAACTTCAACTACTCGCCACAGTTAAAAAAGTTAGTAAGTGATCTACACCTTAAGGATGTGTGGGAACTTCAGCACCCGACGTCAGTCGGGTTCACGTATATAACCAGCCACTCCCGCAGCAGACTAGATAGAATTTACGTGTCACCAAATTTGCAAAATTATTTATTAAACGTTGACACTATTCCAGTGTATTTTAGCGATCACAGTACACTTTTAACTTGCTTTAATCTAAGTGTACAGCCAACCCGTCGATTCAGAGGCCAATGGAACTTAAATATCTCTGTTTTAACTGACGAAGAACTGGAACAGGAAATAAGGTTTGCGTGGACTATGTGCCTCCGCACAGTAGACAAGCACCCAACAGTCATTGACTGGTGGACAAGGAGGGCTAAACCAAGGCTGCGGAAAGTTGTCATGCAGTATAGTGCAGCGAGGCACAGGGAGTTGAGGAATACAGTGGAGTTTTATTATAAAGTTTTAAGAGACTTATATCAACAGGCCCATGATGACGTAATTCGTCTAAATGATATCAAAAAAATAAAAGCCAAGTTATTAAGCATTAAACGGCAACAGATGGAGGGACTCAAAATTAAATCGAAAGCCACATCAGTCGTAGCAGATGAAACAGCTTCTCTGTATCACTTGGTGCGGCATGCTAAAAAAAGACGTCTAACTTTAATTGATGAAGTCCAGACGCATACTGGTACGAGGCTCACATGCCAGAAACAAATACTGGACGAAGTCCACAGGTACTATGAAACCTTATATGCCCCTACCACAGTGGAAGATACAGCTCTCGAGGACTTTCTCACTATTCTAGGTCCACAATTGTCGGGAACAGACAACGCTGACATCCTGTCACCTATTACTAAAGATGAAGTGCATGAGGCAGTGCGTAACTCACCTCTCAACAAATCTCCGGGACTTGATGGCCTCCCTGTGGAGTTTTATGCCCGCTACTGGTCTATAATTGGGGACAAGATCACTTCCATGGCAAATGAGGTCCTGAACGGAAAACCGGTCCCTGCAGAGTTTAAGGAAAGTAAAATAGTACTGATTCCTAAGAGTAAAGGCAAAACCAACTTAAACAAATTTCGGCCTCTTTCGCTACTAAATTCTGATTACAAAATAATTTCGCGTATTATCAACAAAAGACTCTCTGCCTTTTCCAACAAAATATTGAGTCATCACCAATCTTGCTCTCCGACCAGAATGATATTCGAAAGTCTATCTGCATACAGAGACGTCATTGCAATTACCTCAGTGACAAGTATAAAATGTGCTTTAATCTTCATAGATTTCAACAAAGCTTTTGACCGCGTTAGTCATAGATACCTCTTTGCGACGCTGTCAAGAATGGATTTCCACCCCCAGATTGTGAACATGCTAAGGAATATTGCAACAGGTGTAAATGCGAAAATAGCAATCAATGGCCAAACATCAAAACCCATACAGATAAGGCGAGGGGTTTCACAGGGCAGTCCCTTATCAATGTTTTTATTTTCAGTATCTTTAGAGCCCTTCCTCCGCACTGTCCACGCAAAATTCACAGGCATAACATTGAGTGGTGAGAAAACTGTCATACAAGCTTATGCTGATGACGTGGGCGTTGTAATAAGGAATAAGGAGGAGACAGTTACACTGGAAAGAGAAATCCAAAGATATTGTCTAGCGTCGGGAGCGACAGCAAATGAAAACAAAAGTCAAATATTGAATCTACGGGGCCTAGATCACCTTCGACTGGCATCGGCAAAACAAGACAACAAACATAAAACTTTGGGAATCACCTTAATGGCATGTCCGATGCGGATGGCTGCTTTTAACTGGACGGAAACTAGGAGGAAAGTTCATGGTGCTGTAATGGAGAACATCCATCGAACTATGGACCTGGTGCAAAAAGTCAGATTCATCAACTCCTGCGTTTTGTCTAAAGCGTATTTCACTGCGCAGGTATTTCCAATCCCAAAACTAGTAGCGAAAGGGATCATGTCCACTGTTACCAATTATTTATGGCGAGGAGACATATTCAGTGTTGGTGCGACTACGGTTATACTGGATGTCAGAAACGGGGGCCTCGGTTTGGTGGATATTCGCAGGCCTCGGTTTGGTGGATATTCGCAATAAAGCGTCTGCTCTGTTCCTCAAACGGACTTTCCATATACTCAGAGAACTTCCACAATGTATAACCGCAAAGCTCTTTGAGGCTGTGACACCCCATAGCCTGCAAGCACCGATTGATGTGCGAAGGATTAATGCCCGTCTGCAGTATGTGAGGAACTTTTTCCTCGAAGCAAGTTATCTTAGTGACGAAATCAGAAGCAACACACGTATCACAGCGCGCGACATGATACTTGAAAGGAAGTTAAATGAGGGTAGAAACAAAATTGAAACGAAATTCCCAAATTGTGACTGGAAAGCTGTATGGCGGAACATCAACTATGCCGGGCTATCTACAGACGCTATTTCCGCATGGTACAAAACAGTTAATAACGTCATCAGCACCAACGAGAGACTATATGGGATCGGTTTAAACCAGACACACCTTTGTGGAAAATGCAATCTGGTGGATACACTCAGCCACAGATTCACCTGTGGTGGCAATGTGCATAACTGGAATTGGATCAGGCAACAAATCGCCTTTCTCACCAGATCCTCTACGCAATATATAACGCCGTCGCTCCTCCTGAGACCGGACATGACATACTTTCCAACATTAAAAACCAACGCCATTAGCTGGTTACTGGGAAAATATGTTAGTTATGTCATCCACACACTTGGGTCGGACAACGAGATAGAATTCCGCGTTTACATGAAGTGTGAATATGCAAAAATCAGCACGTATCGCAACCACAAGAAGCACTATGGCAACATGCTGAAGATCATTTTTGAAAGAATGGGTGTTGGTTAAATATGTGAAACCACTACACCTTGAACGAGAACGAACAGAAGAAAAATAAGTCACTTGGTTCCTTATTATTATTTACTTTAACCTTGCTTCCGGAACTTTTTTTGTGTTATTGTATGTGTTTAATTGGATTGTATTTAAACTGGTTCATAGTCAAGAAAACTGGTATTAAAGATGCTATTATTTTTTATTCAATGGACAGTTTACAAATTAAACAGTGAATTCAACTTTGTAGACAAAACCAGTGATTGGGTGACAATAGTTTGCACCTTAGAATAAGCTCAGTTATCTTGAGCAAAGTTTTTACTGTAACCCACTTTTAAAGTTTGTTTTACCATTATTACTGTATTAGACATATTTAGCATATAAATAGTTTAAAACTGGTTCTTTCTTTAATGTTGCAAATGGTTTAATCATTAATTGTACTGTTGAATACTTGAAATGTATGTTTTAGTAAAATACAATAAAAATGTACTGTTCTGTAAAAAAAAAAAAAAAAAAACAAAAAAGGGGGTAGCGTCTTTGATTCATAACCAAAACGTCCTCGGTCCCGGGTTCAATACCCGCCACTGTTAATTTTTGATAAATAATCAGCATTGGCGGCCGAAGAATTCCGGCATAAGAAGTCAGCCTCATTCTGCCAACGGCCTTGTCAAAGAGGACGGAGGAACGGACAGATGTTCGGGGCACTCTCTTCTCCTAGGGGTGGGAAATTGCCCCTAAAGGCGGAAGAATCAGCAATGATCAACGGCATGAGGATGCAGAAGGCAATGAAAACCACTGCATTAAAGACACGTAACGTGTATCCACAGGACATGTGGCCTGTAATTGAAGAAGTGTCATGATTATATCTCCATTGGCAAAAGATTCCGGAATAGTCCCCCATTCGGATCTCCGGAGGGGACTGCAAAGGGGGAGGTTACCATGAGAAAAAGAAGACTGAATAATCAACGAAAGGATAACGTTCTACGAGTCGGGGCGTGGAATGTCAGAAGCTTGAACGTGGTAGGGAAACTAGAAAATCTTAAAAGGGAAATGCAAAGGCTCTGAGCACTATGGGACTTAACAGCTATCGTCATCAGTCCCCTAGAACTTAGAACTACTTAAACCTAACTAACCTAAGGACAGCACACAACACCCAGTCATGAAATGCAAAGGCTCAATCTAGATATAGTAGGGGTCAGTGAAGTGAAGTGGAAGGATGACAAGGATTTCTGGTCAGATGAGTATCGGGTAATATCAACAGCAGCATAAAATGGTATAACAGGTGTAGGATTCGTTATGAATAGGAAGATAGGGCAGAGGGTGTGTTACTGTGAACAGTTCAGTGACCGGGTTGTTCTAATCAGAATCGACAGCAGACCAACACCGACAACGATAGTTCAGGTATACATGCCGACGTCGCAAGCTGAAGATGAACAGATAGAGAAAGTGTATGAGGATATTGAAAGGGTAATGCAGTATGTAAAGGGGGACGAACATCTAATAGTCATGGGCGACTGGAATGCAGTTGTAGGGGAAGGAGTAGAAGAAAAGGTTACAGGAGAATATGGGCTTGGGACAAGGAATGAAAGAGGAGAAAGACTAATTGAGTTCTGTAACAAGTTTCAGCTAGTAATAGCGAATACCATGTTCAAGAATCACAAGAGGAGGAGGTATACTTGGAAAAGGCCGGGAGATACGGGAAGATTTCAATTAGATTACATCATGGTCAGACAGAGATTCCGAAATCAGATACTGAATTGTAAGACGTACCCAGGAGCAGATATAGACTTAGATCACAATATAGTAGTGATGAAGAGTAGGCTGAAGTTCAAGACATTAGTCAGGAAGAATCAATACGCAAAGAAGTGGGATACGGAAGTACTAAGGAATGACGAGATACGTTTGAAGTTCTCTAACGCTATAGATACAGCAATAAGGAATAGCGCAGTAGGCAGTACAGTTGAAGAGGAATGGACATCTCTAAAAAGGGCCATCACAGAAGTTGGGAAGGAAAACATAGGTAAAAAGAAGGTAGCTGCGAAGAAACCATGGGTAACAGAAGAAATACTTCAGTTGATTGATGAAAGGAGGAAGTACAAACATGTTCCGGGAAAATCAGGAATACAGAAATACAAGTCGCTGAGGAATGAAATAAATAGCAAGTTCAGGAAAGCTAAGACGAAATGGCTGCAGGAAAAATGTGAAGACATCGAAAAAGATATGATTGTCGGAAGGACAGGCTCAGCATACAGGAAAGTCAGAACAACCTTTGGTGACATTAAAAGCAACGGTGGTAACATTAAGAGTGCAACGGGAATTCCACTGTTAAATGCAGAGGAGAGAGCAGATAGATGGAAAGAATACATTGAAAGCCTCTATGAGGGTGAAGATTTGCCTGTTGTGATAGAAGAAGAAACAGGAGTCGATTTAGAAGAGATAGGGGATCCAGTATTAGAATCGGAATTTAAAAGATCTTTGGAGGACTTACGGTCAAATAAGGCAGAAGGGATAGATAACATTCCATCAGAATTTCTAAAATCATTGGGGGAAGTGGCAACAAAACGACTATTCACGTTGGTGTGTAGAATATATAAGTCTGGCGATATACCATCTGACTTTCGGAAAAGCATCATCCACACAATTCCGAAGACGGCAAGAGCTGACAAGTGCGAGAATTATCGCACAATCAGCTTAACAGCTCATGCATCGAAGCTGCTTACTAGAATAATATACAGAAGAATGGAAAAGAAAATTGAGAATGCGCTAGGTGACGATCAGTTTGGCTTTAGGAAAAGTAAAGGGACGAGAGAGGCAATTCTGACGTTACGGCTAATAATGGAAGCAAGGCTAAAGAAAAATCAAGACACTTTCATAGGATTTGTCGACCTGGGAAAAGCGTTCGACAATATAAATATACCGGCCTTAATTTGAGGAAGAAATTTCTGAGGATGTACGTCTGGAGTACAGCATTGTATGGTAGTGAAACAAGGACTGTGGGAAAACCGGAACAGAAGAGAATCGAAGCATTTGAGATGTGGTGCTATAGACGAATGTTGAAAATTAGATGGACTGATAAGGTAAGGAATGAGGAGGTTCTACGCAGAATCGGAGAGGAAAGGAATATGTGGAAAACACTGATAAGGAGAAGGGACAGGATGATAGGACATCTGCTAAGACATGAGGGAATGACTTCCATGGTACTAGAGGCAGCTGTAGAGGGCAAAAACTGTAGAGGAAGACAGAGGTTGGAATACGTCAAGCAAATAATTGAGGACGTAGGTTGCAAGTGCTACTCTGAGATGAAGAGGTTAGCACAGGAAAGGAATTCGTGGCGGGCCGCATCAAACCAGTCAGTAGACTGATGACCAAAAAAAAAAAAAGAAAACCCTTTCTTCTACTCCATTCCCTACAAACGCATTCCAGTCTCCCATGTCTATCAGATTTTCATCTCCCTACCATGTTAAAACTTCTGACATTCCACTACCCGACTCGTAGAACGTTACCGTTTCGTTGTTTATTCAGTATTTTTCTAGTGTTGAATCACCCTTGCAGTCCCCCACCCCCCTCCCCCAGAGATACGAAACGGGTCTAATCCAGAATCTTTCGCCAATGGAGAGATCGTCATGAGACTTTTTCAATTACAGGCCAAATGTCCCGTGAATACACATTATATTTCTTTAACGCTGTGGTTTCCATTGCCTTCTGCATTCTCATGCCCTAGGTCATTGCTGATTCATCCGCCTTTTAGAGGTAGATTCCCACCTCTAGGGCAAGAGAGAGTTCCAAACCTCTGTCCGCTACATCATACTCTTTGAGAAAGCCGTTGAAAGAATGAAGGTGAATTATCCCGGAAGTCTTCGGTCATCATTGGCAACGATTTCTATTCGGAGCTTAAGCAGTGGCGAGTTTCGAACCTGGAACTCAGGAGATTCTGATTACCAGTCACAGACGCTACCCTTAGACCATAGGTCTTTCCGCAAGATACGTAAAACTTTTCGAAATCCATGATTAACAGGTCTGATGGTCCCTTATAAGTTACAGCGTCAAAGATGTAAAGGAGGGTAGATTACCTAACGATAATGAGCCGAAAAATGACTTTGATCCAAGAAATTGATATAGAAGAGGAATATGAGGAAGAAAAGGCAGTCAGTTGGGAACTGTTCCAAACCAGGGTTGTACAGTAAGCCGAAAAGTTAATCCCATGGAAGAAGAACAAGAATCACCCTTGGTGAGACTCACTGTACGAAGACGCTTTAGAAGAACGATAAAGAGCATTCCGGAAATATAATAGTGACAGAGTACCTGATATTTTGCAACACTTTATCGAGATCAGAAAGCAAGAAGCCAAATTAATCAGACAAAAATGGAGACACACAAAAAGACAACTAAACTCTACTGAAAAAAAGTCTAACGAACATAATCCACGTCACTTTTACAGGACGTTCAAAGGAAAAATCCGTGGATTAGCAACACAGAAACTATGCTTTAGAAATAAGGACGGTAAACTCGCTCTGACAAATCACAAGTTGGTTCGTTAATTTGGGTGAGGGGACCAAACAGTGAGGTCATCGGAAATCACAACAAGTGTTGGTAGTTAATTCTGTACTTCTCTCAGTTACTCAACTGTCGAGAACTACATTGAAGATTTCCCAGGGGGCTGCTAAAAATACAGACCCAGAATCTCAACCAACGATCAAAGATGTAATCGAAAAATGTATACTTGAGCTCAAATACAAGAGGTCATCGGGGAAGACGGCACCATCGCAGAGTTTCTGAAGCACATGGCGACAAACACACTTGAGGAACTTCCATAAATTATTACTGATCTTTAGCGCACAAAAAAGTGGAAGTTTGTACACATTCATCCAGTACCTAAGAAAGGTGACAGGACAGACGTAAATACGAGTAAATAGGGTGGGATCTCTCTCCTCAGGTCACATACAAGGTATTCCCAGCATGATTATTGTCTTTGAAGTGTAGTTGAGCAAAAGATCGGCGAATATAAAGATAGGTATAGACCAGAGCGCTCACGCGTACAACAGCACTGAAATATAGGGCAACTTGAAATTACCCAGTCATCTGCACTTTATTCCAGAAGGCATATGAGCCAGATTACCGAAAGTCCCTTTTTGATAACCTAGGAGGGCAGAGACTACATCCAAAGGCGGTAGGCCCCATGAAGCAAACCCTCACGGATATGAAGACCAAAATGAAATTCATGTACGAAATATCAGAGCCATCTGCAGTTAAATTCCATGTTAGCCAAGGAGATTGACTATCGCTAATCCTCTTTAATCTCACCCTGGATGAAGTCATTAGGGAATAGAAAAAGTACTAAAAAGCAAAACTTGCTAGAAGTCCATTCAACTTGTATGTACAACAGATTACTATAATATCGCACAGAGCCGATTTATGGTTTTTAAAATTCTGGACAACGAGAAGGTCTCAGCAGGTCCCTGTGATGAAACATGTGCTTCTGCCCAGCACAGAGCCGTCTAATTTTTTTAATATGTTGTAAAGGAAATTTTAAGATAATCTGATGATGCCCAAAAAGGCAAAATATATGGTTCATAAAGAACAAGTAGCAACTAAAACTGTTTTTAATTCAAATATATTCTACACACGGTTGCTGTACGAAAAGAAATTTTCTGGAAAGACCCTTTATTGTATGAGCTGTATCGGGGGCTATGCCTACCCTACCGGAAACCCACATTACAGCCAGGCAATGCGGGCCGCTGCCGTCGTTGCAGAAGACACATCTGCACAGCCACCAGTCGGCAACCCAACTGCCGTCAGAGGTCGCTGGCCCCATGGATCTTTCCCGTCATGGGCCACGTGATCGAAAGTAGGATCAGCTGTATCCCGGCGCCTGGGGCTGTATTTAGGCCAGCACTCGGGCCGAGACAGATAATTCACTATGAATGAGCTTCCTGGGCCAGGTGCCGAATACAGTAGCATTCCATCATTCAAGAACTCACTTTGGAGCCGCTGCAACGACGACGCCTGTTTCAGTGTCAGGAATCGGCTAGTGGACTTCGAAGAATTCCGTTATTTGCTTCATTACTGTTACATCGGACTGAACTGCGTTTCATTATAGTGGAGTTTGATCCTGAACTGTTGTCTCAGACTTTGGAAGAGATCGGTTTACATTCGGACCTTAGAGCTTCCCAAAAATAGTGTTGTGTTGGCAAAAGAGCCAACACCGTGTTACTAATGGAGGCCGAAATGCACGCGTTTTAGCTCACGCAGGCTGGCGTGAAGAGGGAAGAACTATACTGACGCGAGGTCTGGAACATGACAAGGAATGATAATTCAGAAAGCGGACATAATTAGTTTGATGCTTAACTTTTATCCATTAATGATGAACGTCGCTCTTGACAGTACGTGATTCACAATATTATCTGTTCAGAATACATTCTTGAAGAATATGGCGCCTTGCTAGGTGGTAGCAAATGACGTAGCTGAAGGCTATGCTAAACTGTCGTCTCTGCAAATGAGAGCGTCTGTAGTCAGTGAACCATCGCTAGCAAAGTCGGCTGTACAACTGGGGCGAGTGCTAGGAAGTCTCTCTAGACTACACCTGCCGTGTGGCGGCGCTCTGTCTGCAATCACTGATAGTGGCGACATGCGGGTCCGACGTACACTAACGGACCGCGGCCGATTTAAAGGCTACCACCTAGCAAGCGTGGTGTCTGGCGGTGACACCACAAGTAGTACTATTACTTCGATACTTGGAAAGAGATTTTCTTTCGATGCTGAGTATCCTTATTGAAGAGGTAATTGTTCTTTTACAGTGTACCTTGTACTCAAAGCACGTCGTATTGGACATATTCTCACTTGTTAAACAAACTTGTTCTACCAATCTACGTGAACATTTCTTGTCCACCAAATCAGGAAGATAGATCAGTACGATTACACAACTGCAGAACAAGCACTGGAAGCAGCTACTTCTATAAAATATCCAAGAGTATGTAAACTGAGTGATTTGAAATGGAACGACCACATTAAATTAATCACACGTAATGCACATTCCAGACTGGGGTACTTGGAGATGTAATCTATCAACGAAGGAAGTAACTTATTTGAAAATTGCCCATCAATAAGGGATCCGTATCAGATAGGATTATAGAGCAAATAGAGAAGATCCAAAGAAGAGCTGCGTGTTTTGTTACAGGTTCATTTAGTAAGAACGGAAGTATCACAGAGCTGATCAACCAACTCCAGTGGCAGAGGCGTTTTGCATCAAAGTGTTCTACATCACAAGTTCCGAGAAGGGCAAGAAATATAGCGCTTCCCTCTATTTATATAATGCGTAAAGGCCTTGGAGACAAAATTAGAAAGGTTCGAGCCCACACGGAACTATTCGCAAAATGCAAAAGATTACAACCATCGACAGGAGACTTGTATGGAAGCCATTGTTCTGTAGATCAAAAAACACTTTGTGCTAACTAAGCAGGCACGGGGCACTTGATATAATTGGTGGTATCAATAGTAAATGATATGAAGTCGCACCAATTATTACATCGTCAGTTGCGGTAGTTTTACATGGAATTTAACGAAGAGTATGGAGACGTTATACTCGTACATTACTGCAAAAAACGTTGATTAACTCAAGGGACGAAGGGGCGTACTTGTAACAATCTTTCGATTTACAACCCGCTATTGATGAGTATCTGAAGGAAAAACGAAAGCAAACACGAAAATTAGAGCATCCAGAATGGACTGCAAAACTCTTACTTAGAGTGCAGTTAACTTACACTTCTTACAGTAAGAACCTACAAGGCGAGGTGCGACTTACATCTGATTTGGTGAGAATTCATTTAAAAACAAAAACGCATTGTGGATGGGGTAACTTTTGACGAAAGGACCGTCAATTAATGTGTAAAGTGAATTTTTAATATTTCAAATGCTAAATACTCTGTCTTAGTGACGTAAACTTTTGTTAATACACTTACTTTATTGTTTTCCCATCAATGATCATTTGTCTCTTTATTTCAAGTATCATATATAAAACATGTGATCAAAAGTATCAGGACATCTGGCACAAAATGACTTACAAGTTCGTGACGCCCCCCATCGGTAATGCTGGAATTCAATACGGTGTTGGCCCACCCTTAGCCTAGATGACAGCTTCCACTCTCGCAAGCATATGTTCAGTCAGGTGCTGGAAAGTTTCTTGGGGAATGGCAGTTCATTATTCACAGAGTGCTGCACTGAGAAGAGGTATCGATGTCGGTCGGTAAGGCCTGGCACGAAGTCGGCTTTCCAAAACATCCCAAAGATGTTCTATAGGATTGAGGTCAGGGCTCTGTGAGGCCGTCCATTACAGGGATGTTATTGTCGTGTAACCACTCCCTCGCAGGCCGTGCATTATGTGCGGGTGTTCGATCGTGTTGTAAGATGCAGTCGCCATCCCCGAATTGCTCTTCAACAGTGGGAAGCAAGAAGGTGCTTAAAACATCAGTGTAGGCCTGTGCTGTGATAGTGCCACGCAAAACAACAAGGGGTGCCAGCCCCTTCGACGAAAAATACGACCACATCATAACACCACCGCCTCCGAATTTTACTGTTGGCACTACACAAGCTGGCAGGTGACGTCCACCGGGCATTCACCGTACCCACACCCTGTCATCGGATCGCCACATTGTGTACCGTGATTCGTCACTCAACGCAAAGTCTTTCCACTGTTCAATCGTCCAATGTTTACGCTCCATACAGAAAGCGAGGTGTCGTTTGGCATTTACCGGAGTGATGTGTGCTTATGAGCAGCTGCTCGCCTCTGTCCTGTCATAGCACTTGCAGTAGTGGATCGTGATGTAGTTTAGGCTTCCTGTGTGATGGTCCGGATAGATGTCTGCCTATTACACATTGCGACCTATTCAATTGTCGGCTGTCTCTGTCAGTCACCGGCCGCTGTGGCCGAGCGGTTCTAGGCGCTTCAGTCGCGAACCGCGCGACTCCTACGGTCGCTGGTTCGAATCCTGCCTCGGGCATGGATGTGTGTGATGTCCTTAGGTTAGTTAGGTTAAAGTAGTTCTAAGTTCTAGGGGACTGATGACCTCAGATGTTAAGTCCCATAGTGCTCAGAGACATTTGAACCATTTTTTCTCTGTCAGTCAACAGACGAGGTCGGCCTGTACGCTTTTGTGCCATGCGTGTCCCTTCATGTTTCCTCTTTACTATCACATCGGAAACAGTGGACCTAGGGGTGTTAGGAGTGTGGGAATCTAGTGAACAGACGTATGACACAAGGGACACCCAATCACCTGACCACGTTCGAAGTCCGTGAGTTCCGCGGAGCGCCCCATTCTGCTCTCTCACGATTTCTAACGACTAATGAGGACGCTGATACGGAGTACCTGCCAGTAAGTGACAGCACAATGCACCTAATATGAAAAACGTATGTTTTGGTGGGTGTCCGGATACTTTTGATCACATAGTGTATAATTACCTTTTCCGGATTTCTCAGTAGCAAAACTTTAATTGACAATCATCACTGCAGTAATGAGATTTATTAGCGCAGACGTTTTGTGGATATTTCTATAGGTTAAAGCACGTATTGCACATCGTGTGGGTAGTAGTATGAATTTTTATTTTTTTAAGTACCAAAGCAGCGGCATCTGCAGTAGTTTGGAGACAGCAGCAGCAAATTATTAATGCATTGCACAAAACAGGTAGACCATTTATAATTTGTGTATAACACAATTAACATTTCAACAGTGACATACATTACAGACAGGGCTTTCTTGGTAGTTACTTATATTTCATATTGTTCTCAGTGTCAGATTGCTTGCTGACAGTACAGGTTTCTTAAATTTAACCAAGCAGAGTGTACTCTCTCCACAACCGTTCCAGTACACAGTTTAGTGTTGCATTTTTGATTAAATTTTGCATTGCTGATCATTTTTCAAGCATTACCAGATTACGTACGAACTTAAAAACGAGCTTACTTAATGCAAAATTTAATCAAAAATGCAACACTAAACTGTGTATTGGAACGCTTGTGGAGAGAGTATACTCCGCTTGGTTAAATTTAAAATACCTGTACTGTCAGCAAGCAATCTGACACTGAGAAAAATATGAAATATAAGTAACTACCAAGAAAGCCCTGTCTGTAATGTATGTCACTATTGAATCACGAATTGAATTTCACATTACCACACAGACAAATACCAGTCAGTATAGCTATTAGAGTGCTGCAACGCTCCATGTTTGACCGGTCACGGCTCGCCTGTTGACGGGGGCACCGAGCCGCTCGTGTCCGGGCCCACACGACTCGGCTCGGCCACGTACTCGCCCCATGTCTGGTGTCCGGATTCCGGACACGCGGATAACCGAGAATGACCGGTCACCGCTGACGTTCACCTCGCCTCGCCCTGGCTCGCTGCAATGTACTGTACTGTACAAATCCAACGCCTCTCTCTCTCTCTCTTTCTCTTTCTCTTTCTCTCTCTCTCTCACACACACAGTGTATTTATCTCTCTCTCTCTCTCTCTTAATACAAAAGTAACAATTCCAAGAATGGGTACGTGACACAGCTAAATTCATAAAGCACCTGGAAAGTAAAATGATATTTCAATATAATCGCGGATAAAGACGAGTCTCATTTCCAAACAAAAGAGATATTTTTCCTTTCATTTATAGGAAACATTAAATAAGTGCTTTTCCTGTAATCTAGAAGACAACCGTCTTCATAAAGAAAGCACACAAAGAACATTAAACATTTACAGACGTAACATGTCACACTTTTCAATTGTTTACAACATAAACAAAATTATAGTTATTGTTGATGAGTAATAAATCACTAACGCGTTCCGGATTTAATTGGATGCGGCAATTTCTTAGTAACATGTCGGCTTTACTAAAGAACCTTTCACTAGGTGCGCTTGTTGCTGGGATACATAAAATACGTCTTGCAACTGCAGCCAAATCTGGCAGATCTGTTTCATGTCTGTTCCACCACTTTAAGATGTCATCATCATCTCCGGGGGGCATTAAAATGTACAGATCTATTTCATCTGCTGCGGATGATCTGTTGTTCCTCCATTCCTTGAAACGATCTCTCTTTCTGGGTGGTGATGACACAGTACTTGAAGGATCTATGATAATAAACAAAAGAGACAACTAATACAGAACTGGTATCGAAATCATCGAAACGTTCCCATAAGAGACCGATGACCTCGCTTTTTGGTCTCTACCCCAAAAAACCCGACCCCCGTTCCCATAAAAACGAGATGTTTTACGTTAATGAAATATTATACGAGTCACAACATTCCCGTTTCTCTATAATACACTTCCCACTAACTACGCAAAAACGATTCTGCTAACGATTGCATGTTGAACCTGCGTGCGTAGCACACATTTGTCGCACATTGCTAAGAATTTCCTGCTTTTCACTTATTTCCAGCATATTAAGATCACGGAAGGACGGCCAAAGAAACTATCTTTGTGAGGTCTCTTGCAACTGTGTTTCTTTAAATGAGTGGTTCCCGACTGGAAAAACAATAAAGTGGAGCTTTTTATGCACGATACGTACGCAGTAGACGCACTGTTTCCATCTACAACCAACAGAAATGTACTCCATACTTGGCTTTTTACACCTTCCCGTTTCTTTAATGTGTAAACATTGATTTCAATCTTACGTCTTACTACATTGGCTTCCTCGCGCTTCATGATTACAGAGAGAGACACACTGTAACACCACAGCTCTTAATGCTGTATGAATTTATTTTCCTTTTGCTTTATTTAAGGTCACATTGTTGATCTTCTGTAAATGTGTTTAAATCGATAACATAAAATTGTGTATTCTTTTCTTTGTCAAATCTTTGATGTCGTGATTTGATTCTATGCAAAGTAGTGTATCTGCAATTTACATTCTTTGTCCCATTTGGAGGGAACAGAACTTATTGTAGGTAATTGTAATTTTGTGTGAATAATTTTTTGTTGAAGTGTTAATATGTGAATATGTTCTGTTCTATTTAATGTATTTGTTTGCTGTTATGTAAATTGCTGATCCTCACTTAGGGCTCTTAGTTATTCTGTATGTAAAAGGTGTAGTGGTTCCCCTCGGGAACGGAAATGTGCAGAGCGCGCAAATTGTGGTTGGCATAGGTGGAAAAGGTGGAACTGATAGTCAGTCGGAGACGAGCCACCAGTCGGAAAGGAGCTACGAGTCTGTGCACTGTCATTGTAAAGGTGCATATCGTGCTGATTCAGAGAGAGGCTTTTCCTGCTTCTTTCCAATGCCTCGGATGGGTGGATAAATAGCTGGAACTATTCTGGAATTTGTATGAATCATCGCCACGAAGAAATGACAGAGTCCAGCAATTCTGTCTGCGAATCCACCTACCAACATGTAGTTGCCACCACGTTGCGCAGTCACTGTAACGTAATACTATATTGATGTACAGTGAAGGATCAGCCTAATGGATGTGTTAGTGTGCTGAAATATAAGGTAATTCATATCGGAATTTATGTTCCTACCTTGATTTTACTCCTCATCATAACACCTCTCAGGGTCCTCTCCGTTTGAAGTAAAGTGATTACCGAGTGTCCTTACTGAAAGTACGTTGAAGCCTAGAGCTTTGTTAAATAATGCCTTTTGAACTTATTAAAAAGATAGTTATAGCTAATGTGGTAACAGAGTGAGTTAAAGCAAATGTTATTTGTCCAACAATAATTTTCCTATTGAAACTGTTATTTAAAGTGCTGTTACCAACTTCAAACTTTAGGCTGAGTCTTATAAAGTAAATAATCACGTTGTTGTCTGTAGTAAATTCTAAAAAGGAGAGTCAGTTTCTTGCAATTTTGTCAACATTGTGGTTCGTTGTAGTAAAAGTGAGAAAGCTGCAGTTGTGAAACGTTACATTCTCATGTATGCCAAGTGTTTATCTCTCTTGTGTGCATATTAACAGTATAAAGACCACTCAGTTTGTGTAAACCCTGAAAGTGATAGTGTTTTTCTGTACCTGTTATAATTTTGAAAATAGTTCCTGCTGCTCTAACTGTTAGCTTCAGTCTTAAAACATGTGTGTGTTAGAGTTCATTGTACTCGCGTGTTGCTAAGTCTAGGTTGTGTCTGTTGTGTTGTCCATTATAGTTACTTATACCTACTTTCATAAACGAGAATGTTAATCTTTCTCTTGCCTAATTAGGCTGGCGACCGTTTCCCTTATTCTATGAACAGTATAGCTAGGCAAAATTTTGTTTGTCACTATTCCAATATTAATGTAATTCTGACTTTCATTTTCGATAAGCCACTTCCATCAGGAACAATACGGTCAACTTAACAAAATTCCTCTCAGAGGGTAACACTGCTCTGTTGCTTTGTGCCATAGTTACTTTTACAAAATTGTTTTATGTTACAACCTGCTTCTGGCATTGAGGTTATGGTACAGTAGTTAGCAGACGGGGAGTGTTAAACGTGGCGCCGCGTGACAGGAAGTTGTTCAGTTGGCACCTACAGACGGAAAAAATTATAAGTAGTTAGCGTTTTACAGACATAGAGTGAACACAAAACGTCCAGCGGCACGAACCTGTACATTATTTGACAGAACGGATAGTGAAAGTTCAGTTTAAATTGAAAATTAAAGATATCAGTACTTAATAATAGCTAAAATGGACAAGAGACTAGAAATAAATTCAGACATGCGAGAGCAAAATGCAACCGAGAGCAGTTCAGGCAGCACACCAATAGATGGCACGACGCGCGGCATGCGAGTACAGGCGGACGTAAACAAACCGATCCAAGCTACGAACATTGCACACACTAAACAGGATGAAACAGACGATGTTGCTAAAGACAATGGCTATGCTAACGAATCGAGGAATATGTTAGAATCACCGGAAACAGCAAGGGGTGTTGGAATTGAAGACAAAAATGCGGTAGAAACTAAAAGTGAAAAGAATCTAGATGTGACAGAATTGCTAAAAATGTTGTCTGCACAAATCGCAGCACGGGGGCAACAATTGACAGCGCACTATGACGATATTTCTACACAATTGACAGCATATTATGATAATATGTCTGCACAAATCGCAGCACGGGGGCAACAATTGACAGCGCACTATGACGATATTTCTACACAATTGACAGCATATTATGATAATATGTCTGCACAAATGGCAGCACAAAGTAAACAAATCGAAATGCAATGCAACAAAATTATCGAAAAAATTGATATGTCATTCAATGATGATCTTTCAATGTCAGAATCGTGTGAAAAGGTATTATTAAAAAATGAAAGTGAGCCAGGAAATGCAAGTGAAAAGGAGGATATTTGTACTGTTAATGATGTGTATGAGGTCAAAGACGTAGATGTGGGGGAGGGTATGATGAAATATGCCACGCAAAAGACGTGTGCACAGCTAATAATAGGTAAAAGTGATGTAAAGGAGGACGTTAGTAAACATGACATTAATAACAGTGCAGGTGAAATTATTGTTGATGGAAAGGTGTTTTGTGGCTCGAATGCAGAAGGGTCTGGTAGGGATTTCGCACGATTATCTGAAACTGATAATAAAGGAATCAGTGAAACGAAGGTTATCAATGTGTATGATGAGTATACTATGTACGAAACTAAGGCTGAGATCGTTCAGAGTAATTCAACAGAAATATCTGAGTGTCCAAATGGTGTGTATTGTGTAGAAAATGAGTCGAAAAACGAAGTGGCTGAAAAATCTAGTGATAATCTGCTCCACTGTCTAAAAGTTGCTTTCCTGCTCAAATCTGATGACGAAAATGAAATCAGTGATAGTTCAGATGATGTGGGGTATATGAATACAGGTAAGAATGAATATACTAACTTTCTCTGTTGTTCAAAAATCGAGTACTTAAGTAAATCTGACGGTGAGGAAGAGAGTAGTGATGACTCCAGTGAAGATGAGTTTTCAGGTGTAAACGAAAGTGAATATACTTTCACTGAGAGAGGGTATGAGAAAATTAGTGACATTTTTCCAAAGCAAGATACAGAAAGTAGAACTGGGCCAAAACCGAATGAATTATTCAGTAATGTAACACAGGGGCATAATTTGAAAGAACCTCCTGATAACACTATACTGGGGCAAGCTTTAACAAATGTTTTGAAAGAGTGTGAATTACAGGAACAGAAAGAACCACCTGATAAAATAACAGCAGAACAGGAAATGTTGTACCTTGCTAAAGACTTTGAAATCCCAAAACCTAAAATGCCACCTGATGAAACAAAACGTTGGCAAGATCTGAATAGCTTAGTGAAAGATGTAGAAAACAGGAGGCCTAAAAAGCCACCAGATTTAGTAACTGTTTTATGAACCATAAAAGACTGCCTTGTTAATAAAGAGACTGGGGGCAGGGTGCTATACTTGTATATATAATGTTAATATAATGCATGAGTTTATTATTATTGTTGTATCTGAGTGTTACCTGAAAGTGGATTATTGTTTTGTTGACCTTGAGGCCGGTGGCAGTTTGTTGCTTATTTATTGTAGTGCACTGTTTAACTTTGCTTAGAAACTGTTTATTTTCAATTGAATACTTACTGTTGCCAGTCTAATTACGAAGACAGGGGTATAGTGTGACAAACCTGAAAACTTTATGACTAATGATGCTTAAAGTAACTTAATGAGAGTGCAAAGAACTCCAAAAGATAATAATTAATTTCTAATTTACTTAAAGACCAGAAAGGGCTTATGTTTGCACCATGTTGTGTATTTAAAGGTACATGTCCTCAGATGAGGGTTCTCAACCCTCAGGGGGCAATGCACTCTTTGCATTGTCAGGTGCCTGACGAGCACCAGGGACCCGAGTTGTTGTCAGCTCTACTTCCATTTCTTTTTGTGCTGCCAACCTTCCTCTTCATAATTCAGAACTTTTACTATATTCTTTCCTTCTTCTCTATCAGAGTGTATTGAATAGTGTGGCAATGATGTAAGATATTGTGTATTGTTTGTGGACAAGTAAATGGAAAAATAATATGGGTACACTAGAAAATGACCAAGAATAATGAAAGTATAGTGGGTACTGTAAAGGAAAAATGTAATGGAAAAGCAATTGGAAAGAGAAATATAGATAAGAAAGGATAAGACTACTGAAAACAAGGTAAATTAATATTATAATATAATTAAATGTAAATGTTTTTGAGAAGAAAGGGGCAAATATGGTGTTGAAAAACTGTATATGTATTTAAAACTGAGGAGATGAACCTGGCTAATGTATGTGAAATAGGTGTGTGAGGTATGTGTCTAGTGCCAGCAAAAGAGTTGGCAGAAATCACTTGCAATAGGATATGAAATTATTGTCCTGATCTTGATGTATGTAATGACCTACCTGTGTGTGGAAAAGCAATGATAAAGGAGTAGTAAGAAATACTTTATCCTAACTTGATCCTGAATATGACATTTAAATTTTCTCGATTAATGTATATGTTACCTGATTGTGTCATTTGAAAAGAAATGATTTTGTTGCTAGTGTCTAATTGCTGTTTCAAAGTTGCAGGGTTTAAGTTTTATACCATTAATGCAATTTTAACAAAGATGTGACAGAATGATGAAAAAACCTGGAAATGATGACAATAAACTGCTCAAAAATGTGTTGATGGGCAGTAAAACAAGACAAAATAATGAAAATGCTGTGGTCCTGATGCTAAGGACTACAAAATATACGATGTGAGCAGTAACCAAAGGACTTGCCATTGTGGGGCAAGGAGTTGATAAGTGGTCACGAACTGCCAAACCTAGAGGAGGGGGCAGTGTGTTAATTTAAAAATGTGTTCTTGTTTTTTTTTTTTTTTGTGTGTTCTTTATCTAAATTGTGTATTTGTGCCTAAATGTGTATGTAAAAACACTGCTAAACCAATAATGGGCAGAATATGTAACATGGACTGCTAGTGCTGAGGCAAGCAGTGAACTAAGTTAGGTTTTTTGAGCAATATGTTATGAACTGACTACTCTTATTGAAGTCAGTGAAAAGTTATTATAAAATATATATGCATTCTTATTTAAATGGATGTAGATGTTTTTGATACTAGGTTTTTTGAAATAACTTAAAGTTTTGGACTGCCTTGCTTAAAACACAGCAGGATAGGATCTGAATATGTTAGTGTGTTTATGTGCAACAGATATTTTGGACTGCTATTAATGAAGAGCAGCTTTATTTTGAAACATCCTTGCAAAGTTACTTTGGTATTTAAAGAGTCAGTTGGAAAAAGGTTTCCATAGTTGTTTGTATAAATAATTGTGCATATGTGGATGCAAACTAATATTTTCAATATTTCATTAATTGCTGAACCTTGGAAAATGGACTGTGATCATTAATATGCTTGTGTGTCTGTGAAATTTTACATTTCTTTTAAAATTATTGAGAGACAAACTTCTGTTTTGCTAAGATAGAATGTTCTGTGTTATTGTATATGTGTTTATTCTTTTATTTTATTTTGGAGGCTATACCTATTCTCCTAATATGCAGATTAATTTTGTACTGATTATCTGTTACTTGAACTGTATGTGTATGAAATGAACATGCTTAAAAGTATTTTGTGTAATGATGAAAATTAGTTTTCTTGAACCAGTGTGAAATTGAAAATTGCTTTAGATGTTTTACTTTGAAAATCTTTTGGAAGAGATGTATGCAATTTCTTAGTGTATATACTGTATGTGTGTAAGGTATGTGTTTTTTTTTTCTCCCAACTGAAGTTGGATGGAATAATTTTTTTGCAGCCAGCACCACTTAGGTGTTATAGATGTTTCCTTGAAGTATCCCTTACAGGAAACTTCAACGAAACATGGGGCATGTGTAACACCACAGCTCTTAATGCTGTATGAATTTATTTTCCTTTTGCTTTATTTAAGGTCACATTGTTGATCTTCTGTAAATGTGTTTAAATCGATAACATAAAATTGTGTATTCTTTTCTTTGTCAAATCTTTGATGTCGTGATTTGATTCTATGCAAAGTAGTGTATCTGCAATTTACATTCTTTGTCCCATTTGGAGGGAACAGAACTTATTGTAGGTAATTGTAATTTTGTGTGAATAATTTTTTTGTTGAAGTGTTAATATGTGAAAATGTTCTGTTCTATTTAATGTATTTGTTTGCTGTTATGTAAATTGCTGATCCTCACTTAGGGCTCTTAGTTATTCTGTATGTAAAAGGTGTAGTGGTTCCCCTCGGGAACGGAAATGTGCAGAGCGCGCAAATTGTGGTTGGCATAGGTGGAAAAGGTGGAACTGATAGTCAGTCGGAGACGAGCCACCAGTCGGAAAGGAGCTACGAGTCTGTGCACTGTCATTGTAAAGGTGCATATCGTGCTGATTCAGAGAGAGGCTTTTCCTGCTTCTTTCCAATGCCTCGGATGGGTGGATAAATAGCTGGAACTATTCTGGAATTTGTATGAATCATCGCCACGAAGAAATGACAGAGTCCAGCAATTCTGTCTGCGAATCCACCTACCAACATGTAGTTGCCACCACGTTGCGCAATCACTGTAACGTAATACTATATTGATGTACAGTGAAGGATCAGCCTAATGGATGTGTTAGTGTGCTGAAATATAAGGTAATTCATATCGGAATTTATGTTCCTACCTTGATTTTACTCCTCATCATAACACCTCTCAGGGTCCTCTCCGTTTGAAGTAAAGTGATTACCGAGTGTCCTTACTGAAAGTACGTTGAAGCCTAGAGCTTTGTTAAATAATGCCTTTTGAACTTATTAAAAAGATAGTTATAGCTAATGTGGTAACAGAGTGAGTTAAAGCAAATGTTATTTGTCCAACAATAATTTTCCTATTGAAACTGTTATTTAAAGTGCTGTTACCAACTTCAAACTTTAGGCTGAGCCTTATAAAGTAAATAATCACGTTGTTGTCTGTAGTAAATTCTAAAAAGGAGAGTCAGTTTCTTGCAATTTTGTCAACATTGTGTTTCGTTGTAGTAAAAGTGAGAAAGCTGCAGTTGTGAAACGTTACATTCTCATGTATGCCAAGTGTTTATCTCTCTTGTGTGCATATTAACAGTATAAAGACCACTCAGTTTGTGTAAACCCTGAAAGTGATAGTGTTTTTCTGTACCTGTTATAATTTTGAAAATAGTTCCTGCTGCTCTAACTGTTAGCTTCAGTCTTAAAACATGTGTGTGTTAGAGTTCATTGTACTCGCGTGTTGCTAAGTCTAGGTTGTGTCTGTTGTGTTGTCCATTATAGTTACTTATACCTACTTTCATAAACGAGAATGTTAATCTTTCTCTTGCCTAATTAGGCTGGCGACCGTTTCCCTTATTCTATGAACAGTATAGCTAGGCAAAATTTTGTTTGTCACTATTCCAATATTAATGTAATTCTGACTTTCATTTTCGATAAGCCACTTCCATTAGGAACAATACGGTCAACTTAACAAAATTCCTCTCAGAGGGTAACACTGCTCTGTTGCTTTGTGCCATAGTTACTTTTACAAAATTGTTTTATGTTACAACCTGCTTCTGGCATTGAGGTTATGGTACAGTAGTTAGCAGACGGGGAGTGTTATAACACCACAAATGAGAAGCCCGTACTGGCTGCAGTTTCACGCGGATAATAACAAGTGTAAATGTGTTTGAAGTTATGTGCCACGTATTCGGTCACGGCTTCTATGCTCGGTCACAAGAACTAGTGCGGGTAGCCTATCCAGTTAAGGTGTGCTCGTCCCACTTCGTATTTTGTGCTCGCTTACTCGGTCATGCAGGACTCTAATAGCTATAGACTGTCATATAACAAAAAACAACCACTTTAAATGTGATACAATGTTGAGATCAACATTTGTTGGCGAAAGGCTATTTCAATAACACATCCAACTGAGTCATGTTTATGGAGCAATCCAAGTGACAGAAATCTGAGAAACTGCCTGCATCTGTCTGTATGCCTATAGTTTGTACCAGACATAAATTTTATTATGTCTGAAGTGCACCAAAAATAATTAAATAATACTGAAAATCCCTTCTGTTTTGATGTATGTTGTCATGAAATTCGAATCCAAGCCACACTGAAGATGCTTCGTATTCCTTGAGCGACTGCGCTTCCGCAGTTCCCCTTTCTTTCCGCTCTTTCCACTCAGATAGCGTGAGTGTGCAGCCAGGCGACAGAATTCGATATGCGAGCGAGAGCACTTCATGTATGCAGAATTTTTGGCCAGACCTGATCTACACTGATTCAAAGAAATAGTGTTCCTTATCTATTTTGGTGATAACAGTAATCAGTGTGAGACAAAGCACTACGCGCCATGGTAACAGTTACGAGCAACTGAATTAGAACTACCTACTTTCCTTTGAAACGGCTCACTCCAGTCACAATGGCAAGTATAACAGCGTGACGTGTCACTTGACTGGTATCTTTTCAGGGCCTTGCACTGGTTGTCAGTGCTCCAGGTCAGCACAGAGTGGGCAAGACTGCAATGACAGCTGAGTTAAGGGTAGCCATAGTGAAAGAGAGGTAAAATGACGAGACATATTGAATGGAACTAACACTCTACTGAACATGGAATATACACAATGTTTCTCCTAAGAACCTTCAGGCGCTTTTTCTCTGATGTTACGGCAGATATTTTCAGTTTCGATTTTGATTTGTGTACCTCGAGTCCCTCCACTCCATTAACAAAGGCCCATGCCGTTGGTGGGGAGGCTTGCGTGCCTCATCGATAAAGATAGTCGTACCGGGGATGCAACCACAACAGAGGGGTATCTGTTGAGAGGCCAGACAACCGTGTGGTTCCTGAAGATGGGCATCAGCCTTTTCAGTAGTTACAGGGGCAACAGTCTGGATGATTGACTGATCTGGCCTTGTAACATTAACTAAAACGGCCTTGCTGTAATGCTACTGCGAACGGCTGAAAGCGATGGGAAACTACAGGCGTAATTTTTTCCGAGGGCATGCAGCTTTACTGTGTGGTTAAATGACGATTGCGTTCTGTTGGGTAAAATATTCCGGAGGTAAAATAGTCCCCCATTCGGATATCCGAGCGGGGACTACTCAGGAGGACGTCGTTATCAGGAGAAACAAAACTGGCGTTCCATGGATAGAAGCGTGGAGTATCAGATCCCTTAATTAGGCAGGTAGGTTAGAAAATTTAAAAAGGGAAATGGATAGGTTAAAGTTATAAACAGTGCGAATTAGTTAAGTTCGGTGGCAGGACGAACAAGACACTGGTCAGGTGGATATAGGATTATAAATACAAAATCAAATAGGGGTACTGCAGGAGTAGGTTCAATAATCAATAAAAAATAGGAGCACGGGTACGCTACTACAAACAGCGTAGTAAAAACATTATTGTAGCCAAGATAGGCACGAAGCCTACGCCTACCACAGCAGTACAAGTTTAAATGACAACAAGCTCCGCAGATGACGAAGACATTGAAGAACTGTATGATGAGGTAAAATAAATTATTCAGATAGAGAACGGAGACGAAGATTTAATAGTCATGGGGGACTGGAATTCTATAGTAGGAAAAGGAAGAGAAGGAAAAGTAGTAGGTGAATATGGACTAGGAGTAAGGAATGAAAGAGGAAGCCGCCTGGTAGAATTGTGCACAGAGCATAATAACTTAATCATAGCTAAAACTTGGTTTAAGAATCATGGAAGAAGGTTGTATACGTGGAAGAGGCCTGGAGACACTGGAAGGTTTCAAATAGATTATATAATGGTAAGACAGAGATTTAGGAATCAGGTTTTAAATTGTGAGACATTTTCAGGGGCAGATGTGGACTCTGACCACAAGCTATTGGTTATGAACTGTAGATTAAAACTGAAGAAACTTCAAAAAAGTGGAAATTGAAGGAGATGGTACCTGGATAAACTGAAAGAAACAGAGGCTGTAGAGAGTTTCAGAGAGAGTATTAGGGAACGATTGACAAGAAGGGGGGGAAAAGTACAGCAGAAGAAGAATGGGTAGCTTTGAGAGATGAAATAGTGAACCCAGCAGGGGATCAAGTAGGTACAAAGACGATGGCTAGTAGAAATCCTTGGGTAATAGAAGATATATTGAATATAATTAATGAAAGGAGAAAATATAAAAATGCAGTAAAAGAAGCATGCAAAAAGGAATACGAACGTCTCAAAAATGACATCGACAGGAAGTGAAATGTGGCTAACCACGGATGACTACAGGACAAATGTAAGGATGTAGAAGCATATATCACCAGGGGTAAGATAGATACCACCTACAGGAAAATTAGACACCTTTCGAGAAAATAGAAAAACTTGTATGAATATCAAGAGCTCAGATTGAAAATCAGTTCTAAGCGAAGAAGGTAAAGCAGAAAGTTGGAAGGAGTTTATAGAGAGTCTATGCAATGGCGATTTACTTGACAGCAATATTATGGACACGGAAGAGGACGTAGACGAAGATGAAATGAGAGATATGATACTGCGAAAAGAGTTTGACATGGCACCGAAAATCCTAAGTCGAAACAAGGCCCCGGGAGTAGGCAGTATTCCATTACAAGTACTGATAGCCTTGAGAGAGCCAGCCCTAACAAAACTCTACCATCTGGTGAGCAAGATGTATGAGACCGGCGAAATACCCTCAGACTTCAAGAAGAATATAATAATTCCAATCTCAAAGAAAGCAGGTGTTGACAGGTTTGAAAATTACCGAACTATCAGTTTAATAAGTCACGGCTGCAAAATACTAACACGAATTCCTTATACACAAAAGGAAAAACTGGTAGAAGCCGACCTCAGTGAAGTTCAGTTTGGATTCCGTAGAAATGTTGGAACTCGTGAGGCAATACTGACCCCACGACTTATCTTAGGAGATATTTTAAGGAAAGGAAAACCTACGTTTCTAGCATTTGTAGACATAGAGAAACGTTTTGACAATGTTGACTGGAATACTCTCTTTCATATTCTGAAGGTGGCAGGGGTCAAATACTAGGAGCGAAAGGCTATTTACAATTTGTACAAAAACCAGATGGCAGTTATGAGAGTCGGGAGGCATGAAAGGGAAGCAGTGTTTGGGAAGGTAGTGAGACACGGTTGCAGCCTATTCTCGATGTTATTAAATCTGTATATTGAGCAAGCAGTAAAGGAAACAGAAGAAAAATTCGCAGTAGTAGTTAAAATCCATGGAGAAGAAATAAAAACTTCGAGGTTTGCAGATGATATTGTAATTCTGTCAGAGACAGCAAAGGACCTGGAAGAGCAGTTGAACGGAATTAACAGTGTCTTGAAAGGAGGATATAAGATGAACATCAACAAAAGCAAATCGAGGATAATGCAATAGTCTAATTAAATCAGGTGACGCTGAGGGAATTAGATTAGGAAATGAGACACTTTAAGTAGTAGATGAGTTTTGCTATTTGAGGAGCAAAATAACTGATGATGGTCGAAGTAGAGCGGATATAAAATGTAGACTGGCAATGGAAGGAAAGCGTTTGTGAGGAAGCGAAATTTGCTAACATCCAGTATAGATTTAAGTGTCAGTAAAACTACCTTAAAAGTATTTGTATGAAGTGCAGCCATGTATGGAAGTGAAACATGGGCGATAAATAGTTTGGACAAGAAGAGAATAGAAGCTTTCGAAATGTGATGCTACAGAAGAATGCTGAAGCTTACGAGTAGATGGGTAGATCACGTTACTAATGAGGAGGTACTACACAGAACTGGGGAGGAGAGGAATTTGTGGCACAACTTGAAGAAGGGATTGGTTGGTAGGACATGTTCTGGGGCGTCAATGGATCGCCAATTTAGTATTGGAGGGCAGCGTGGATGGTAAAAATTGTAGAGGGAGACCAAGAGATGTGAAATCCCTGCACTAGCAGGACAGCGCGGGTGAGGTTATATTTGTGGAAAGGGGCCAGCCATCAGTTTCACTCAACATACAGATCTTATTAGTTAAAACTCACAATAACATAAGCAAAATTAAAAACTCTCAAGGTTTTAACGAAAGAGCTACTTTGACTTAATTTAAATCGGCTGAAGGCCACATATGAAATTCCAAGGCCCAAGGCCTAAGCAAGGAATTGAGGCACAGTAGTTCTTCTGGAAGTTTCACTGCTTTTACTTCAATAAAAATAGGATGAAGGCCTTAGCTTAAATCTCTCCCACAGAACTCGGCTGAAGGCCATACATTAAGCAAGAATAGTGTTACGCCTTAAGGTCAAAACAAAGATTTTCAATGTTAATTCTAAATAGGCTGAAATCTCGGCTGAAGGCTGCATATCAACAAAAGAATTTAACATCTTAAAGCCTAGGAAGAAGAGCTTTCAATTAAAAAGGGCTGAGAGCCTTAGCTTAAAATATTTCATGTAAAACTTGGCTGAAGGCCTCATACTAAAGAATAACAATGTTATGCCTTAAGGGCAAGACCAAGATTCTGAATTTTTAGTTTCGGAGAGATTAAAACTCGTCTGAAGGCCACAGACACCATGCAGAAAACAATTTTAGGGCTTAAGGCCTAGAAGAACAGCCTTGTAATCTAAATAAGCTAAAACTCGGCTGAAGGCCTCATACTAAGGAATGACAATCTTAAGGCAAGACAAATTTTGAAATTTAAATTTAAGAGAGTTTAAAACTCGGCTGAAAGCCACACACCAAGTGAAAACAATTTTACGGCTTAAGGCCTACGAAGAAGAGCTTTGAGTTTGAAAAGGCTGAGGGCCTTAGCTTAATACATTTCATGCAGACTCGGCTGAAGCGTCATACCCAAAAAAAAAAAAAAAAAAAAAAAAGAATAATGTTATGACTTAAGGGCAAGAGCAAGATCTTGAATTTTCAGTTTAAAACTCGGTTGAAGGCCACACACCATGGATAAAACAATTTCACGGCTTAAGGCCTAAAGAGGAAAAGCTTGCAATTTTAATAAGCTAGAACTCGGCTGAAGGCCACACAGAGTACTTAAGACTAAAAGGAAATCACTATGTAAAACACAAGGAGCGGCGCTCTGAAGGTTCCAAGGGTCGGCCTGGGAAGTAATACTAACGCACGTTTAGGAGAGACAGGCAGCCAGACCGACAACCTCTTAATCGGATGGCAACACAACCAAGGGACGGTTCACGACCGACCGACAATCTGACCGATTTCCAACGGTCAGATCCAACTGCACAGTTAATGGAAAATATCGGCCGATGAAGAGTAACCGAGATACCAATAACTTCAAAATGGGCCTCACCAAGATCAAGACATCAAACATCAGTCAAGACGAGTTTAAAAGAATCCGAAAGCACAAGTCACAACTGCCAAGTCACTACCGGAGGTTGCAGATTCTAGGCAAGAAAACACACGACTTGTTATCACACGCCGCATGGGCTGAGAAAACAGCAATCCAAAAATAACGAACAAATCACAACAGTCGAGTTTTAAGAACAGGTAACTAATTATTCAACTTGAGGATCCTGCTTCGGAAGAAAGCGAAAAGTGGCTCGCACAGGTAGCGCCTGCAGATGGAACAGCGCCTGCTCACCGCCGAAAGCCCCGGCCTGCCTTCGCGCTGTGGAGACCACGTCGCTGCCCATTTCCAACGAACCAACGAGGTCAACCACATCCCAACTCAGAAAATGGTGTTCGTCCTGAGGAGCCAAGACGTCGTCGACTGAAACGACCGGCCGAGCAAACGACAGCCCATCTTCGCCGACAGCGGTCCCCGCGAATACAAACACCATACGGACCCGATTGTTGCTGGCTGCCAACTGCGAACTCTTCCTTGGAAACAAAATATTGCATAACAAACGAGGTAAAGCGGATACAAGAAGCTGACTAACACAGGCAAAGAGAATATTCCTCGTCAGAAGATGCCCCATAATATTTCCCAATTTGTGAAAATATTTCTAAATACGTACATCTGGAACATTGCATTGCATGACAGTGGAGGTGGAGGTGGAAACTAAACTAAAAATATGAGATTCGAAGCGTTTGATATTTGCGCTAGAGAAGCATGCTGGAAAGTTAGTGGGCTATTAAGTAAGAAATGAGGAATTTTTCCGCAGAATTGGAGACAAGATGTATATGTCAAAAATACTGGCTAGAAGATGGCAAGGGTGCTGTTAAATTTCTTGACTTCAAAGAATAACTTCTATGGACTGGAAGAACACATAGTGGGCAAAAACAGTAGGGGAGGAAAGACGTTGGAATATGTCCAACAAATAATTGAAAACTTTGGGTTTAAGTTCTACCCGGGGATGAAGAGGTTGGCACACAAAAGGAAAATCACCCAGAAGACTGATGACATAAGAAGGTAATATCCAGCACTTGGGATACTGCACCTCGAAAGTAATACTGTAATTGAATTTAATCGGATGTCGCTGAATGTACCGTTAATACCTCGATTTGTGGAAAATGGTCACTGCCATTTTAGCTGACATGGGCACCAATTTGTTTATGTCAGGAGCATCTGAGCATGATCTTGAAATGTAAGAGTGGGTAGGCTGGTCTGGATAACAATACTCTCCATGAGAGTATTGTTGAGAACCGTTTCCCCAGTGTGTCGTACAGAAGCTTCCGTTAGAGGCAATGGTAGGTGAGAAGTTTCTTCTGGAACCTTCATACAATATATTTCAGAATATTTTATGCTCATTTCCCTTGAACAAGTAATCAGTCACAGATACTGCCCTCTCCACTCCAGGATGCCTGTGACTGCTCTCAACAACTGTTCACACGCACATCTCGCGACAGTAATACCTCAGACTCACAGTTTGTGTATGCTCCCCGCAGCAGAAAAAGTGGCCAGCTTTCCAAAAAAATATCAATGTCCAGCTTTTAGAATTTTAGAATCTGGCGTTCAGTTTGGTTTTTGCTGTTATTTTTCCACAGAGCGCACAGTTTCTCGGACGTGTGTATGTGAAAGCCTTCTCGTAGATCCATTACAAAATTGTACCACGTAGTGGGAGGTATTTTCTGCTTTCAAAATGGCTCTGAGCACTATGGGACGTAACATCTGAGGTCATCAGTCCCTTAGAACTTAGAACTACTAAAACCTAACTAACCTAAGGACATCACACACATCCATGCCCGAGGCAGGATTCGAACCTGCAACCGTAGCGTCTCGCGGTTCCAGACTGAAGCGCGTAGAACCGCTCGGTCACAGAGGCAGGCTGAGAAATTCTCAAGCATCGAGTCGTACTAGCATTCTATGCGCCGTCTCCTTTACAGATGAGCTACGCTTTCCCAAAATTCTCCCAATTAAAAGGTCGAGCATTCGCCTTCCCATCTATCAACTTGAGTGCTCATTTCGCCTCATAACACTTTGCAGCGCGCATAGACATTCAACCGATGTGGCTGTGCCAAGCAGCACATTACTACGGGACGTTATAGGACTGTTTTTCGTACTCATCCGCATAAACCAGTTGGTTAACAAGTTTTTTGTTGGAAATGGGCACCAAATAGGAGGTGACACATATCTAATTACTTGTCTAAATCGGTTTGTTTTGCTGCGAAGGGATGTGATGGAAGTCAGCTGCATAGATGTCTGTGAAATTTACCCAAGGGAGGGGAAGGGGACAACACTCGAAAACTGCAATTTTTTGTAGGAATGACTCGATGAAGCTGAAAATATGTCATGCCACAAGCAATAATTTTCTCTAGGAGACACAGAAAACTTATTATATGCGAGGTAATGGTCGTTACTCCAGAGGTTCCAAGGGCCCTAGGCATCACGACTTTGACTTCAAGTGTGACGATAGTTAGTTCAATTAATAATGTTTCATTAATAGAAGATGCAATTTATAGCGCAAAGAATACCATTCCACCTGTTAGAAATTAGTGAAAAAACTTACGAAATGGATTCGCATTTTGGGTATTTGGACTGGCATCAATTGTTTGTGACAGATGAAAATTTGTGCTGGACCGTGACTCGAAGCAGTATTTCTCGATTACAGCGATCGGTCGGTTTAACCACTTCGGTTATACATGTCTGAAGGATGTTGTAATGTGAAGATACAGACACTGTATAAACTGTAATTTTTCCTCCTATCTACGTAATTCTGTAGCTCTCAATTCGTTCGAACAATCAATCATTCATGATAAGAAACACAGTCATAGCTCAGTCACTAAAAATGATTCAGAAATTTTACTTGTTAGAATGAAATCAGGCGATGATTCTTCTTCTCTGCAGGCTCGTGCTTTGCGGCAGTCTGCTAATCTGCACAAATAAAATGCCTCGTAATTTTGGGAGCGTTGTATAATCAGTCGGGAAACCTCAGATCAAGCGGATATTTGGCTTTGATGAAGTTTAACCTTCCGAAGAAGTAATGGAGCTCTTGGATTATTAAATGCAGGTTCGTATCCAGTCTTTCGGAAGTTCCCTTCTGATTAACAACTACGCAATATGTCGATGAATATCATTAATTCTCAAATGTCAAATACACACCTTTTGTGTGTGTGTGTGTGTGTTTGAGGTTTACACACCTTTTGTATGAAGGAGCCATATATATATATTTCACTTTTAATCGTACAATTTCGTATTAGTTATCTTCTGTCATAAATCTCAATAATCAGATTACAGTTCTTCAAACAAAGCTCCAGCTAATCGGCACGAAGACAATCTCGGAAGCTTTTTTCTTCTTTTTTTTCTAACAACCACCAGAGAGAGTACTACAAAGAATACTTACGCGCTCATGGCATAGCTATTGTATGAACTACTTTTCGCATGGATTCTGCGAGTATGAAGTTAGAAAGTTAGTAAACGTCATTCAAGGCTAGAATTGTATCAGAATAATTCATCGAATATAAAGAGATATTACAATTGCCCCTCGCAGCGAGCAAAGTTAATGATAATACGCTTTGCGAGCTAACAGAAAAAATTTGTTGGGTTGTTTATTCAAAAGAGGAATATTTTGAATTAGTAGAATTTTACTATAGAGAGTATGGGTAACATGTTAAGACAATAAGTTACGAGAATACCTAATGTTGTGTCTAGACAAGACAGCCTAGACCCAATGAGAGGAAGCCGGAAGGCACGCGCTTAAACTCACGCAGGCTGGCGTGAGGTCTGAAACAGGATACGTAATGAATGCTATAAATAAAAGTACGTAGCTTCTGGAATACTTAACTTTAATCCACATTTGTAGAACATCGCTCTTGATGATACATTAATAGAATCTCAATATCTATACTGGTAATGGCGCTTTGCTAGGTCGTAGCAAATGTAGCTGAAGGCTATGCTAACTATCGTCTCGGCAAATGAGAGCGTAATTCTCAGTGAACCATGGCTAGCAACGTCGGCTGTACAACTGGGGAGAGTGCCAGGATCTGTCTCTAGACCTGCCGTGTGGCGGCGCTCGGTCGGCAGTCACTGACAGTGGCGACACGCGGGTCCGTCGTATACTAGCGGACCGCGGCCGATTTAAAAGCTACCACCTAGCAAGTATGGTGTCTGGCGGTGAAACCACACCTAAGCTGTATATTTTGCATGTACCGGGGTATACCCGCATCCCGAGTACATAACCAGGGAAGATGTAGATTGGTGTAATTACGAAAAAGGTCTACCCATTTGGGAACTGGCCTTCACAGGGAAACCCTAGAAAACCCGGAAGAATAGACCCCCAGCTCAGGTATTAAAGAAGATAGGAAAGCCTAAATCCAGTAATTTAGAAATATATAGAAGTTCAATAGATTAGATCGAAGGAAAAGAGCCTCATAGCCAAAAAAAATTTTACAATATTGCTCAAAAAAAATTTCAAAATTCTTCTTTCGACGATGTAGCCGGCGATCTCGTTGTGAAGTCGATGGAACAGGAACACTGGGTACGGACACTGGGTAGGCGACGTACAGCGTTTGGTGGAGGCGGTACGGAGGGCAGGCCATGGCTTATGGTACAGGATAGAAGCTGGTAATGTGCCGTGGAAACAGGAAGATGCCGGCCAGTTGCATGGGGGCTTCATTAAATTAGAATGCAAATATATATTTTTTTTGTTGCTGTAAGTCCGATTACGCAAGTCTCGTAAACGGCTGGCCCTGACTAGTTTTTGTACGCAATCTGACTGCATGTAACAACCACAAAGAATGAAATGAAAATTTCAGTTAATACAATTAATTAATTAAGCCCCCAGCAACTATAAAACCTACGAAACCAACAAAGCACAAGTGTAGCTGTTCTGTATGTGGTAGTATGACTCAGCGCACATCTGGCACGGTTCTTCTTCAACAAGACAAGAATTTTTAAATACCAATTATACTGACGTGATAAAAGAAAATTACAGATACCATAATTGTGCAAGAAAACCAAAATTACACTCTAATACAAGAACACAAGCCAGATGCTTTGTTGACTGAACCTGTAATGACACATTATTCAGGACACACAAATAAATAAACAACATAATATTTATTACCTTCATATATATTGACGAAAAGCACTCTGACCATTACAATATCTCCATTGGAATAACATCTGCTATCTCTCCCATCAAACCACTGCATAAAACATGGAACAACACTCTCCACTACCACATCTCACTCTGACTTCAGCTACAAGCAGTGTCCACCACAACTTCTCGGCAAGCACTGCTTGCCGCTCCGTCTCAATAATCACTGCCAGTGGAGGCGGCGGAACAATACTCTCTGGCGCGATTTTTGGCGCTGTGGCTCAGTGTAGCCACCTTTCATATGCCCTTCCTCCACGGGCTAGAATTTGATGGTATTTTTGCCAGCATTGGTGGTGAAAATACCACCAAATTCCTCAAAAAAAATACAGACAAAAATAAAAGATAATATTAATACGTAAATATCATATAACTAGATAAAATTTTGGCTTTGCACTGACCTTTCAATAGCCTAATATATAAAAGACACTAAGCAATACAAATTCTTTCATACATGTGACTTTACATAATAGTTTACACAAGTATTATGTGGTTAAACAGTTCAATCAATGGCGTCAGCAATGACGAATATGTACAGGTAAGAGTCTCATAACTTTTCACAAACAGTAATACACAAAAAATCAGTTTATACAAATTTTCACAACAAGTAGTTCACAGTTCCAGCAGTAGCACCCAGCACTGTTGAATAGGTGCTGACAGCAACAAGTGACATCATCTCAGTAGAAGCAGTCCATTGGTGGCACCCAGCATTGTGGAATAGGTGCAGACACCATCAGGTGACATCATTTCAGTAGAAGCAGTCCATCAGTGGCACCCAGCAATGTCGAGTAGGTGCAGACACCATCAGGTGACATCATTTCAGTAGAAGCAGTCCATCAGTGGCACCCAGCATTGTGGAATAGGTGCAGACACCAACAGGTGACATCATTTCAGTAGAAGCAGTCCATCAGTGGCACCCAGTAATGTTGAGTAAGTGCAGACTCCAACAGGTGATATCATTTCAGTAGAAGCAGTTCATCAGTGGCACCCGGCAATGTCGAGTAGGTGCAGACACCATCAGGTGACATCATTTCAGTAGAAGTAGTCCATCAGTGGCACCCAGCATTGTGGAATAGGTGCAGACACCAACAGGTGACATCATTTCAGTAGAAGCAGTCCATCAGTGGCACCCAGCAATGTTGAACAGGTGCTACAACAACAAGTGACACCATTTCAGTAGAAGCAGTCCATCAGTGGCACCCAGCAATGTTGAGTAGGTGCAGACTCCAACAGGTGATATCATTTCAGTAGAAGCAGTTCATCAGTGGCACCCAGCAATGTTGAGTAGGTGCAGACATCAGTCCATAATATTCACTATCACTAATCACACTGTTGATCAGAGTTTATCAGCAGAAATGAAACATGTCCTAGTGGCACCAATCACGTAGAAAAAGTTCAAGTAACAGTCCATAATATTCACTATCACTAATTAGACAGTTCACAAGCAGTAATTAAACATTTCCAGGTGGCACCCATTATGTTGAACAAGTGCAGGTAACAGTCCATAATATTCACTATCACTAATCAGACAGTTCATCAGCAGAAATTAAACATTTCTAAGTGTCACACATCAATTTGAACAGGTGCAGGTGTGAACAACAGTTTGAATGCACACACAATTGCTTTTACAAAATTATTATCAATGCTCTTACACTAAACATACAAATCATAACAAACACACAAATGATGTCAGATAATTGTCATATTAACTATTACAAGTACACAAACATAAGTAAACCTATAATATTTATGGGTGTCAGTGAAAGCCACTACAAACAAATAAAATAATATTTAGGAGATAGGTGGGTAGGATTAGGAAAGGAAAACACACAAAACGCACTCACTCATCTTTCACCCACATTAAGTACTACTGTGTAATTGAATGGTGTTAACTATGTAAATCCACTTCTGTCAAAATTTCATGTTCATCATGTGTATCAAGTAGTAGTGACAGCAATGTATAACAGTCAATAATAGTTAAGTCAACGTCATAGTCATCATGTCAAGACCAATGTTTGCCAAGCCAGATCAAAATGTACGGTTGCTGAACAACTGTCAGCGTGCCAAGATATGCAACTTCCTCTCTCCAAAAAAAAAGTACATACTGCTTAGTGATTTAACAAAGTGTGTGTAGACAATCTTCCTTCCATTTTAGTGTTCTAGTCTGCTATCTTCATCCTCCTTGTTCCATATAGACCAACAACAAAAAAAAAAAAAATATGCACCTCACTTATTTTACCTCTTATACACCATAACTCCAATCAACTTCATATAATCTCAATACCTCCATAATACCTCTTCAATACGTCGATACATATAAACCTTATTGCCAGTATCATTTCACTTCCATAACAACTCTTTCCTCTAGTCAGTCTCCTCGAATAAGTACAGATAAAATCCTAATGCAAACCTCATCATCCCATACAATCCGAAGACACACTGTCAACACACAACCTCTGTGTAATCCATCTGAGCCAAATCTTCCACTCATTATGAATTATAAACAAAGAATGCATACATGACCTCTAACAGACTTAGTTCGAATAACTCTCAGTAATTAAGTACGATTACGGAGTGTGAATGATCCTAATATTTCACAGTGTGTACACCACTTCAAGAATTATGGCAAACAGAAGCAAACATGTGGAATATTTTTTGTGTCAAGTGTCACTTCCTATTTCAATTGCTCACGAAAAATGCAGTGTAATAACTGTGTTGGTATGTCATGTCGTTAGCTTCCTTCCTATTGGCATACATTTATACAGCTTTCATAAAACCTCCAGCTCATGTGACTTCTATGATGTTTCTTGTACTAAAGTCGCTCGTCGAATTACTGCAGTTCATTTTCTTATCTTAAAAATATAAAGCACTGAGCGTAAGCAAAACAAGCAACAGCGAGTAAATATACCAGTAGAGAACAGAATGTCAACAAGTGGATGCAGCACAAATCTTACAACGAGGCTCTGCCAAGCGAACAATCTGTAACTAATACCATAGTGTAACCTAAACTCTGTGTTTGTACACTGTACATCAGCATTGCTATATACCAAATTAAAGTATAGTTATGACAACAAGCAGAAATGTGTAAATATGCAATCCATACGCATAGCAGCAAACATATCTTACGTAATAAACAGGTCATCAGCATCGTATAACCGTAAGCAAATAAATGTTCATATGTAATCTTAATAAATAAACATGAAGACGCAAGCAAATAAGTAAACATGAAGGCGCAAGCAGATAAATCACAAAGTATAACTTACATACCTAACCACATCAGCACAATTAATCAGGTGACAATTATAATTTAAATAAATAGGCACAGCAGGCACATAATTAAAAAATATGACATCAGTGAAAAAGCAGTGCAGCCAAGCGATGCATAATATACACAAGTTACAATCCAGTTCATTAATAATCATTGTCAAAATCAGTTAACGTACGCAAGCACGTCGCTTCACAAGTAATTTCATTGAACATGTAATTAGCACAAAGTATGAATCACGTAATCGCGAGCAGCAAATTACGTCTAAAGTACGTACCTAAGTGGAAATATGTTACCTGAAAAATAAACTCAATTAATAATTACCTTTTTAGTTTATTACTTTCTTCTTCGAAATGACATTTTTCCTGAAATTTTCTCGATAGCAAGTCGTCTTAACGTCGGACACGCACAGAATTTACCTGAAGTTCTTAAATATTTTATAGAACCGTATCCTGAAAAATACTGAATGTTAATAACAGAATTCATCAAGTCACTATAGCTTTATACTGAATTTAGTCGGAGAAATTAGACTGTGTATTTATTTACGGCTGTCAGTGCATTCGCACTGAGCGCTCGATCAGCTGTAGGCGCGTGACGTAGGAAGTGATTGTTTGCGGTCAACGACTGCCTTGTGCGGCGCGCAGACTTGACTGTTGCTTTGAGTATATGCCGCCGCCAAAACACAGCGCGGTATCCTTGTACTCTCCGTGTGTTTACATACAACTGTTGGTTTCTCAAAAGTATGTCATTCTACAAAAATTTTTCAAAAGTATATCATTCCACAAAAATTTTAACGTTAGATATATGATGTATTCCCTTAGAGCGTTGTGATTTAAGAGTTTCTACTTCGACAGTGTTATCATGAATAATTTTGCGAATTCTATATGGGCCGTTATAAAGAAGAAAAAATTTGCGACACAAGCCTTTTCCTTTGTGAGACAAACGATGAGACTTAATTAACACCTTCTGACCTACTGACAAGATTTTTGAACGACCAGGACGCTTAGCTGATTTCTCTCTTCTAGCAGCCGCAGATGCAATATTTTGTAGAGCCAGATTCACAACTTCAGAATGCCGCAATTTCCGTGAAGGCGGAAAAGGAACGATTTCAGATATGCGATTTGTCGGTGCTTTGTTTTTTAATATCAGTAAAGGCGGTAAAGAAGTTGAATCATTAGGGAGTTCATTCAGAATGTTTTGAAAAATATGAAGATACTGATCCCAAGTTCTGTGATTCTGATGACAATAAAGGCGACACAATTTATTGATTTCCTTCATCCATCTCTCTGAAGCGTTAGATTGAGGGTGAAAAAGTGAAATGAAAATTGGTTTAATCTTACGACGCCGTAGAGTACAAAGCCAAATTTTAGAACGAAACTGTGATCCATTATCTGATATAACCTTATCAACATGACCCACTTCTTTAAGAAAATGTTTGATGAAAGCGTTAGATACTGAACGAGCTGTTGCTTTGCGTAAAGGTGTAAAACACACATATTTTGATGTCAACTCCACTGCTACGAAAATGTACGCAAAACCATTAGTAGATCAAACCACTGGACCGAACAAATCAACTGCAGCCATGTCCTTTAATTTCGCTGGAATGATAGGAAACAACGGTGCTCTGTGAGAAACTGTTGGCGGCTTAGCCTTTTGACATAATTTGCATTTGGCAAGAACAAATCGAATACGTTTTTCCATATTATTGAAGTAGCAATTTTCTCGTAATTTATGAAAGCATTTTCTGGGACCAAAATGTGCATAACTGAAATGTGTGTACCAAATCAATTTATTAAGCCACTCATCAGGAATACAAACTAACCAAACAGAGTTGTCGACCGATTTTCGTTTAAAAAGAACTTTCCAGATAGTTCGCAGAAACGAGGTGTGGCCAAATTGTCCAATCTAACAAAGCGTCTAAGAAAATTACAGACACCAAGGAAACTACGAACATCACGTTTTGTAGTAGGAACAGCATAATTACGAATAGCGTCTAATTTTTCTGGATCAGGAAGAATACCTTCTGTAGAAATAATGTGACCGAGAAATTTCACCTGAGAACGACCAAATTCAGATTTTTTTTGTTGTGCTCACTCCAAGAAATTTTAGCAATAAGAATGTCGTCAACATATGAAGTAATATTGTCACGAAGATAAACAGGTAAAATTTCATTTAAGCTACGAATGAATGCTGCTGAAGATACAGTAAGTCCAAACGGTAATTTCCGAAGTCACCTTTGGGTAAAATAGTCATATCCGGTTATTTTTTACACGCTTTCTAGATAGATTGATAGTTGAAGAGTTGTTTCGATAGATGCAAAGAATAGTAAAAGAGTAGGTAGCAGTGCAGAAAACTAAAAGAGAAATACCACCACTACAGCTCGAGGCCCTGTGCACGCTACGGCACACATTCACTTAGCGTAGTGAATCCCCTGAGGACTTTAATAGCTGCACATAAATTTCAGTTTGTGACTTAGTGGCAAATTTAGCGGAAGTGCGTACAGAAATTGAGCTAACCATGAACATGGATGTATGTCATTCTTAGATTTGCGAAAGATCTTAAATTTCCGAACAGTCAAAAAGTGTTTATAGTCAAAGTTTTCGCCTCGTGGCGACAAAGACCTACCGCATCTGTCCCAGTCCCAATGTCGATTATTGTCAAGTTCGCGCGCCTGGCGCTCTCTTGTTGCATCCCGTAAATGAAATAAATTACTTTCTTCAAACCCCTCTGATATCTGTGATTCTAAATTTCTTTTGCCGTCTTTTCCTACGATTTCGCCTTCAATTTGTTTGACTTGCTTTTTTAATGCCTCAAATTCCCTTTTCACGCGTTCATTAAATTTTCCCTGATTTTCAACATGTTTACTTATGCTCTGGTACTCTTCGGTTTCTGAAAATGGCAATGGAGCTGTGTCATCTGAATCTCTGTCCCCATTTAAACTAAGATTTGTCAATTTATCTGAAATCTCCTCCACTCTTTCCGATAAGTCACCAATTTGTTCTTTCTGTTTATTTACGTCTTCCGTAAGTGTCGTGACTCGCATTTCAGTATTATCGCATTTAGTAGTTAACTGTTCATACTGTTGTGTTAGGTTATTTAATCTGTCATTTGGTACGGATTCCTCGATTCTCTCAAATATTTCTTCCTTATCTTTTGCACGTTGTAAATTTAACTCTGAAAATTTCTGTACTATCACGCGATCTCTTTCTTCCTGTTCTCTATCCTGTTCCCTTTGTCTAATCTCTACTGCAACTAATCTATTATTGTCAGCATTCAAAACCGGTTGTACTTCTTCTCTGATTTCTTTCTTTAGTTCATCTTTCATATTTTTGAAACATGTCCCTATTCGTGACTCTAACCGTGTTTCCATTGTCCCCATCTGCGTTTTTAATTCAGATCTAAACTGCAATCCCAGTGAGTCTAACTGTGTTCCCATTGTTCCCATATCAGTTTTTAGTTCAGATCGTAACTGTGATCCCAGTGAGTCTAACCGTGTTTCCACTGTTCCCATATCAGTTTTAATTGTTCCTATCTCAGTTTTAATTGTTCCTATATCTGTTTTTAATTCAGATCGAAAATTTAATATTGCACTCATCAACTGCTCCATATTAACTTGTTCGAAATTCATTTCGCCCCTAACATTTCCCGTAAAACTAACTTCCTTCGTCATAGCAGTAAAGCTATCTGAGTTCGATACTATTCCAGAATCTTCTGTCGTTAATCTCGGATTCTGTGAATTTTCTGATTGAGAAAAATTTTGAAATGGTTCCGGACTGTCTTCCCGACTTATTAAATTGTTTTCAACTCCATTATTCATCATACTATTGTCCTGTGTTGGCGAGTTCGCCATGTCAACAATTTCGTCATTCTCACTATTCATCATTTTCGCCTTTTTCATCGACCGCGTAATCATTTGCAAAACATAAAAAATTCGTCACTGTACGAAAATTACACACAATGACTCTTTATCTCCAACAATACCATTTACATGAAATGTTTCCCTCAAACACAATTAATCGAACAATTGAAATAATTGCACTAAATTGTCAAACGCGTATACAAGACAACAAATCAAATTCTGAGAAAAAAAAATACCATTAGAAGAATGACAATTACCAAATATACACATGCAACATAGACTACAATTACTAAACTACAGATTACTATAACAATACTACTGTCTACTATTTTTACAATCAGAAGAATTCCAAGGGACGATCCTGGCAGGGTCGCCACGTGCATGGGGGCTTAATTAAATTAGAATGCAAATATATATATTTTTTTGTTGCTGTAAGTCCGATTACCCAAGTCTCGTAAACGGCTGGCCCTGACTAGTTTTTGTACGCAATCTGACTGCATGTAACAACCACAAAGAATGAAATGAAACTTTCAGTTAATACAATTAATTAATTAAGCCCCCAGCAACTATAAAACCTACGAAACCAACAAAGCACAAGTGTAGCTGTTCTGTATGTGGTAGTATGACTCAACGCACATCTGGCACGGTTCTTCTTCAACAGGACAAGAATTTTTAAATACCAATTATACTGACGTGATAAAAGAAAATTACAGATACCATAATTGTGCAAGAAAACCAAAATTACACTCTAATACAAGAGCACAAGCCAGATGCTTTGTTGACTGAACCGGTAATGACACATTATTCAGGACACACAAATAAATAAACAACATAATATTTATTACCTTCATATATATTGACGAAAAGCACTCTGACCATTACAATATCTCCATTGGAATAACATCTGCTATCTCTCCCATCAAACCACTGCATAAAACATGGAACAACACTCTCCACTACCACATCTCACTCTGACTTCAGCTACAAGCAGTGTCCACCACAACTTCTCGGCAAGCACTGCTTGCCGCTCCGTCTCAATAATCACTGCCAGTGGAGGCGGCGGAACAATACTCTCTGGCGCGATTTTTGGCGCTGTGGCTCAGTGTAGCCACCTTTCACGGTGTGGCCGTGCGGTTAAAGGCGCTTCAGTCTGGAACCGCGTGACCGCTACGGTCGCAGGTTCGAATCCTGCCTCGGGCATAGATGTGTGTGATGTCCTTAGGTTAGTTAGGTTTAATTAGTTCTAAGTTCTAGGCGACTGATGACCTCAGAAGTTAAGTCGCATAGTGCTCAGAGCCATTTGAACCATTTTTTTGAAACAGGAAGATGATCTCAGGAACAGATGGTCAGGGACGTGAACATGAAACAGATTTAAAGTGGAATAAGAAATGGTTCTGACTGAATAAATCCCTGGAAGAGAGTGGATTAAGGCAACGAAGTCCATATTTCGTCGTTGAACTCAAAATAGGAGTGGATTCTTATATTCTTCCATCTGTACTAGACTGGAACATCCATCAGTCCTGACAATCGCGAATTTTTTTGTAGTCCTCAATACCAAAGTTGTTTTGCATTACAACTGCTGATTGTCCAAAACATTGCCAAATAGACTGTGGGCATTTAAATTTTGTTGTAGCTCATATCGAATGTATTCCTCTCAAAAAAAATTTTAATCTAATCTTCGTTTTGTTATAGTGCAGGTGGAAGTAGAGCACTGAATCTGTCCGAGGTTTGCTTTCAATTACGAAATTATGGATAAAATTTAAGTTTACACCTGATGCAAAATTTTAAACATAGGCATATGACACTGACTCCACAAAAGGAATAATTTGAAAAATTTTCATTATTCTCATAATTAATTGATTTATAGATCCACTTGCAAATAAATATCATTAATGATGACGTATGTTCATTTAACAAATCATCCACTCGCAGAATCTTCTTCATCCTCTCATGAACATTTATGGAAATATATTTCAACAATTATGTCCATAATATGAAACACACAAACTGCTGTGATTCTTGAGTTTCTCCCGGCGTATTTGATAATCAAAATATCCACGGGTATGCTGCCGGTCTATAGTGTCCAACGGGCACAATATTTCGGCGATCAAACATGTCGCCATCATCAGGTGAACTGACGGACTGAGCTCCTGTGAACGTGCCGGCACGGAGATCCGTACGCTATGGCTGCTCAGAGGGAACTGGGTTCGGTCGCGGCGGCGGCCGATTTAAATACCCTCCGCCCGCGGCGCGCTCCCTCCGCCGTCCGCGCCCAGCGCCACGGTCGCGCGGTGGAACAGATTGCGACGGCGTCTGAGATGACGTCGGTGTGATGGCTCTGTCCGCCGTGGTCGTCACAACTATACGTCTGCTCGATTTACTCTTGATTAACCCGATCGCTGGTTCCCAAGCCTTGCTAAGATTATAGCCACAGTCCCGGTTTATGAGGTCGTCATTGGTGCGAATTTCGATGGCCTCTCTAACAACGCTGTCCCAGTATCTCGACGTCTGTACCAGAATCCTCTTGCGGTCATACTCCATGGCGTGATTTTCCGACAAACAATGTTCAGCGACCGCCGACTTGCTCGGATACATCAGTCGAGTGTGCCTCTGGTGTTCACGGCATCGATCCTCGACGGTACGCATCGTCTGACCAATATACGACTTGCCACATTGACACGGAATCTGGTACACGCCGGCCTTCCTCAAACCGAGGTCATCTTTGGCGCTCCCCACTAGTGCACGAGTTTTATTTGGAGGACAAAACACAGTTCCGACCCGGTGTTTCTTCAGAATGCGGGCGATTTTCCCCGAGAGTGCGCCTGTGTATGGAATAAATGCAGTGCCTACCTCCTCCCTCGTGACTTCATCCATCTCAACAGGTTGTGCTGCAGTGGTTGGGCGGAGAGCACGTTGAATCTGCCACTCTGAGTACCCATTTTTTCGAAATACAGTTCTCAGATGTTCCAATTCCTGGGGTAGACTCTCTGCGTCAGAGATAGTGCGCGCCCTATGTACTAGAGTTTTAAGTACCCCATTCCTCTGTGAAGGGTGGTGGCAGCTGTCTGCATGCAAATACAGATCAGTGTGCGTAGCCTTCCGATACACCCCATGACCTAGGGTGCCGTCAGCCCTTCTCTTGACCAAGACGTAAAGGAAAGGTAATTTACCCTCCGTAAATTACCTTTCCTTGACGTCTTGGTCAAGAGAAGGGCTGACGGCACCCTAGGTCATGGGGTGTATCGGAAGGCTACGCACACTGATCTGTATTTGCATGCAGACAGCTGCCACCACCCTTCACAGAGGAATGGGGTACTTAAAACTCTAGTACATAGGGCGCGCACTATCTCTGACACAGAGAGTCTACCCCAGGAATTGGAACATCTGAGAACTGTATTTCGAAAAAATGGGTACTCAGAGTGGCAGATTCAACGTGCTCTCCGCCCAACCACTGCAGCACAACCTGTTGAGATGGATGAAGTCACGAGGGAGGAGGTAGGCACTGCATTTATTCCATACACAGGCGCACTCTCGGGGAAAATCGCCCGCATTCTGAAGAAACACCGGGTCGGAACTGTGTTTTGTCCTCCAAATAAAACTCGTGCACTAGTGGGGAGCGCCAAAGATGACCTCGGTTTGAGGAAGGCCGGCGTGTACCAGATTCCGTGTCAATGTGGCAAGTCGTATATTGGTCAGACGATGCGTACCGTCGAGGATCGATGCCGTGAACACCAGAGGCACACTCGACTGATGTATCCGAGCAAGTCGGCGGTCGCTGAACATTGTTTGTCGGAAAATCACGCCATGGAGTATGACCGCAAGAGGATTCTGGTACAGACGTCGAGATACTGGGACAGCGTTGTTAGAGAGGCCATCGAAATTCGCACCAATGACGACCTCATAAACCGGGACTGTGGCTATAATCTTAGCAAGGCTTGGGAACCAGCGATCGGGTTAATCAAGAGTAAATCGAGCAGACGTATAGTTGTGACGACCACGGCGGACAGAGCCATCACACCGACGTCATCTCAGACGCCGTCGCAATCTGTTCCACCGCGCGACCGTGGCGCTGAGCGCGGACGGCGGAGGGAGCGCGCCGCGGGCGGAGGGTATTTAAATCGGCCGCCGCCGCGACCGAACCCAGTTCCCTCTGAGCAGCCATAGCGTACGGATCTCCGTGCCGGCACGTTCACAGGAGCTCAGTCCGTCAGTTCACCTGATGATGGCGACATGTTTGATCGCCGAAATATTGTGCCCGTTGGACACTATAGACCGGCAGCATACCCGTGGATATTTTGAACACAAACTGCTATTCTTAAAACGTTAATTAAAATTCTTAAATTTATTCTCCTGGTAAAGAAGGCATAATGAAAAATCTAAAAATTATAATTTTCTTTCGCGCAACCAGAGAGTTTCTTCAATTGTTTGCAACAGTGACATTATCGACTGTTGCTTCATTTCACAGTTCATTTGTTTTCTTGCGCGAACAGCGCACATCATACACACAGCGTATTTACCTACATATCCCCCACTGTTCAAGTTTCACACGCAATTCTCACATAAGTGCCGTGTCTTGAGGAAATGTAGATGCACTTTCATTGTATATCACTGTGGCTTCTGCTCATAGTCCACACTTACAAACACTAGTAATCAACAAATTCTTCTACCTATCTTAAAATTTTTGTGCTAAACTATCACAGGAGTAATCTCACTGTCTCTTAACATATCACAGGAGTAATCTCACTGTCTCTTAACCTATCACAGGAGTAATCTCACTGTCTCTTAACCTATCACAGGAGCAATCTCACTGTCTCTTAACCTATAGACAACATAAACTTCTTGATATTTATATACACATTCGACTCATAGTCAAATTCCACTCTAAATTCTTCTCCATATTTGGTATCACAGATCTACGATCCTTCAAAAAATTTCTTAATATCATTATGCGGGAATAATCCCTTTATTCTTTTCGATTCGGGATATGCCAACAAGTATGATCCAGGATTTGGCATATTGGACACATGGTCCGGTATAAATAAGATCCCATTTCTTTATGTTCTTCATCAGTTTCGAGGAATGGATGTGTCGCCTCAATAAAACCTTTTCTCCAAGATGAAACGTCTGAATCCGGTGAATCCGTTTATCATATGTCAATTTCCGTTGTATTGCCTTTTTAGTTAAATTGACAAGTGTGAGTCGAATCTTTTCCTCCCATTTTAAATTCTGGTCTTCATACTTTGGCAGATGGTTTATCCAGAAGTTCTTTTCAATCTGACTAAACATAAGCTCTGTTGGAGTAAAGTTAGTTGAGGTATGTGTCAGATTATTAAATATTTGTTCAAATTCTGACAAATAATCAGCCCATGATGTTTGTTTACTGTGACAGTATGTACGCATAAATCGGTTTAATTCTCGGAAAACTCGTTCTATTGGACTACCTTGTGGGTGGTAACATGATGTCAAAATTTGTCGAATACCAAGTTGTGTTAATGTTTGCTTCCATTTAAATCCAGTAAAAATTCTGGCATTATCTGTAATTATGGATTTCGGTAAACCTACATGCGGAAGATAGTCACGCACCAATCTCACTGCAACAGCTCTGGCAGTAGCACACTTTAATGGATGTAGTTTTACATATTTTGTAAACACGTCAAAGAATCCAACAATGAATTTGACTCCTCCTCTTGATCGTGGGAGAGGGCCGCAGGTATCACACGAAATTAACACCCATGGCTCTCGTGGAATAATTGAACGCAGAACATGCTTACTACCTCTATTATCCGGTTTTGCATTTTGACAGAGTAAACAGTTTTGTATTGTTTGGTGCACTTCTCTCCGAATATTCGGAAAATAACACTATGCTCCTATTTTATTGGCACATTTAATTACACCAAAATGTACCCATGATAAGTGGGTAAACCAAATTAATTTTTCCTCATATTCCTTCGGGATACATACACACCACCGTGGATTGTTGTCCTTCCCACATCTGAAGAATAATACTCCATTTACTAATTTATAATGATCTAAACTAGCCCTTGAATTTTTTGTTCCTTTAGCTGAATTATCTTCTTCCATCGAGGGTCTTTTCGTTGTAAATTTCCCATATCTCTACAAAGATGTACATAATAAGTCCTGTAGATATTGTCCTGCAACAGTAATACTGGAAAATCCGAAGTATTTACTGATTCTATTTCCGGCGTTAAACCTTCTGGGTATCTTGACAGTGCATCCGCAATAATATTTTCTTTGCCAGACACATAAATAATTTTAAATTGGTACTGTTGTAGTGTCATTGTCCAACGTGACAGTCTAGGATGTAATAATTTACATGTTTGCAAAAAGGTTGGGGATTGATGGTCACAATACACAATCGTTTTCGAACCATATAAATAATAGTTAATCTTCTTGAATGCCCAGATAACCGCAAGTGCTTCAAGTTCTGTGGTCGTATAGGCTCTTTCACAGGGCGATAACACTCGACTAGCAAATTCTATCGGACAGAATGTTGGTATCCCTTTTATTTTCCTTATTTGGAAGAGACAAGCACCTAACCCAACATCCGATGAATCCGTGGACAGACAGAACTCACAATTCATATCAGGGTGATATAATAAGGATGCGTTAACGAGTTGGTCTTTAATGTCTCGAAAAGCTAGTTCACATTCTTCAGTCCATTGCCATGGCACATCCTTCCGTAGAAGCCGGTTTAATGCCTCAGAATTCATGGCTTGAGTCTTTATGAAACGACGGAAGAACGATTCCATACCTATAAATCCCTTCAGCTGTCTTTTACTCCGTGGTGATGGAAAATTTCGAATTGCACTTATCTTCTTCTCGGTAGGCAGGATACCTTTCGCATCTATCATATGTCCTAAGAACTTAATTTGTGGTACAGCAAAATGAGACTTTTGTAAGTTTACTGTAATTCCGGTTTTCTTGAAAACAGCAAAAATCCTTTCCAAAATATGCAAATGCTCTTCCCATGTTTTCGTGGCTATTAATAAGTCGTCAACAAACACAGTTATATGACTACGCAATTCTGGTCCAAGAACATAATCCAACGCTGAAATAAATATTCCGGCACTAATATTAAGTCCGAACGGGACAACTCTAAATTGGTAACTTCTCCCAGCATAGATAAATGCGGTATATTTCCTAGATTCTTCATCCATTTGGACCTGCCAGTACGAACTTCTCAAATCAACACTAGTTAAGTACGAAACATCCTGGAAATTTTGAATTAATTCATCTATATTTTCCGGATGAGTTCTTACAGGTACTACTATTTTATTAATCTCTCTCGCATCCAGAACTAATCTAACGTTACCTCCAGGTTTTGGGACGACTAAGAGCGGAGAACAATATGGACTAGTTGATGGCTCAATCAAGTTCCATTCTAACATTCTATTTATCTCCCTTTGAACGGATTGTTTTAAACGCCAGGGGATCGGATAGTGTGTGTAACAGTAAGTCTGATGTGGCTTCACTTGTAGGTGACAAATATACCCTTTAATAATTCCTGGTTTCTCGTCAAAAATCTCTTCATATGCCTCTAACAAATAATGAAGCTGCTGCCTTTGTTCTCCGATAAGCTGATTTGATTCACTAGCTTTTATCATTGTTGTTTAATTAAAGTCCTCCTGTTGTATCAAATCCTTTGAAAGCTCCTTCCAACGACCGTTTGTAGTGTCTATTAATTGAATTATGGCACCGCGACAATATTTCTCATGCACCGTTTCCTTTCTATTTAAATCCAGTGCTATCTCTTCTCCATTTAATCTAAATTTAACTATTCCTTCCAAAAAATCAATCTGACAATCGTACTCCTGCATACTCCCAATACCAAGAATACAGTCCACTAATAACTTCTCCACTACAAGGAACGTGCATTTTATTGCTACATTTCCCATTTTCATCTCTAATTGTGTTTGTATTTTGGCATTGGGAGAGCGTGCTCCAAGAGCTCCGATGATTTTGCAGTTCTGTACCGGCAAAATTGGTACCTTCTTCTTCCTAATAATTCTCCGAAAAAGTGCGCCTGAGATGACATTAGCGGAAGCGGCGGTGTCTAATATCACATTCGTTGGAACTTCCTCTATTTCAACAAATACTTCCGATACCGGAACACTCGATCTGTCATTATGACACGTTATTAAATCCTTTGTTAATTCTTCAGTCAACAGCTCACCAGCATTATATCTTAACAATTGTAATTTTACTGTTTCGCCCCTAACAGATCCCATGACCGCTCCTCCGGGGCACGATGCGGTCATGTTTAGTTTGACTGATTGTTGGTCCGATTGGTATTTGTCTCTTCAGCTACTTCAGTAATTATCGGTTGTTGTGGTGAATTCTGTCTATGTTGTCTTGCTTGATTCGTGTAATTATTGTTGTTGTTCTGCTGGTGTTGGTAGAACCGTCCTGTGTTGCCATACATTGGATTATATCGATTGAAATTCCTACTGTTCCTAAAATAGCCCCTCGCTGCACCATTACTAAAGTTTCCATTATGGTAATAATTATTGTTTGCATTTTGTCCATTGCTAAGTCTCCTCGGAGAGTGTAGTTGGTTATGATTATTGTTACTGCTACCATTACTGCCATTCCCACTCGAGTTGCAGCTCGGATTCGCTTCTATTGCTCTTCTTTGACATGACATTTCTCTTGCCCTTTTATTGCCCTCCTCAATTATATAAATACGATCAAGCGTAGTCATAAATGAGTCTATATCCTTATCATTTATATATAACAGCTGATTCCTTATACTGGTGGGTAGTCTGGACTTGAGTATTCTAAGTATATCTGGCAAAGGAATCGGTACATCCCAATACAAAGATTTATTAATGTATTTCTCAAAATATCTCTTTAGAGATCCTCTAGAAAATGAGAAAGGCTCAGGATATAATACTTCCTGCCTAAGTCTTTCTTGTATTCCAGCAGACCAATATTTTGCTAGGAAAGCCTGCTCAAATTCTTTGCAACATTTAGAAGAAGATGTTTGTTCGGATGCCCACAATGCTCCTGATCCGTGTATATATCCAGATACAAAACTAATCTTTTGCCATTCTGTCCAAGATCGTGGAAATAGACCTCTGAAACATCGAATAAAGACTACAGGATGAACATTCTTTTTGTCAGGGTTGAAGATTTGAAATTGTCTCTGTTTAATCATCTTTTCCTCAACGGTACTACGATTCCAAAAATCATCCTGTTCGTACTCTTCCCTGTGGCTATCCGTTATATCGAATCTAACTTGTGACGTTCCAGTTCTGTCTACATCGGATCTTGACGTGGACGGAATTTCACGCGCAGGTTGAGAATGTTGTTTCCTACTTCTCGCTGTTTCTAAATCCTCCTGCGAGAGATTTAGTGATCTTTCGATATTTTCTTTCCAACGCGAGAATTCTTTGCCAAGTTGTTCTCGAACTTCCTTTAACCCTTTGTTGAAAAAATTCTCCTCGGAACTCTCTGAAATTGACTGTAAAGCTACTTTCACAGTTTCTTCTATGGTTTCCGAAGGAAAATTTTGCCGCTCTAATGTCATTTCTGAAAACATTCCCGCAAGTACATTCATTCTATGTTCCACTGTCTCCTGTTTTTCCTTCACTTCGTCAAATTGCTTCTTTAGATTATCTTGGGATTCTATAATTTCTGGTATCATAGCTACGGAACACTGTATGTCCTCTTGAGCTTGTATTACTTGAGGAAACAGTTCTACTTGTTTTTGTATCGTGTCAGTTTTGACGGATACATATTCGGTTAGTTCCGCTTTTAATTTACTATTGTTTTCTTGGCATTGTTGGCGGACCTGCTCAATTTGAGCAACAAGATTCTGTTCGGTCCTTTCTGCCTGTTCTTTTATTTCCTGTGTCTGGGTATTTAATCTCTGATCTAATTCGGTAAAGGTTGCTCTTAACTGATTTTGTAATTCTGTTTGATTTTCGGCTAATTGATTTTGGAGTTCATTTTGTATAACGGATAAGTCTCGTTTTACCTCCGCTTGGCCTACGGCTAATAGAGACAACTGTTGCATAATAACAACTAATATGTCAACAACAGTCTGATCAACTGTTGTATGAATGTTTTCTGAACCAGCGGGATTATTTATATTGCTACCGCTAGCCACAACAGTCTCAGAATTGCTATCCGTGGCCTCTGCTCCTGCGCAAACAGCTGAAGGCTGTTGCACTTCTCGTTGCTGATTCAATGGCATTTTAAATGCCGCTCTAGTCAATATCATTAAATAACTGTCAATACCAGGTTCTAATCACTAAATACAGTTTCAAATTTACTGTCGTAGACACACGTAACTTTCAAATTACTTCACAGGTGGTATAAAGTTCAATGTCCAGATACGAAAATCACACAATATACAGTTCTACAATCTAACTACTATCTGGAAAAAAGTTCTTTCTGAATTGATTTCAAACTATTTTAACTACAGGATACAAAAAATTAGATTTCTCTGGCCTTGTTCTGTAGTCTCGGTGTTGTCCAATAGTTGAAATCGTTTCTTGGCATCAGCAATCTTTTACTATGGGCACCGAATCTCTCTTCAGATTAGTTACCTCTCGTTCTCGTTGGTTTTCATGAAACAAAAAATACATATATTATATAACAATCCAAGAGAGTCCTGTCACACTGGCGCCACTGTAATTTTTCCTCCTATCTACATAATTCTGTAGCTCTCAATTCGTTCGAGCAATCAATCATTCATGATAGGAAACACAGTCATAGCTCAGTCACTGAAAATGATTCAGAAATTTTACTTGTTAGAATGAAATCAGGCGATGATTCTTCTTCTCTGCAGGCTCGTGCTTTGCGGCAGTCTGCTAATCTGTACAAATGAAGTGCCTCGTAATTTTGGGAGCGTTGTATAATCAGTCGGGAGACCTCAGATCAGGTGGATATTTGGCATTGATGAAGTTTAACCTTCCGAAGAAGTAATGGAGCTCTTGGATTATTAAATGCAGGTTCGTATCCAGTCTCTCGGAAGTTCCCTTCTGATTAACAACTACGCAATATATCGACGAATATCATTAATTCTCAAATGTCAAATACACACCTTTTGTATGAAGGAGCCATATATATATATTTCACTTTTAATCGTACAATTTCGTATCAGTTATCTTCTGTCATAAATCTCAATAATCAGATTACAGTTCTTCAAACAAAGCTCCAGCTAATCGGCACGAAGACAATCTCGGAAGCTATTTTCTTCTTTTTTTTTTCTAACAACCACCAGAGAGAGTACTACAAAGAATACTTATGCGCTCATGGCATAGCTATTGTATGAACTGCTTTTCGCATGGATTCTGCGAGTATGAAGATAGAAAATTAGTAAACGTCATTCAAGGCTAGAATTGTATCAGAATAATTGATCGAATATAAAGAGATATTACAAAACACAGAGATTGTGACCATCCATGATATATCCATGCCTCCATTTTTTCGTTGTGCATGTGACAACGGCTTGTAAAATAGTTTTGCATCCTATATACGGATAACTAACTGGTTGAAGCATGCACAGCAGTATGACTCGTGTTATTTTTGCATGTTGTGACTTGCAGTGCAGTAGAATAAGGTGTACATCGTTTTCTTGTTACAACTTCTGTCATTTGTTTTTTATTAATCTTTTAATGTAATAAATAGAGTGGCCACCTGTAAATTAGACACCCCCTGCTGTGAGTCACCCGTCTCGCAACTTTGTTGTCGCATGTACACTGTTAACAGAGCAGTAGGTTAGCGCTAGCTGAATGTTCTGTGATTCTGTGCTTTATCGGTATTCACGTGTGATTTCAGTCCTCACGAAACGGTGCATTGACGTGTGTTTGGTAGTGAACGAAATGCAGGAGTAAGGGCCTAAGCGTACCGGTATTGGTACTTCAGCCGGCCCTTGTGACCGAGCGGTTCTAGGCGCTACAGTCTGGAACCGCGCGACCGCTACAGTCGCAGATTCGAATCCTGCCTCGGGCATGGATGTGTGTGATGTCCTTAGGTTAGTTAGGTTCAAGTAGTTCTGAGTTCTAGGGGACTGATGACCTCAGAAGTTAAGTCCCACAGCGCTCAGAGCCATTTTTGAACTGGTACTCCAGGTGGTATGTGTAAACGGCGAAAAGACATTCGAAAACAATCTGAAACTGTTGTGTAGAAAGTACAGAAGACTTTTTTTTTTTGACTGACTTATCCAATAATGAAGAAGCCAGGAATAAATAAAATTTTGTGTAAGTTCAACAGATGACAACGAAACATTGCGGTACTTCCGAATCGACTGTATTCCGTATTAACAGTGCAGTAACACTGGCAGAATCTTGGGATGTGAGCATGTGTTTTGATGTTCCAAGAAAGGGACATAAATGAAAATGTAGATTAACATAATTTGACGATTTTGGCAAAAATTTGTGCGCAGAACTATACTTCGATATGACGACAGAGGAGAGCATCCGATAGCTTGAAAAATACAGAATGATCTCAGTGAAAAAAAAAACTAATTTTCCTGGATTTGTCTTCTCCGCTGACATGGTTCTCGATTAAGAATGTGTAATGATTGATAAGAAATTTTAATGGAATCCAGAGACCTTGCAGCAGCTAGAACGAAGTTGTGTGTAAAATTCACTTACTGTGTGCTGAGGACAATACTGTTGTAATATACGAATACTTAGGTAAAATTTGAGTTTCTTAAAACCACATTCAAAGACACATTTTGTTCGACTTCAAAGGAAATGTTGGCATGAAAGTACCTACCATTACTTTTGTATAGCGTATACTGGCGATTTGAATGCAGTGACAAACGGTCAGGAAGAGCTGCAAATTAAGGATTTTAGAGCTACAAACAAAGAATTTTCGAGAGGCAGGGAATCTTTTCGGTGATATTACGGGCGAGCCGTCGGAACTCCACTGAAGCGCCAAAGAAACAGGTGTAGGCATGCGTATTCAAATGCAGAGACTTATAAACAGGCAGAATGCGGCGCTGCGGTCGGCAACGCCTATATAAGACGACAAGTGTCTGGCGCAGTTGTTAGATCGGTTACTGCTGCTACAAAGGCAGTTTGTCAAGATTTGAGTGGGTTTGACACAGCATCTCCGAGGCAGCGATGTAGTGGGGATTTTCCCGTACGACCATTTCACGAGTGTACCGTGAATATCAAGAATCCGGTAAAACATCAAATCCACGACATCACTGCGGCCGGAAAAACATCCTGCATGAACGGGACCAACGACGACTGAAGAGAATATCAAAGTGACAGAAGTGAAATCCTTCCGCAAATTGCTGCGGATTTCAATCCTAGGCCATGAACAAGTATCAGTGTCCAAACCATTCAGCGAAACATGATCGATGTGGGGTCCGCTCGTGTACCCTTGATAACTGCACGACGCAAAGCTTTATGCCTCTCCTGGGCCCGGCAACACTGGCATTGGACTGTTGATGACTGGAAACATGTTGCCTGGTCTGAAGAGTCTCGTCTCAAATTGTATCGAACGGATAGACGTGTACGGGTATGGAGACAACCTCATGAATCCATAGACCCTGCATATCATCAGGGGACTTCAGCCTGGTGGAGGCTTTGTGATGATGTGGGGCGTGTGCAGTTGGAGTGATATGGGACCCCAGGTATGTCTAGATATGACTCTGACAGGTGACACATACGTAAGCATCTTGTCTGATCACCTGCATCCATTCATAGTCATTGGCATTCCGACGGATTGGGCAATTACAGCAGGACAATGCGACACCCCACACGTCCAGAATTGCTACAGAGTGGCTCCAGGAACACTCTTGTGAGTTGAAACACTTCCGCTGGCCACCAAACCCCCAGACATAAACACTATCGAGCATTTCTGGGATGCGTTGCAACGTGCTGCTCAGAAGAAATCTCCACCCCATTGTAGTATTACGGATTTATGGACGGCCCTGCAGGATTCATAGTGTCAGTTCCCTCCAGCACTACTTCAGACATTAGTCGACTCCATGCCACGTCGTGTTGCGGTACTTCTGCGTGCTCGCGGGGGACCTACACAATATTAGGCAGGTGTACCAGTTTCTTTGGCTCTTCAGTGTAAAAACCTGGCGGTGGGATACAAGTACTCGCTCACTGTAGTGCGCGGAGTCCCTCATAAATAAAATGCGTTCATTCGTGACACGATACAGCAATGATGTCTTAGATGTTACCAAAATTAATTTCGTAGTTTTCTTAACAACGTTCTCGCTGAACGTTTCCACTAGGTCCAACAAAATGCAGGTTCATCATCGAGAATATTTTTCATTACACAGGCGGAACAGTTTCACGCCTCTTACTGTATTTTCTTTTATCTCTCGCAGTATTTCTATGTTTTCAAGATAAAGTGTGTGTCACTTCTCTTTTTGCCACCGGCTGAGGTAAAACAGGAATTTCTTCAAAATTACCTGTAGCGTTACTTTTTATTTATTTATTTTTGGTAGCAGCTGATAAGAATTTTCTTTTGGAAAGTACTCCATCATATTCTAAACTAAACATAGAGATGTCTAATATTTTTTTCGGAAGTTTCACTAGAATCTGAAATTGTTACTAATTGGCACTGCTGTAGAACAGTGAGATGCCTTTGAGGTGCCTATTTTTCATGACGATCGCCATTGTAATGTACAGGATGAGATTTTGTTGCCATGCGACCAGCTAGCCGGCGTTTGTGATGGCACGCAGTATATTTCCCCTTTGTTGCTAGGCCTTTGTTTGCGCAGATAGCACTTGTCTTTTTTTAGGCAATACTATACATTGTGTAATTCAACGCGTTTCAAGTGAAATGGTGAAATGCGAGTAATCTATTCGCCATAGAGTATACATGTGTGCTAGACATGCATACGAAATGAAATGGAATGATCGTGTGGCATTAATGGCCGGGAGGCCCCATCCGGGGAAGATCGGCCGCCGAGTTACAAGTCGTATTTCAGGTGACGTCACATTGGGCGAATTGCCTTCGATTATGATGAGATTATGAGGAGGACAACACATGCATACAGAACCAGCTCGTGCAGTAAGGAGATTATTGCAAGAGGAATTTCCTGATGTACAGTTTCCTCACCGGAGTAAAATTCATCGATTGATAAATAAATTTCACAAAACGGGAAGTGTTCTTGACGGGAAACATAGGCAACCACATACAATACTAACACAAGATAACATTGACTATACTCTGGAAAGGTCTTTTAGGACATCAGCTCGACATCTTTCTCAGCAAATGGGAATTTCCTGTGTGTCTGTTCAAACGGCTACTAAGTTACAGAAGTTACAGCTCTATAAAATAACTGCAGTGCAAGAATTTAAACAGGGTGACCCTGCAAAAAGAGTGAGGTTTTACGAACGGATTTGGAATAGCATGCATGATGGAGAATTGACACTCACCTAACTTCCTTTTCAGATGAATCCTGGTTCCCTCTAACTGGGTGCGTTTATTAACAAAATAACCGCCCATGAACCATGGACCTTGCCGTTGGTGGGGAGGCTTGCGCGCCTCGACGATACAGATAGCCATACCGTGGGTGCAACCACAACGGAGGGGTATCTGTTGAGAGGCCAGACAAACGTGTGGTTCCTGAAGCGGGGCAGCAGCCTTTTCAGTAGTTGCAGGGGCAACAGTCTGGATGATTGACTGATCTGGCCTTGCAACACTAACCAAAACGGCCTTGCTGTGCTGGTACTGCGAACGGCTGAAAGCAGGGGAAACTACAGCCGTAATTATTCCCGAGGGCATGCAGCTTTACTGTATGGTTAAATGATGATGGGTAAAATATTCCGGAGGCAAAATAGTCCCCCATTCGGATCTCCGGGCGGGGACTACTCAGGAGGACGTTGTTATCACGAGAAAGAAAACTGGCATTCTACGGATCGGAGCGTGGGAATTAGTGAAGTTCGGTGCCAGGAGGAACAAGACTTCTGGTCAGGTGAATACAGAGTTATAAATACAAAATCAAATAGGGGTAATGCAGGAGTAGGTTTAATAATGAATAAAAAAAGAGGAGTGCGGGTAAGCTACTACAAACAGCATAGTGAACGTATTATAGTAGCCAAGATAGACACGAAGCCCACGCCTACTACAGTAGTACAAGTTTATATGCCAACTAGCTCTGCAGATGACGAAGAAATTGAAGAAATGTATGATGAGATAAAAGAAATTATTCAGGTAGTGAAGGGAGACAAAAATTTAACAGTCATGGGTGACTGGAATTCGACAGTAGGAAAAGGGAGAGAAGGAAACATAGTAAGTGAATATGGATTGGGGCTAAGAAATGAAAGAGAAAGCCGTCTGGTAGAATTTTGCACAGAGCATAACTTAATCATAGCTAACACTTGGTTCAAGAATCATAAAAGAAGTTTGTATACATGCAAGAATCCTGGAGATACTAGAAGGTATCAGATATATTATATAATGGTAAGACAGAGATTTAGGAATCAGGTTTTAAATTATAGGATATTTCCAGGGGCAGATGTGGACTCTGACCACAATCTATTGGCTATGAACTGTAAATTAAAACTGATAAAATTGCAAAAAGGTGGGAATTTAAGGAGATGGGACCTGGATAAACTGACTAAACCAGAGGTTGTACAGAGTTTCAAGGAGAGCATTAGCGAACAATTGACAGGAATGGGGGAAAGAAATACAGTAGAAGAAGAATGGGTAGCTCTGAGGGATGAAGTAGTGAAGGCAGCAGAGGATCAAGTAGGTAAAAAGACGAGGGCTAATAGAAATCCTTGGGTAACAGAAGAAATATTGAATTTAATTGATGAAAGGAGAAAATATAAAAATGCAGTAAATGAAGCAGGCAAAAACGAATACAAAAGTCTCAAAAATGAGATCGACAGGAAGTGCAAAATGGCTAAGCAGGCATGGCTAGAGGACAAATGTAAGGATCTAGAGGCTTATCTCACTAGGGGTAAGATAGATACAGCCTACAGGAAAATTAAAGAGACCTTTGGAGAAAAAAGAACCACTTGCATGAATATCAAGAGCTCAGATGGAAACCCAGTTCTAAGCAAAGAGGGGAAAGCACAAAGGTGGAAGGAGTATATAGAGGGTCTATACAAGGGCGATGTACTTGAGGACAATATTATGGAAATGGAAGAGGATGTAGATGAAGATGAAATGGGAGATACGATACTGCGTGAAGAGTTTGACAGAGCACTGAAAGACCTGAGTCGAAACAAGGCGCCGATAGTAGAGAACATTCCATTAGACTACTGGCGGCCTTGGGAGAGCCAGTCCTGACAAAACTCTACCATCTGGTGAGCACGATGTATGATACAGGCGAAATACCCTCAGACTTCAAGAAGAATATAATAATTCCAATCCCAAAGAAAGCAGGTGTTGACAGATGTGAAAATTACTGAACTATCAGTTTAATAAGTCACTGCTGCAAAATACTAACGCGAATTCTTCACAGACGAATGGAAAAACTCGTAGAAGCCGACCTCGGTGAAGATCAGTTTGGATTCCGTAGAAATGTTGGAACATCTGAGACAATACTGACCTTACGACTTATCTTAGAACAAAGTTTAAGGAAACGCAAACCTACATTTCTAGCATTTGTAGACTTAGAGAAAGCTTTTGACAATGTTGACTAGAATACTCTCTTTCAAATTCTAAAGGTGGTAGGGGTAAAATACAGTGAGCGAAAGGCTATTTACAATTTGTACAGAAGCCAGATGGCAGTTGTAAGGATCGAGGGGCATGAAAGGGAAGCAGTGGTTGGGAAGGGAGTGAGACAGGGTTGTAGGCTCTCCCTGATGTTATTCAATCTGTATATTGAGCAAGCAGTAAAGGAAACAAAAGGAAAATTCGGAGTAGGTATTAAAATCCATGGGGTAGAAATAAAAACTTTGAGGTTCGCCGATGACATTGTAATTCTGTCAGAGACAGCAAAGGACTTTGAAGAGCAGTTGAACGGAATGGACAGTGTCTTGAAAGGAGGGTATAAGATGAACATCAACAAAAGCAAAACGAGGATAATGGAATGTAGTCGAATTTTAAGTCGGGTGATGCTGAAGAAATTAGATTAGGAAATGAGACACTTCAAGTAGTAAAGGAGTTTTGCTATTTGGGGAGCAAAATAACTGATGATGGTCGAAGTAGAGAGGATATAAAATGTAGACGCAATGGCAAGGAAAGCGTTTCTGAAGAAGAGAAATTTGTTAACATCGAGTATAGATTTAAGTGTCAGGAAATGGTTTCTGAGAGTATTTGTATGGAGTGCAGCCATATATGGAAGTGAAACATGGACAATAAATAGTTTGGACAAGAAGAGAATAGAAGCTTTCGAAATGTGGTGCTACAGAAGAATGTTGAAGATTAGGTGGCTAGATGATGTAACTAATGAGGAGGTATTGAATAGGATTGGGGAGAAGAGAAGTTTGTGGCACAACTTGACTAGAAGAAGGGATCGATTGGTAGGACATGTCCTGAGGCATCAAGGGATCATAAATTTAGCATTGGAGGGCAGCGTGGAGGGTAAAAATCGTAGAAGAGACCAAGAGATGAATACACTAAGCAGATTCAGAAGGATGTAGGTTGTAGTAGGTACTGGGAGATGAAGGAGCTTGCATAGGATAGAGCAGCATGGAGAGATGCTTCAAAACAGTCTCAGGACTGAATACCACAACAACAACAACAACAACGTAGTATACGAGACACCCTTCCATGATCAAAAAATAGGAGTGTGTTGCATTATTAGCGGTTAGTGTTTAATAGACCCTATTTCATACAAGGAAACAATGAACAGTGAGAGGTATCGTACTGTTGCTACCTCTAAGCTGTACTCTACAACGGTACATACAGCCAGCTTCTCATTAGAGGAAATTCATGATGTGTTTCAGGACGGAGGCATCACTAACAACAAATGCCCCTTCGTTCCCCAGATACAACGTCCTGCGATTTTTATCTCCGGGAGACATTAAAATGGAAGGTGTACAAATCAAATCTGCACACTTTAGATGAACTTGAAACTAACATTTGTCAAAAAATTCCTGCCATTCCTCAGAGGGAACTGCAGAGTGCAATAAGCAGCTACCTAAACTGACTAACTGACTAACTGACGCGACAACCCATACGATACTTACTGCGGACCTCCTGTCACCCTCACCATGGGCACAGCAGTCAGCCTTGCCGTCCGCTGTGGCCGAGTGGTTCTAGGCGCTTCAGTCCGGAACCTCGCTGCTGCTACGGTCGCAGGTTCGAATCCTGCCTCGGACATGGGTGTGTGTGATGTCCTTACGTTACTTTGGTTTACGTAGTTCTAAGTCTAGGGGACTGATGACCTCAGATGTTAAGTCCCATAGTGCTTAGAGCCATTTTAAACTTTTTTTCTTTTTTTATTCGGCCTCGCCGGTCAGCAGCTCGCCTCGAAAGTGGTCGCGCTATGATTCATTACCTGGTACTTTCTTTCACATCTATTGTAGATTCTGAAGATGGTTACTACATAGCCGAAACAGGTAACTCTGTTCAAGAAGCTTTGCGACCAACAGAATGTATTACGTACAATATGATCGCTCTCCATTTGTCGTTTCATACCAAATAATGTACAATCAGACAAGTGCTACAGTTAGAAACTGTGTATGTGTCTAGAGGCGACGTAACTCATTGAGTGCAAATACCTTGACTTTTTTATTAGAGAGCTGAGGATGAAACAAAAGACTTTAAGCATAATTTCAGACATTTTCGGAAGTTTTCTTGCTGACACTCCTCCTGCCTCGAAATAAGAAAGCAAGATAGTTTGCAACTTATAACGTTTTCGCAGTTCCTGCAGTAAAACTGCCGCATCACACATGACATTTGATTTATTACTTCTCTACTGTTAACAAAGTTTCGGAACATGGTTTGCAGACGATATCCACGTATACTACTGAATGTGCGTGCAAAATTATATCATTGTATCTACCATAGTTCAGGAGATTTACGTCATAAACATTGAGATGCCTGGAAAACTAAGTTTTGCTTAAAATTGGGCATAAATTACGCAGACTATACTTATCCAGTGCTTGATAATGCGATCACCTATATTCCTGTAAAATAAGACAAAAAATCGCACCAACCCAGGCATGATATAAAAAAAAAGCTGAAATTTGACCGAAACGCTCAGGATGGTGTCGAGACCAAAATCCCAAAGTCCACAATCAACCACTTTTGGGAAAACCTGCTACTTGGAATTGTCGATTTTAGCTGTAGTAACTTACCAAGCGTCCGATTGGCTTTATTTTTGCTCCAAATTCTTTGTTTTGTCGACTATTGTAACTAAAAGTAAAGATAAAAATATAAATGCTGCAATGATCGATTTCACTCTGTTAAAACGTTATTTTAGATGCAGAAGCCGAGTTAGAAAGAGTTAACATTCCATGTAATTTGCGACAATATTTGTTTTATGGCAATAATAAACAGTGGACGAAGTACTCAGCGAGAGTCACGCGCAGAGTTTGCCATCGCATACTGTAGTTCTCTCTCTTCTTGCTAGGTGGCAACCTGTTTCTCGCTACGTGACCACAGCTCCTGGATCTCCTTGGCGGCTGCGACAGTGTGTCCTAACTAGCGCAAAATGTCGCTTGTTGACTGCAATGTAACTGAAAAATTGTTGTGGTTATTTGCGTGTGAAAGTGATGTTTTATGTGTCATGCTGTGAGAATTACTAGCAGATGTGTTTAAGTTGTTGTCTGATAAGGTAAACGGTTTCACACCAAAGACGTTCAACTCATAAGTGCTGTTTCGATGAAAATTGTTGTTTTGAAGAAGCCACGAATTGCACTAAGTGAACTTTGAGTGTGTTACTCCAGCGCACGCACGTGAGGGCGAAAATTTTATAAAGTCTTTCATATGAGATATGGTTTTGTTTTAGTGCATGTGATTTTGTTGCTTCAAAAGTGTGTTGTTTTAGAAGATGTGAAGTTTGCAGTTATCGGTTGCCATTGTTGTGGTGATCTGATTACTTCCTCAGTCCAACTGTCCATTCGTCTGTGTTGGTTGATTTCAGTATTGGGAATTGCCTTTGGTGTAAGTGTTTTTGATTTGTGAGTGTAATTAGTTGTAAATTCGTGTAACGTATATAAACGTGGAAACGATGGACAGAATTTCGTGTGTGTTATGCGAAGATCTTGAAAGTGGTGAAGTTGTTGATGTAAAAAGAGACCCAGACACTTACTGTTGGATGAGTGTGGAAGAATGACGACATTGCTGGCTTACTGTATGACAAAGAAAGCGTTAGAGTGCATGCCAGTTGTCTTAAGGCTTACACTCGTCGTGTTCCCTTAAGCACTAACAGTGAAGATGTACAGCAACTGAAATGAAACATTCATCTGAGCTGAATGAGTGAGTTCGATTTTAGAAACATAGCGTGTTAAAGTATTACTTTTTGGAGGAAGTATATACTTTCGTTAATGTGTGTAAACAGACAGTCATCTATGCATACGTTTCTTCTTTAATAGTTTCTGTACGAGAAAGAAGAAAAATCGCACACAATGTCTAGTTATACAATCAAAAGTAATAATAAGAATAGTAACTATTGTATTCAGTGATTGGAGATTAGCCGCCAAGTATCATTTAGTACTGTTCATAACATTCCCATTATTATAACCATTTGCGAGATAACTGAAAAGCCAGCTGACTTATGGAGAGAGGAAATTCCGCGAAGACTATGCACCGAAAACTACTTCAGGGTTGTTTAGGTTCGCTGACAGTGTCTCTACTACTTAATATTTTCCTGGCCAAGTTTGCGTTCGTCTACCTACGAAACTGCCGCATTTCGATCTTCAAACACACAGTCATCTCATGCTGGACGCCCTGAAACTAACACTAAACTCGCAGGCTTTCAAAACTTATGTGATCAATCATGAGTGCCACCACACATTTCAGGAACTGGTCGACTTCTTGAGAAACGCCTGTCCTGATGAGGAACCTTATAGCAAAAAGTATGTGAAGGGAACACTAAAAGGTATCTAGAGAGAATGCATCACTATTACACAGCTATTTGGAGGGATAAGCCTTCTCTCTTCCACAGCAAAACTCATCAGATTCTCAGTGAAGTGTCGAACAGGGAAGGAAAGGCAAAGGAAACGGAAGAAAGGATGAGAATCGTCAAAACAGCGGCAAACTTTATTTGCGAGGGCAACCGCTCCCAAGTTTATGGGAGTTCCGCTTATCCTCTTGTAGAACAAATTTCATCTGGAAACTGATTCCTCCCTCTCTTCGAGGCTTCCTGAAAGCTTTTCTTCAGATCCGAAAACCATTCGAAGAAGACACTGGTACGAAAAGAAAGGCCACAACCGTCGGTTTCGATTGTTACTGCTTCCCGCCCTCGCACTTTCATATCGACTTCACAACTTAGGTTAGAGGTAACTCTTCACAAATACTGTGGTTCTTACAATTCGTGTTTGACAATGGTGATGACAACCGAGGACACTGAGTGGCCAAGGTACCTTTCATGCTACGGGGAGTATAAGATGCATCAAGCCTGAAGGTGCTGCTGAAGCAAGTGATCTGACCCCAAGAGGCAACAACCTACCTTCGACAGAAGAGTCGGTGTCTTTTGCTTCACTCAACCTGATACCAGTACCCTATGGAAAATTCAGATTTGGGACTGCACACATCGTCGCACAAGATATCAGCATGGTAATTCCAGCACCCACATCAGCTGAACAAACTCGTCTCATTGACATTCTATGGAGGCGGGATACCAGCTCCAAGAAACACCAGGACCAGGCTGAGATGGATTGATGGACTTGTTTACTGCTACCGGTCAACATGCATTCGAGAAGTCTAAAGTTCATCCATTGCCGTTCGTCAGTCTAGCACCTTCCAACCCTACCGTGCAGAGATAGAGAACAGTCATCACATGTGGTGACGTTCGATCGACCTGTCTACGTGGAAGCACTGTGCATCATTCTTGCAGCTGGAGACGACAGCCCATTGTTACGTATTGTTTTGCATCTGGTGGCTTTCAAATGGCTCTGATCACTATGCGACTTAACTTCTGAGGTCATCAGTCGCCTAGAACTTAGAATTAATTAAACCTAACTAACCTAAGGACATCACACACACCCATGCCCGAGGCAGGATTCGAACCTGCGACACTAGAGGTCGCTCGGCTCCAGACTGTAGCGCCTAGAACCGCACGGCCACTCCGGCCGGCTCTAGTGGCTTTCACATGCTCATGGTGTTCATGGGAGCGGTTGGAACTATTATGGTGAGTAGCTGATTGGAAGAGCTCTGGGAGACCGCGTACGCAAGGAATACTGTAACCGACATGATGATTGGCCACGCTTACACTCGAGCTATTAGCGTACATTTTCTGGCGATCTTGATCATTAAGGATATAGAAGAAGTCAAATCTCATTACTGTTCAAAATGGTTCAAATGGCTCTGAGCACTATGGAACTTAACATCTATGGTCATCAGTCCCCTAGAACTTAGAACTACTTAAACCTAACTAACCTAAGGACGTCACACAACACCCAGTCACCACGAGGCAGAGAAAATCCTCATTACAGTGATCATTTGAAACAAACACCCTTGGATCTCCTTCTGGGAGAGATATCTGTTGACGACGGTCTCTCATCAGAGTTCTTGGTAAGCAAAACTGGACTACAATAAATAATTTTACCGTTTTACATGATAGTGGTGCGTCAACACATTAATTTTTCACAAAAATGAATCCTATCGGACGCTTGTTTCAATTACTATGGTTAAAACTCAAAAATTCCAAGATGATGATGGTCGTTTCAAGATAGCGGATTTTCCCCAAGGTGGGTTTTAGGCTTCAGGATTTTGATTTGGACATTGTCCTGAACGTTTCTGCCAAATTTCATATTGTTTCTTAAAATGTCTAACATTGTCTAATTTGACTGTACTATTAGCGATTTCCAACAAACTTCAAACATAACTTCAAACCTGTTCTAACCTTCTTCTCACTTACGTGTTTAACATCAAACATTTAACACATTAATTCATCTGTAAAGTAATTAGAAGTTTAGAGCTGTCTTACACATGGGAGTTCGATTCCTTAAAGAATCGCTGTTTCCTGGTTTCAAGTAATTTGAGACACAACATGGATAAATTTTCGTTCGGCTTCTATTGTTGTAAATACTAGAAAATTTTCCTGAGTTTATACCAGGGATACGACATTTTATCCGCTCTTGAAAATAAAGTTGTCGCATAACTGGGAGCACCACATCACCCTCGAGAACGTCACCGACGCCCCGTTGCGCTGCTAGACCGTTGAAGCACCGCAACCTTAAGAAGACGATGAAATAAAAGTAACAAGAAACTCAAAATAAATTAAGTTGCTCAACCCGTCCCACTCTCTGCCCAGTATTACACACCAAAATAAAGTTTAACACATTTCCTAACCCTCTAAAGATGAAGGAAATGCCTACCTGTAAACCCTTTACCAACCAGCTGTACACAGCCTGAAGAAGTGAGAGTAGTATAATGGTGCGGCACATGTCGAAACAGTAGCTCGGCGCAATCCCTATCACATATATTGCTGTCTCTTTTAACAATTAGATTCGTCACTCATCAGGCAAGAATCGTTGCTTCTCCACAACTGGTTTCATCTGTGCTAACACTTTAGCCTTCTTAAGAAAAAAATTATTTGTGTAACGGACTTCACGAACGCAGTGCCTATCCTATCCCTCCAACTATAACAATGAGACCTTCTACTGCTCCACAAAAATATGAAAGAAATAGATTTCAAATATTAATGATGACCTGCAAAATTCTGCCACAGTGATAATTTACAAAATTACACTACTGGCCATTAAAATTGCTACACCACGTAGATGACGTGCTACAGACACGAAATTTAACCGACAGGAAGAAGATGCTGTGATATGCAAATGATTAGCTTTTCAGAGCATTCAGTCAAGGTTGGCGCCGGTGGCGACACCTACAACGTGCTGACATGAGGAAAGTTTCCAACCGATTTCTCATACACAAACAGCAGTTGAACGGCGTTGTCTGGTAAAACGTTGTTGTGATACCTCGTGTAAGGAGGAGAAATGCATACCATCATGTTTCCGACTTTGATAAAGGTCGGATTGTAGCCTATCGCGATTGCGGTTTATCGTATCGCGACATTGCTGCTCGCGTTGGTCGAGATCCAATGACTGTTAGCAGAATATGGACTCGGTGAGTTCAGGAGAGTAATACGGAACGCCGTGCTGGATCCAAACGGCCTCGTATCATAGCAGTTGAGATGACAGGCATCTTATCCGCATGGCTGTAACGGATCGCGCAGCTACGTCTCGATCCCTGAGTCAACAGATGGGGACGTTTGCAAGACAACAACCATCTACACGAACAGTTCGACGTTTGCAGCTGCATGGACTATCAGCTCGGAGACCGTGGCTGTGGTTACCCTTGACGCTGCATCACAGACAGGAGCGCCTGCGATGGTGTACTCAATGGCGAACCTGAGTGAACGAATGGCAAAACGTCATTTTTTCGGATGAATCCAGGTTCTGTTTACAGCATGATGATGGTCGCATCCGTGTTTGGCGACATCACGGTGAACGCACATTGGAAGCGTGTATTCGTCATCGCCATACTGGCGTATCACCCGGCGTGATGGTATGGGGTGCCATTGGTTACACGTCTGTCACCTCTTGTTCGCATTGACGGCACTTTGAACAGTGGACGTTACATTTCAGATGTGTTACGACCCGTGGCTCTACCCTTCATTCGATCCCTGCGAAACCCTACATTTCAGCAGGATAATGCACGATCGCATGTTGCAGGTCCTGTACGGGCCTTTCTGGATACAGAAAATGTTCGACTGCTACCCTGGCCAGCACATTCTCCAGATCTCTCACCAATTGAAAACGTCTGGTCAATGGTGGCCGAGCAGCTGGCCCGTCACAATACGCCAGTCACTGCTCTTGATGAACTGTGGTATCGTACTGAAGCTGCATGGGCAGCTGTACCTGCACACGCCATCCAAGCTCTGTTTGACTCAATGCCCAGGGGTATGAAGGCCGTTATTACGGCCAGAGGTGGTTGTTCTGGGTAATGATTTCTCAGGATCTGTGCACCGAAATTGCGTGAAAATGTAATCACATGTCAGTTCTAGTATAATATATTTGTCCCGTTTATCATCTGCATTTCTTCTTGGTGTAGCAATTTTAATGGCCAGTAGTGTATTATATAACCCAAATAGTCACAGGTTCAGTATTTCAGTTAATATATGTATGACACTCTACGCCTTTAACGTGTTCGCTGCAATTATTACCTCCATTTGAGTTTTGTTTTTTACATACTTGCTTCTCCTCTTCAAAAAGGTGGTGAACCACCTCTTTCGTTCTCGACTAGTACTGTTAGGTAAATTTCTGACAGAACGATGTCTGTGGGAGACTTTTATTATGGAAATGCAACATAACATATTGTAGTTGTGTGACTAAAGTAACAATGCGGAGCAGAGTTTCATTCCAACTTGACATATACGAACCGAAAGCAGTTGCCAGTTACGGCTCTGCAAACAAGTAAATGAATGCAGCGCTACTTTCATTTCATCAGCGACACCCCCGACTAAATACACTCACGGAAAAGAATCGCAACACGAAGAAAGAGTTTTCCAACATAAGACGTGTTCCTAGATGTGAAAGATGATGGCCATTCAAATTTCGTGCCAGTAGCGTAAGACTGAGGCTAATACACGCTGTAACGGTCTTGAGCGGTAGTTACCTCTGGGGTTGGACGTGGTGAATTGATATTAGTCAATAATACGCGAATTCTTTACAGACGAATGGAAAAACTGGTAGAAGCCGCCCTCGGGGAAGATCAGTTTGGATTCCGTAGAAATGTTGGAACACGTGAGGCAATACTGACACTACGGCTTATCTTAGAAGCTAGATAAAGAAAAGGTAAACCTACGTTTCTAGCATTTGTAGACTTACAGAAACCTTTTGACAATGTTGACTGGAATAATCTCTTTCAAATTCTGAAGGTGGCAGGAGTAAAATACAGGGAGCGAAAGGCTATTTACAATTTGTACAGAAACCAGATGGCAGTTATAAGAGTCGAGGGACATGCTGAGGGAATTAGATTACGAAATGAGACACTTAAAGTAGTAAACGAGTTTTGCTATTTGGGGAGCAAAATAACTGATGATGGTCGAAGTAGAGAGGCAAGGAAAGCGTTTCTGAAGAAGGGAAATTTGTTAACATCGAGTATAGATTTAAGTGTCAGGAAGTCGTTTCTGAAAGTATTTGTATGGAGTGTAGCCATGTATGGAAGTGAAACATGGACGATAAATAATTTGGAGAAGAAGAGAATAGAAGTTTTCGAAATGTCGAGCTGAAGATTAGATGGGTAGATCACATAACTAATGAGGGGGTATTGAATAGAATTGGGGAGAAGAGGAGTTTGTGGCACAACTTGACTAGAAGAAGGGATCGGTTGGTAGGACATGTTCTGAGGCATCAAGGGATCACCAATTTAGTATTGGAGGGCAGCGTGGAGGGTAAAAATCGTAGGGGGAGACCAAGAGATGAATACACTAAGCAGATTCAGAAGGATGTAGGCTGCAGTGCGTACTGGGAGATGAAGCAGCTTGCACAGGATAGAGTAGTATGGAGAGCTGCATAAAAGTAGTCTCAGGACTGAAGACCACAACAACAACAACAACAACAACATTTAGTGCGAAAGAGGAACCATTGTGAACACCCGACTGAGTTTGAAGGAGGTCATGTCATAGGGCTATAAGATGCGATACTGCGATACTGCAACCCCCAGAAAGACTTGGCAGGAGTGGAGTCATGGAGTCATTGCACACGATTTCTGGCAGCAGTGGTCACATGAATGTATGGTCGCAAAAAGACCAGGCTGCAGACGGCCACGTGGCACTACCGACAGCATCATGTTCAGTGTATGGCTCCGGCGCATCGTACTGCATATGAAGCAGCAATATGAGCAGCTCTTGGCATCACAGTGACACAACGAACTGTTACAAATCAGTTACTGCAAGGACAGCTCCGAGCCAGACGCGCTGTGGCGTGCGTTCCCCTACCCCAAACCACTGCCGTTTACGACTTCAGCTGTGTCAAGCGAGAACTTATTAGAGGTCAGGGTGGAGGTCTGTTGTGTTTTCTGAGGAAAACTGGTTCTGCCTCGGTGCCAGTGATGGCCATGTGTTGGAAGGGGGTCAGTTGAGTGGCTACAACCAAGCTGTCTGCGTGTTAGATGCAGTAAGCCTACTACCTCGAGTTACGGTCTGGTGTGCGATTTCATGTGACGGCAGGAGCACTGTCATGGTTATCACACGCACCCTGACTGCAAGTACGTACTACAGTCTGGTGATCTGACCTGTTGTGATGCCATTCACTAACAGAAGTGCAGGGGGTGTTTTTCTGCAGGACAACGCTCCCCACATTCCGCTGCTGTAACTCAACATGCTGTACAAAGTCAACATGTTGCGTTGGCCTGCTCGATCACCAGATCTGTTTCCATTCGAGCACATATGGGACATCAGTGGACGATCATTCCAGAGTCACTCAAAAACAGAATTAACCGTTCCTCTATTCACTCTATTGACCGATCAACTGCAACAGGCATGCAATTCCATCCCACAAACTGACATCCATCATCTGTGCAACACAATGCACGCACTTCTACTTGCTTACCTTCAACGTTCTGGCGGTTACTCCGGTTATTAACGTACCAGCATTTCACATTTGTATGGCTTATATCGCGCTTACATTAACCTGTGATGTTGCAGAGTTAATCACTTCGATATGTTACCTAGACAAATGAATTCCCGAAACTTCATTACTCTACACTACAATCAAGCAAATCAACTGCAGTCGAACACAGCCTCGAGAACAGTTATGAAATGGAATACGACTAGACTAGTATCGTGGTGAAAATTCCAAGTATCTGGATCAGCGCAATTGACAGTACAGCGGAATAAAGACGTCGGGAAAGCCAGTAGTGGACAGATGTTTCATTGTAAGCAAGGCTCGGTATTCACTTCTCAGTTTATTAACATCTCGCCTGCCAGCTCATCAATCAGAACTTGGAGAATGTGCGTCCAACATATACAGACCGAACACTATGTTGTCTCTGGCTGAGGCTGACTGGTTTGGTTGAGCAGAGAAAGCTGTGTTCGGTGTACATGAGGATAACGAATGGGTCGGTCACTGAAATATTGTAAATGAAAATGAAATCAACATATCAGCTGAGTAACCGAAAGGACACCATTAATCAAGCACACCGTATAAAACCTTAGAGATCACGACATTCATGATTCTACTCAAGCCAGGTGTTATTGCTGGAGTCTGTAATTTTTTATTTGCATCTGTTGTCGTTTGTAAGAAGAGAAGAACTGCTCTTTTAATAGGGAATCACTCACTATATATATATATATATATATATATATATATATATATATATATATATATATATATATCACTCTCTCTTTCTGCGCACTCACGCGCGGATGTGTGTGTGTGTGTGTGTGTGTGTGTGTGTGTGTGTGTGTGTGTGTGTGGGCGTGTGTGTGATTGGGGGCGCGCGCGCGTGTGTATCTTTGTCAGAGAGAGAGAGAGAAAGAGTCAGAGAGTGATAACTGTGTGTACAAACAGATAAGAAATGATATTCAGTTCGCATTAAGTACCTCGTGATATCATTTGCTTCATCGGTTAGCAGAGCGTCCATGTCGTAACAGTACGACTAACTGAAAGAAAACGCCGGACTGGATGGTTTTAAACTAGTATATTTGACACGAAAAGAAACCACCAGGCAATAAAGGCAGTTTGTGTTATCGCCATCTCTCTCTTGGCAAGGACGAGATTTCAAAGTGGCAGAGTGTCAAAGCCGTGAAGATAGCCCCTGCGACAAACGTCGTTTCAGCGATAGGCTTCTCGTTGTAGTTTCTGGGCAATCAACGTTTTATGCATTTATGTTGCTTAACTTCATCGATGCTTCGACTTCTTCGTAATGACATCGGTTGCTAAGTGTAAAAATTTTTTCCGCTTCTCTTTGTACATATACCTACTGAAGATCTGTGCTCATTAGCAGTTACATTTAAGACACCGACGTATACAACCAGCAAACTCTGGAATGCATGAAAGAGACTATTTGGTACCAATATTAAAAATTTTCTGACTTCTTCCACCCGCGTACTGAGCGATACGAATGTGTCGCCTTGCTCGCCCTACTGTCTCTTTCCGCGTAATGCCTGAACGGAATAAACGACGGTGGCAACGTCTTTTAAAGCGGAATCAAAACATGAAGACCCATGGGACAGAACCCCAAGTAAATCTTACATGCGTGTTATAGGCAGTGTGCAGCCACAGCCGACATCCCTAGCTCCTTTCGCTTCATGTGCCGCGTTCCCAACACAGTAATATGTCAGCGACTTTGCGAATAGTTCTGCTTACGTAGATGCCACATTCACGTATACACTCACGAGCCAGTACATTATGATCATCAGGTTAATAGCTTTCTAAGGTCATTTTAGAAAAGCTTAAACCATTTTCAGCAACTATCATGGGAGAATATCAGACTGGGTTCCGTCCAAACCGTTCAACTACTGACAATGTGTTAGTTCTTAGGCAAATTCTTGAAAGAGAGAGAAAAGTCCAGCTATTGTTCATAGATTTTCAAAGAGCTTATGACGCTGTTCATCGAGATATCCTCTAAAAATCTTGAAGGAGTTCCGAATCCCAAATAAGCTTACTGAAATGGTTAAAATACCTATGAATGACTCTAGAGTGACAGTAAGAACTAGTGGGGTATACCCACAACATTTTCTTATAAGAACTATTCTAAGACTGGGAGATGTACTGTTGTGGGTACCATTTAATCTCACCCTTAACAAAATCATAAAAGAGAGCAGAGTTGAAGAGCGTAATGGGCTATGAATAGAAGCTGCCAGGTCTCAGATATAAACCGACACAGAACACACAGTGTAAGTGAGCGGCAGTGAACACGATCTTGGCGACATGCGTAAGAGGAGTGCCGTAGCAACAAGTAAAGTAGGACTATTCGTCGAGAAACAAAAAACATAAGATATTCAGGTAAGCATAACTTAATAGGTGCAAGAGACAGAGACAAGTTCAAGTCTGTTGATCAGTTCAAGTACATGGGAAGTAGGTACAGTTGTTATAACCAAATACCTATAGACGTACAGTGAAGAGCCAAAGAAACTGCTACACCTGCCTAATATTGTTTAGGGCCCCCGCGAACGCGCAGAAGTCCTGCAACACAACTTGACAAGAACTCGACTAATGTCTACTGTAGTGCTGGAAGGAACTGACACCATGAACCCTGCAGGGCTGTCCATAAATCCGTAAGATTGCGAGGCGGTGGAGATCTCTTCTGAACAGCACGTTGCAACGCTTCCCAGAAATGCTCAATAATGTTCATTTTGGTGAGTTTGGTGGCCATCGGAAGTGTTTAAACTCAGAAGAGTGTTCCTGGAAACTCTCTGTAACAATTCTGAACGCGTGGGGTGTCGCATTGTCCTGCTGGAATTGCCCAAGTCCATCAGACTGCACAATGGATACGAGTGGATGCAGGTGATCAGACAGGATGCTTACGTATATGTCACCGGTCAGAGTCATATCTAGACGTCGCAGGGGTCCCATATCACTCCAAATGCTCGCGTCCCACACCAATACAGAGCCTCCACCAGCTTGAACAGTCCCCTGCAGACAAGCAGGTCCACGGATTCATGAGGTTGTCTCCATACTCGTACACGTCCGTCCACTCGATGCAATTTGAAACGAGACTCGTCCGACAGGGAAACATGTTTCCAGTCATCAACAGTCCAATGTTGGTGTTGACGGGCCCAGGTGAGGCGTAAAGCTTTGTGTTGTGCAGTCATCAAGGGTACACGAGTCGGTCCTCAGTTCCGAAAGCCTGTATCGATGATGTTTCGTCGAATGATTCACACGCTGACACTTGTTGTTGGCTCAGCACTGAAATCTGCAGCAATTTGCGGAACGGTTGCACTTCTGTCACGTTGAACGATTCTCTTCAGTCGTCGTTGGTCCCGTTCTTGCAGGATGTTTTTCCGGCAGCAGCAATGTCGGAGATTTGAGTTTTACCGAGACCTGATATTCACGGTACATTTGTGAAATGATCGTCCGGGTAAATCCCCACTTCATCGCTACCTCGGAGATGCTTCCCATCGCTCGTACGCCAACTATAACAGCGCATTTAGACTCCAAGTCTTGATAACCTGCCATTGTAGCAGCCGTAACCGATCTAACAACTGCGACAGATACTTATTGTCTTATATAGGCGTTGCCGACCGCAGCGCCGTATTCTGTTTATACATCACTGTATTTGAATACGCATACCTATACCAGCTTCTCTGGCGCTACAGTGTAAATGACCTCAGACATATGCTCCAGTCTAAAGTCATGTCACATGCTGCGAAAATGAACATCTACAATGCCATTATACGCCCCATTTTCCTCCACTGTCCAGAAAGCTGGATCGACCAAACGAGAAACGCCAAAGCTAGTAACATCGGAGATAAAGGCGATGATAAGAATCTGGGGCCCGTGGGAGACGGAGATGCTTGGAGAGCAAGAAAAAAATAATGAAATTAATGAGACCATCGACCATTCCCACGTTTTACAACATCAGAATAGCACATGACTCCAATGTGGAGGTCACGTAACCCGTATTTCAGGGACCCGACTTCCTAAGTAAGTTCTCATTGGCCACATTACAACAAAAACACCCCTGGGTAGGCTAAAAAAAAACAGATGGGAAGATAACGTAAAGAAAGATACAAAAGCTTTGAATATATCGATTGGGAGGAAACAGCAACAGACAGAATGCAGTCTGATTGTTGATGCCGTGCATGGTCTACATGGCCGGTGACCGCTGAATAAGTAAGTAAGCTTAACAGCCTGTTTGTCCATATTTGGATCCCAATACGGCAGCGATTTTGCATAGAATGGTTTCGACAAGTTATTGGTAAGTTTCCGGAGGCATGCGGCACCAAATAACTATGCGCAGTTGGGTCGATGGTTTGTGGGTGAAGAATTGGCGTCTGCTTCAGGTCAGGCGAATGTAGTGGCCGCGACATCACCACGAGTTTACTATCATGGTCCTCAAACCGCTGCATCACTATCCTGGTCCTGTGACATGAACAATTATCTTGCTGGAAAATGCTACATCCATCGGGAAAGACATCAATAATGAACGTATGCAGGTGGTCTGCAACAGTGTTTAGTATGTGCACACCTGTCAGGGAGTCTTCGGTTACTAACGCAAGTCGCTTAGAAACTCTCGTGAATGTCCCCTTTAGCATAATACATGATGTGTCAATAAGGACTTTGGAGCAATATAGCAATTTATTGAGATAACTTACAGAATCTGTAGATGTGTCATTTTGTAGGACACAATCTAAAGTTTATTATTTAAGTGTCAAGTGTCATTTTGGTTCGATGTGATTATAATTTGTGAAGCGGGAAACATCCCACTGGTTATCAGTTTCCTCCCACACTCATTGCAGCAAACCGGCAGCGTAGATTCGGTTTTTTCAGATCTGCTAAACTGGTTGATAGGGCAGGAACATAGACATGGTCTTTAAAGAAACTGCAGAAAAAGAAATCCAGTGGTGTCAAGGTAGTGAGCATGGCCACACGATTGCCCCTTCAGGGCCAGTCCACAGATCTGGGAGACGATTATAGAGGAAACCTCGAACTTCTGTTAGTAAATGAGGTGGTACACTGTCTTGCTGGTAGTAAATCATCCCGTCTCGGCCATTTTCATCGATCTGTGGAATTAAAAGGTTTTCAAGCATATTCAGATACGCAATACCAGTGACAGGTTTCTCCATGAAGGAGAAAGGGCCACACGCTTTCAATTCATTAAGGTCACAGAACACATTAACTCTGAGGCCGTCAAGAAAGTGTTCCAGTCTTGCATGTGGAATTTCGCTGCCCCATGTTCTGCAGTTGTGGGTGTTCACCATGCTACCGAAAGTGAAATGGAAACTCATTGCTGAAGATTATTGCGTTCAGGAAGTCTCATCTTCCTCTACCCGATGCAACATTTCTGCAGAGAATTCGCCACGAGCATCCTTACCTGCATCACTAATGTGCTGTACAATTGTGAACTTGTATGGTGTCAAACACAAACGTCTACGCAGTACTCAGAAAACAGTCTTTTGTGGAACGCTAGTCTTGCGAGACGCACATCGTGCTGATTTTTGTGGACTGCGGGCAAAGCTCTCCCTAACCTTTTCGAGATAGTCATCAACATGCGAGCGGCCTGGTGATTTAACATGTCGCAGTGATCAACCTGTCTCAACAAAGTTCTTGTGCCAAGAGTAAATTGTAGGCCTGCTTGGAGTTTTTTTAGCGTATTCGGTTCGAAATTTACGCCGAGCAACGTTTGCAGAGTTCATTTCATGAAACTAAAACACACAGCGAGCACACTCCACGCCAGTGAAAGTAGCCATTTTAACTGTACACTGCGCTGGTGCTCCTGATGGTGGAATGGGGTACTGACGCTCTCAATGAGTCGAACTTTAGGTTGTGTGCTACAAAATGACATGTATCATTCCAAAGTTGTAAGGCCCTTTTTGACTCACGATGTACTGCCGCCACCATCCCGCCTCCTTGTCGCGGTGCATTTTTCGATCAGCCTTTCTTCTGGATGCCGGCATATCCGTGCACGACGATCGATGTGGTGTAACAAGAGACATGATTCATCCGACCAGGCTATAGGTGACACTTTTCCATTGATCCACAGTCGAATCTCGATGTATTGCAATCCTCATCTGCTCCGAATCCCATATTCAACAATGTACGCTGAACGGCGTGTTCCGAAACACTTTTTTTGCACCATCACTGCACTGTGTCGTTATATCGGCCACAGATCACCGCCTACCCTGCTAGGGTGCAAGCATCCACCTCCATTTTTGTGATGCGAGGACGTCCAACAACTTGGCACCCACTTGTTGTTTTACTGGCGTCAGCCAATTTCCATTAATCTTCACCACAGGGCCACGCGAATAGCTAACCTCTTCGTCATTGCTGCGATATTCATTCCGAGGTAGCAGGCAGTAAATATTTGCCCTTTGTCGATGTAGTTTACGTCGGTGGATATCCCCATTCGTGACCTGTATTGTCGTCATACTGATTTCCTATTCATCCCTGCTCTTCTTATATACTTTCCTTACAGCAATGGTTCGCAGCCTGGGGGTAGTTACACCATCAGGATGAAATGATTTTGAAGGGGTTAACAACGAGGGGTTCAGTTGCATTTCACCAATTTTTAAAAGATCATTATCATTATCACTGTGTCGTAGGGCTGTAATAATGGTTACGTAAGTTATCAATAATTCTTTCTTTGAAAAACTTTTATAGACGGGTGACACGACGTGATTACAGTTCGTGAAACAAATGTATGAATATTTTCCTCACACAGTCCATCCGTTTCAAACATACTTTGTACTTTGTACCATGTATCTGTGACAGTAAAATTGATACATACCGTATACGGGGTGAGCCACGTAAGAAATAACATCTATTTCAGACACCTAAAGCAAGTTTTCACCAAACGATAGTGCGCAAAGGGGTTTGTCATAAAGAGTCTTTACCTCTTGCATCGATCGAGATATTGAAACAAGTACGGTAAAAAAAAATGGAAATAAAGGAAGAAAGGAAGATTGGGTTTAACGTCCCGTCGACAACGAGGTCGTGCCAGCTCGGATGGTGTCAAGGACGGGGAAGGAAATAGAAAGCGCTCTTTCAAAGGAACCATCCCAGTATTTACCTGGAGCGATTTAGGGAAATCACGGAAAACTCAAATCTGGATCGCCAGACGCGGGTCTGATCCGCCTTCTTCCCGGAAAAACGAAAAAACTAAGACAAATTCGTTAGAGAAGAATGGAAAAACTGGTAGAAGCTGCCCTTGGGGAGGATCAGTTTCGGATAAATTTAAGAACATGCGAGGCAATACTGACCCTGCGACGCATTTTAGAAAATAGGTTAAGGAAAGGAAAACCTACGTTTATAGCCTTTGTAAATTCTGAGAAAGCATTTGACGATGTTGACTGGAACACTCTCTTTGAAATTCTAAGGCAGCAGGGGTAAAATACAAGAAGCAAACCAGACGGAAGTTATAAGAGTCGAGGGGCATGAAAGGGAAGCATTTGTTGAGATGGGAGTGAGATACAGTTGTAACCTACCACCGATATTATGCAATCTGTACGTCGAACAATCAATAAGGGAAACCAAAGAAAAATTGAAGCAGGAATTAAAGTTCAGGGAGAAGAAATAAAAACTTTGAAGTTTGCCAACGGCATTGTAATTACATCAAAGGTAGCAAAGGACTTGGAAGAGCAGTTGAACGGAATGGACAGGGTCTTGAAACAAGAATATAAGATGAACATCAACAAAAGCAAAACAAGAATAATGGACTGTAGTCGAATAAAATCAGGCGATGATGAAAGGAATTAGATTAGGAAAAGAGTTCTTAAAGTAGTATATGAGTTTTGCTACTCGGGCGACAAAATTACTGGACGAAGTAGAAAGGATAAAAAATGTAGACTTGCAATGGCAGGAAATTTGTTTCTGAAGAAGTGAAATTTGTTAACATCGAATATAGGCGTGAGTGTAGGGAAGTCTATTGTAAAGGTATTTGCGTGGAGTGTAGCCATCTAGGGAAGTGAAACAGTTTAGACAAGAAGAGAGTAGAAGCTTATGAAATCTGGAGGTACAGAAGAATGCTGCAGATTAGATGGGCAGAACACGTAGCTAATGAGGAGGTAATGGAACAGAACTGGGGAGACAAGAAATTTGTGCGACAACTTGACTAAAAGAAGGGATCGGTTGATAGCACACATTCTGTGACATCAAGGGATCACCAGTTTAGTATTGGAGGAAGTGTTTGGGGTAAAAATCATAGAGGGAGACCAAGAGATGAATACAGTAATCAGATTCAGAAGGATGTAGGTTGCAGAAGTTATTTGGAGATGAAGGGGCTTGCACAGGACAGAGTAGCGTCAAACCACTCTTCGAACTGAAGTCCACAACAACAACAATGACATATATATTTTTAACGGCATCCGAAACCGCTTGAAAAGACGAGTAGAGTGATATAATGCTTGTTAATTTTGAGGTTGAAACTCATTGTGAAAGAATCCGAGAAATATTCTAAAGTCTAAAGGCAAATCGGCCGGAATCGGCTATTGCACCGTAAACACGCTTATATCAAGTTCCTTTGTCGTATCAAGCTTTTCGAACGTTTCGTGTCTTGGGACGCAAATGGTGAATGAAAATTTTCCTAACCATTTAATAGGACAGAATGCTGCACTACACTGGCGGGCAAGGTCCCCTGATTTGACTCCTCTTGGTTTGCTTATACGGGATGAACTGAACGGTATATCACCCAATGTACTTTGATCCGTTCACCTCTCTCGAGTGGCGATTGAAAATGAGCCTTGCAGGCGATGGTAAACTATTTTTGCACATGCTTAAAGTGTGCAACTACATTTTGTGAAGAAAATAATATGTTTGTGGAAGACATTTCGTCAGTCATTCTGAATAAAATGTTTACGAGAGCTGTTTGGAAAGTAAGGTCCAATCGGTCGCGAAATGAAAACCGCAGTGCAAATGAAAATTTTTTTTATTCGCAACAGTTAGCCACACCTTCCAGCTATCTCTCTAAATAGTCGCCGCTCCGACTTAGACACTTGTCGTAGTGTTGTACAAACTTTGCAGTACCCTCGTCACAGAAAGCAGCCGCCCGTGCTTTCCGCTAGTTCTCTACGCTGGTCTGCCTTTCGTTGTCTGTGGCAAAACGTTGTCTTCGTAGCCAGCGGTTCATGTGAGCAGGGATGAATAACGGAGGGAACCAATTAAGGGCTGTACTGTGGGTGACCAAACACCTCCCGTCGGAAACGCTGCAGGAGCGTCTTCATTGCCCCTGCAGAATGCGGCCGAAAATTGTCTTAAAGAGAGAAACGTATGATATTTATGTTTTTTGGACTGCATAGCTTCAGCGAAATCTCTCACCAGATCCACATACCTGGCGGGAGACACTGTTGTTTTAAGCATTTCTACGTGATCACTTGGCGCTCTGAACTGAAAAGAGCGACGTTAAGCGATCGACAGGCACACTAAAGACACTGCCCAACACATGTGTGCAAAGTTCCACCGGATTTTCACAATGGTTTCCATTTCATGCCTAATCGTACCTTACTTTCCGAATATGCCTCATAGCTTATTTTTAAAGCGTATTCCGTATAATTACATTTAGAGTAGTATCAGTAGTCACATTTATCCAGCGACATATTATGTTTTACCTTTAAGGAGCATTCAGGCATCTGTAGGCAAAGACAGATAATATATTAGATTTCTTTTTTTTCAAATCTAAGAAAGTTTCTTCTGTACTGCGAATATGGTAGTTTATCTTCATGAAGTATGAAGGACCGGCGTTTTTGTTTAGACTTCGACAAGGAAGCAGCAACGGCGAGGGATCAAATTAAAAACTGCCTGACGAACTGTAGCTGTTTCCACAAAAACTTAGTAGCGTATACACATTTAAAGTAGTTTTCCTAAGCCCCATGTGATGCGCACCAGAAGCTAGTATATGCTGTAGTACCAAATACAAAAATTATAGCTGATATTGTGTCTCTGTCGTATAGGAAATGAGGTTTTGTCTTACGTTAGTAGCGTCGGCTGTCTTGGTGCACATAACGACGGAGCCGCGCATGAGAACTCTGCTTGGCAGTGTTTACACCACAATAGCTGACTCTGGCCACATTGCTTTTCAAATGTAGCACGTTTCTCGTATTCTTTTGCGAAAGGTTTCAACGTCTACATTAAGAGGTGCTAAATTACTGAGTGCAGTTACGAAAACTATATGCTTGCATTAGTAAAAAAAAAAAAAAAAAAAAAAAGTACTTGCTTCATTGTCTCAATTGATATCAGAGTTAAGACTCAACCACACACCAAATTACGTGCCCCTTAGCGGACTGTCATTCTCCAAAAATCTGCTTTCGATATCTGAATCCGTTCACTTAATGAAAAAGGTGTTATGTCTTATGACTCACCCTGTATATCACACGTGCCTAAATAAAGAGTGCGGCACATAAAACCGGCCCCTTAAAATAACTGACTCTCCTCTTCTGTCAAGTTTGAATAAAACTCCTCCAGGATTCCCAAATATACTGTCGTGTCAAGGAATATGGGTCCCATAACGCGTGTGGCGGAAATGGCACAACAAACACCTATACTATGTGATCAAAAGTAAGGGACACCTGGCTGAAAATGACTTACAAGGTCGTGGCGCCCTCCATCGGTAATAGTGGAATTCAGTATGGTGTTGGCCCACCCTTAGCCTTGATGAGCTTCCACTCTCGCATGCATATGTTCAGTCAGGTGCTGCAAGGTTTCTTGTGAAAGGGCAGGCCATTCTTCACAGAGTGCTGCACTGAGGAGAGGTATCGATGTCGGTCGGTGAGGCCTGGCACGAAGTCGGCGTTCCAAAACATCCCAAAGGTGTGCTATAGGATTCAGGTCAGGATTTTGTGCAGGCCAGTCCATTACAGGGACGTTATTGTCGTGTAACCACTCCGCCACAGGCCGTGCATTATGAACAGGTGCTAGATCTTGTTGAAAGATGCAGTCGCCATCCCCGAATTGCTCTTCAACAGTGGGAAGCGAGAAGGTACTACATCAGTGCCGGCCGCTGTGGCCGAGCGGTTCTGGGCGCGTCAGTCCGGAACCGCGCTGCTGCTGCGATCGCAGGTTCGAATCCTGCCTCGGGCATGAATGTGTGTGATGTCCTTAGTAAGGCTTAAGTAGTTCTAAGTCTAGGGAACTGATGACCTCAGATGTTAAGTCCCATAGTGCTCAGAGCCATAACATCAGTGTAGGCCTGTGATGTGATAGTGTCTACATGAACACCACCACCGCCGCCGAATTTTACTGTTGGCACTACACACGCTGGTAGATGACATTCACCGGGCATTCGCCATACCCACACCCTACCATCGGATCGCCTCATTGAGTATCGAGATTCGTCACTCCACATAACGTTTATCCACTGTTCAATGGTTCAATGTTTACGCTCCTTACGCCAAGCGAGGCGTCGTTTGTCATTTACCGACGTGATGTGGCTTATGAGCAGCCGCTCGACCATGAAATCCAAGTTTTCTCACCTCCCGCCTAACTGTCATAGTACTTGCGGTGGATCCTGATGCAGTTTGGAATTCTTGTGTGATGGTCTGGATAGATGTCTGCCTATTACTTATTACCACCCTCTTCAACAGTCGGAGCTCTCTGTCAGTCAAGAGACGAGGTCGGCCTGTACGCTTTAGTGCTTTACGTCTCCCTTCACGTTTCCACTTCACTATCACATCGGAAACATGTATCTAGGGATGTTTAGGAGTGTGGAAATCTCGCGTACAGACGTATGACACAAGTTACATCCAATCACTCCACGTTTGAAGTCCGTGAGTTCCGCGGAGCGCCCCATTCTGCTCTCTCACGATGGCTAATGGCTGCTGAGGTCGTTGACATGGAGTACCTGGCAGTAGGTGGCAGCACAATACACCTAATATGAAAAACGAATGGTTTTGGGGGTGTCCGGATACTTTTGATCACACAGCGTATCTTCTCCTCATGCAAGGTACCTGGTGGATAGCGTGTGGATTTTTTGTCGACTAATACCGGTTTTTGGGTAACTTATGTACCCAGACACGTGGAACCACGCCTCGTCACAAATGATGGGGTTGGGTCAAGACACCACTGGCAACATTTCTCAACTCAGTGTGATAATGCCGTATTCGTTACCCGAACACGTTGCCATTGTTGAAGCGTTCATTTTCACTGGATCTTTTGTGAAAACAAATAATTTGTTTCAGGAGAAATTTCCAGGACGTTCTGTGCCAGCAAAAAGCACCATAAAGGAAGTAACCCGGCATCCCACAATGAGGCCTTTCTCTCAGCTGGTTCGATAAGCTGCACCGGCTACGGTTTCAGCTGACTTACACAGCAAATTTGCCAGCAGTGTCGGAACATCAGAGGAAAAGGCTAATTCATGTGCGACTGTTTGGACGGCATTTTTCATTTTCCACTAATGTTGACGCGCTCGCACCCTCTGGAACATTATCGTTGTGTACGGCGGGGTGGTTTTACGTGCTGCACCCTGTATCTCATGAAAACGTCTTCGAGTTGTCGGCAGTTCCCGCAATGGACCAGAAACTACTTCATTATTCACTTCGCAACAACGAATGAACGTAACTGACAGCGCAACACAACACTGCGTAACGGCTAATGCACTACTGTAGAGTCTACACGGTATTACTGTTGAGCCGGCCGAAGTGGCCGAGCGGTTCTAGGCGCTTCAGTCTGGAACCACGCGACCGCTACGGTCGCAGGTTCGAATCCTGCCTCGGGCATGGATGTGTGTGATGTCCTTAGGTTAGTTAGGTTTAAGTAGTTCTAAGTTCTAGGGGACTGATGACCATAGATGTTAAGTCCCATAGTGCTCAGAGCCATTTGAACCATTTTTGTTGTTATTATTTGTGGCAGTGGTCAGAAACAAAGTGTTGCCAATTTTTGTCATTTCAGAAGTCAGGAGTCCAGCAATAAAGTGATTTACAAACATCGAAGGAAATTTATTAGCCAAGTTCGCAAAGAGTAGACCTGTGTATAGAGCACACGTTTTAACTTGACTGAATTTAAAAGCTGGTGCAGGTAATCGGTGAAGCAATTGTCGCTACGTGCAGGAATGATAGAAAGGAAGCATGTTTTGTAACAAGTGTCTACCCTCAACGTGGATAGCTAGCTTGCTTTTCTTAGGAGGAGTTGAAAGTAGCATTCGCGTTACACTGAGAACTGCTTTATCATGGCATCATTTGTACCACTGAGTCATTAGTTAATAAAACATCTACAATAATTATTTATCATTTACCTTTCATCATTTCAAAAATAAAAGCGTTCAAAGAAAATTACTTTCAGTTCAAAAGTTTAGTTGGACGCTGATGTTGATGATGTATGGGGTTGGGGAGGGAAGAGGGGTGCTAACTAATATCTGATTGCACTCACGAGTAATGGGAACCACTGCCTTAGAGCATCAGCTGCCCACTAATCCGCCAGACGGAATTCCATCTCACGATGTACAGTGACTGTCTGCTTTGGCTCAAAAATTACTCAAAGGGCTCTAAGCACTATGTGACTTAACATCTTAGGTCATCAGTTAGACTTAGAACTACCTGAACCTAACTAATGTAAGGACATCGCACACATCCATGCCTGAGGCAGGATTGGAACCTGCGACCGTAGCAGCAGCGCGGTTCCAGACTGAAGCGCCTAGAACTGCTCGGCCACAGCGGCCGGCTCTGCTTTGCCGCACCAGTTTATTATGACCAGTTAAAGGTGACTCACCTTCACTACTTTCCCGCTTATAATGTCTGACGTGACACAACGCTGACTAGCGTTATCGACGTTTAGTGTGTAAGCCACCGTAAACCGACAAGGTTGAAGAGTTTCTCTCGGCTCTCCGTTACATAACATGACATCACGCGAAGCGTCGATTCGCACTATGTCGGCAGCAGCAGCAGCAGCGCGGAGCAAGCCAAGGCCAGTTAGGAAGCGGTGGGGAGGGAGAGACGGGTAGGCACGCCTCGCTTGATGAGCAGAGCAGTTGATGCTGTGGCAGAGACATGGAGCGTTACGCCGGTCGCGTTGCCCTAGTTACTGGCGCCAGCTCGGGCATCGGCGCCGCCATAGTGCAGGCACTGTTGCGCCGGGGAATCACCGTGGTCGGACTCGCTAGGAGGGTCGACAGAATCAAGGTAAGCCGCTGCGCAGCAGCTGCTAACAACAATAAAGCTATTCCCGTATTCCTGCCTATCGCGCACTGCTGTCGGTTGTCACGCTTTACAAAGCGTCTTGTAGCTTTAGGCTTCCCAAATACTTGTAGGCTCAGCTCACGTTGCCACCGACATCGGGGATTTCCGCCGACAACTGACGTCAGCCGAAGATGGCCGGTGTTTCCAAATAAGTACGTTGCGGTATCGGTGCAGCCGATCTCAGTTCGAAAAATGTACAGGCTTCGGACGATGGTCGGTGGAATTCAGATCAGATGGTTTTTTTTCGGTCAAATCGGGCGACATACCACATGCAAAACATGGTTTGTGAGAAATTTTAAGTTTGTTACAAGGAAGCAGGACTTTGTGGCATTCTGTGGATGAGAAATAGGTCATCATAAGGCTACGTATCGGAATCTATGGGCTGAAATCGCTTCTTTATTGGAAACCACAAGTTTCGGACTACTTAAAACAATAATTAATTGAATGTTACCTTATATTACATTATACGTGTTGTGTGTGTGTGTGTGTGTGTGTGTGTGTGTAGCCATTTCAGCCTCTGATTATGTTTAGTGCAGCATGTCATCTGCAACACAGGCAAAATCTGTATCGGAATTTTTGGCCTTGACCAGAGGTCATCAAACTTCGTCACAGCGGGTCGTATAACTGACAAAACGACGATCACCTGCCGCGTCATCATTCTGTACAGTATTTGCGAGCCAAAGCGAGAGTGAAAACGAAAGCTCTGGGAAAGAAGATGAAAAACTCAGTTCAGCATTCAGTGTTAATTATGGTTGAGTAGCACGCAATGCAAAAAAAAAAAAAAAAAAAAAAAAGGTTTTTAAAGAAGGCGATGGTAGCCAAAAAGTACTCACTCTTACATAAGAAATAGTGTGCAGATATCCGAATCTCGGATACTAAGCATCAAAAAACGTTGAAGAATGTTACTCTAACTTCTGTCTTGAAAATTTCTCGAAAAACATCCTTCTTCATGTCATCTTTTTCTGAAAGTACACGTTGACGTCTCCGGCGACTGTAACGCAAAACGCTTTTAAACAGTGAAGACGACAAACGTTTTCTCTGTCCATTTGCACTACACACAATGATGGCTTTCTCCGAAATCCTTCGATGGTCCAGCACAGATTACAGACGAGGTTATCCTCTCCCTGAAATTTATAGTTCAGTTCATTCGGGTGGGTTGTGATGTCGACCAAAAATGACAATTTTGACAGCGACGTAGAATATGACAACTGTGGGTCAACTGTACCTTTTTCAATGAGAAAAACATCTGTTTCCGAAACAGTACTCTACAGCAGTCGATCCACCTCACTGCTGTGTGATTAGGCAAGTCACAAAATTCAAAATCACTTTTTTCAAGAAAAGCGTGGAAGTGACGATGATTCAGCGCATGTCCCCGTATGACATTCAACGCAGAAAAGACTGGTTTTCAGTAAGTAAGAAATATCGAAGTCTTTGCCACAGAGTTTTGCTGATATGTAATGCAGTGTATGAAAAGTGAACCCAGTTTTACAAAACTTCCTACTGAGCCCCGATCATTGAAAATAGTAGATTTGAGGCACCTAGCAAGCAGGAGGTCTCTGAAAGTGTGAAGATTTCCTAATATTCTAAATACGAAACTTAAATTGTATCACAACGTTTCGTGTTCCATATGTTTTATCAAGCAAATTTCAGCCCCGTTGGCGGGCCGGATGAACTGGCGTCGCGGGGCGGACACAGCCTATGGACCTAGTTTGGTGACATCTGGCCCAGATCATAGCGCCAAAAGTTATACGTCAAGAAACAAACCTGGCGTATGTCAACTTTGGTGCGTGAAGCAACGGTGATTAATCTGTTCTGGATTGCGGTGGACGGGCGTTAGCTGTCTTGGAACTATTATTATTGCTTACCGCTGTTTCTCTACCAGTATGCTGGCCTTACTGTTGTATGAGGCGGTTTGCAAATGTGGTGTATCTCTTTCCACTTTTCAGTGCTTTAGGTGTTGAGGGTACATTATATACCAAAATTTATGATTTGTCTTTCACACTTATGGCAATGGCCTTACCCCAGTGGATACACCGGTTCCCGTCAGAGCACCGAAGTTAAGCGCTGTCGGGTGTAGCCGTCACTTGGGTGGGTGACCATCCGGGCCGCCATGCGCTGTTGCCATTTTTCGGGGTGCACTCAGCCTCGTGGTACCAACTGAGAAGTTCTAGTCCCATAGTGCTCAGAGCCATTTGAACCATTTTTTGCCAACTGAGGAGCTACTCGATCGAATAGTAGCGTGTGGTGTGCGTACTGTAAGACCTTCGGTACACACACCATCAGATTATTTGACTTGTCGCTCTAACAAAGTAGGCGAGTGTCAGCAATATGTCTCATGGTCTTATCGTGGCGTGTTTATCTTCTGCCGTTAGGTCAGACGATAGAAATGCCACTTGCACGCTTAGAGTAGTAGTAGATTGACGGTGACCAACTTTAAACAGAACTTGATTAATTTTCACACACATTTATTAAAATAATAAAAATCATAGATATTACATAACTTGATTCTGGATGGTGTTTACAATTGACAATCTGAAGTTCCTGTGGACTTGGTACGTTAATCTTATTCTCACACATCTCTGATACTTGACAAAGTGTCTATACATTTATCTTCATGGGTATGTACAGGAATATGATAATCTTATTAGGCGCAGACTGAATCTTGACTATAGACTGGTACAGACAAACGCAGACTAATGCAGACAAATGCAGACTGACTAATCGGAGGTCTGTACACTCGTTATAATAACTCGCGCATTTATGTATCACTGCGCGAGTGTGATCCGCAAGGATAAAAGGTTCTACGTTAGCAGCAATTTCATTGGCTGCGTTACATATTAATACGCGGATCGGCAGAAGCAGAATTTGGTCCGTCTCTAAGACAGCGCCATCTTGTAGTGCGGAGATGGACGAGCGCTGCGCCTGCGCTGTTGTGCTTAGCAGGGCGCGCTCTAGTGGGAAAGTTGTGCACGCGCTGACTACACGGAACTATGTACACAACATAGCGGCTCCGGTCAAAGAAAACCATTGTAACGACTGGGAGAGCAGTGTGCTGACCACACACCCCTCCTATCCGCATCCTTCGCTGAGGATGACACAGTGGTCGACTGGTCCCGATGGGCCACTTGTGGCCTGAAGACGGGGTGCTCTCATACGTATACTGGATGACATTCACTGAAGATTAATTGACTTATGTATTGCTGAATTTATGAGAAGATGAGGGGAGTAATTTATTGAATTCTTGCATTTCTGTCTCATTATCTTCTGTATGTAATTGAATGTTTCTCTCTTCTCATATCACATAAGCGTAAAATTTCTCCGGTTATTCGTATAATAAAGGAGAAAGTGCACGTACGCTTCTCGCCAGCTTCTTTTTGGGCCACATGTAGTTCGTTCACACGGATTCGGCGTCGTTTTGATAGCAAAAGCCTCAGTGTTCCATTCGTCTGTAAGCACACAGGTGTAGTGGCATCTGTGTTGCCAGCAAGTAACGAAGGAGATGAATCGCACTGTGACCAAGCTGCCCCGATCTATGTCTACCAGTGTTTGTGCTGTCTCGTCCGAACAAGAGACAGCCAGGGCAAACCCACCACAGGCGCAAAGATCCGAATTGGTGCCAGTGCCAGAGAGACTCGCCACTTGCGCGAGTTCCACCAGCAACATGGGCGACGCTGAGCATAAAGATATCGACTTCTCCTCGGCCAAGTACAGTCCACCAATGACCGGACGACAATGGACAGAAGCCTACTCGGAAGATAGAAGAGCAGTTCTCGCCCTCTTGGTTATAGAACATCGTCGAGTGCTGGCTTAGTCAGGGAACGTCATTTAGTAAACTCTTAGAAGTGAACAGACAGTTGATGTAAATTGCATTTGCTGTGTACTGTGAAGTTAACCTACGATTATTTGCCCTTAGCCATTAGGACCTTTTTTTGTTTTATATGACACGCAGTGTTGCAGACTTCATTATTCGACGAGTCAAACATATAAGTAAACTCATTTGTGTGACTTTGTTACTAATTTGTTGGAGTGTTGTAGAACCTTCGTTCTCCTATCCTGTTACCTGACCCTGGGGCGTAGCTGTGTAATAGTGGCAGGGAGAAATTGTCTTGGCGGTCTCCTACACCAGAAGCCGTTTCACGATCTTACAAACTCGACCAACCGTAACAACAGTGATAACTAGGCCTCCACAGCAGTAGCGACGAGACCTTTACAAAACTGGCGACAAGGGTTTACAAAAGCTTGTTCTTCGGCAGCCAAGAAAATTAACACACGCTGGTACTGTTTGGACACATTGGGTAATAACGTCGCCGTAGTTCACGCTTCCGCATTTATAACACGCACTTCAGAAAGACAGGAATGCCACACTAGTCCTTTGCCTACATGTCGGTGATTATATACCCGCATCGACGTCGCGCTGCCTTGCATATACGCTGCTGCATCGCCCTCAAACGGAAACTTTTTGGTCACCTATTATACTATTTAAATATCCCTGTGAGTTGAATCTGGGATCGGGCCCGTAAACTTTTGCAGTATGTTACAATGGTCTGGACGTGTTTCGTGATATTTCCCGCCAAGTTGATGCCTGCTTCCGCTGCTGCATTGGGTAGGCGCACATCCTGGCACAAAAGGTTAAACATCCTCAAAAACACCTAGGGTGGCCTCCTTGCGCAGGACTGTGAAATCCAGAGTGCTTGATTCTCGTACCAATCTCAAAAAATTCTCGTATTTTAGTAAAAATGTAAAAATTCTCACACGTTATGAAAAATGTTTTATTTGCGAGAGAAACAGAATAAAAATATCAGCAAGATTTTGCACCTATGATTCAAATTGGAACTCCACTTCTACCACTATCGTTTTATACAGAGTAACTGGAGTCATTTTCTAGTACATTTTATGTGTTGGTTGAAAAGTTATAATTGTGCCATTGTTTCCTGGACTCTCTTTAACACATTCTACAGCAAGAAGCCTTCCTTCAACGAATTGGTTTGGAGCCGGTTTCTGATTCTGGTTGTCACGAGGTTTACCTGAAATTTAATGTCACCTAAAAAGGATGAACAAATTTTATTAACCAGTTTATGAGCTTTAATGCTTTACATAACTTAGAAGAAACTCTTTCGCGATTAGAATTTTAATGAAGTTAACTCAGTACTGAGAAGGCGAAATGGCTTTGTTTCTTTGAAGTCTTCAGATTCATTATTTAATATATTCCACACTTTATTCGGTGATTGCTCCTTTTGTAGTGGGTCTGGGAGACATGACAAAATTGGCTTTTAATTTTTTGAACCTCGGAAACCATACTTGTATTACAGTATCTTCATCGCGCCCTGTTCGGATCACTACAGAACTCTGGCATATTTTGCCATTTTTCTCGAAATTTTTGCAATTTATGCACCGGACGTTCGGTTTTTACAGATTTCACTTCTCTTTAGATGTCTTTTATCCGACGTGCGCGACCGTGAACTGTTTTGGTTTTCTCCAAATTCACCATCACTTCCCATTTTTGTTTATACTCACAGCAGCAGACAATGACAGGAAGCACTCATAGATACTGAACAGTAAATGAATGCAGCTGAGTGTACTGCAATTTCGAAGCACTTATTGTTAGGAGTATCGTTTGCTGAAGTCGAAACTATACCACCTGATACAGTGTCATGCAGAAGTTATTATTACTATGACAGTTGTTTGCATTTAACGATTCCACTAGGGAATCCAGAGTATTGTAGGGTAAATTATTGTTAATTGTTTTCCACATCTGTGAGAATATAGTGAATATTTAAGAATGTAGTGTTAGAATTTTTTACTAACACGTCTAATTATCACCAAAGATTAATATCCAATATCTACATAACCAATGTGGAGTTAATGGCAGAGGGTAGTTAGCATGAAACCACATAATAGGGTTTCTTCCCTTCCAATAAAGCATGGGGTGCAGGTAGAATGACCGGTTAAGTGTCCCTGTACATGCAGTAATTAATTTAATCTTGTCTTTTTGATCCCTTTGGGAGGGTGTAACTGTCCTTAGTCAATTACAGGTAGCAATCCTCGTGTTTATTATCTCATTTGTTAAGCGTCAACAACTGTACATATGAAATGTGTGACATGACATTTGTGTAATTCTCACATACTGAAACTGCAGCTCTACCAACATCTCATGAATGCTGTCGACCAACTATAATTACCATCTACCTCTACTAAATACCAAATGATCGAAATCTCACAAATAGCACACACTAAGCACAAACAACAACTATAAGCCATGAAACAGTGTTGGAGTAAAAGACTGTTTTTTACCACTGAACTAATGAGTAAAAATTTCATAGAGTGGCTAATTATCAGCCATGTTTATAGTATTTCCTAAACAGTCGATGTTTTCGTTAAAATACTCTTGACTGTAGCTGAAATAGGCCTCTGATAAACGATACACGAGGAAAGGAGAGGTCTACCTTTAACGCTAGCAGCAATATGTCTGCTTGGACGGAATAGGACTCCTACTTCTTCTGAAAGCAGATTTTACATAGGCAAGCATTGTTGGGAGCTCTGGAAGCCACATGAAGTTCTGATGCTTTTTTCAGAAGATTTGACAGAGGATTAATATTAACTACGCCCTATGCATTAATTTTTGCAACGCTGTTTTGACAGATACTATCCACAAACTCCTTACCCTTTGCAAGAAATACAAACAAGCGTCTGGAAAACCCCACAATGCGTTGAACCCATGCTTTGTGAGTTTCTTCCCAATATTTCAACCTTCTACCAAAATGGCACAATGCAAACATAGAGTTTCATCTCTGTTACTAATATAAAATAATCCAAGTTCACTTAGTTTGCCTTGACATTGCTTAATAGCTAAAGACCAGCTATCTAAGAGTGCCACCCTCACAACAGATGTTCTACACTTACGGTGAGCTAACGTCTTGTCCTACACATCACACTTTGAACAGCACGATGATGCTGATTCAGAAGATGTTGTAAGAGTATTTGGTTTCTGTGTAGATTACGAGTATAAAAATAGGTCGACCTACCACAGATGTACTTTCACTGATATGCCCCCCCCTCCCCAACACCCTCTGACATCCACTATGTTACAGAGAGATTTGCTTTCAAAGTTCCCTTTATATAGTGTACTCTAAAGATCCAAGATGCACTTCTGTTCCCATAATCATTATGTTACTTCTGGTCACGTATTTTACATTTGTTTGTAAATGCACTACAGTTGTAAACACATAGTGTAGTTCCACTATTTTTCTTTATGTATGTGTATTGGTTTGTCGTGGTGTTCCTTGATAGTCCAGGGTAGATTCGGGGTAGGAAGGAAATGGGTGGGAAGGTTGATTTACTACGCCTTACATCTGGGTAGATTTTGAATATGGATCCACCTGCAATACATCTGGGGCAGTGTCGAAAGGTAGATCCACCAGCAGTAGACCTGTGGCAGGGTGTGGAGGATCTACTGCAACAAACTACTACACACACAAAGAAAAAATTAGAGTACCTGCGTTTGGTGTTTACAACTGTACTGTATGTACAAGCAAATGTACAATGCGTGACCAGAAATGACATCATGATCAGATGAGCAGAAGTGTTGCTATCTTGGATCTTCAGAGTATTTATAGGGAACTTTGAGAGCAGATCTCTCTGTAACACAGTGTATGTTTGTGAGTGTTGGGGAATTTTTCTGTGAATATGTATCTGTGGTGTGTCGAACTCTATTTTTTTTTTTTTTTGTTACAATGTGTGATGTGCAGGAGATTAGACTAGCTCATGCAAAATATAAAACATATGATGTGAGGCTGGCATCAATCAGTGGTTAGGTTTTAGCTAGTAAGCTGCGTCAAGACAAATTAAGCCAATCAATATTATTTTATATTCGTAACAGAGATTTAAACCATGTGTTTCCATTGTGGTGGATGATTGAAATATTGAGATGAAATGCACAAATCAAGGGTGAAACATGCTCCTTTGTTTTCCAAGTGCTCATTTGTTCTTCTTTCGAAGGGTAAGGATTTTGTGGATAATATGTGTGAGAACAGATATGGGAAAATAACTGCAAAGGATGAAGCTAATATTAAGCTTCTATCAAATCTTTTGGAAGCAGCATCTGGACACCATGTAACTGTGAGAGCTTCCGGCCATGCTTTTCTGTATCAAATGTGTTTCTGTGAAGAAATGGGAATACTATTCCTTCAATGCAGACTTATTTCTGCTTGCTTTAAATGTAGACCTCTCCTTTCCTCATGTGCTGTGTGTCAGAGACCCGTTTCAATTAGTCAGACTATTTTTAACGAAAACATAGATTTTGTGGGAAATACTATTATGCACATAAATGTTTATATAGATTCTTATAGTATATATTGCTAATACGTATTGTGGGAAAATAAAGCACTGTCGTTAGAATGCATTGTTTTTTTCACACATTGTTAATACTTACTGTGGAAAATGAAGCACTGTCGTTAAAATTCATTGTTTTCTTGTTTATTTTGCCTACATCAATCACGCTAAGGTCTGCTCTTAATCTGATAGCTATGATTACACCCCCTGACATACGTTAAACAATAATGACTTTTTAGTGTTTAAACATTGAACTGATATATAATACCACTATTCTGTCAAGCTATGCATTCTTCCGTGTGGTTAAAAACATTGATTCATCCCCAGCAGAGTACTGTTGTTAAGACTTGTGCTACACAGTCTCATATGATCTGCTAACAAATGTCCGCTGCTTAGCTGAGTGATTACGTGCTTTCTTCCCATCCAGCGAGCCCGGGTTCGATTTCCAGTTGGGTTGGAGAGTTACTCCACTTGTGGACTGGGTGTTGTGTTGTCCTCATTACCATTTCATCCTCATCACTGGCACGCAAGTCGCCCAATGTGGCGTTGACTGCAACAAGACTCGAACTCTATTTTTTTTTCTTTGTTACAATGTGTGATGTGCAGGAGATTAGACTAGCTCATGCAATGCCCCAGATGGGGCCTCCTGGCCAGCAGTGGCATATACGCATTTCATTTCATTTGCAAACAAGTGCTTTGTGTAATGTGCGCTCCTCTAAGATAGGGGCAGCTGTATTCTGTATTGGGATGTATTGCATAGAGAAAAAGAAAATCTGATTCTGTCACTGCACAGAACCGTAACATACATGTTATAGAGTGCTATGTATTGTCATATGTTAAGAAGCATTACACAGTGGCTATAATCAGAATTGGAAGTATGAGGTGCATGGTTTCTTAATGTATGAGTCACATGGAGGACAAGAGGATGATGTAACATATCATCATTTTAATAGGGGATGTGGAGGGGGTGGGAGTGTATGCATTCTAGAGATATTATACTATTTCCCGTGCACAGGAGCAATACTGTGACGTCAAGAGGCATCTTGGGAGAAACTGGAATGAAGGGCAGTGGGAATATGAGAAATCCGTATAAAGGAGAATTGGCTGACGTTGAAAAGACTATCAGCCTGGACTGTTGCGACAGCTTTGCATAGATGACTTATGGGTTCGGATAAAACGTGAGATTTGATTAACAGAATGGATATGTGTGGCTACCTAGCGTCTGGAAGAAATGTGTACATCTTACTCCACTAAAAAGAACAAGGTTTTTAAGCGCTGATGCATAACTACAGAATGGACTGTGTAAGTCTGACCCTGTGGGGAGTTGTCAAAATGTTCTAAATGATATCCATACAGAAGTGTTTCATTAAGACAGAACCACAAAATCATCAAATATAGGTATTACTAAATTATGAATTAGTGTTGTTACAACTGTCTTGTCAATATTACTGAATCATTATAAAAGCAATGTAATTTTGTAGGTCGTAAGAGAAAGGACCACTTTGTGGAGCAGACTTAAACCATTCTCTGCTTAAGACATCGAGTATAAAGAAACATAGATGTTGTGCTACAGTTGTAACTGCTGTTTTACAGCAGTAGAAAAAAAATATTCCACCAATGCGGTACTGAAAAACACTAAGTGTGTAATCGCAAGTGTATTGCGTAATCAGGCTTTCTAGTAGATTTTCTATACCTTTTTTTAAGTGTTCTATAGTTCTCTTGCCGTTGGTGGGGAGGCTTGCGTGCCTCAGCGATACAGATAGCCGTACCGTAGGTACAACCACAACGGAGGGGTATCTGTTGAGAGGCCAGACAAACGTGTGGTTCCTGAAGAGGGGCAGCAGCCTTTTCAGTAGTTGCAAGGGCAACAGTCTGGATGATTGACTGATCTGGCCTTGTAACAATAACCAAAACGGCCTTGCTGTGCTGGTACTGCGAACGGCTGAAAGCAAGGGGAAACTACGGCCGTAATTTTTCCCGAGGGCATGCAGCTTTACTGTATGATTAAATGATTATGGCGTCTTCTTGGGTAAAATATTCCGGAGGTAAAGTAGTCCCCCATTCGGATCTCCGGGCGGGGACTACTCAAGAGGATGTCGTTATCAGGAGAAAGAAAACTGGCGTTCTACAGATCGGAGGGTGGAATGTCAGATCCCTTAATCGGGCAGGTAGGTTACAAAATTTAAAAACGGAAATGGATAGGTTAAAGTTAGATATAGTGGGAATTAGTGAAGTTCGGTGGCAGGAGGAACAAGACTTCTGGTCAGGTGACTACAGGGTTATAAACACAAAGTCAAATAGGGGTAATGCAGGAGTAGGTTTAATAATGAATAGGAAAATAGGAATGCGGGTAAGCATTATTGTGGCCAAGATAGATACGAAGCCCACGCCTACTACAGTAGTACAAGTTTATATGCCAACTAGCTCTGCAGATGAAGAAATTGAAGAAATGTATCATTAAATAAAAGAAATTATTCAGATAGTGAAGGGAGACGAAAATTTAATAGTCATGGGTGACTGGAATTAAGAGTAGGAAAAGGGAGAGAAGGAAACGTAGTAGGTGAATAATATGGATTGGGGCTAAGAAATGAAAGAGGAAGCCGTCTGGTAGAATTTTGCACAGAGCACAACTTAATCATAGCTAACACTTGGTTTAAGAATCATGATAGAAGGTTGTATACATGGAAGAACCCTGGAGATACTAAAAGGTATCAGATAGATTATATAATGGTAAGACAGAGATTTAGGAACCAGGTTTTAAATTGTAAGACATTTCCAGGGGCAGATGTGGACTCTGACCACAATCTGTTGGTTATGACCTGTAGATTAAAACTGAAGAAACTGCAAAAAGGTGGGAATTTAAGGAGATGGGACCTGGATAAACTGAAAGAACCAGAGGTTATACAGAGATTCAGGGAGAGCATAAGGGAACAATTGACAGGAATGGGGGGAAAGAAATACAGCAGAAGAAGAATGGGTAGCTTTGAGGGATGAAATAGTGAAGGCAGCAGAGGATCATGTAGGTAAAAAGACGAGGGCTAGTAGAAATCCTTGGGTAACAGAAGAAATATTGAATTTAATTGATGAAAGGAGAAAATATAAAAATGCAGTAAATGAAGCGGGCAAAAAGGAATAAAAACTTCTCAAAAATGAGATCGACAGGAAGTGCAAAATGGCTAAGCAGGGATGGCTAGAGGACAAATGTAAGGATGTAGAGGCTTATCTCACTAGGGGTAAGATAGATACTGCCTACAGGTAAGTTAAAGAGACCTTTGGAGATAAGAGAACCACTTGTATGAACATCAAGAGCATAGATGGAAACCCAGTTCTAAGCAAAGACGGGAAAGCAGAAAGGTGGAAGGAGTATATAGAGGGTCTATACATGGGCGATGTACTTGAGGACAATATTATGGAAATGGAAGAGGATGTAGATGAAGATGAAATGGGAGATACGATACTACGTGAAGAGTTTGACAGAGCACTGAAAGACCTGAGTCGAAACAAGGCCCCGGGAGTAGACAACATTCCATTGGAACTACTGACGGCCTTGAGAGAGCCAGTCCTGACAAAACTCTACCATCTGGTGAGCAAGATGTATGAAACAGGCGAAATACCCTCAGACTTCAAGAAGAATATAATAATTCCAATCCCAAAGAAAGCGGGTGCTGACAGATGTGAAAATTACGAACAATCAGTTTAATAAGCCACAGCTGCAAAATACTAACACGAATTCTTTACAGACGAATGGAAAAACTAGTAGAAGCCGACCTCGGGGAAGATCAGTTTGGATTCCGTAGAATTACTGGAACACGTGAGGCAATACTGACCTTACGACTTATCTTAGAAGAAAGATTAAGGAAAGGCAAACCTACGTTTCTAGCATTTGTAGACTTAGAGAAAGCTTTTGACAATGTTGACTGGAATACTCTCTTTCAAATTCTAAAGGTGGCAGGGGTAAAATACAGGGAGCGAAAGGCTATTTACAATTTGTACAGAAACCAGATGGCAGTTATAAGAGTCGAGGGGCATGAAAGGGAAGCAGTGGTTGGGAAGGGAGTGAGACAGGGTTGTAGCCTCTCCCCGATGTTATTCAATCTGTATATTGAGCAAGCAGTAAAGGAAACAAAAGAAAAATTCGGAGTAGGTATTAAAATCCATGGAGAAGAAATAAAAACTTTGAGGTTCGCCGATGACATTGTAATTCTGTCAGAGACAGCAAAGGACTTGGAAGAGCAGTTGAACGGAATGGATGGTGTCTTGAAGGGAGGATATAAGATGAACATCAACAAAAGCAAAACGAGGGTAATGGAATGTAGTCGAATTTAGTCGGGTGATGTTGAGGGTATTAGATTAGGAAATGAGACACTTAAAGTAGTAAAGGAGTTTTGCTATTTGGGGAGCAAATTAACTGATGATGGTCGAAGTAGAGAGGATATAAAATGTAGACTGGCAATGGCAAGGAAAGCGTTTCTGAAGAAGAGAAATTTGTTTACATCGAGTATAGATTTAAGTGTCAGTAACTCATTTCTGAAAGTATTTGCATGGAGTCTAGCCATTTATGGAAGTGAAACATGGACGGTAAATAGTTTGGACAAGAAGAGAATAGAAGCTTTCGAAATGTGGTGCTACAGAAGAATGCTGAAGATTAGATGGGTAGACCACATAACTAATGAGGAAGTATTGAATAGGATTGGGGAGAAGAGAAGTTTGTGGCACAACTTGACCAGAAGAAGGGATCGGTTGGTAGGACATGTTCTGAGGCATCAAGGGATCACAAATTTAGTGTTGGAGGGCAGCGTGGAGGGTAAAAATCGTAGGGAGAGATTGGAATTCCTGTATTCTTCTTGAAGTCTGAGGGAATTTCGCCTGTCTTATACATCTTGCTCACCAGATGGTAGACTTTTGTTAGGCTGTCAGTAGTTCTAATGGAATGTTGTCTACTCCCGGGGCCTTGTTTCGACTTAGGTCTTTCAGTGCTCTGTCAAACTCTTCATACACTATCATATCTCCCATTTCACCTTCATCTACCTCCTTTTCCATTTCCATAATATTGTCCTCACGAACATCGCCCCTGTATAGACCCTCTATATACTCCTTCCATCTTTCTGCTTTCCCTTCTTTGCTTAGAACTGGATTTCCATCTGAGCTCTTGATATTCATACAAGAGGTTCTCTTTTCTCCAAAGGTCTCTTTAATTTTCTCCCTCGTGAGATAAGCCTCTACACCAGGCTGTTGCAGCTGGTCGGCTCCGGTGTGAGCCGCGGAGCGCTCCCTGCTCCAGGGAGCCGCGTCGCTCGCTGTGGCCACTCGAGTGGGCCGGCACGCCGGCGCGTGGCACGGCTGCCTGAGGCAGGCGGCAAGGCAAGCGTTTTGATGTGCCAGCTGCGTCTTACAAGATCGACAACCTCATACTCTTAGCTGATAAGACGTGATGACATGCTACACCAGGAAATACGATGTTCTGGAAATAAATAAGAAACTACTGTTTTATAAGAAATTGCATACTAAAATTATTGGGCCTCTGTAGCTTGATACTTTCTTTTCATCACAAGATCGGAAATATCAGGCGTCAAAGTGTTCGCAGCGTTAATGCGGAGGATGAGCTTCATTGTTACATCCTGAAGAAACGATCGTTCCTTACTATTTACTCTTTTCATTGCTGAGTAAAGCTGCTCACAACAATACGTGCCAACATGCACATGATCTGAGTGGCATTGTTGTGAAGCTTGGGAAATGTTTTTTGCTGTAATGAACGATACCATCGTGACAGATCCGACGTGTTGTAGTACCTCTCTTTCAACAAAGTTGAACTTTACAAATCAATAATCTCTAATTGAAGTGACAATGACAAGCTTGGGGGAAACTGAAAAACGAGTGCTGAACACCTTAAGTTCCATTTCCAAACTAGTGAGGTCTCGGAATCGTGTTTCAAACGACGTGATGAGCTGCTTTAACTTTGCTTGGTAATCGCCGAAAGTAGTACCTTCAGGTATTTTTAAAGAAGCAAGACGACTGAAGAACGTTAAATGTTCATTACTCATCTGCCTCTCAAATAAACGTAACTTTTCCATGAACGCTTTGATCTCGTCGTGCATGTCAACGATTAGCTGCCCTTTGCCCTGCAATGACAGATTTAATTTATTCAGATGCATAGTTATGTCAGATAGGAACGCCAGGTCAGATATCCATTTTATATCTTCCAGACAACGCATTTCTTCCCCTTTCATTTCGAGAAAATGGGATATTTCCTCACGAATGGCAAAGAAAACATCAAGAACTTTTCCCCGACTTAGCCAACGAACTGCACTGTGGTAAGGTATATCCCCATACTCCGCTTCCATATCTTTCAGGAATCATTTGAATTGGTGATGATTCATACCGTGACGCCGCACAAAATTCACGCATTTCACGACATCTTTCATGACGCCACCTAGCTCTACTGTTGCAGCACACAGTGCCTCTTGGTGAATAAAACAATGAAGAGTCAAAATGTCTTTCCCGAATTCATCCCTGAGTTTATTTTTCAAACGAGAAGCAAATCCTTGGTGACGCCCAATCATTTGTGGTGCACCGTATGTCGCTACAGAATGGAGCTTATCCCACGGCAAATTCATATTGTCCTCTGATTCACAAACAGCTTCAAAAATGTCACGTCCTGTTGCGGTGTCATCGAGTGGTACCACATCCAAGAGTTCTTCAGTTACTTTCAGCTCCATGTCGACACCACGCGCAAAGACTGCAAGCTGAGCACAGTCCGATATGTCGGTGCTTTCGTCAAGCGCTAGCGAAAATTCAACAAAGCTCTCTGCCTTTTTCCTGATCTGTGTTACATAATCCGCTGCCATGTCCAGGATTCGACGAGACGTCTGCTTCGACAGGCAAACCCCATCGATTGCCTGCACCTCCCTTGGAAACAAACATACTGCAACTGCTACCATGCTCGATTTTACGAGTTGTCCCACCGAAAACGGCTTGCCGCTCGTCGCAATGATGTGAGCGACCCTGCAGCTTGCTCGAACTGCATGCAGATTCAGTAGTGTTTTCTCCGCTCTCATTCACCTGAAAATTATACACGCATTACAGTACACGAACTATGTTGCATATTTTGATACTTTCCGTATTATGAAACCGTTTTTAAACTTACGTCTCCTGGTATGTCGTTATTAAGCCTGGCTACAAGTTCTCTGCGTGAAACGCCTTCTACCTGATCGTAGTGCGCTGCATGAAGACGCGTATAATGTCGTTGTATATTGTACCTCTTCGCAGAATTAAATACTTTATGACATACAAGACACTGCCGACGACCATCCCTCTCAATGAATAGAAAGGTATCCTCCAATAGAAGTACAGGGCTCCCGCGGCTAGTCATAGCTGTCATTGAACACGGATTATTGCGTCAGTTGCGGCTGTATGCGGCCAGGGGGCAGTAAGTTCGCTTTCCCCCTCCACGCGGGCTCCGAGCTGCCGCAGTGAGCGCTCCGGAGCGCTCCGGCTCCCTGGAGCTCGGTTGGAACAGCCTGCTCTACACCCTTACATTTGTCCTCTAGCCATCCCTGCTTAGCCATTTTGCACTTCCTGTCGATCTCATTTTTGAGACGTTTGTATTCCTTTTTGCCAGCTTCACTTACTGCATTTTTGTATTTTCTCCTTTCATCAATTAAATTCAGTATCTCTTCTGTTACCCAAGGATTTCTACTAGCCCTCGTCTTTTTACCTACATGATCCTCTGCTGCCTTCACTATTTCATTCCTCAAAGCTACCCATTCTTCTTCTGCTGTATTTCTTTCCCCCATTCCTGTCAATTGTTCCCTTATGCTCTCCCTGAAACTGTACAACCTTTGGTTCTTTCAGTTTATCCAGGTCCCATCTCCTGAAATTCTCACCTTTTTGCAGTTTCTTCAGTTTTAATCTACAGTTCATAATCCATAGATTGTGGTCAGAGTCCATATCTGCACCTGGAAATGTCTTACAATTTAAAATCTGGTTCCTAAATCTCTGTCTTACCATTATATAATCTATCTGAAACCTTTTAGTATCTCCAGGGTTCTTCCATGTATACAACCTACTTCCATGATTCTTGAACCAAGTGTTAGCTATGATTAAGTTATGCTCTGTGCAAAATTCTACCAGGCAGCTTCCTCTTTCATTTTTTAGCCCCAATCCATATTCACCTACTACGTTTCCTTCTCTTCCTTTTCCTACTGTCGAATTCCACTCACCCATGACTATTAAATTTTCGTCTCCCTTCACTATCTGAATCTGAGTAATAATGTGACATTATTGAATGAAAATATGTCAACTTTGTGATTAGTCTCTCCTCAATGTAAGCAATACTTCCTAAGTGCAAATGTAGACTAAGTAAGTTGTTTTAGAAGTCCCAAAAATGTGCTTCTTCCAATTTAAAGTCTCAGCAATGTAGATACCTAAGAATTTTGAACTGGGTGTGACCATCCACAGAAAACCAGACAATGATACATTTAAAAATATTTACCATTTCTTCTCTTTCTGTATGTACACTTCGATTGATTACAATACTAGTGTCATCTGCAAAAAGAACTAATTCTGCTTGTTGTATATCTCACGGAAGATCTTTTGCAGGAACAGTAGTGGACCTAGGGGAACCCCATGTATGATTTCTCTCTAGTCGGAATTTTGTTCCTGGGCTATATTGCTTGTTTTACTAGGTACAGTTTTCTGCATCATTTTGGTTAGATATGATATTATCCATTGGTTGGCTTTACTAACAGTTCCATAGAGCGTCAGTTTATCTAGGAGAATGTCTTACAGAGGTCACAGAAAATACCAACCGGCCCTTGTAAAATCTGGTGAGCGAACGTGTAAATGGCATTCTCAGTAGAGCAGTCTTTCTGAAACCCGAACTGCGTTTTGCTAAGGATGCTATTGTTGCTAAGGTATCGAACTGTTCTAGAATACATCATCTTCTCAAAAATGTTGGAGAATGATGTCAGCAGTGAAACTGGTAAGTTGTAATAAGAATTACTTTTATGTATGTAGCGATTTAAAAACGTATTATGTGTTATTACAATGGGTTACGTGACCACTGTAATTGAATTGCAATTCTTCCCACTTTCGTCAAATTTACTGTCATGCTAATGTGAAAACAGAATAGGAATAATGAAATGTTTTTAAATGGAATTTTATTATTTTATTTTAGTGCGTATGTAAAGCTTATTGAGGTCACCACTTCGAGTAAAACACAAATTTTGTGAACAGTTCCGAAATTTGAAAAGGAATATGTGTTTTGCTCGCGATTTCTTTTAACTTATCACAGGTTATTCTCTTTTCAACTTGCGAAGTTGGGTACCCTGGCGGTCTTTGCGTTCCAAAACAAACCACAAGTGTCAGATAATTGTTTAGTGTTTACTAAGGTTTTACTTAGTGTTTTCACATCGACTGCTCGGCTGCACTGCGCTGTTGTGCTGTGTAGAACTGGCTGAGCTTCGTATGAAGTGCTGCCGTTCGTTGCGTGTTTTATATGTTATTTTAAGTTAAAAACAAAACAGTGATGTGTTCGTGATACATCGTGTTACAGTCAAGTATGCTCGTGGGTGTTAACTATACATTTTCTCAAAGTTTATTAGCAATTATATGTATTGATATAACAAAATAAGATGTCAGAAGAAGTATTGGCGGCAGCGGCGTTAGCCCTGATTATTTTAGCTAAAAGGAGAAAAGAACGTCGAAAGAAAACTAAGCGTTGCTGGGTGCAGCCCTGGCTGCAAACAAGAGATGAAGAAGGAAGAGGAATTTATAATACGCTAATGAATGAGGAGAGACCAGAAGATCCGCTTGAATTTTCCAGATTTGTGCGGATGGATTGTGCATGTTTTGACAAGCTACTGTCATTTATTGGCGTGCATATTCGTAAGGCCAACACGGTCATGAGGGACTCAATTTCGCCGACCCAAAGGTAAGACAAATTCGTTTCTTCTCAGTGTGTTTTTGATTAGTATGTAAATTATTTTGTCTGCCGGTGCTGTATATCTTTCGTCCTATTGTGCCACAGGCTGGCAGTAACATTGCAGTATTTAACAACAGGAGAGACCTATCAGAGCCTATCAGTTGCTCACAGAATTTCTGTTCCATGTATTTCGAAAATGGTTATGGAAGTGTGTTCCGCAATTTGCAGTACATTAAAAGAGAGGTATTTAAAGGTATGTACGTGCTTTATTTTTGAAGAGTCGACAGTTTCAATGTGCAAGGGTTAAATTTAATTCGTATTATGTTGCAGGCTCCAGCTACAGAGAAAGAATGGGAAATAATTGCAAGAGAGTTCGATGATTTGTGGCAGTTTCCACATTGTATAGGTGAGCTACATGCTACATGTAGATGCAAAGTCAATGAACTTTTTAATTCTAATTTCTAAAAAAATATATTTCAGCATATGGAAACCGTTATGGGTATATTTCTATTAGTATTTCAAGAACACAACTACATTGAACTCTATTATCTGTACTTCCCCTTACTTTATTTTCAGGTGCTCTGGATGGGAAACACATTGCATTCTCTTCTACACAATTTAGTGACTCTTTTGACAATAAGAAATTTAATAGCATAGTTTTGCTTGCTGTTGTGGATGCACGATATCGTTTCATACTTGTGGATATTGTTTGTAGTAACAAAGGCAATGATGCGGATGTGTATGTCAATAGCAAAATTGGTACTGCACTGCAAGAGAATTCACTCAAAGTTCCGCAGGAAAGAGTTCTTAATTGCAGCAGCATTTCAGTACCTTATGTAATGGTAGCAGGTGATGCTTTTAGCTTACAGCCATGTATTGTGAAACCCTACAAGCACTGTGAAGGTGAAAAGTCCAAAACTTTCAACAGCAGATTATCAAGGGCAAGACATGTAGTTGATAATGCTTTCAGTATTCTGGCACGCCGTTTTAGAGTTGTGTTACGTACAATAAAGCTACCTATAGAGAAAACTGAAGTTCTTATCAAAACAGTGTGTCTTTTACATAATTTCTTGATAGATGAAGCAGACAGCACATATCTGTCAAGCATGAACTCTGTGAACACTGGCCAAGACCAAGTAGAGGGTACTTCTTGCAGTGAGGATTGCATTTTGCAAAGCATCCATCAACAACAGGAAAACCACATATCATCGGCTGCAATAGATGTCCGTGACAAGTTTTGTGAATACTTCAGCACCAGTGAATATGTACCACAGCAGTAGAATTTTGTAAAGAAATTTACTGTTACATATTTCGTAGGAATACTATTAAATTTCTATTCTGAGTATTCTGCAGCTGGACATACCATGTGATAATATATTTTTATGGTGTCTTCCCTTTGTATGTATGATGTGTTGGTGGTAGCTGTCGGCAGATAAAAGCGCTTATTTATTTATTTATTTAGCCTGCTCTGATTAGGGCTATTCAGCCCTCTCTTATATCTGACCAGCATTTCAGACATAAAGTACTTTTTTTTTACATCATAGTTACCTAAGAAATAACAACTGTTGTAAGACAAATAGTACTACAGTGATTTGAGTGTCTGTTGTGACAATGTGAATAAATAAGACTGGCTATGAACTAATAAAGTTAATACAAGCTGCACTTGTACTACTACTACTACTACTACTACTACTACTACTGTTGTTGCTGCTGCTGCTGCCGCTAATAGTGGTAATAACATATATGAAGTATTTATAGGTATACAAAATAGATGTTTTCTGATACAGCAAGTTCTGGGAAAAGGAAATTGAAGGAGACTGCACCTGCTAAGAATACTGTGAAAAGATGAAGATCTGGTTGGAAAGAGAAGTGTACAAGGGTAACAAGTGTGTTCAGATGAATGGTAATCATTATTTTCCTTTAGTGAATACGTCATTAACAGTGTCCTAAAGCCAGGGATGTTATTCAGTTCTCTAATATAATTCAGGAGGTTGTTTCAGAGTTGATTTGCTGCTACTGAGGAGGATTTTGAGAAAGTGGTTGAAAGATGGGGTGGGCAGAACGGATTTTGTTCTGATGGCAATGGGTGCTATGTTGTTCAGACAAAAGGTTTAAGATCAAGGAGAGAGATGAGGGACAATGTACATTGATAATATATTAGAGAAGATATAGAGCATGGAAATCTGTGACACACAGTCAGGATAGCTATGCATGTTGTTGTGGTGGTCTTCAGTCCAAAGATTGGTTTGATGCAGCTCTCCGTACTACTGTCTTATGTGCAAGACTCTTCATCACTGAGTAGCTACTGCAGCCTACATCCTTTTGAATCTAATTACTATATTCATCTCTTGGTCTCCCTCTATGGCTTTTACCTCCCACACTTTCCTCCAGTACTAAATTGTTGATCCTATGATGTCTCAGAATGTGTCCTATTAACTGATCTTTTCTTCTATTTAGGCTGTGCCACAATGTTTTTTTTTTTTTTTTCTCCCCAGTTCTGTTCAGTACATTCTCATTAGTTGTGTGATCTACCTGTCTAATCTTCAGCATTCTTTTGTAGCACCACATTTCAAAAGCTTCTATTGTCTCTTTGTCTAAACTGTTTACCATCTATGTTTCCCTTCCATACATGGCTGCACTCCATACAAACACTTTCAGAAAAGACTTCCTGACACTTAAATCTATTCCCAATGTTAACAAATTTCTCTTCTTCGGAAACTCTTTTCTTGCCATTGCTATTTTACATTTTATATTCTCGCTAATTCATCAGTTATTTTTCTGCTCAAATAGCGAAACTTGCGTACTACTTTAAGTGTCTCATTTCCTTAAGTAATTCCCTCAGCATCACCTGATATTACAACACATTCCATTGTCCTCATTTTGTTCCTGTTTATGTTCGTCTTATATCCTGCTTTCAAGACACTGTCCATTCCATTCAACTGATCTAGCAAGACCTTTTGCTGTCTCTGACAGAATTACAATGTCGTTGGCAAACTTCAAAGTCTTTATTTCTACTCACTGAACTGTAATTCCTACTCCAATTTTTTCTTTTGTTTCCTTTACTGCTTGCTCAATGTACAAATTGAATAACATCGGGGATAGGATGAAACCCTGTCTCATTCCCTTCTTCACTACTGCTTCCTTTTCATGCCCCTCGGCTCTTGTAACTGCTCTCTGCTTACCTCACAAGTTTCTCCCTGCATTTTACCCTTCATAACCTCAGAATTTCAAAACAGTATTCCAGTCAACATTGTCAAAATAATTCTCTAAGTCTACAAGCGCTATAATCATAGGTTTGCCTTTCTTTAACCTAACTTCTAAGATAAGTCGTGAGATCAGTATTGCATTGCATGTTCCAATATTTTTCTGGAAGCCTAATTGATCTTCCCCAAGTCGGCTTCTACCAGCTTTTCCATTCTTCTGTGACTAATTTCTTAGTAGTATTTTGCAGCCATGACTTATTAAACTGAATAGTTTGTTAATATTCACACCTGCCAGAACCTGCTTTCTTTGGTATTGGAGTAATGAATTTTTTCATGGCTGGCTCTCCCAAGGCTATCAATAGTTATAATAGAATCTCGTCTACTCCTAGGTCCTTGTTTTCACTTGCGTCTTTCAGTGCTGTATCAGTTCTTCTCACAATATCGTGTCTCCCAGCTCACTTTCACCTACTTCTTCTTCCATATCTATAATGTTACCCTGGAGCACATCTCCCTAGTGTAGACCCTCTATATATTCCTTCCACCTTTCAGCTTTCCATTCTTTGCTTAGGACTGGTTTTCGTTTTCTTCAAAGGCATCTTTAATTTTCGTGCTGACGGTATCTATCGTTCCACTATTGATATATGATTCTAAACTCTTACAGTTGTCCTCTAGCCATTCCTGCTTAGCCATTTTGCACTTCCTGTCAATCTCATTTTTTAGAAGTTTGTATTCCCTTTCACCTACTTCATTTATTGCATTTTTATAGTTTCTTCTTTCATCAGTCAAATTCAGTCTCTCTTGTGTTATCCAGGGATTTCTACTAGGCCATTTCTTTTTACCTACTTGATTGTCTGCTGCCTTCACTTTTTCATCTCTCAAAGCTACCCATTCTTCGTCTACTATATTCCTTTCACCTGTTCTAGTCAACCTTTGGCTAATACTCCCTCTGAAACACTCAGCAACCTCTCATTCTTTAACTTTATCCAGGTTCCATTTCCTTCATTTCCTACCTTTTTGCTATTTCTTCAGTTTTAATCTACAGTTCGTAGCCATTAAATTGTGATCAGAGTCCCTGGAAATGTCTTAAGGTTTAAAATCTGATTCAAAAATCTGTCTTGCCATTATACAGGGTGATTCAAAAAGAATACCACAACTTTAGGAATTTAAAACTCTGCAACGACAAAAGGCAGAGCTAAGCACTATCTGTCGGCGAATTAAGGGAGCTATAAAGTTTCATTTAGTTGTACATTTGTTCGCTTGAGGCGCTGTTGACTAGGCGTCAGCATCAGTTGATGCTAAGATGGCTAATGTAACTGGACTACAGTATCTGGAGATGTTAGAGAATTGGCTGTTCCCTCAGCTCGAACAAGAAGCACAACAATTCATATTTCAGCAGGATGGAGCGCCACCACATTGGCACTTATCTGTCCATAACTACCTGAACGTCAACTACCCGAGGCGATGGATCGGCCACCAGGCAGCCCGTGACAGAGCACTTCATTACTGGCCTCCAAGAAGCCCTGATCTTACCCCCTGCGATTTTTTCTTATGGGGGTATGTTAAGGATATGGTATTTCGGCCACCTCTCCCAGCCACCATTGATGATTTGAAACGAGAAATAACAGCAGCTATCCAAGCTGTTACGCCTGATATGCTGCAGGGAGTGTGGAACGAGTTGGAGTATCGGGTTGATATTGCTCGAGTGTCTGGAGGGGGCCATATTGAACATCTCTGAACTTGTTTTTGAGTGAAAAAAAAACCTTTTTAAATACTCCTTGTAATGATGTATAACAGAAGGTTGTATTATGTTTCTTTCATTAAATATACATTTTTAAAGTTGTGGTATTCTTTTTGAATCACCCTGTATAATCGATCTGAACCCTTCCATTGTCTCCAGGTCTCTTCCCTGTAGACAATGTTCTTTCTTCAGCCTGAGACTGCTCGCTCGTGTGTGTGTGTGTGTGTGTGTGTGTGTGTGTGTGTGTGTGTGTGTTTTGCGACATAAAATCCTTGCTGTATGGTGAGTAGCAATGTATCCATCTCATAATATTGTCATATAATGAACACAGACATTCATAACCAATTCCAGGCACTTTGAGCTTTCCTGAGAAAGGCCATGCAGGGTAACATTGCTCTAATGAATAATTGGCTGTATAAGTGTTCGTATAAGTTTCTTTTATTGTTTTGTTGTGGTTTTTAATGATAATTTTTTAAAGAAATTTTACAGTAAAGTGAAAAAGAGAGTTCGTTGTAAGTCATTAATTTCCCTACTCAAGTAGATGAGGTTTGTGATATACTGATACCTAAAGCATTCCTGTGACAAGCATGCATTAATCGTATGGATGTCCTGCAATACACCATGTCATGATGTATACAGGCAGTCACATCACAGAACTTAGCATCATACGTAGTTTTGAAACACTCTTAAGAAAATAGTGAGGGTTATTGATGACAGAACAATGAAGTTTTAAAGATGCTGACTGAGGTGAAGTTTACAATGAACCTAATGCAAGCTATAAAATCAAATTACTTCTTAAAAAGTTTGTAGCCTTTTTAAAACCACTGTTCTCAAACCAAGAATTAAGTTTAAAATTGGGAAGTGTTCAAAGAAACACTCTATCATTATAGTTTCCAGAGTATTTTCACAATGAGAAACATAAATCTACAATATAGTCAGAACAAGAAGGGGTTTCGAAATACTTCATTACTATAAACAATACAACATTTTAAGAAACACTGTAAAACATCCAAAAGTGTGTACAACTTATTAGAAGTTGCTATATCAGATTATGAAACCAAATCTTGTTGGTGCTGCTGTTGATATTACTGTTGGTCGTTATTACCATCGTCGTCACCCTTAGTCTTGAAGACTGGTTTGATACCACTCTCCATGCTAGACAGTCATGTGCAAGTCTCTTCATCTCTGAATAAGTTCTGCAGCCACAATCCTTTTGTACCTGCTTGTTATAGTCAGGCCATGCCCTGCATTTACAATTTTTTGTTAGTAAGTTTCATGTTGCATGAATCATTTTGCACCATAAATTGTAATGATGTGGAATGAGTCATTTTACATTCATATGTCAAATTAATCTGTAAGTATGGTTACATACAACTACAGTTACAGTTTTTTCTAATATACACCTGTGAGTTAACCTTTTAGACATCACAATAATAGAAATAGCTTCAGCAGGGAGACATATGGTGTTGGGCTTATCTCTGTTCTGAGGCACAATGACTGACCTCATTTAATCTCTTCTGTTAAGAGACTTAATTTAGAGTCAGAATGGCTGCTTGAATCAGTTATGAGGTCTCATATTGGTGTGGTTCCTGTTGACTCTATCAGTAGGTGTGACTATACTAGGCATGGCCTTCACCTTGGAAGGGAAGGGAAATTGGTCTGGGCTAATAGCAAATATCTAAAGAAAGGGGGGGGGGGGCACTATAGCACTCTTACATGTGGTAAATCACAAATGGTTACAAGTGGCAGAACAGCAGTTTTTTCCAGGAAGGAAAAAAGGATGGTCACAGAAAGGTAGAAAATGACATTCACATTGATAAAACAGGTAGCCAAAAAGCAAGTTTTAATATACACAATTGATGCAAACAGCCTGTAACTGAAACTGGAGATGTTCAGAAACTGACAGAAAAATTAGTATCCTTATTGCATCAGACTATCCGAGGACTGAGGGGTAAGCTTAAAGAGTTTCTTATTTGGTTTAAGAATTAGAGTTCAACAAACCAGTTGACATAACCTGCCTCTCTGCACATCATTTGGCCACTGGTATAGATATGTTAAATGTTACAGAATTTAATTTAGTCTCTTACTTCTGTAGAGAAAATATGGAGAAAGGAGGAGTTGCCACATGAAACTGTTTTAATTTCAAGAATACTGAGGTTAATAAATTTTGCTCAGAGCAGCAATTAGAAGCTTTTGCAGCAGAATTAGTATTCCATCATAAGTCCTTTATAATTGTAAGTGTATACAGAGCACAGTTAGGAAACTAACATCTTCATAAAGAATCTGGAAGTTCTGTTGTCCCATCTCAGTAAAAAACAAGGAAGTAGCAGTTGCTGGTGATTTTAATATGGATTTATTGAAAGTTCTGTCAGTGAACAATTTTGCAGTCAGTAACACTGTCATTCAGTTTAATTTTTACTGTGGACTTTGGGTTTGTAGATGCTCTGAGACAGCTATTGATATGTCTTTGTAGACAAATGTAGGGAAAAGACACATGTCACAAAACCAGTAATAAGTGGGCTATCTGACATGATGTACAGCGTCTTATGTTAAATGTTGGACTCAAACTTCATGGATTCTTTGGGCACTGATGGTGATGTGAATGAGACCACTGTCGAGCACCTTCCGGATCGTGTAGCTGAGATGTCTGACTGTGAAGACATCAAGGAAAATATATTTGAAAATACGCTTCCATCTGATGTGCCATGTTCCTTGGAAATTCATGCCAGTCAAGAAAAGGAAAATTAGGAACATGCAGGCCCACAAAAGAAGAAAGCAAAAGCTGTTATCACTTCTAATTGGACAACAGAAAATGCGACTTACTCTAAAACCTACCCTGATACAGCAGAAATTGAACAGTGAAAATCCAATTTGGTAGCAGCACTAAAAGGAAAATCTGCCGTTGAGTGCTTTGAAGAATTTTTTTATGAACAGTTATTGAACTTGATTGTCAGTGAGTGTGTCCGATATGTTGCACAGAACAATAATAATACCTATGAGTTATCCAATAAATGCATAAAAAGTTCATTAGTGTACTACTCTTCATTGGATACCATGCTCTTCCACATGAGAAGCTGTACTGGAATGAAGATGAGAACTTTGATATAAGGTGTGTACAACAGTGTATGAGTCGCAACAGATATCTAGAAATAAAGCACCACCTTCATTTTAATGATAACACACGTCTGAACAGAATCCCACCTGATGAAAGGGTAAACTTATTAAAATTTGTCCATTGATGGATTTACTGAATAATAATTTCATGAAATTTCAAGTTTTTTCTCACAGCCTGAGCATTGATACGCAAATTGTCTGATATTGTGGACACCATTACCTAAAACAGTTCATTCGCAGGAAATTAGTGAGATTTGGGTTCAAACAGTGGGCCATGTGCTGTTCTAGCGGTTTCTGTTACCATATGTCAGTCTATGAAGGAAAATCGAAGGATACAAGTGATGTTTCAGTTCTGGGACTTGGCAGATCAGTTGTGTTGAATAAGATTTCTTTTCTGCAGATTCCTGAATTTCACAAAATATATTTTGATAACTTTTTCAGGAGCTACTGTTTGATGACATAGTTCTCAGAAATGAGAATAAGAGCAACTGGAACTGCCCATATGAACTGAATGAATAACTGTCCAATAGAATCTTAGAACAGCATGAAGAAGAAATGAAGGGGAGTGAATGACTATAGATTTGACAACAGTATGGAGATAATGGCAGTAATGTGGAAGGATAACAATTGTGTAAAGCTCTTGTCAAACCATGAGACAGTGCACCCAGTAAACCAAGTAAAGAGATGGAGCAAAGCTTAGAACAAAGAAGCGTACGTTCCACAGCCAAGAATGATTTCAGAATATGGCAGTCATATGGGAGGTGTGGACTGGAATGTGCAGAAATATCGTGTGAGAATTCGAGGTAAGAAATGGTACTTCCCATTGTTCACCAATGCATTAAATGTAACGTTGGTCAATGTGCATGTCGTCTACTGCCTCTCAAATGAAAATATTTCACTGCTTCAATTCCAGGGGATGGTTGCAAGGCCATATCTTATTCAATCATCTGCTGCTTCTGATCCGAAAAGAGCAGGACATCCATCATACCCAAAATCATCGCTTTCCAATTGAACTCAGGACATGTGATTGAATGCACACCGCTGGGGAAACAAAGAAAATGTGCAATTTGCAAGAAAAAGTGAGGGAACAGTGTTTTGTGTGAAATGTGGGACCTCATATTCATTGTTTTGTTGTCTCGCACAAAAAATAAAAGAAAATGTAAAAAGAATGGCATGTACCTTGATCCCCATTCACTACATTTACATCTATGTGATTACTCTGCTATTCACAATAAAGTGCCTGGCAGAGGGTTCAATGAACCACCTTCAAACTGTCTGTCTACTGATCCACTCTCAAACGGCATGTGGGAGAAACGAGCACTTATTTTTCTGTGCAAGCCCTGATTTCTCTTATTTTATCTTGATGATCATTTCTCCCTATATAGGTGTGTGCCAACAGAATGTTTTCGCAATTGTAGGAGAAAACCGGTGATTGAAAGTTCATGAGAAGATCCCGTCACAACGAAAAACGCCTTTGTTTTAATGATTGCCACTCCTGTTCACGCATCATGTCTGTGGCACTTTCCCCTACTTCGTGGTAATACAAAATGAGCCGCCCGTCTTTGAAGTTTTTTGATGTCATCTGTCAGTCTTACCTGATGCAGATCCCACACCCCACAGCAATACTATAGAATAGGGCAGACAAGTGTGGTGTAATCAGTCCCTTTTGTAGATCTGTTGCACATTCTAAGTGTTCTGCCAATGAATCGCAGTCTTTGGTTTGCTCTACCCACAACATTATCTATGTGATCATTCCAATTTAGGTTCTTTGTAATTGTAATCCCTAAGTATTTAGTTGAATTTACAGCCATAAGATTTGTGTGACTTATCGCTTAATTGAAATTTAGTTGATTTCTTTTAGTACTCATGTGAATAACTTCACACTTTTCTTTATCCAGGGTCAATTGCCACTTTTCACACCATACAGGTATCTATCTAAATCTTTTTGCAATTCATTTTGATCATCTGATGACTTAACGTCATTAATGTAGACCAGGAACAACAGAGGGCCTATAACACTTCCTTGGGGAACGCCGGATATTACTTCTGTTTTACTTGATGACTTTTCATCTGTTACTATGAACTGTGACCTTTCTGACAGGAAATTGTAAATCCAGACACACAACTGAGGCGATATTCCATAGGCACGCAGTTTGGTTTGAAGACGTTTGTGAGGAGTGGTGTCGAAAGCCTTCTGGAAATCTAAAAGTATGAATCAATTTGGCATCCCCTGTCAATAGCACTCATTAATTCATGAGTATGAAGAACTTGTTGTGTTTCACAAGAATTATGTTTTCTGAATCTGTGCTGATTATGTGTCAATAAATCATAATTCACAACATTCGACACAGTATATGTTCCAAAACCCTAATGCAAATTGACATTAGTGATATGGGCCTGCAATTCAACAGATTACTCATATTTCCCTTTTTGGGTATTGGTGTGACTTGAGCAATTTTCCACCTTCAGGTACGGAACTTTCTGTGATCAAGTGGTTGTATATAATTGCTATTGAACCAGCATACTCTGAAAGGAACCTGACTGGCATGCAATCTGGACCGGAGGCCTTGCCTATATTAAGTAAATTAAGCTGCTTTGCTACACTGAGGATATTGACTTCTATGTTTCTCATCTTCACAGTTGTTCTTGATTGGAATTGAGGAAAATTTGCTTCGTATTCTTTGATAAAGGAGTTTCGGAGAACCATATTTAATAACTCTGCTTTAGTGTCACTATCATCAGTGACTTCACCATTGTTATCACACAGTGAAGGTATTGACTGCATCTTGCCAGGTGTCCTTTACATGTGACCAGAATCTCTTTGGGTTTTCTGCCAGATTCCAAGACAGACTTTCATTGTCGTAATAATTAAAAGCATCTCACTTTGAAGAATGTACTTTATTTCGACCTTCTGCAAAACTTTGCCAATTGTGGGGATATTGCGTTCTTTTAAATTTGGCATGCTTTTTTCGTTGAATCTGCAACAGCGATCTGACCCGCTTCATATATCATGCGGGATCAGTACAGTCACTTATTAATTTATGTGGTATATATCTCTCAATTCCATTGATGCCATTGCTTTGAAATCATTCCACATCCTTTCTATGCTTACGTGATAAGATCAGAAGGAGTGGAGACTGTCTCTTAAAAAGGTGTTAAGAGTATTTTTAAATAGATGTACTTTGCGTTTCATTTTTATGATTGTGAGTGTTACAGTATCCAGCCTAGCAGCAACTGCCTTGTGGTTGCTAAACCCTGTATTCTTCATGATACTCCCTATTAGTGCAGGATTATTTGCTGCTAAGAGGTCAAGAACGCTTTCGCAACCACTTTTGCTTCGAGCGGGCTCCTGAATTAATTGTTCAAAATAATTTTCTGCGAAAGCATTCAGTACAATTTCGGATGACGTTTTATGCCTGCCACTGGCTTTAAACGTGTAATTTTTGCAGCATATCGAGGTTAGATTGAAGTCACCACTGACTATAATTGTGTGAGTAGGGTACATATTTGAAATGTGACTCAAGTTTTCTTTGAACTGTTCAGCAACTATATCTTCTGAGTCGGGGGGTGAGTAAAACAATCCAATTAATAGTTTAGTCTGATTGTTAAGTATAACCTCTACCCATACTATTTCGCAGGAACTATCTACTTCAATTTCACTACAATGTAAACTACTTCTGACAGCAATAAATACTCCACCACCAAATGTTTTAAATCTATCCTTTCTGAACACTTAGGTCATATGAAATAATTTCAGCTGAACTTATTTCTGGCTTTAGCCAGCTTTCCATACCTATAAGTATCTGAGCTTCAGTGCTTTATATTAGGGCTGGGACCTCTGGTTCTTTCCCAACACAGTTATGACAATTTTCAACTACAATACTGATTGTTTCTATAACTACCTTACTGTGTTTTACCTGCCCCCTTTTAGAAGGATGCCCTTTCTTTGGTTTCCTGAGACCCTCTAACCTAAAGAACCGTCCAGTCCCTCCCACACAGCCCCCACTACCCATGTAGCCGCTTCCTGTATGTAGTGGACTCCTGACTTCTTAAGCAGAACCTGGAAACCCACCACCCGATGGCACAAGTCAAGGAATCTGCAACCTACACAGTCGCAGAAATGCTTGAGCGTCTGAATCAGACCCTCCACTTTCTCTGCATTAAAGGACCACAGTCGGTTCTGTCGATGATGCTGCAGGTGGTGAGCTCCGCCTTAATCTCGCAAGCAAGACATGTAGTCTTTAACGTTTCCGCTAGCCACCCGAAACCAGATAGAATCTCCTCCGATCCAAAGCAAAACACATCATTGGTACCAACGTGGGCCACCACCTGTAGTTGGCTGCACATTGTACTATTCATGGCATCCGGAAGCACCCTTTCCACATCTGGAATGACTCAGCCCCTCCTCCCCCCCGTTATGCACACGGAGTGCACACTGGCTTCCTTCCCCTCCTTGGCATCCATGTTCCTAAGGGGCCCCATTACGCACCTCTGTGAACGCCCAGACCTTGTGGGCCAAGAAGCCTCCTCTGGAACAGGGTGGATGAATGTATCTGGCTTAGAGACTTCCTCAGCCAGAGATAACACCTGAAAGCTGTTCGTCAAATGAACCAGGGAGGCCCTACGATCAGCCCCTCAGAAAGTCTTTCGCTGCCTGCCAGGCTTTGGAATGATGTCCCATTCGACCACGGATGAGGAGTCAACCTCAGTGCAGGCAATACCCACTGCGGCCACAACAGTGGACCAATCAGGGAACACGTAGGATGTGCTCGATGTCCCTTGCATCCCCGCGTCTGATGCCCAACAGTGATGCTCCTTGGCAGCAGCCTCAAGCTGGGTGAGGGAAGCCAACACTGCCTGGAGCTGTGAGCAAAGAGTCAACAACTCAGCTCACATCTGTACACAGCAATCACGGTTCCTATCCAATACTGAAGTCACTCCTGTTTAAAGCTCATAGAAATATGTAAGAAATGAACAGTGTACTTGCCTTATTAGCAGCAGGAACTCGCAGTGCTCTGTCACTGATGGTCTAACTGACACTGAGCTGTTCTAACAGAAACAAACAAAAGCCTGTACGATATGAGGGTCAATACAAGGGTCGATAACGAGAGTGGTAATGTATGCTACACTGTTATTAAAATAAAAGCCTTTGCCTAGTAAGCACTCAAACATGCAAGAAATTACAAAAATAAACTAGTAACTACACAGAAAACAGAAATTGAGTCTCTCCAGTTTGAAGCTCATATAAATATGTAATAAATGAACGGCGTAGCCCCCATTTGGGAACTGATTAGAATAAATCATTTATTTCAAGGTTATTGCATTTTTTTTAAATTTATATTCAGCTTCCTCATCTCTATGTTAATCAGGCAACACAGGAATGAATTGATTGAAGAAAAAGATTTAGTACTTAATGGGTTAAGTTATTTGTGTAATGAATCTCTTATCTGTGGAAAATTCCGACTGGCTAAAATACGTTGAATGTACACGAAGGGCAATAAAGAGATATCATCAAACTATTGACCAATTTCAGTAGTGCTGGCTTTCAAAAATGTTTAAAAGGGCTGTGGTCAAGCAGCTTCGTAAGCATCTGACTGCAAATAATATATTGTCCATGTCACATTAATGGTTCCAATATAGAGAAGGAATGTAGTTTATTCATTAGATAACAAGTTATAGACTACTGGCATTTTCTGTGACCTGTCAAAAGGCTTTGACTGTGTGAATCACAGTATTCTCTTAAATAAATTAGAACATTATTCTGTCACTGGCAGTGTTGCAAAATTGTTCAAGTCTTGCCCAGATACCAGAAAAAAAGGGTGTTGTTGTAAAATACCTGTAGAGTAAGCAGTCAGTCTTCATCTGATTGAGAATTAATTACATGTAGTGTTTCTCACATTTCCATCTTGGATCCTTTGCTTATTCTTGTGTACATTAATGACCTCCAATTTGTTACTATGGCAAATGCTAACTTTGTTTTGTTTGAAGGTGACACTAACATAGCATTAAATAGCAAGTCAGGTACAGATTTAGAAATGGCCGAAAATCAAATTTTCACTGACATTACTAAATGGTGTAAAGGTACTTCACTGTCATTAAACCCTGAAAAAGACCCACTGTATGCAGTTCAGAACCTGTATGGGATCTCCTTCAAGTACTTATGTAACATATGTAGAAATGCAGATAGAAGAAGTTGATAGTGCTAAACTTCTGGGATAACAACTTGATGATAAATTCATTTGGGAAGAGTATACCACAGAATTCCTGAAGCACCTAAACAAGCCTGCATTTGTAATGCAAATGATGTCAGATTTAGGAAATATAAATTAAAAAAAAAACTTGCATATTTTGCATACTTTCGTTCTGTTATGTCATATGGGAACATATTTTGTGGTAATTCGCTGAACCGAGTAAGAGTTTTAGACGGCAAAAATGTGTGTGTAATAAGACTCATTTGTGGTGTAAATTCAAGAACATCATGTAGATATGTTTATTCCTTAATGAAATTTGTTCAAATAATATGGCTGCTTCCAATCAATAGCTCAATACACAGTATCAGTATTGGGAATAAGAACACACTACATAAAGACCTAAAATCACTTACCTTGGTCCAAAAATGGGACCAATATTCACGAACACTCATTTTGAAAAAATCACCAGCAACTACTAAAAACTCGGTTTCAGATAAAGCACAGTTTAAACAGAGTTTGAAAGACTTTTTAGTAGGTAACTCCTTCTACTCTACACATGAATATTTTAACAGGGACTGTTGGACCAGTGTAAGTAAAAATGTCTGTTAGATTTCAGTTTTGACAGCACTCTGTTTCATTCTAATAGTGTATTCATTATGCAAGCATTAGAAGTTCCAGTTTACTTTAGTATATTCACATACCTTGACAATCTCCTGATAAATGATCAGGGAAGTGAGTATTATGTACAAAGGTACTATGTTTTTTATGTTCTACTTTCTGAAATGTTCCCCGTCCACGAGAATCATCTCATTTTTGGTTTATGGAATGAAAAGTAAATCTAATCTAATCTAAGGAATAGGACAAGTTGTCAAGGAGGAACTTCTTCAGTTTGTTTTCAAATTTTACTTTGCTATCGATCAGACATTTTATATCAGTGGGTAAGTGACCCAAATTTTGTTTGCACCATTGTGTATCTCTTTTTTGTGCTAAGACAATCTTAACATGGAGTAGTGTATATCATTTTTCCTTTTGGTATTGTAATTATGTACATCATTGTTACTTTTGAACTTTAGTGGATTATTTACACTAAACTTAATGATGGAATAAATATACTATATACTGTGAAGCAATACTCAGAATGCCCAACTCTTTAAACAGAAGTCTACAAGATGGGCATGGGTATGTACCACATATTATTCTTACAGTACATTTTTGAGCAATGAAGAGTGTCTTTCTTGTAGATAAGTTACCCCGAACATTTTTCCATGTGACCTTATTGAATGAAAGTATGTCAGCTTTATGATTTGTCTCTCCTCAATGTATGCAATGATTCTAAAGTGCAAATGTGGATGAACTAAGTCGTTTTAGGAGTTCCAAAAAATGTGCTTTTTCCAGTTTAAATTCTCATCACTGTGGATACCTAAGAATTTTGAATTTTCCACCCTGTATTTTATTTCTTCTTCATGTGTTACATAACATTGGTTTAATACCCCTAGATGAGCAGAACTGAATATGTTGTATCTTTTTTAAAATTGAGGGTGTGTCCATCCACAGAAAACCAGACAATGATACTTTTAACAACATTGTTTACTATTTCTTATCTTTCTCTGTGTATGTTTGGTTTGATTACAATACTACTGTCATCCACAAAAAGAACTAATTCTGCTTATTGTATATTAAGTGGAAGACTGTACACTTGCTGTATGACGAACAATAGTGGAAGTAAGATTGAGTCGTGGAGAACCCCATATGTGATTTCTTCCCAGTCAGAGTTACGACCATGGACTATATTGGCTGGATTACTGAATATAAATTTCTGCATTCTTTTGGTTAGATACATCATTATCCCACTGGTTAGCTATATCATCAATCTTATAAAACTGCAATTTGTTTAGGAGAATACTGTGATTCAGACAGTCAGGTGTCTTAGGTAGGTCATAGAAAATACCCACCAGAGGTATCTTATTAATTAATGGTTGTAAAATTTGGTGAGTGAACATGTAAATGACACTCGCAGTAGAGCGACTATTCTGAAACCCAAACTGTGATTTGCTGAGGATATTATTGTAGATAAGGTGAGATACTATTCTAGAATACATCACCTTTTCAAAGATTTTGGAAAATGGTGCCAACAGAGAAACAAGTCATTGGTTATTGACATCTGTCTTATCACCTTTCTTAAAGAGATGTTTAACAATGGCATATTTCAGTCTCTCTGGAAAAATCCCTTGAGTTAGTGATGCATTACATATTTCAAATAAGACCAGGCTTATTATTCAGGAACAAATATTTAGTACTCTATTTGAAACACCTTCAAAACCAGATGAGCCTTTATTTATGAGAGAATGTATAATTTTCTTAATTTAGGGAAACAGTGATAAAAAAAATTTTGTGTGGCTCACTGGTCTCATGGACATTCACATAATTGAATTGTGGGTGTTCCTTTTTCCACATATTGCTGTTATTTTTCTTTTGAAGTGTTTGTCCCTATGATTTTTACTACATTTAAGAAATGATTATTAAAGATGTTTGATACCTGTGACTCAGTTCAGTTCAGTAGTGGTGTTATCATGTTCTGTGGCTGGTTATCCTGTCTCTCCTTTCACTACATTCCATATAGCCTTAAGTCTTGTGTTGAAATTAGTGATTTCTGACATTATGTGCATGTTCCTTGACTTTTTTAATAAATTTTGATGGTAAATTGGAGTAATTTTTATAGTACAGGATCTCTACTTCTTCTTGTCAGCAGATAAGCTTCCCTTCTCGTTTCACAAAATACTTTAATTCCCTCTTCTGCAGTTCTTTTGGTTACAAAATTAACTATTCCTTCATGCCTCAGGATGTGTTCTCTAAATCTATCCCTTCTTTTAAAATTTTTTTGAAATATGGATGTTTTCTCGCTGATTAGGTTCAGCATCACCTCATTTGTTATGCAACCTGATACTCAGTACCAGACAATTACTTGCTGGAAAGACATATTAAGACTTTACTTTAAATTAGCCATAAAAATATTTCTTATTTTTAGCAATGCTTTTCTTCCTTTTGCCAATATGCATTTTATTTACATTTTTCTTCTGCTATCATCAGTTTTTTTCTCCCCTGGCAAAATGGCAAATCTCATCTACTATCTTTAGAATATGATTTCCACACGTATTGAATTTAAATCATAGTACTGTGGAATATCGTTAAAACAGTGTCTGGGAAAGAAGTCATAGGGGGTGACACTTACTCTGTTAAAGAGAATGTGTGCCTTATAAAAAACACTTCATGTGTTGCAGGTATTTTTAATAATTACTTTTTAAAAGTAGTGCAAAAATTGGTTAAAAAATGTAAAAGATAGTGCAGAACAGTACACAGAACAAGCAATGCAGAGTAAATTTGTGAAATAAAAATTTCTCACACATCTCATCCAAAATATTGGGGTAAAGAGGACTATGCAATAGTAGTCGACAGCTAGGAAATGTGACAAATGCTGTGAAAAATGTAGCAACTATAGTGTGATCTAAAGCTACATATCAATCTGTCACCATGACCAGGTTATTTTGCTTTCAAATTTCTTGGCTTCACTAAGTAACAACAAAAGTGTGAATACACACACCAAAAGGTGACATAACAGCAGCCATTAACATTAGGCCAGTGGTCGAAGGCAACAACTTAAATTGAATATTTTCTTGACACAAATAAAGAATATCATAACAACCACCAAAAGTACAAGTTCGTTTGGTATTTATGATAACTCCAGTAAAACACCATAAATTTGTGGTCCAAAATGTAATTTCTTAGTCACATGTGTCATACACAATTAATTCAAGCATTTTCCAAGATGGTTCCTAGATCTCTCATTGAGAAAAGTGCCTTCTTGCATTATTTTCCAAAATTGTTGAGCAGGTAATGTGCTTAAGGGTCATAATCCACCTGTACAATAATGTGTTACTTTGGCAATTCCAGTTTGGCTTTCAAAAGAGTTGATATGCTTAGGCAGCTATTTATAATTTCACTGAGTACGTAATTTGTTAAGGATCAAATGTCACCAGCTCTTATTTCCTGTGTCTTATTGAAGGCATGAAACCAAGTGAGCTGGTGCAGTGGTTAGCACATTGGAGTTGCATTCGGAAAGATGACTGTTGAAATCCCTATCTGACCATCCAGATCTGGGTCTTTCACAATTTCCTCAGATTTAAATACACAAATATAAAATTGCCAAAATTTGCCCATGGAAATAAAATGTTTGACAGACAGCAGAAGTGTTTACAGGTGTGGACTAAAGTTTTTCTCCTTAACAATTCCTCCTATATTACAGAGGAATTTTTGAGTAGGAGTAGATAGTCAGTAACAGACCTGTGGCCAGCAGTCTTATACAGAGACCGCCAGAAAAATGTACACACTCTTTGTCAAGCTCTATTCAGATATCGATATTGTCATTCGATTTGAGTTATGAGTGTGCTGTAGTATGGTCTTTAGCTCAACATAACGTTAGTACTTTCATCTCGGTATCGAGAAAACAAGATGGTTGGAGCATGCTTGACATTCGAGCAACAAAAATGTATTGTGAAGTGGTTTTTCAAGTTTGATAATGCCATTGAAGTGCAAAATCAGTGGAGGTGGGAGTTTGAAACCCACCAACGCGCCTCAACAATTAAACGCCTTAGTGATAAGTTTGAATTGCATGGAACGATTTGTGATATTCATAAAGGAAGACAGCGTGTAGCTACAAGTCCTGCTTCATTGGCTGTCGTGTTGGAAATATTTATTAATTCTTCAAAGAAGTCTGCTACGTAATGTGCACTTGATGTGGGGGTTAGCAGCACAAGTGTATGAAGGATTCTGAAATCTGCAAAGTGGAAAGTACATTCCATGATTAGCGTATTTACTCGAATCTAAGCCGCACTCAAATCTAAGCCGCACCTGAAAAATGAGACTCGAAATAAAGGAAAAAAAAATTTCCCGAATCTAAGCCGCACCTGAAATTTGAGACTCGAAATTCAAGGGGAGAGAAAAGTTCTAGGCCGCTCCTCCAAATCGAAACAAAGTTTGTCCATTGTAATATGAGACACAATTTAGGTCGAATGAATGATACAGCTACAGTAGTTTGGTTCGAGTCTAAGCTCAGCAGTTAAGCTTTACCACGTAGCCATTGCTATGCGTCAGGCGCTCTGTCCGTATTTATACGGGTGCCCTTCCTTTTTCACGTGCTTCGTCTGGTTTGAATCGATTGCTTATTTTGCTTTGATCTGATAATTGCCGTTTTCTTTGTTATAGGTATTTGCGTCACTCTTAAGCTGAAAATGCATTACTGCACTGTGTCATGCATTGTTTGTCACATTCTGATAATGCGTGTTTACGGCCTGTCGCGGCTCGCGGCACGGCTTGCTTTTGTGCGCGCTACTGCCACGTACAATTAAAAAAAAAAAAAAAAAAAAGAGGAATCGTCTCATTAGCGAAACAATGGCAAGAGACCGCTATTTGTTGTTACTTACACTGCTGCTTTCTTTGATAATGATCAACAAGAATCAAATAATAGACTGCGTATGATAGAACATGTTCTGAACGAAAGTTAGGCGAAAATTTTTCTCCTTTTGAAAATCTTTGCGGTCGCTTCTTTATTACATCAAATTCTGCACAGAAATTAGACTCATTTTAGATTTAAAAATCTAGTCACTTGCCGTGCTTCATTTCTGACTGTATCACTATTAGGCATAAGAATAATACGAATATAAACATGACACGATACGTATATTCTTCCGCGTTTGCTGTTGTCTCACTCTAGTTTCGTAGTTCATTAGGCAGACAGGATTTAAATGAGATAGCAGCAAACACGAAAGAATACATGGCAAAATGTTTATATTCGTATAATTCTTATGGTGAAGAGAATACTGTATATGATTCAAATTTCATCAGGTTCCTATTAGCAACCATCTCTTCTCACAGATAGGAAAAAATTCAGAACGTAGAGTTGGCCATATTGACAAACATCCCAAACAGTCTTGCCAGTCAGATTTTCGTAGTACACTGAAATTGTGCTACATTCGAAGATGAACAATACGGAATTTATATTTACTTCGTTGGATAATGTATGAAAATGCAGTGGTCGAAACTCGCGGCGGAGAAAAAAAGCTCGTCTTCTCCTTTTTTTTTTAATTTATTTACTGACGCTGAGATTTTGGCGCCAGTATTTATCCTCTACAAAGTATGCCTGCGTAGCGCTACATATATTCGGCGGCAGAAGTTAGTTGTGGCGGCATGTACAGACATTTTTCATAACTTCTGCTTGCTTTGCACTCGATTCTAAGCCGCAGGCGGTTTTTTGGATTACGAAAACCGGAAAAAAAGTGCGGCTTAGATTCGAGTAAATACGGTACTGCAGGTGATTAATATTGACGACTGTGATTGCCAAATGCAATTTTGTGAACGGTATCAGCAAATGGTAACTGATGAACAATTTGTCATGAAGGTAGTGTGGAGTGACAAGGCACAATTTAAACTTAATGGAACCGTGAATCGGCGTAACAGTGTGTACTATGCACCAGAAAATCTGCATGTTTATGTGGATAAAGCAGTCAATCTACCAGAGGTTCATGTGTGGTGTGGACTATCATCTAGGCGTGTGGTAGGACCCATTTTCTTTGATGCTACTGTCACTGGAGAAGTTTACTTGCAAATGTTATGCACATCAATTTTGTCAGGCATACATGTGCTTTATGGGGCTGATGAAGAGGTCTTCTACCAACAGGATGGGGCGCCACCACACTACCACCTAGCTGTAAGAATTTTCTTGGATGACAATTTTCTGGGACAGTGGATTGGACAAAGAGGGCCCATTGAGTTCCCTCCACAGTTGCCAGATCCAACACCCAAGGACTTTTCCTTGTGGGGAACTGTGAAATGCATGCTGGAGGAACTCCGCCAGGAAATTACAGCGACATGTGCAGCGATCTCCACTGTAACATTGACTGACGTAGTTGTGTGTATAGCCGCCAATGGTGAACATTTTGAAGATTTAAAGTAACCATGTGCTAAACTGAAGGTTGTACAACATGTGTGATCAATTATTAAATGTAAAATAAAAACATAAGTAATACTTTTCGTTCCTTAAAGTGTGTATACATTTTTCTGGCAGACTCTGTACATTGTTTAACTGTTTCTGGAATCTTTTGTTCAGTTGACATTGTTCATTAATATTTATTGACATTGTTCATTAATATTTATTGACATTGTTCATTAACATTTTTTGGATGCTTGGTATAACCATATGTATTTTTCACTTCCTGCATCACAACAGATTCCTCAACTGCTAAACCATTAAAGTGTTAGTTCATATATGGTACTTTCCATAGCATGGCTGGAGCAAAGCAGTGTGTCATTTTTCTTTCAACACCTTTGAGACTTTCCTTAACACTAGTCAATCAGTGTGCATGCAACAGCATGCGCTACCTAATATGCTTAGAAACACTGTGCATAAAAACGGGCTTTTTCCACGGCTCCTATCACAGGGTTCTGTTGGTGATAAAAGTGTAGGCTCAAGTGTGTTGTATAGATCTCGGACTAGGAGCTATTTGCATGCCCAACAGATGTTTCATCTTCCTGTAATTATCCTTGAGTATACGGTCAAAGTTTGAATATTACACACTTCCTCCAGCTTAGGCAAATTGAGTCAAGCAGTTGGTCATTTTTGCATTAATTGTGGTCTGTGGTGTGTCTTAAGGAGCTTACGGATGCACCATTTAGTTTATGGGTTGTTCCTGAGAAAACCCAAAAAACATGGTTTTGGGGTACCAAAGCCAAGGCACAAATTTCCAAGATGGCTATGCACAGCAAATGGCTGTAATTTTTACAATATATTCCTGAGATTATGATCTGGAACAAGCTTGAAAATTTTCGTGATATTTCTATCTGTTTTCAAGATACAGAGGTTCAATGTTATCCTACTTGTACAGGGCTATTACAAATGATTGAAGCGATTTCATAAATTCACTGTAGCTCCATTCATTGACATATGGTCACGACACACTACAGATACATAGAAAAACTCATAAAGTTTTGTTCGACTGAAGCCGCACTTCAGGTTTCTGCCGCCAGAGCGCTCGAGAGCGCAGTGAGACAAAATGGCGACAGGAGCCGAGAAATCGTATGTCGTGCTTGAAATGCACTCACATCAGTCAGTCATAACAGTGCAACGACACTTCAGGACGAAGTTCAACAAAGATCCACCATCTGCTAACTCCATTCGGCGATGGTATGCGCAGTTTAAAGCTTCTGGATGCCTCTGTAAGGGGAAATCAACGGGTCGGCCTGCAGTGAGCGAAGAAACGGTTGAACGTGTGTGGGCAAGTTTCACGCATAGTGATGTGAAAGATTCAGTGTTTAAACCTCCTCTACCAAGAAACGTGCCAGAACTGCGAGCTCGCATGAACAATGCTTTCGAACTCATTGATGGGGACATGCTGCGCCGAGTGTGAGAGGAACTTGATTATCAGCTTGATGTCTGCCGAATCACTAAAGGGGCACATATCGAACATTTGTGAATGCCTTAAAAAACTTTTTGAGTTTTTGTATGTGTGTGCAAAGCATTGTGAAAATATCTCAAATAATAAAGTTATTGTAGAGCTGTGAAATCGCTTCAATCATTTGTAATAACCCTGTACATGTAACTTGTGCACATAATATCCAATGTGAGATGGAAACATTCATAAAGTGATGTAGCATGGGGAAATATGCTGTAAAGTGCCTCTGTTATCACCAGAAGGGTCCTGAAGACAGAATGTTGTTGTACTGAAGCACGTGCAAAATTTTTGTGGACGTAAAATCTGGTCTGACCTGTAAAATAATATAGTTTTGCATTATTTCACTTCCACATAAGTAAACTATCAGTAGTTTATTGACCCATAAAGTCTTTTCATATGAGTGACATGCCCTGCTGTCATAAGGGAAAAGAAGAGAACCAGCTGAAAAAGGTTCCAATTGGATCACAAAAAAGGCTAATGTGTTCCTGTTTCAAATGACTCTGACTGAAAAGTGGCATATCAACTGCCTCATTTTACCTTCTTTAGCAGTATAAATATTTTAGAGAAATGTTGGTATGTGAGCATATTTGCAGTATATACCGAGAGAAAAGGAGTGTGTGACAGTGGGAGACAGATATGTAATAACTACTGGAAGATAGTAGGCAGTGGTTGTGGTATAGAAAGAGCAAAGGAGACAATGGCAGTTTGAGAGAAAGAGAGGGACTCGATAACAGTTGAAAACAGTCCATAGTGACAGAACAGTGCTAGGGAAAGAGTGAAGGAGGCAGTGCCAGCGATAGAGGAATAAAGAGGAGGAGAAAGTGGAAGTGGGTGAGAGCCAGTGATAATGAAAGGCAAGAGTCTATGACAATGATGAGCAGGAAAAGAGAGGTAGTGTCAGTGAGGAGAGACAGTGGCAGTGGGTAAGAATGAATGAGACAGTAGCATTAAGAGAGAACACGAGAGAGACAGTGACAGTGAGACGAGACAGTAGTAGTAGAAAGGAATGAAGGAGGCTGGCTGTGAGACAGGGGGCAGTGACAGTTAAAGTGACACAAACAGTTAAGGATGATAAGTTGGGCTGCATGAATGAGTGAAAATGGGCAAGTAGGAGTAGTTGGGTACGAGTGACTTACAGCAGTGGACAAGTGGTGTGAGTGACTTACAGTTAGGAGAGTTTGCAGGAGTGAGCTGTAAGTTTCATGTTAAAAAGACCGCAGATACGTTTGTGTGCAAAAACTTTTGGGAATATTTGTAAACGTGCTGAGGGAGGTAGAACGAGGCAGCTGATACTCCACTTTTCAGTCACAGTCTTTCAAAACAGGGGCATGTTAGTCTTTTTTGTGCTCCAATAAGAGCATTTTTCTGCTGGTTGCATAATGATGCTGAAGTTGGCAATTATAAAATAGGATAATGTTTCTGTACATTACAATAATTTTAAAAAGTGGATGATATTAGTGGTACAACAGTCCAGGAGTTAAAGCAGCGGGGTGAAGAAATTACATGAAAGCTATCCTCTGCTTCATATCAAATAAGAATTTAAAGTTCAAACAATGTAAAGCTCAGGATGGATAGGCCTACCCTTTGTCCAGAACTAGCCTGAACAGCCCTGCCCAAATGTCCAGTGTTTGAGAATTTCATCTCTGGCAAGGATTGTTTTTAAAATCGTAGACTTATGTGTTTACATAACATTTTTAAACCTTCTTTTATAGTTGTGCTTCGCTCAGCTGACCGTGGTGCAAACACAGACATTGATGGGGAGATAAGGCTAACAGTTCTACCATATTATTTCACTTGGGCATTTGGCAACACAACGGGGCAATGTGTTCGTTGTTTTTGTGTGTGATGTGTCTTCTCCATAAGTTTTTGATCAATTTATGTCTGTTTGTCTTTTGTATCATTGTTTACCATTGGACAAAAGAACGTGTGCCTTTAATGTTAACGTGTAATACGAAGACAATTTTTTTTAATTTGTGTGATGACAGTAAAAATGAACTTGCTTATTGCACACTATGTGGTGGTGAATTTTCTGTTGCACTTAAATGAAAGAGTGATTTTAAAAGCCACATAAAATTGGCTAAATGTAGAGTGCTTCATCAAACATAAGAAGTTTTTTAAAGATGAAGATGGGAATAACAGTGATCGGCAGTGTCCTGCAAGAGGCTACATTTTCATATAACACTGCTAGATATGAACATCATTTGTGAAAAAAGTAATGTTTAGTGAAAAAAGAACTGAATAAATAAAGTTTAAGTAATGAATATAATAGAGGGAAACGTTCCACGTGGAAAAAATATATCTATATATCAACCCATCACATGCAGTCTCCCATCCTTCATCAAAGACACCAACCACTTTCTCGAACGCCTGGAATCCCTACCCAGTCTGTTACCCCCGGAAACCATCCTTGTAACCATTGATGCCACTTCCTTATACACAAATATTCCGAATGTCCAGGGCCTCGCTGCGATGGAGCACTTCCTTTCACGCCGATCACCTGCCACCCTACCTAAAACCTCTTTCCTCGTTACCTTAGCCAGCTTCATCCTGACCCACAACTTCTTCACTTTCGAAGGCCAGACATACCAACAATTAAAGGGAACAGCCATGGGTACCAGGATGGCCCCCTTGTACGCCAACCTATTCATGGGTCGCTTAGAGGAAGCCTTCTTGGTTACCCAGGCCTGCCAACCCAAAGTTTGGTACAGATTTATTGATGACATTTTCATGGTCTGGACTCACAGTGAAGAAAAACTCCAGAATTTCCACTCCAACCTCAACTCCTTCGGTTCCATCAGATTCACCTGGTCCTACTCTAAATCCCTTGCCACTTTCCTTGACGTTGACCTCCACCTGTCCAATTGTCAGCTTCACACGTCCATCCACATCAAACCCACCAACAAGCAACAGTACCTCCATTATGACAGCTGCCACCCATTCCACATCAAATGGTCCCTTCCCTACAGCCTAGGTCATTGTGGCAGACGAATCTGCTCCAGTCCGGAATCCTTGAACCATTACACCAACAACCTGAAAACAGCTTTTGCATCCCGTAACTACCCTCCCGACCTGGTACAGAAGCAAATAACCAGAGCCACTTCCTCATCTCCTCAAACCCAGAACCTTCCACAGAAGAACCCCAAAAGTGCCCCACTTGTGACAGGATACTTTCCGGGACTGGATCAGATTCTGAATGTGGCTCTCCAGCAGGGATACGACTTCCTCAAATCCTGCCCTGAAATGAGATCCATCCTTCATGAAATCCTCCCCCTCCACCTAGTGTCTTTCCGCCGTCCACCAACCTCCTAACCTCTTAGTTCATCCCTATGAAATCCCCAAATCACCTTCCCTACCCTCTGGCTCCTACCCTTGTAACCACCCCCGGTGTAAAATCTGTCCCATGCACCCTCCCACCACCACCTACTCCAGTCCTGTAACCCAGAAGGTGTACACGATCAAAGGCAGAGCCACGTGTGAAAGCACCCACGTGATTTACCAACTGACCTGCCTACACTGTGAAGCCTTCTATGTGGGAATGACCAGCAACAAACTGTCCATTCGCATGAATGGACACAGGCAGACAGTGTTTGTTGGTAATGAGGATCACCCTGTGGCTAAACATGCCTTGGTGCACGGCCAGCACATCGTGGCACAGTGTTACACCGTCCGGGTTATTTGGATACTTCCCACTAACACCAACCTGTCAGAACTCCAGAGATGGGAACTTGACCTTCAGCATATCCTCTCTTCTCGCTATCCGCCAGGCCTCAATCTCCGCTAATTTCTAATTTCAATTTGCTGCCGCTCATACCTCACCTGTCTTTCAACAACATCTTTGCCTCTGTACTTCCGCCTCAACTGACATCTCTGCCCAAACTCTTTGCCTTTACAAATGTCTGCTTGTGTCTGTGTATGTGCGGTTGGATATGGGTGTGTGTGCGAGTCTATGTATACCTGTCCTTTTTTTCCCCTAAGTTAAGTCTTTCCGCTCCCGGGATTGGAATGACTCCTTACCCTCTCCCTTAAAACCCACATCCTTTCATCTTTCCCTCTCCTTCCCTCTTTCCTGACGAAGCAACCGTTTGTTGCGAAAGCTAGAATTTTGTGTGTATGTTCGTGTTTGTTTGTGTGTCTATCGACCTGCCAGCGCTTTTGTTTGGTAAGTCTCACAAGATATATAAAGTTTAAGTAAACTGTTTTAAATAATTTCAGAACCATTTCCTGAGTAGGGCGCCCCCCCCCCCCCCCCCCCCCCAAAAAAAAAAAAAAGAACGGCAAGCCTTAAGATGTAATAACAACAATATTAAGAAAGGGGTAGATTGCTACTTACCACCTAGAGGAAGCATTGAGTCACAGACAGGCACAATGTTAAGACTCTAAACATTTGAGCTTTCAGCCAAAAGGCCTTTATTCACAAATATGTGACCACTGTCTCCAGCTGTTGTGGTCAGATTGCTGACAATAACTGAGTTAAACATTTACAAGTGTTTTCATTGCACCTGTTTGGAACTCAACACTTTCTCTATCTGCCAATTAACAATCTGTCCTCCTCACAATATTACTATTTAAAGTTTAAAAGATAGTAAATTTTGAATGACAGTTTGGCAATATGGTTAATTTTTGTTACATTTGTAGAATTAGTAAAAACAGTCTGAACCATTCAGTCCTCAGTTAGACTTATACATTTGCTGTCATTTATTGCTTTCATCCCTAATAAAATGGAAAGGTAGCACCATGATAAACAATGCACATTAAATTGTATGTCTCATTATAACTGAGTGAGTCAGTTCAAAAGTCAGGGAAAACCAAGGGCCTACCAATTTGAATAGGGCAGTGTCTAGTAAAGTATGGCAGTGCGCTAACTATCCTTCCAGCTGAGGACAGCTGTACTATTCCATAATTGGATGTATCATCAGTAACGTTAGAAAAGACTGGTAAGAATGAAATTTTTCTGTAAGTAGAGATGGTTTGCTTACCTTCAACTTTATAAATGTGTGTTACACAGCATATTTAAGTCTGTCAGATAATATCCCCCTAATCACTGAACAATTACAAATATAGCTTCAGGGTAGTCCTACAAAGTCAACTTAAGAATTTACTACTGTGGCATAAACACCATCAAAGTGACCAGTTATATTACTTCTTAGTGACCTATTGAATGTTGTATTCACCAAAGATTGTATTTTTGAAGCTAATACATGGTGGTGGAGCACTGTCTGCCAAAGTAAATGTAATACATCTGTATTTGCTTATTTATTAGTAGGAACAATGTTTATTTCATGGTGAGAAAGTAATAGTACAATTTTGTAAACATTGATTTCAGTGTGTCATCATTTATGTCACACCTGTTTTCTAGAACTGAGTCTCATTTCCAGCACTGTATTTGTTTAATAATTCTCCAAATTGATTTTGATTTTTTGTGAAGTCTTCAGAATACTGGATCATTTAATCTGAATCTTTTTCCCTGCTTTTGATTTATTGTTTAATTTTACTTTCATATGTTGTGAAGTCTTTCACTTCAGAATACCAGATCATTTAATCTTAATCTTTTCCCTACTTTTGATTTATTGTTTTCTAGAACTCAGTCTCATTTCCAGCACTGTATTTGTTTAATAATTCTCCAAATTGATTTTGATTTTTTGTGAAGTCTTCAGAATACTGGATCATTTAATCTGAATCTTTTCCCCTGCTTTTGATTTATTGTTTAATTTTACTTTCATATGTTGTGAAGTCTTTCACTTCAGAATACCAGATCATTTAATCTTAATCTTTTCCCTACTTTTAATTTATTGTTTAATTTTACTTTCATATGTGGTGCAGAAATATGTTTAAGAAGAAATTAAAACTTTCATCTACACTGTCTTCTCAGGATTGTTCCTGTATTTGTGTCTAAACACAATGACCAAGCTTTTGTTTTCATTCTCTGATACAATAATTTTATTCTATGACCTGAACTGACCAGTATATTTTATGGCAACTGCTTTATCACAATGGACAGATAAACCATTGACTGTGGCTTCTACATCTTCAGTAGTGAAGATAGTTGGATCTAAAGTGAAACTATCAATGTTTTTTACATTATATCCTTGTGTCATTGGAAAACGAATCTCCACTTGAATCTGCCTAGCCTCACAAAAGCTCTCTAGCTGCCCCTTTTTCTTTATTTTTTATTTTTTATGCATAGTTGAGGAGTGCAGTTGAAGAGTTTGCATTCGTCTTCTCCTAAAATCTCTTCCATGTTTCGCTGAAGTTTCTCATCCACTGTTCTATCCACTGTTCTTATTGGTTTGTCTGTAAACTGATGAATCTTGACAAGTGTTCTGAATGCATCGTGTATCATGTCATCTGTGATTTCAGTTTCCTCAGGTACCTTTCAGTTTCACTTTTTTTGCGATGACAATAATTATTTTGGCGAGTCTGTCGTAATTCATTCTGAGTGTGACCAAAAATTTTAATACTCTCTTCCTGAAAGTGTCAGATATTTTTCAGTATGCTGGTACAATTCCTGAACGTTCATTTTCATCCAGATTCTAGCAGGTTGGGTCAAATATGTTGTTTAGAATTTTTATTTCTTGCGTTTCTGTGTATTGAATTAGTGATGTCTCAAATTATCAGTGTTTCCAAAACATATCCTGCAATATTTCCACTTTGATTACTATGCTGTAGTGTCTTTAGTTCTGCATCTGTGGTATGACTTTGACTAATTGTATTTGTTTCCTAAAGATTCTTGAACCTACTGTGCAGTTTACTAACTCCACATAAAAATCATTTCCATTGAGAAAGAAGTTCAACAAATCTGTTGTATGTAATCTCTGCTCTTGACCTTGCTTGCTTTTTGTCAGTAGATATGTGAATGAATCAGAATGGATTAAAAATTATTTAATGACACAATTTCTTTAGTTATCTTCATGATAGAGAGAGAGTTTGGCAGGAGAAAAGCATAGATGGTGACGGTCAACTAACTCAAATACCGCCTGAGATTGGTAAAGAGTATACACATGTAAAAATTTCCACAAATTTACAGTAATAGTGTAAAAACCTTTCCTTACATGAAGTATTTTCAAACTTGTTACAAAATCAACTATAACTTCCCATTAAAAGATTCTATAAAGACTTCCTGTAACTTTGAGGCTTGCAAAAATAAAATAAATCATTCACAGAAAATGTTCCTTGCAATATTAATAAATTACTAATTAATTAATAATATTATTTAACTTCTCAGAAATAAGTACTGCCAAATTGCAGTTAGCATTTAACTTCTATTATATCAGGAGATTTTTATGAAGAATAGAGAAAAAAATTTCCCTTCAAATTAATAGTGATCTGTGTAAGAAAATCATGTTGTATAAGAGGTTCATAGATATTTTCATAGCCTTCAGTGGTGGTATAGAAGAAACTGGTGAGTTGAATGTTGCCTTAAATTCCTTGAATGTTAATATAACTTTTATGAAAGAACTGGAACAAAACAGTTCACTCAGTTTTCTTGACCTACGTATGATGAGAGTAGGTTCAAGCCGTTTACGCATCATCTTTCAGAGACAACAGCTTCTGACATGATTATTATAGCAGATTCATGCCATACACAATCACAGAAAGGAACATTTTTAACTCAATGTTTTCCCAGGCTCACTGGGTTTCGGTTAGAGGAGGAGGATAAGAATAGAGAAATGGACATCATTATTCAGATAGGCACAGAAAATAGCCACGGGGAAAGTGATATTAGAAAGCTAGGGGAAAAAGTGTTCAGGAAAATAAAAATTAAAAATTCTTTAATAGGTGTTGATAAGAAATACAGATCTGTGCCATATTATGGCTCATTATCAGAAAATATTGCAAATACTTTCAGAAAACATAACATACAGGTAGGTTTCCGGAGAAATAGAAAGTTTGGGCAACTTCTGCACCATAGTTTGGGGTACTCCCTCCCCCTTCCCAAATAAATTTTCTTATTTGAGGGTATATAAGATTAAATGCTGGTCATGCAGCTGCTACTAGTTTGGGCAGGTGGGTAGAGATAGTAGAAAATGGTTAGGCAACATGACAGCACAAGCAATGACAGCACCCTGGGAGCTCATCTATGAGTCCATAACCATAAGCTAATAGAAAGAAAATTTACATACTTTGTTGAACGTTGAGAATACGGATGGTAATTTAGATGTATTTGAGGTATTAGAACTTTGCATTAACAACTGTTCAGATCCCGACTGTTTGATACGGGCCTAATGAACATTTGGCATTTAGCCAGAACTGGTTTTTCAGAATATTTGATGGGTTATTTTTTGATCGAAATGAATAAGACAGTTAACTTCCTGAGTCACTTCAGTTACATATGATTTAGTTCAGTGTCTTTTCAAAGCCCCTTGTTGTTAAACCTGAAATACCTTCATGAAACAATAAACCAATTGCACTGATCTGACGTGAGCAGTGTATTCCACTTTGTAAAGTAAGCAGTTCCTGGCATTTTATCTATAAACTTAATATGTGCTTTGGTCTTATTTTAAAATTGTATTTGTAAATTAGACAAACAAGTTAACATCTGATGTGTAAGCTTTTTTATAAAGGATTTCCATAACTTTTGCGATTATTTGTTATGAATACAGACAATTTTTTTTCTGTAATGTTTTGCAATAAATTCCATGCAAAAATTGCCTGTGATCTGGACTGTGGACTGAGTCCATGTTTTATATACATGCGTGCTAAGTTGTTCGCTTGACCAGTACTTTTCACATAAAGAGTGCCACACAAAGTCGTGGCACTCGGCTGTGCTCCAACACCATCCAGTGAACATTATGCCTTCTGCGGTGCAGATAGTCCAGCTTGACACAACAGTTCTAGCCTTATGCCTCTTAGATTTCTTGTTGGCATTAAGTGTTTAATTGATGAAGCTTAAGATTCAATTGACAATACATGACTGGTATATGAAAGTTGTGTTGTACATACATATTCTATGGTATGTATCAGAAGTTTGCATTTTATTACTCTGGACTGTTGTTTTATGTAATGACCATTGTAAGACTCTTGTAACATACATAATATGTAAAAAGGAACTTTTGTTTACTTATCAGGTCATCAGATGATGGGATGATCCAAAAACGAGTGTTTCTTGAAACAAGGTTATGACATGGTGTTCACAGAGCTGTTCAGTATAGTATTAATTAAATTGACAGAGTCGAGAGTTCATTAAGTATCCACTTGAACTGTTTTCTTACTGATTGTATAATAGTAAGACGTAATCAAACAGTGGAATGTCCAAGTTGGAATACCAGTGATTACAAAAAGGATATATTGTGAATCATCATAAAGATGACATGTTGAGCTGCAGGCAGGCACAACAACAAGAAAACTGTTACAGACTAAGCTTTCAGACAAAGCCTTCTTCAGAAAAGGAAAAAAAAAAATTGCACAACTAAACACACCTCACACACTTGGGACCACTGTCTCTGACCAGAATGCAACTTAAATGGGTAGAATGGGAGCAACAATTTGGAGTGAGGCATGGGAGTTGGAGTAATAGCAGGGTATGGATGGGGAAGAGGGATCAGTGCTGCATGTTTGAGCATGCAGGGACTACAGATAGCATGACAAGGCTGCCAGGTGCAGCATATCGAGGCTGTGGCGGAGAGAAGAGGGTGTGAAAAGGGGAGTGGAAAGGAGGGGAGCAGAGAAGGGTAAGAGACCATTGAGTGCATTGGCAGAGAGCACCACACAATGTGTGTGATGGGATCTGAATTGGGAGGAGTTGATAGGACAGAGGGGGCAGAAGCAGTTGGGTGGAGGGTATGGGGAAAGTAGGTTACTGTAGGTTGACGTCAAGATGATTTCCGGAGCAGAGATTGTGTTGTAAGGGTAACTCCCATCTGTGCAGCAATTTATTTTCAGCTGCATGTTGTATGACAGGGTGGTCTATTTTGCTCTCAGCAACAGTTTTGTGGGGGGCATTCATCCTGGTCGACAGCTGGTGGGTAGTTGTACCAATATAAAAAGCTGAGCAATGATTGCAGCAGAGATGTTATACAACATAGTTGCTTTTACAGGTGGCCTAGCCTCTGATGGTGTAGGATAAACCTTTGGCAGGACTGGAATAGGAAATGCTGGATTGGTGATTTGGCAGGTCTTGCACCTGGATCTTCCACAGGGATATGGTCCCTGGATTTGGATTGGAAGTGGAAGAGTGATGGACTAGGATGTTGTGGAGTTTGTGTGGGTGAAGGAACACCACTTTAGAAGGGGTGGGAAGAATCTTGGGTAGGATGTCCCTCATTTGAGGGCCTGATGATAGATAATCAAAGCCCTGATGAAGGATTTAGTTAAACTGTTCTAGTCTGGGGTGATAATGGGTAACAAAGAAAAGGGGATGCTCCTTTGTAGCTGGTTCTTGGGAATGTCAGAGGGACTGTGTGTGTGTTGAGGAATATGGTATGGGAAATCTGTTTGCGGGCTAGGTTTGGGTGGATAGTGCCTCTTTGTGAAGGCCTTTGTGAAACATTCAGCATTCTGAGCAAAGCAGTGCTTGTCACACCAGGTACACTGTCCCCAGGTGACAATACTGTAGGAAGGGATTTTTTTTAAAGGGATCATAGCTGTCAGAATTCAGGTGCTGTTGGTTGTTTTATTGTGGACAGAGCCATCAGAGAGGAGGAGGTCACATCCAGGAAGACGGCACACTGGGTTGGGTTGTGAGGTTGTGAAGGAATGATCCTGGGTCCAGATCATGAAGATGTTGTCAACAAACCTGAACCAGAGCATGGGTTTGGGGAGGCTAGAAAGGTTTCCGCTGGATATCTGAAACACGTTAACATAGGAGGGTGCACTGCAGGTGCACATGGCTGTGCTGCAGATTTATTTGTATACTTTCCCTTCAAAGGAAAAGTAGTTGTGTGTTAGGATGAAGTTGTTAATGTGTATGAGGAATGAGATAGTGGGAATGGGGTCTGAAGGACAGTGGGAGAGATAGTGTTCAATAGTGGAAAGATGGTGGGTGTGAGGGATGTTGCTGTTTAGGTAAGTGGCATCAACAGTGACGAGTCAGAATGCAGGAGGTAAAAAGGGGAGGGGTGGCAGATAGTTGGTGAAGGAAGTGATTGGCATATTAGATGTGGGAGGCTAGATTTAGTGCAATTCCTTGAAGGTGTTGGTCAGTGAGGGCCAAAGTTCTTTCAGTGGGGCACAGTAACCAGCTACAACAAAGCATCCAGGACTGTAAGCTTATGGATTTTGGAGAATATATAGAAGGTGGGTGTGCACTGTGGCATGGGGAAGAGAAGGTAAACTGATTCAGGGGTTGGGTTCTGGGAAGAGACTGAGTCTTTAAGCAGGGATTAGAGAATATGTTGGACTTCTAGGATGGGATCACTCTGACAGAGTTTATAGGTGGTGTAGCCAGACAATTGGTAGAGGCCTTCTGTCAAGTAGTTACTGAAATTCATAACAACAGTGGTGGAACCCTAATCTGCAGTTGGCCACTGTGGCCGAGCAGTTCTAGGCACTTCAATCTGGAACCGCGCTACTGCTACGGTCTCAGGTTTGAATCCTGCCTCGGTCATGGATGTGTGTGATGTCCTTAGGTTAGTTAGGTTTAAGTAGTTCTAAGTCTATGGGACTGATGACCTCAGTTGTTAAGTCCCATAGTGCTTAGAGCCATCTGAACCATTTGAACCTAATCTGCAGGTAGGATGATAAGGTGAGGATCTCTTGTGAGGCTGTGTATGGCTGTCCATTCTTCTACTGAAAGGTTGGTTTCCTTAGTACAGGACTTGGGGAAGGCTGGTAAGGCCAAGTTGGAGGCAAGGTATTCCTGGAAGGCGCTGAGGGGGTTGTTGGTTGGGAGGCAGGGGAGGATCACAATTGGATGGTGATATGAACTGGAGGAGGCAGGGTTCAATATTGGGACTAAGGTGGCTTTGGTTGGAGGAACTGATGGCAAAGAATGCTCCACCTAGTGATGTGGTGCAGTGGCTGGCACACTGGACTCGCATTTGGGAGGACAATGGTTCAAACCTGCATCCAACCATCCTGATTTAGTTTTTCGATAATTTCCCTAAATTGCTTCAGGCAAATGCCAGCATGATTTCTTTGAAAGGGCACAACTGACTTCCTATTTGTTCCCCTCCTCCCCCCCCCCCCCAACCCACCAACCAACTGACCAAAGAATGCTCCATGGTGAATTGAATTTTGTTGTGGATGGAGATGGAGCAAAATGATCAGCTGCCATTCTTGGATGCTCTGGTACATAGAAAACTGGACGGAACACTGGGACACAGCATCTATCGAAAGAAGACCCACATGGGCCAGTACCTTCATGGCTCTAGCTGTCATCACCCATCACCAAGGGAAGAAGTGCTAAACACCCTGTTTCACAGATCACTTGTGGTTCTGATGAATAAAGCCTGGAACTGGAAATGGACTGCCTCAGGAATGTGTTCCAGAAAAATGGCTACAGTGGGCACCAAATTTTATGTGCCTTCATGCAAAAGACGTCATCATAGCCAACACCTGATGAAGATGAACTGAAAAACATAGCCTTCATTCCATACACAGACATATCGGTAGAATTTTATGAAGACAAAATATCAAATGTGTGTACATGCTGTCAGTAAAGACCAAATCCCTTTTAAGGACAGTAAAATATGACCGGGATCTACTGAAATCTGGAGTGCATTACATACCATGTGAGTGTGGATGCATATGTCAGACAAACAATTTGCATAATTGAAGAATGGTGTGTGGAATACTGATGACACACTGACCTACAACAGACCACAAAATCAGCAATTGTTGAAAATTGCCGTGAAACCAGCAACAAAATGAAATATGAAGATACAAAAATGTTCTGAAAATGCATCCCACAATTGGGACTGTGTATGCAAGGAGGCTGTCAAAATCCAGCTACATGAGAACTTCATAAACAAGGCAATGGATCTCAACCTAGTCAAGCATAGGCTCCAGCAGTGAAAATTCTCTACATGCAGCAGAAATGGAACACTGAGCATGGCAAAGGCGGAGTACAGAATGTGGACCACCACTCAATTGCCGGGCACGAACTACTACTACCACCACAGATGACACATAGCACAGTCCACGCATGTGGTCAGTATAGGGGGTAGATGACTAGTATATATGTCACACCCACTGGTCTGAGACATCAGTCGGCAGAGTAGTCTGATGATGATGGCATGTTATGTCATAGAAAAGTCGTTCTACAGTGATCAGTTAATCTGGCTGCAAGATTAACAGACTCCCAAGCACCATTTTTCCCAGGGAAACCTATCAACACACGTAACCATTATATTACAAACTTAATCATATGTTATTAATTGAGTTCAATTACCTGAAAGAGGCAGTCAAACCAATAAACTACAATGTGACTCAGATGTACAGGGCACAGAAAGGTCAGCAACATATAAGTAACATCAAGATTAAATGACAAAAAGTTTGATGGAAGAGCATTTGGAAGAATTTTTACATGGGTGTATTACATACCTCTATTAGAAGTACATGGTGTATGGGAATAAATAATGTGATATTAAAAATCCAAAACTGAAAGCTCTGAACTTACATAACACTGACAAATGCTTATATTGTCAGAATGAAGTCACGATAGAACATATATTTGCTCACAATGCATAGGCAGAAATATGGATCTAGCCAGAAGGTAGAGTTGTATTGATTACCTGCGCTGATTTTAACAGTATAAGAAAAAAAATACTTGTTGCTCAGATGTGTGGTTGTATCCTGAAGCTAAAAGAATATGTATAGTATACACTAAAAAAAAAAGCACACACACAAATCATTCTATAACTCCTAGACATAAGTACCAGTGGATTTCAGGAAGTAGAAGAGGATATGTTATTTTAAAAACATGCAAAACTTCCCTGTGGGAATATTCCAAAATAGACTACACTGTAAATTAAATGGATAGAGTGCTGGCAGGGCCAGAAATGAAGCTTTTCGCAAAAGTAATAAATACTGTTGGTAAGTTTCTGTTTTTTGTTGTTTTCGGCTTTATTATCTTCCACCATTTGTTTGGATATAATTTGTTGTAATTGCATCAGAAAACATAATGCCAGGAAAATAATCAGAATTGGCAGTTCCAAAAGACATAATACTTGCAGTCCACACTGGATGCATCTCTATGAGCCATTTTTGTTCACCTTCTTTTTGTTCAGCAGTTACTCTTCTCCCTCCGAATCTTGGATGTAACATATTAACAAGCTAATGAAAAGATTGTAGTGCTTTTTCTTTCCATTATTTTAGTAAGTTGTTATAGTATTCTGCATTAAGACTTTCTAAAAGATCAATCTGTAGTTTGACAGCCTGGCCAGTATTTGTGCTGTGTGCCTGAAGAATGTCCAGGACTCCAAAAATCTGGCACTTGTCAGAAAAGATGAGTGGCATCTTTATAAATTATAGCATTATCCAATATTCTATAATGTTAGCAGAGACATCTCCAGAATGCTCTTTTATAATTTCTGCATATTTGTAATAAATATCAATAAAGGTGCTTAGGAAATCCATCTAGTTGAATTTTGGAGCTGTGACATAAGACCATTCTTTTCCTTCAATCAACCATGTAGTCAATGGTGTTTCCAAAAGTACTTACAGACTTCACCAATGTGCTTCAACTCATAGGTGTAGATTAACACAATGAACTGAACAACCTTATGTTAATAAGCCAGGTGGGTCTTCTTTTAAAAGCTATCACATTTTGTTTTCATTAGCAGCATAAATAGCAATTTTTTCTGAAAATTATCTTCATGCATTTTAGTTGAATATTTCAAAGACTCCACACAATATACAGGGTGTTCCAAAAAGGTACGGCCAAACTTTCAGGAAACATTCCTCACACACAAAGAAAGAAAATATGTTATGTGGACATGTGTCCGGAAATGCTTACTTTCCATGTTAGAGCTCATTTTATTACTTCTCTTCAAATCACATTAATCATGGAATGGAAACACACAGCAACAGAACGTACCAGTGTGACTTCAAACACTTTGTTACAGGAAATGTTCAAAATGTCCTCCGTTAGCGAGGATACATGCATCCACCCTCTGCCGCATGGAATCCCTGAAGCGCTGATGCAGCCCTGGAGAATGGCGTATTGTATCACAGCCGTCCACAATACAACCACGAAGAGTCTCTACATTTGGTACCGGGGTTGCGTAGACAAGAGCTTTCAAATGCCCCCATAAATGAAAGTCAAGAGGGTTGAGGTCAGGAGAGCGTAGAGGCCACGGAATTGGTCCGCCTCTACCAATCCATTGCTCACCGAATCTGTTGTTGAGAAGCGTACAAACACTTCGACTGAAATGTGCAGGAGCTCCATCGTGCATGAACCACATGTTGTGTCGTACTTGTAAAGGCACATGTTCTAGCAGCACAGGTAGAGTATCCCATATGAAATCATGATAACGTGCTCCATTGAGCATAGGTGGAAGAACATGGGGCCCAATCAAGACATCACCAACAATGCCTGCCCAAACGTTCACAGAAAATCTGTGTTGATGACGTGATTGCACAATTGCACAATAATCCATACATCAAATGGTCATCTGCCAACTCCGCATTTGTAAACATTGCGCTGACTGCAAAACCATGTTCGTGATGAACACTAACCTGTTGATGCTATGTACTGATGTGCTTGATGCTAGTACTGTAGAGCAATGAGTCGCATGTCAACACAATCACCGAAGTCAACATTACCTTCCTTCAATTGGGCCAACTGGTGGTGAATCGAGGATGTACAGTACATACTGATGAAACTAAAATGAGCTCTAAAATGGAAATTAAACATTTCTGGACACATGTCCACATAACATCTATTCTTTATTTGTGTGTGAGGAATGTTTCCTGAAAGTTTGGCCGTACCTTTTTGCAACACCCTGTATAGCTGTCTTTTGGTTGGCTTCACAATCAATTGTATTTAATACAAATGCTTGTTGCCCTGTGTGGATACTGTTTGTCATAATTGGGTCATTCTTTATATTAGACAACCCATGTTGTAGTAGTATGTGCTATTATGATCTTTTAACTTAAGTTTTATATTTGAATCGACCTTGTTTGCAACTTTATCAAGCTGCATACCACTTAATTTGAAGCAGTCAGGACCAACATAACCAGGTCGCAGTACTTGGATCATGTCTTTTTATTCTTGAATTGAAGCTACATAATGGCTATGTTGTTAGTGTAAAAGAACTTTGCTAACAATATGTCCAGTTGTTCCTTTCATTGATCATTAGTTTTTATTATAAAGTTCCCCCAGGCTAGCCTGTTTCCTCCTCAGTGGTGTTGAAGCCAAATTTTGACTGCCATGAGCTACTATTAGTGTACCACCAATACTGCTGAAACTGGAGCGGCCAATGAAAGAGTCCATTTCCAATACAGTACTGTTATTGTTGCTGGAAGTAAACTTTGTGTTTCTAATTCCAGAGGAGTTGAAAAGTAATTTCTCTCAGTGCATTTTTTCAGATGACATTTTATTCTTTCAATTTTGCCACTGACTTCAACATTTCACTGCTTGCAAAAAGCTTTAATTTTGTCTTGATCACATGTTACCTCTGACCACTCTGCTGATTTTTACATTAAAATGAACAGTCGAGATCACATTAATGTTTCCTTATTGGCCCGTTTCAGCTTATATACAAGCCATCTTCAGAATTTTGTGGCCTCTTATGGCTGGTGCTGATGATGTCTTGGGTGTCTCGTGGTAACCATGATCGTACACGTGTGGCTACCATGACAAACCCGAGGGGCCATCAGCACCAGCCATAGGGGGCCAAGAAATTCTGAAGATGGCTTGTATATAAGCTTAAACCGGCCAATAAAGAAATATTAATGTGATCTCAACTGTTCATTTTAATGTAAATAAAACATCAGGTTGCTGTTCTCCACATACTATGTTGTCAAACTTTATTAACTCTGCTGACGCCTTTCTTCCAGTCCCAAAGACAATGATGTTGAAAATTTGCCTATAAGAAAATAATTTTACTGCTATTTAACTCAGTTATAAAGGAGGTTATTTTCTGTTGCAGTTAAGTGATATGTACGTTGTTTGCAATTTTTAGGTTAATAATATACAACTATGAATTTTTAATTTTCTTTGACAAATGTTCAATACATTTTACCTGCTATGGAAGAAAATGGAAATTCAACAAAAACATGGAACTAAAGTAAACTCACATTTATGGTATGGATCCTGTGCTGAACAAAGCATGAATTTTCATACTACATGATATTTAAAACCATGGGCTTAAACAGAGGATTTATGATAACTGTGAAGGGCTCTCACTGACAACATAAGAAAATTTGGTTTACCAATTTTTGTGTGGTTAGTTTATTAATTTTGTCAACTAATAAAGCAGTTGTAAGAATGAGTTTTGAATAAAGTGTTTTGAATAATGTAATCATAAGAATATAAACTGGACTGTTTAACTGTCATTACAAAAAAATCCCCAAAACCCCATTTATCCCAATGTTTTTTAACAGGTTTTTCTCAGCTGTCGATGTCTCCCAAATAAAAGAAGTCAAAAGAAGTTATTTCCATGTGTAATTACGAGCTATGTCAAGGAAGTAATTTGTGTTTGCATTTCTTTCCACAATAGCCACAGTTTGGTACATGCACAGCAGATGCTGTGAATCAAGGACAAGGAAATGACACCATTTAGAGACCTCTGCATGTTGTTATGCTTGTTTAGAATGGTAAAGTTGATTGAAACTCTGACTACTTGTGAAATTAGATCTATAACTCATATTTTGGATGTAGAAAACACTACATCAGTGTACATTCATCAACAGAATTGCAAGGTTTATGGAGAAAATGCAATTACATTGGAGATTGGTCCAACAGTTCAGTGAAGGATATGATCAAGTGCACAATGACAGATGATGTGGCCATCCATGTTTCATTAATGAAGAACTGGTTCACACAATTGAAGAACTTGTGAACAAACCATTGGTTTGCAGTAACCAACCTTTCTAAGAACTTACTGCAAATTTCAGAATCACTTCTTCATGAAACAGTTTATGATAAAAAACTGTGTGCTCTGCGGGTGCCGAAATCTTTTACAGAGGAACACAATAGATACTGTAATTGCAGTGAATTGAACTTTTTGACCTATTACAACAAATATGGTGATGATTTTATAAGCAAGATAGTAACCAGGATGAGATCAAGTCATTTTTGAAACCCCACAATTGAAATGGCTATCAATGGAATGGAAACATATTGTGTCACCAATAAAGACTAAAGTGGAGCAAGTCTGGACACCTTGAACAGTCATGTATACAGTCTTTTGGGGGAGAGACTGCATTTTTCTGGTGCATTTTTTAGTGTATGGTGAAACAATCAGTACAGATGTCTAATGTGAGATGCTTAAGAAACTGTATCATGTGAAACAGAATAACCCCTATGGAAAGCTTAGAAATGGAATCCTCTTGATCCATGACAATGCTCAAGCTCACATTCAAGACAATGGATTACATGATAAGTCTTATAGGACTTCGGCTGGAAAACCACCCTCCATACAGTCCTGGCCTCTGTCTAGCAATTTCCATCTCTTTCTGCACTTGAAAATGTTCATAGTGGTCCAAAATTCAACAACAATGATTAGTTCAAAGAACACATTACTACATGATTGAAAAAGCAGGTGGCAACATCCTTTGAAGAAGGCATACAAAAACTTGTGCCATGCTATGATAAATGCCTACAAAATTGAGAGTTATGTGGAAAGAGAGTTTAACATATGTAGTTTCTCTCCAGCAAATAGTTTTTCTATGTACGTACTCATTTTTTTTTAATCACAAAATGGAACTAACTTTCTGCAAGTACCTCATATCGAAAATTACAAAGGCTTCATTCTATGAATGCTTGTGTTCACATTTTTATGTATAATGTAAAAATTTATTGACAGTCATCATCATCATCATTTATTGTATGTAACAGACCATAAAGGCCCATGACAGAAAGCAAAAGAAACATTACAAACCTGAATAACACACTATTCAAAAATCAATAACACAATTCATGACACAGGAAGGAGCATTGTCCTGATCACAGTTGCAGCTATTTCCAGCAGATGTTGTTCCTTTTTCTTCTGTCCATTTCATCTTCCAGGGATGCTGTTGATTCTACCTTCTGCAACATCCTAATCACCCTATCTTTCCATGTAGTCCTTGGGCAACCTCTTGGACATCTTCCAATCAGTTGGAAATTGAACACTCAGTTGGGGATAGAGTCTCCAGCTCTTAAGACATGTCCCAACCACTGGAGTTTTCATCCTCTGATGGTCCTACGAATGTCAGCTTTCCCAAAACGTTGGTACAGGTCCTCTTTTTGCCTTCTTTCCCATCTTCCACTTTCTGTTGAATGTAGGCCCATAGATCTTCCTGAGCACTTTCCTTTCAACTGCGCAAATGTGCTCTCCAAGTGTTTGTGAAGTCGCTCATGTCTTGCAGCCATATAACAGAACCAGTTTTACCAGTGCCATGTAAAGTTTGATCTTGCTGTTTTGTGAGACCAAGCATTACTTGAATAAGTTATTGGGACTAATGAAGGCATTATTAGCATTAATTATTCTTTGCTGAATCTCTTTCTCAACCTCACCTTTATCAGATGGAATTGATCCCATGTACTTAAATTTCTCTGCTTGTTCAAAATTGTGTCCATAATGTAATAATGTTAAACAGTTATTAAAAATGTAATTGTATGAAAAATTATATACTTTGTATAAAGACTTGAAAAATAAAGAGTATCTTCAATAAAAAGTTGTTAAGCATCTGACTGTGGATTCAGATTTCTGGAATTATGATTTTTATGTGTCACCTATTGCTTCTTCCACCTCTAAGTACGTTTCTTGACTTGAAAAATTATGCTAAACTGTAGGTTCCCTGGGTAAGTCAGTTAAAGCATCAGAGGGCATACTATCTCTAGTAAAACCATACCTAGCATAGCACTGTCATGTTGAAAACAATCTTTGAGTTGAGGGCACCTTTACTTTGGCTGTACATGACTGATGGCATATGAAAGGAGAACATAAGTAGTAAACTCATGAGCAGTTGGCATGTGTCATTAAGAAGAGCTGGGCAAGGAATCTATACAGAGTCATCAAAATGAGGACTGACAATTTTAAAATATTTTACTACTATAAATAAAATATTACCACAAAGAAATGTCAGTATATGAACAGAAACTGTCCATCATGGTTTTTATTTTACTGACATGAATATGGAATTTTTCTTCAGTTATATAGCTACATATGAAAAAAATAGTTTGTAAAAAGAGAAAGGAAAATGTCCTGTGCTATGCAATCTTAACATGCCAGTAACGTACAATCATGGCAATAAATTAAAAATACAATGATATATAGTGGATCTGAAAATTTGAATTCCCTTAAAAAGATTTCTGTGTGTGGACTCCACTCATGATTCTGGCTCTTTTCTGTATGTAAAGCACTTTTCTAGCCAATGGCTGACTTCCCCCAAAATTTGTTTCCATATGCCACAATGGCTTGAAAATAGCCATAATAAGCTAATTTAATAATTTCCATATTTTTATAAGAGGAAATAATGTATAAAGCATGAGTTTCTGGACATAATATTTTACACAGATACAGGATGTGGTCTGACCAATTTAGTTTGGTATCGTGTAAACCTTGGTATTTTGAAGCGTCTGCACTAGCCATCTGCTGGTCGCCTACTTTTTCTCTTATTTCTTCATTTTTAGATGATGTGTGAAACTGAATAAAGCTTGTTTTGATGAAATTAACAGAAAGGCCATATATGGTAATTGAGTTCACAATACCCCAGAAACCGTATCAGCTGGCAGCTAAAGTTAGTCTAATGAATTATCAGTAAATACCATAGTGTCATAAGCAGAGATGGTGAATATACAGTAATTTGTACAAAGAAGTAGATTATTAATTAAAATAATAAAATGTAGGTGGCCCAGAATTGAGCTGTGGGGTGCTCCACAGGTGATGGTTGAAAGATTGCAGTTCTACACTATGCTTCTTATGATGTGTTTGCTATGTGATTCATCTTTGCTGATGGAGTGTCTTGGACTTCTTCTATACGTTTTGTGTATATATATTTGTTGTAAAGTGTGTCTAACATATTATTTCTTATAAATAGGGTACAGAATATCATTGACATACCACTGTGCTGTAAGGGTGCTGCAGATGACAACCGAAGGGGTGCTGCTATGAAAAGAAATGTCATCCCAGAACTTCACTCCTGGCTGTTGGGCCAGCTGGCAACAGCCAGGTTGGTGTCTGACTGCTGTCTGGGGTATCTCCAGAAATGTCTTCATAGGCCATTGGGCCCATTTCAAAGCAGGACTTATCATCGAAGACAATTCTATTCGTGTCAACGAGATTCCAAGTTGAAATGTGTCTGGAGACTCCCTGGACAGCTATGGGATACTAACCTGACTGTTACTGTGTGCCCAACAGCCAGGAGTTATACTTGTTGGTGACATTTATTTTCATAGCATGACCCCTTTGGTTGTCATCCACAACACACTTACAGCACAGCGGTGCATTGATGATGACCCATTTTGTTGCCCTTCATGGCAGGCTATCATGGGCTTACATTTCAGCAAGCTAATGCCTTACCTGCATATGGAGAGAGTTTCTACTACTTGTCTTCATGCTTTCCAAACCTTACTTTGGTTAGCAAGCTTTTCGGATCTCTCCCTAACTGAGAATGTTTGGAGCATTATGTGTAGGGCCCTCCATCCAGGTTAGGATTTTGACTATCTAACATGCCAATTGAATACAGCTTGCCATGATATCCATCAGGAGCACATCTAAACAGACTATCAATTAATTCCAAGCCAAATAACTGCTTCCATAAGGGCCAGAGGTGGACCAACATGTTTTTGACTTACTCAGTTTGTGAAGCTCTTTCTCTTGAATAAATCATCAAATTTTTCTGAAACTATAATCATTTGTCTATCTCCACATGTACATCACACTTACCAATTTTGTCCCATTTGATAATTCCTTCGTGTTGCATAGTTTTTTTTTTTTTTCCTTAGAGTATAATTACATAATTTCAAAAACTTTGAATTTATTATATGAGCTGACATATTTTGGGAAATATAACTTTCTCATTTCTGTTTATAGAGCTGTCTCTATATTCAGTTTGCCTTCTAAATCTAATTTTAGTTGTTGACTCCCTGTCCTCATCACTGATAAGTCTTTCACATTGGATGATTTCAACAAATGTGAATTGTGACTGCAAAATTCCTATCATGTATTTCAGTTTCAGGGCTATTTTAAAATTTTTCTTTTGTAGGAGTTTTTTATACTATGACTTAATAAATATATCTGTTGTAGGCCCTGGAAATCAAAGGTGCACCTGGGAAACTGTATGCTGTAGGAGGTGATGTAAGACAAGAAGAAGATATTCTGAAAGCTTTTAAATGGATAAATGAGAATGTTGGTGGAGTTGATATATTAATTAATAATGCTGGAGTTTTAGGATACTCAGATCTCACAGGTAATAATTCCAGTGTATCTGTTTTAATATCTGCATCAAACAAGTCAATGACCTAACTCTCACTCTCACTTTTCATGAAAGGAAATTTACTTAAGGACAGTATTGTTATCATCCATAATCGAAAACATGTTCTATGTATTCATTAAATGCCAATACAGATTTTTTTATTTATTCAGGACAAATCAAGAAATAAATTAAGAAGTGGACCCAGCTTACATTTTTTTACTAGCTCTGTAAAATGTATGTATAAGTAACTATCATTAATCTGGTGCTCCAAAGAACTTCTGATGAACATAAAAAAATTAACAAAGAAATGCTACTTTAAAAAAGCTACTGCTTTTCCTTATGTACTAAGCAACTGCCACTACTTTTTGCTTGGTTAGTATGTATATGACTACACTGATAATTGTCAATTATGAAGATAGTTGTCCACATCCTGGTGATAGTGGAAGACTGTGCGTGTTGCCATTGTAATACTACTAACAGAGATTGTGAATCCTTGAATGTAGATGTGTAAAATTTTCAGAAGGAATGTCTAATAATGCAGACTTTTCATTTACTTTGGAATTTCCAATTAGTACCAGTTTCTTGTCACGTTTCTGTGGACAATGCATTAAAGACCTTTGCACAAGAAATATTGCTCTAAATGTTAGAGAAGAAGACATGGTCTGTGTGGTCATTTTTGTTAACTGGATTGTGTTTAAGTATCTTTCAGATAACCTACTCAGAAATTGATTTTTGTTATTGACAATAAGTAAAATAAATAATTTTATCTCAGGCTTTTTCATGTGGACATTGCAGGATGTTCTGTTAATAACTTTACACTTTTTTTTCACTTCTAACTTCTGCAGAAAAATATTTATTTGAATTTCATTATTTTACCCACTTGGTCTCATTTTAGCCCACTGACTAGCTGTAGATTAATAAATTGGACTCATAAAGTTTTATCTAGTGTATTCCCACTGATGTCTAGTTTCGAATAATTATTGTGTGTCTGCTCTTGAATATAAAAGTTTGTCCACCAAAGTACTGAAATATTGTGCTGATGGAGTAATGCTGTTCTCTCTGTATGCACTCAGTGACTTGATGTACAGAAATGTATATTAGCAATATCCAGTCATAAAAATTGGAAATGAGGAACAAATTGAAGAATGACATCATTTTTACGAGACTAGTACATCCAAAAATGTATTTATAACCAGCACAGTACGATAGAACACAGACTAGGTCCCCTCACTTTGTTGATAGCTGAAACATTTTACATGGACTTGTGTAGAGTAGATCACATGAATGGCACATAGAATGAATGAGTGCTGGTAAACCTCTGTGTTAGCTCTTACCTGTGAAGAATCTGAGGTGACTCCCAGGGTTTGTAGCAGAATAACAGGAGTATTAAGTGCCATTGGTAGCTACACTACATAGGATGCTGCACTGAGACTATGATGAATGGTGCAGGATCTGGCAGTTTACCCTAAACCTAAATAAATGTCATGTAAGGGCTCTCGTATTGTGTGTGTGTCTGCCATTGGAGTTTGTTGAGCATTTCAGAATGCCCCCACACTGTTAAAACAATCGTGTGATGAAATTTTGAGAGACATATTTGAGAGAGAGTAATATGTTGCCTGACTCATCCTGAGACATACTTGCTTGGAATTTTGATAACGAATTTCTCTGTGATGTGCCTCTCTTGTTCTGTCTGCCACTGGAGTTCATTGAGCATTTATGGAATGCTCTCACAGTGGCTGAGAAATGCTGTGATGTAATGTACTGCTCTCCATTGATCTTACTTGTCTCTGGTAAAGGTTCCAGATTGAGGAGCAATGACCAAGAATCAGTCAAGCAAGTCTTTTGAAAACATGTTCTTTTGTGGATGAATTAAATTTACTCAATATTTTTCCAGGGAATGTCAGCCTGGAACGTGCTTGTCCTACAGTTTGTTTTATGTGGTCTTTCCATTTTAGGCCCCTCCATATGTTTAATCCATATTTTATGGTAATTAATGTTTCTAGTGATTTGTTGTCAGTAGTGTTATTATACATTGGTTGATTTCTTACCTATTTATGCACAATACATTACATCTATTTACGTTCAGGGTAAACTGCTAAACCCAGCACCATACATAGTGGTGTCAGTGCAGCATCCTATGTAGTGTAGCTACCAATGGCACTTAATACCACTGTTATTCTGCTACAAACCCTAGGATCCAACCTGGACTCTGCCCAAATGTGCATGCAAACATCAGGGAACCTACACAGAATGGAATGACTGTATCTTCTTCTTCTTCTGGAGATGGATACAGGATTGTCCTGTAAGGGTGCCCATAAAGTAGTTCCACTGGGCACTGCTCATTGACAGACATGAATATGTAAGAAGCTCTGAAGTTTAGCAGTGAAGCAAATTCAACAGAACCCATTGGACCCTAAAGGAGTGCACAAGGTGCTCTGCCAGCCAATTGAGGGAAAGGGAGTTTAGTAAGGTGTTTAATACCACTGAAGGTGCAAAAGCTTTTGAAATTGTTTGCTGTAAATTGGGGACCATTGTTGATCACCATTATACCGATGCACCCTGTACTGTGATGATCCACTCCAAGACTCCCATTGTGAATATTCTTGTTGTCAGCTGGAGATAGGTGACATACAGAGAGTGGGAGAAGGTGTCCACAATAGTTTACCTCATGGATCCCATGAAAGGGACTGTGAAGTTGGCATGAACTTGGTCCCATGGCTGTGTTAGTGTGAGCTATGATCAGAATAACTGGGGTGAGGTCAGTTAGTGTGCTTGGAAAATTGCACACTGTTGCAACCATTGTAAACCTTTGTCCATACAAGGTTTGCTTCATCCTAGAAATGCCCAGGTGGGATTGATACATGAGCTGAAGTACCCGATGTTGCAGAGAGGACAGAGAAAGCAAGCAAAGGTCAAGTGGATCTGCACCAGAGAACATGTAAAGCCAACCTGGCTGCACCGACACTATCTGATGAAAAGTATACAGACACCTATTAGTGGATGTTTCTTCTTACTTTACATTTATCATGCCTGAAATTGGCAGGGGACACTTTCAACTATGTGTCTGGATGTTTATGGAGGACTGACAGCCCTTTCTTCCTTAAGATCCTAAACCAAAGAAAATAGTTATGTTGGACATCACAGTCAGTGGTGAAGTTGACATTCTAACTAATCCTGGCAGTCCACTGATTTCAGTTCAGGACTCTGGGCAGGCCAGTCCACTTCAGGAATGTTATTGTCCACAGATCATAGTCTCACAGATCCTTCTTTATGACATGGTGCATTTTCATGCTGTTACAAACAGTCATTAAGTCCAAACTGTTCATCTACTGTACACAGTACGTAATTCTGTAAAATGTGTTCATATCCTTTTTCATTTAGCTTTTTCATAAGCACAGTAAGGGATCCACACCATAACCATGGAAAACATTCCATACTGCAACTCCACTTACTTCCCACTTCATTGTTGGGTACTATACAGATTGTCCAGCAATTTGCCAAACCCAAACTCTTCCATCAATAATGTATAGCATGATCCACCACTCCATATCACTCATTTACAGTCATCCATTGTCCAATGGCCTCTCTCCGTACGTCAGTTCAAGCTTCTCTGACCACTGACAACGAAAGTGTGTGGCATATAAGAACCTGGTTGCCCATTGTAAACCATACATTTTACTTCCCAGTGCACGGTCATTGTGCTAGCTGGACTGCTGGTAGTAATTTGGAACAAACACAAGTGACCCTTTCTGCTGATTTTATATGATTTTTTACAACCACTCTCTGCAATGCTTGATGTTCCAGATCCTGCAGTACATGAGATCTATATTTGGTTTTGGTTTAGCTGTGAGTGTTCCTTTGTGTTTCCACTTCACCATCACATCACCAACAGTCAGTCTGGTTAGCTTTAGAAGGATGAGATGTGTCTGGTGGTGATATCCAACGATTGGTCCATGTTGGAAGTCAGTGGGCTGTATGCTTAATCAGTTCTGTTGTTACCATTTCTCTATTGACAATACAATACTCCCACTGCCTTTTGTACTGGTGGGACTGTCTCTCATAACATCTAGTGGTCCGTTCCACATTAAAAAGATGTGTCTGGATACTGCTGAACAGGAAGTGTACTTCTTGGCCTGTTGAAGAAGTTAGTTGCTCTGGACATTGTAGTATGTCCTAGAAATTTATAGGGAACTCATTAAGAAGGTCACAGTTCATAGTAATAGATGGCAAATCATCGAGTAAAACTGAAGTGATATCAGGTGTTCCCCAGGGAAGCGTCCTGGGGCCTTTGCTGTTTCTGATCTACATAAATGACCTGGGTGACAATCTGAGCAGTTCTCTTAGGTTGTTTGCAGATGATGCTGTAATTGACCATCTAGTAAGGTCATCTGATGACCACTATCAGTTGCAAAGCGATTTAGAAAAGATTGCTGTATGGTGTGGCAGGTGGCAGTTGACGCTAAATAACGAAAAGTGTGAGATGATCCACATGAGTTCCAAAAGAAATCCATTGGAATTCAATTACTCGATAAATAGTACAATTCTCAAAGCTGTCAATTCAACTAAGTACCTGGGTGTAAAAATTACGAACAACTTCAGTTGGAAAGACCACATAGATAATATTGTGGTGAAGGGGAGCCAAAGGTTGCATTTCATTGGCAGGACACTTAGAAGATGCAACAAGTACACTAAAGAGACAGCTTACACTACACTCGTTCATCCTCTGTTAGAATATTGCTGTGCGGTGTGGGATCCTTACATGGTGGGATTGACGGAGGACATCGAAAGGGTGCAAAAAAGGGCAGATCATTTTGTATTATCACGTAATAGGGGAGAGAGTGTGGCAGATATGATACGCGAGTTGGGATGGAAGTCATTAAAGCAAAGATGTTTTTCGCCGCAGCGAGATCTATTTATTAAATTTCAGTCAACAACTTTCTCTTCTGAATGCAAAAATATTTTGTTGAGCCCAACCTACATAGGTAGGAATGATCATCAAAATAAAATAAGAGAAATCAGAGCTCAAACAGAAAGGTTTAGGTGTTCGTTTTTCCCGTGCGCTGTTCGTGAGTGGAATGGTAGGGAGATAGTATGATTGTGGTTCGATGAACCCTCTGCCAAGCACTTAAATGTGAATTGCAGAGTAATCATGTAGATGTAGATGTAGATGTACTCCAGTTGACCATTTAATTGAAAACGAACTATTTCATAGTGCTTAAATTCAGGATCCAAGCCTACTGGAAGGTGAGGTAGGAAAAAAAATTATGGACACTAGAAAGGATGACCAGCAGTTCCTTTGTGATCTGAGATGTTGCTCCTGAGCTGGAGTAAGCGTCTTTGACATACTGATACCCATGTTAGCCCCACTATTTCATCCTCTAAGTTATGAGAGAAAAAAGACCTGACACCATGTCAGCATGCATCTGTAGTCAACATCAATGATGGTTGAGATTGGCAGGTCACTAGGCAGGGGGCTAATTGGAAGGCTGATTTTAACTTCTAAAAAGCCTGATTAAACACTTCAGACCACCGAAAAGCACTTCTTTTCTCTTAAGATGGATGAACAGGAGGGTTACAGATATGTTGTTGTTGTTGTTGTGGTCTTCAGTCCTGAGACTGGTTTGATGCAGCTCTCCATGCTACTCTATCCTGTGCAAGCTTCTTCATCTCCCAGTATCTACTGCAACCTACATCCTTCTGAATCTGCTTAGTGTATTCATCTCTTGGTCTCCCTCTACGATTTTTACCCTCCACACTGCCCTCCAATGCTAAATTTGTGATCCCTTGATGCCTCAAAACATGTCCTACCAACCGATCCCTTCTTCTAGTTAAGTTGTGCCACAAACTTCTCTTCTCCCCAATCCTATTCAATACCTCCTCATTAGTTACGTGATCTACCCACCTTATCTTCAGCATTCTTCTGTAGCACCACATTTCGAAAGCTTCTATTCTCTTCTTGTCCAAACTATCTATCGCCCATGTTTCACTTCCATACATGGCTACACTCCATACAATTACTTTCAGAAACGACTTCCTGACACTTAAATCTATACTCGATGTAAACAAATTTCTCTTCTTCAGAAACGCTTTCCTTGGCATTGCCAGTCGACATTTTATATCCTCTCTACTTCGACCATCATCAGTTATTTTGCTCTTCAAATAGCAAAACTCCTTTACTACTTTAAGTGTCTCATTTCCTAATTTAATTCCCTCAGCATTACCCTACTTAATTCGACTACATTCCATTATTCTTGTTTTGCTTTTGTTTATGTTCATCTTATATCCTCCTTTCAAGACACTGTCCATTCCGTTCAACTGCTCTTCCAAGTCATTTGCTGTCTCTGACAGAATTACAATATCATCGGCAAACCTCAAAGTTTTTATTTCTTCTCCATGGATTTTAATACCTACTCCGAATTTTTCTTTTGTTTCCTTTACTGCTTGCTCAATATAAAGATTGAATAACATTGGGGAGAGGCTACAACCCTGTCTAACTCCCTTCCCAACCGCTGCTTCCCTTTCATGTCTCTCGACTCTTATAACTGCCATCTGGTTTCTGTACAAATTGTAAATAGCCTTTCGCTCCCTGTATTTTACCCCTGCCACCTTTAGAATTTGAAAGAGAGTATTCCAGTCAACTTTGTCAAAAGCTTTCTCTAAGTCTACAAATTCTAGAAACGTAGGTTTGCCTTTCCTCAATCTTTCTTCTAAGATAAGTCGTAGGGTCAGTACTGCCTCACGTGTTCCAATATTTCTACCGAATCCAAACTGATCTTCCCCAAGGTTGGCTTCTACTAGTTTTTCCATTCATCCTTAAAGAATTCGCATTAGTATTTTGCAGCTGTGGCTTATTAAACTGATTGTTTGGTAATTTTGACATCTGTCAACACCTGCTTTCTTTGGGATTGGAATTATTGTATTCTTCTTGAAGTCTGAGGCTATTTCGCCTGTCTCATACATCTTGCTCACCAGATGGTAGAGTTTTGTCAAGACTGGTTCTCCCAAGGCCGTCAGTAGTTCTAAAGGAATGTTGTCTACTCCCAGGTCCTTGTTTCGACTCAGGTCTTTCAGTGCTCTGTCAAACTCTTCACGCAGTATCTTATCTCCAATTTCGTCTTCATCTACATCCTCTTCCATTTCCATAATATTGTCCTCAAGTACATCACCCTTGTATAAACCCTCTATATATTCCTTCCACCTTTCTGCCTTCCCTTCTTTGCTTAGAACTGGGTTGCCATCTGAGCTCTTGATATTCATACAAGTGGTTCTCTTCTCTCCAAAGGTCTCTTTAATTTTCCTGTAGGCAGTATCTATCTTACCCCTAGTGAGACAAGCCTCTACATCCTTACATTTGTCCTCTAACCATCCCTGCTTAGCCATTTTGCACTTCCTGTTGATATCATTTTTGAGACGTTTGTATTCCTTTTTGCCTGTATCATTTAATTCATTTTTATATTTTCTCCTTTCATCAATTAAATTCAATATTTCTTCTGTTACCCAAGGATTTCTATTAGCCCTCGTCTTTTTACCTACTTGATCCTCTGCTGCCTTCACTACTTCATCCCTCAGAGCTACCCATTCTTCTTCTACTGTATTTCTTTCCCCCATTCCTGTCAATTGTTCCCTTATGCTCTCCCTGAAACTCTCTACAACCTCTGGTTCTTTCAGTTTATCCAGGTCCCATCTCCTTAAATTCCCACCTTTTTGCAGTTTCTTTAGTTTCAATCTGCAGTTCATAACCAATAGATTGTGGTCAGAATCCACATCTGCCCCAGGAAATGTCTTACAATTTAAAACCTGGTTCCTAAATCTCTGTCTTACCATTATATAATCTATCTGATACCTTTTAGTATCTCCAGGATTCTTCCAGGTATACAACCTTCTTTTATGATTCTTGAACCAAGTGTTGGCTATGATTAAGTTATGCTCTGTGCAAAATTCTACAAGACGGCTTCCTCTTTCATTCCTTCCCCCCAATCCATATTCACCTACTATGTTTCCTTCTCTCCCTTTTCCTACTGACGAATTCCAGTCACCCATGACTATTAAATTTTCGTCTCCCTTCACTACCTGAATAATTTCTTTTATCTCGTCATACATTTCATCTATTTCTTCATCATCTGCAGAGGTAGTTGGCATATAAACTTGTACTACTGTAGTAGGCATGGGCTTTGTGTCTATCTTGGCCACAATAATGTGTTCACTATGCTGTTTGTAGTAGCTAACCCGCACTCCTATTTTTTTATTCATTATTAAACCTACTCCTGCATTACCCCTATTTGATTTTGTATTTATAACCCTGTAATCACCTGACCAAAAGTCTTGTTCCTCCTGCCACTGAACTTCACTAATTCCCACTATATCTAACTTTATCCTATCCATTTCCCTTTTTAAATTTTCTAACCTACCTGCCCGATTAAGGGATCTGACATTCCACGCTCCGATCCGTAGAACGCCAGTTTTCTTTCTCCTGATAACGACGTCCTCCTGAGTAGTCCCCACCCGGAGATCCGAATGGGGGACTATTTTACCTCCGGAATATTTTACCCAAGAGGACGCCATCATCATTTAATCATACAGTAGAGCTGCATGTCCTCGGGAAAAATTATGGCTGTAGTTTCCCCTTGCTTTCAGCCGTTCGCAGTACCATTATAGCAAGGCCGTTTTGGTTAATGTTACAAGGCCAGATCAGTCAATCATCCAGACTGTTGCCCCTGCAACTACTGAAAAGGCTGCTGCCCCTCTTCAGGAACCACATGTTTGTCTGGCCTCTCAACAGATACCCCTCCGTTGTGGTTGCACCTATGGTACGGCCATCTGTATCGCTGAGGCACGCAAGCCTCCCCACCAACGGCAAGGTCCATGGTTCATAGGGGGGAGGGGGGGTTACAGATATTGCTTGCAGAAAAAGTAGTATTCACTGTTCCTAGGTATACCTGAATGTCCTTAACAGATTTAGGTGCAGGGATGTTCTGAATAGCCTCTAATTATTGTGTGGTGAACTGATGATCAACGTCATAGAGGATATAACCTAAACAAGTAACCAAAAATTGAAAGAAAATGCATTTGGAAAAGTTACCCATAAGTCTTTTTTTTTTTGTGCCAGTGTCACAAAAACCAGATGGAGACTGCACAAATATTTGCTCGTTGTATTACCAATGATCAGGATATCATCAAGATAATTTACACAATTTGTAATGCCAGCGTTAGTCTGTACAAGAACTCTAGAAAATGACAGGGCCTCTAGTAGTGCCAAAAGGCAACTTGTTCTATTTATACATTCTAAACATTGTGTTCAACACAAATGTCTTCAGTGAGTGCCCGTGTAAGATTAATTTTAGAGAACAGTTTACCCCACCCAAGCTTAGGAAAGAAAAGAATCAATGTTGGTTTGAGCATTAATGGTTTGCTTAAAGTCTTTATGCACTTGGAGAGATCTCCCACATTTCCTGACCACCCCTTATGGAGAAGCCCACTAACTGTGGAAAATGGGGGATAAAACTTGTTGTTGTACTAGTCTATCAAGTTGAGTCTTAATGTCATCATTAACGACCAACCAGTTTGGGGACCTCTGCAAAATCTTGTAGTTGCTGTCAGCTTAAAGACAATGTGTGCCTTAAAATTCACTACTTTCACCTAACCAGGTTCAAACAACAGTGCAAATTCCATATTAAGTGTGTCAATAGCAGGTCATGGTACTGGCAAACTGAAGGAGTGTACTGTATGACGTAATGAAAATCTGAAAGCTGAATGTGTATTGAGACCAAATATAATCTTGATCAACAGATCTGACTCAGCCAAAGCTGTCAGTGTCAAGACACCTGATTACAAATGACCGTGAGTACCACATGACCTAGAAGTGCCACATACATCTACAACTAAAAACATTCACACTCAACAAGCCAGCACATGGTGCTTCGTAGAGGGTACCCTGTACCACTACTAGTCATTTCCTGTCCTGTTCCATTCACAAACAGAGTGAGGAAAGATGACTATCTATATGCCTCCACATGAGCCCTAATTTCATGTAACTTGTCTGCGTGGTCCTCACACAAAATGTATGTTGGCAGCAGTAGAATTGTTCTGCATTCAGCTTCATTCAAATACTGGCTCTCTAAATTTTCTCAATAGTGTTCCTTGAAAATAACATTGCATTCCCTCCAGAAATTGCCATTTGAGTTCTCAAAGCATCTCCTGAATACTTGCTTGTTGTTTAAGCCTAACAGTAACAATTCTAGTAGCCCACCTCTGAAATGCTTCAATGTCTTCCTATAATCTGACCTGATGTGTAGTAGTCATGAATAGGTCACACTACCATCCTGTATGCAGTGTCCTTTATAGACTAACTATACTTCACCAAAATTCTTCCTATAAACCGATGTAAATAATTTGCCTTCCTTACAACAATCCTCACATACCCATTCCATTTCTTATTGCTTTGCAATGTTATTCCCAGGTATTTAAACAATATGATTGCCCAGCGCAGCCAACTAATAATGCCATATTCAAACATTACAGGTTTGTTATCCTACACACCCACATTAACTTACATTTTTCTACATTTAGAGCTAGATGCCATTCATCATACAAACTAAAAATTTTGTCTAAGTCATCTTGTATCCTTCTAAATTCTGTCAATGAAGACATATTCTTGTGCCGCACAGCATCATCAGCAAACAACTGCAGATTGCTGCCCACACTGTCTGCCAGATTTATGTATGTAGAAAGTAAAGGTTGTCCTATGACACTCCTCTGGGGCAGTCCTGACGATATTCTTGTCTATAATGAACACTTGCTGTTGAGAACTGTGTACTGGGTTCTATTATGTAAGAAGACTTGAGCCACTGAAATATATGGATAGCTATTCCATAGGCTTGTATCTTTATCATCAGTCTGCAGTGGGGCACTGTGTCAAATGCCTTTTGGAAATATAGAAGTATGGAATCTGCCTATTGCCATTCATCCATAGTTTGCAGGATATCATGAGCTTTTTGTCTCAAGGAAATTTATTATATTTAAACTCAGAATATGTTCAAGAATTGTGGAGCAAATCAAAATTAAGAATACTGGCTGTAAATTTGCTTGTCTGTTCTTGTACCCTTCTTATACAGGGTGTTACAAAAAGGTACGGCCAAACTTTCAGGAAACATTCCTCACACACAATGAAAGAAAATATGTTATGTGGACATGTGTCCGGAGATGCTTACTTTCCATGTTAAAGCTCATTTTATTACTTCTCTTCAAATCACATTAATCATGGAATGGAAACACACAGCAGCAGAGCGTACCAGCGTGACTTCAAACACTGTGTTACAGGAAATGTTCAAAATGTCCTCCGTTAGTGAAGATACATGCATCCACCCTCTGTCGCATGGAATCCCTGATGCGCTGATGCAGCCCTGGAGAATGGCGTATTGTATCACAGCCGTCCACAATACAACCACGAAGAGTCTCTACATTTGGTACCGGGGTTGCGTAGACAAGAGCTTTCAAATGCCCCCATAAATGAAAGTCAAGAGGGTTGAGGTCAGGAGAGCGTAGAGGCCACGGAATTGGAATTGGTCCGCCTCTACCAATCCATTGCTCACCGAATCTGTTGTTGAGAAGCGTGCGAACACTTCAACTGAAATGTGCAGGAGCTCCATTGTGCATGAACCACATGTTGTGTCGTACTTGTAAAGGCACATGTTCTAGCAGCACAGGTGGAGTATCCCGTATGAAATCATGATAACGTGCAGTACATACTGACGAAACTAAAATGAGCTCGAACATGGAAATTAAGCATTTCCGGACACATGTCCACATAACATCATTTTTTTATTTGTGTTTGAGTAATGTTTCCTGAAAGTTTGGCCGTACCTTTTTGTAACACCCTGTATACAGGAGTTGCCTGCACTGTTTTCCAATTGTTTAGGAATTTACACTAGACAAGAGATTCATGATAAATGCAAGCTAAGTAGGGGGGACAATGATGCAGAGTAGTTATTTTAAAAAAGTGAATTGGGATTTCAGGCAGACCTAGCAACTTATTTGTTTTCAACTCTTTCAGTTGTTTCTCTACACCAGGGATGCCTACTATGATATTGCCCATATGGGAATTTGTGTGATTGTCAAATGATGGTATGTTTGTGCAATTCTCAAATGCAAAATTTAAAATTTCGTCTTTACTTTCGCTGTGTTCTACAGGTACTCCAGACTCGTCAATGAATGGCTAGATAGAAGTCTTATATCTTGTTTGTGGTTTTACATAGGACCAGAATGTCCTTGGTTTCTGAGCCAGATCTATTGATATGGTGTGAGTGGAGTAGTTGTTGTGTGCTTTGTATACAGATCTTTGCCTCTACTAATCTTTGCCTGATATCATTTGTGTGTGAAACATCTTTTGCTTTCTCAGCATTTTCCGAATTCCATTGTTAAATAATGATGGGCCTTCTGCATCCTTAATCCACTTACTAGACACACACATCTCCAGAACATGATTTACAGTCCATTTAAACCTTGCATATACAGTAAAACTTTGTTAACACGAATCCAAAAGGACCAAAAGATAAGGAGTTTGTGTTAAAAAAATTCGTGTTAAGTGAAAAACACAGATTTTAGTAAGTATGCATGTACAGCAGTACACTAATATGTAATACACTACACTATCAATCATGTTATTGTAGACTTATAACACTATAAAGTGATTATAAAATCCAAGTACTCACAAATCATGTACGTTACTTTCTTGGAAAAAATTCGGTCATGGTTCGATGACATTCATGGGTACGATAATATTTTGTAATTTCACAGCCTGTAATGATAGCGTCCGTAAACCCAGCAGTGACGTCGGATGTTGAAGCTAACTGTTCTAACAGTCCAAGGCTGTAAACATCTCCTGACAGGTAGGTGGAATGGTATCTGTATTCTCTTCCTCTTCACTTTCTTCTAATGGCCCTTCTTGCACCTCGTTCACAGCTTTTGGCACATCCGATTCCACAGAAGCACATATGACAACATCGTCGTCTACACTAATGAATTCTTCAAAACTAATCCCAGGGTTCGCAACGTCCTGCAGAACATTCCATTCATCAGGTGAAGTGGCATCTTGTAACTATTGGACATCTTCAGTGTTGCTATGTCTCCAAGCTCTGTTAAAGCACTTCCCTATATGATGTGGTGATACTGAGTTCCAGGCTGCTGCGATGGTTTTTATTGCGTCAAGCAGATTCCAATTTGGTGTTGCACTATTGTTTTCACCAGCACGAATTGCAGCTCTTACAAGTCGCTTATGATAAGCTCTCTTTGTGAGAGAGATTACTCCTTAGTCCAAAGGCTGAAGACGGCTTGTGGCGTTGGGTGGAAAAAACGGAACCTTTATGTTGGATAGGTTCATATCATGAACGTTGTGGGCAGTATGTCTGTCCAATGTAAGAAGAACATGTCTATTTTGAGCAACCATTCGACTGTTGAGATGAATAAGCCATTTGCGAAACGATGTGCCATCGATCCAAGCTTTCTTCTGGTGAGAGTAGATGCAAGGTAAAGTGTCCATATTTATGTTTTTAAAACAACGTGGTTTCTCGGATTTACCGATAACCCAGGGACGAAACTGCTCACTGCCGTCAGCATTACAGCACAGTACAACAGTCACACATTGTTTGCTTCGTGCTCCACCATGACGCTTATCACCTTTTATCCCCAGGGTGTAATTTGGAAAAAGATTTTAGAAAAATCCAGTTTCATCCATGTTAAACTCATCACACGAGGCATACTTTTCCCTCACTCTGTTGAATCCATGCAACCAGCTGTTCACACTTTCCTCATCAATTTTATTTGCTTCACCATAAATTTTGTGCAGATGAAATTGAATGTCTCTTTTGGAACCAATACAACCAACCAGCAGAACAACGGAAGTCTTCAATGCCCATATCTTTAGCAATATCATTTGCTTTTTACTGAATCACAGGGCCAGTTAAAGGTATGTTAGATGCGCGCATATGATTGAACCCTTCTAGCAGTGATATCTTGATGTCTTCATACTTGGCAGTACGAAGTCGTTTAGATTTGTTTCAAGAATCTGATGGCGCAGCATTAATAATTTTTTCTCGATTCTTAATAATCATAGTTAAAGTAGATTTAGGTATTCCAAACTGCTCTGCAATTGCTGTTTTCTTGGTACCATGGTCCACTTCATCTAGAATCTTTGACTGTACATTTAGAGTTGTCTGTTTCCTCTTTGCCATTTTCATGTGCTACGGTACCGGTTGTAACTGTAGTTTTTATTCAGTATTCCAACTCGATATGGCTACGACTAACAGAACACCTGTCAAATCTGGCACCGAGTACATTCCTAAATGCTGCTGCACACATTGTTGTATGTCTAACAATGTACAGCATACGCTGATTGTTGAGGTGATAATCGTGGCAACCAACCTACAATACATTAAAAATGAGTCAACAATAAGTATAATTAGCTTTGTAGCTACATTTCCTACATTCATTTCGGGGGGGGGGGGGAATGCTTTAGAATACTCTAAGGTCGGAAGTTTGTGTTACAGTGAAATTTAATTGCGCTAGGAACTGAAACAGAGTTTGTAATTCACCTTAACCGAAATTCATGTTAACTGAAAACATACCATAAGAACTAATGTATTTCTGGCAGGACCAATATTTTTTTCACGTTAACTGTCAGTTCATATAATGCGAGTTCGCTCTAACGAGGTTATACTGTAATTCCACTGTGTCCATCATAATGGGACTAAGTGATGTCACTTCATTGTACAAGTGAGATGCTAACAACTGCTTATCTGCTCTTTCTAGCAGAAACATTACCTATCCTTCTTGCCTGATGCATTAACTTTAGTAACACCTCATAGTGCCTATAATCACACAGTGTTGATTGTACTATGCTGAGGAAGGGAGTGCCCATACTAAAATATGTAGACATTGATGACTGAGACCAATGCACTAGAATCACAAAGAAAAGTTACTGGAATGTGTTTCACTGTTACATGCAACAAGATTTTACATGGTATTAGCATCTCATCACTGTCAGATATGTTATTTATTTGCATCAGCTGGGGCCACTACCTGGTGCCCCCTGCTATGGCATACTTCAGCATTGTGTCTATGGAAATGCTTATAACACTTGCCCTCAGTATGTGCACATTCCCAGCTGGAATGCAAGGAAAAAAATTCAAAGAACTGGAAAACAAAGTGTGTTGCCATGAGTGACAGCTAGTACTAACCCAAGATCGTGGAGAAAATGACTCATTGGCTACCACTGAATTGAACTTCACCACTTTACAGTCTGTTATGGAAACACACTGCATTGTATCTCTACAGCTCTGGGCCACCTGTGAAAGGTAAAATTCTGACACAAAAGTATATTATCCACTTGTGATGTTTCAAATGCACACACAGTTTGCAGCACTTTAGTAATGGGGGGGGAGGGAGGGGGGTGGTTAAGACTTCCATAGAGCTTGCACGTGAAACTCTTTATCCAGGCTGAGTGTATCACATCACAAATTGTACACCCCTAAGCAAGCTGGAACTCTCACTTAAGTGCAAAGATCCTAGAGGCTTCCAGGAGGTCATGTGAGAAAAGCTCAGGTTAGGTTTCACATCACTGATATATTTGGAATCCGTGAGAGTTTGTGTGCAGGAGATTATTCTGTTCAAGGTAACTCATGACATTTGAGCTCAGAATATTTTCTCAGATTCTACAACAGATGGATGTCAGTGATAGTGGATGTTAGTTTTGTGGATCACCTCTTGAGCCCTTCTTGTAGAGGTGTGTGACTCGAGATTTTTGAACTATTAGTTCCTTCCTTGGCATGGAAAGAAGGATTTGTTGAACAGGAAGGTCAGAATACTCAGACTCCAGGAGGTAAGGGACCCACCAGGTAGGTCATAGACTTGTTTCATACCTGAATACCCTATGTTGTCTGATTGCTTCTGACCTTCTTGATTCTCTGGATTCTTTTTTCCACAGCCTCCCAAGTATTGTAGCTATTGCAAACAGGTAGACTTCAGCTATCAGGCATGAGACAACTCCTGGATCTTTTCACTGGTTTGGAAGGCTTGACAGTTTTGCAGATTTAATAAAGTCACTCTGTTGCAATATTTGAAATATCCCATTACCTATTCAGTGTTTGTTTGACAGAGAATGAGACAGCAAAATGATTACAAAATAGACCAATCATAAATCAAAGAGAGATTGTGTCAAAGATAATCACTGCACAGATAGCAATACACTTCACTTAACACTGCACTTCACCACTTCCCTCTTTAGTGTCAATGATGTTTCATGTTGAATCAGACATGTCATCTGGACCGGGTCACATCAGGTCTCATGCTGGCTGCAGGTAGCCTCAGATGTCCATTGTGGCCGGCCAGTGTCGCCCAGCGGTTCTAGGCGCTACAGTCTGGAACCGCACGACCGCTATGGTCGCAGGTTCGAATCCTGCCTTGGGCATGGATGTGTGTGATGTCCTTAGGTTATTTAGGTTTAAGTAGTTCTAAGTTCTAGGGGACTGATGACCTCAGAAATTAAGTCCCATAGTGCTCAGAGCCATTTGAACCTTTTCTTTTTTTTTTTTCATTGTGGCTTACCTGTAGTGTGCAGCAGAGCAGCTGGTATGTTTATCATGTCCATGGAGTGTGTGTCCTTGGATGAGTCTGACCAGTATGGGAGGCATTGAAAGCTGGTTAGAGCCTGTTGATGGTGATTGTGGTTGGTGTACCCATCGCGTCAACTTTGAAAGTCTTTTCCTTCCTATTGATAATGCAATTATCAGTTGTAAGGTGGCTTGAGTGACTTGTGTACCACATCATGGTGCACAAAAATGTAATAACAGCTCCACAGCTCATCAAAAACAAAGGGGCAATGGCTCTGCTGGTCCCTTAGAGCTATTGGATGTAACTGCCACATTTGTGCATGTAGACTATGTACAAAGTCTGATGGTTGAATGTGGTCATCTGACATGCTGAGGAACTTGATGGGCAGTTTTAGTGGTTGTCCATACACAAGTTTCACATTTGTGGCTTTCAGATGTTCTTTTCTTGATGCACCGAGACCCAGGAGGACAATGGACAATGTCTTTGTCCACAGCTGCAATTCATGACATTGAAGAGACACTTTCAATTGCCAGTGCATTTGTTCAAGTAAGCCATTCACTGCTGGGTTGTAATACTGTTCATATCCAGTAGGACTGCAATTGCTTTGAACAGATATGACTTGAACTGCCATCCTTGGCCTGTTGTAACTCACAGTGGTACACTGAAACAGGTTATCCATCCCCAGAAGGATGTTATCACAATAGTTTTGGTGGTAATGTTAACCATAGGGAATACCAACAGCTAGCATGTGAAATGTTCTCTTCCAGTGGTGGGAGTGGTCCAACAATGTCGAGTTTCACATGCTCAAATCCTTGGTTTGGTGAAATGAACCTGCCATGTGGTGCACTAACATGCCCGTTTACTTTGTTCCATTGACAAGCCATGCAATGATGCACATTTTTCATACTTTCTTTGTCTGTGTTTGGCCCCACAAAAGCTTGCTTCATCGTGCTTTTTGTGCCCCATACTCCAGCGTGCAACAGATAATGCAAGGAGGTGATTGCCTGTTGCCAAAAGCCAACAGTCACAGACTAGTAGTTACATCACAGTGCAGCAGCACATTTGATGGTGTTACTGTAACACAATAGAACTATAGGCCTGATGGTTGTGTCGAAAAGTGTCACAGCTCACCGTCTCCTTTCTGTGCTGCAGTGGCAGCTTCAAAATCAGCTACATCAGTGATTGCTTTGGTCTGAGAGAGAGAGCATCCACTGGCACACTCAGGTCATCCTCAACATGGGTTATGTGGGTGGTGGACTGTCTGATATAGTCTAGTTGGTGCAGCTTACATGGTTATGCTTTCTCTGGACACTGATGGAAAGTGTTCTTCATTGGCTTGTGGTCTGTGACTAAGATGAACACCATCCCTCTAATATGTGAGAAAACATCTTAATGGAGGTGTGTGCAGCCTACAGCATACAGTTCATGATTATACATGGATCAGTTCTACTGTGATGGCAATAACTTTCGACTGAAAAAGGCCAAGGGCTGCCAGTGTTTTCCTAATTGCCGTTGCAGTGCAGCAGAAATTGCTGTGACAGACACATTGACTATTGGGGGGAGAGGTGCCTATGGGAATAGGTGTGGTAACAGAGTACCTTCTGTGATGGCAGTCTTCACCTTTTCAAATGCCACCTTGCCCTCTCATTTCCATGACAATTTGTCCTTTGGCCTTGGTGCACAATGCAGGAATTCATTCAATGGTGTAACCAGGATGGCATGTTTAGGAATAAAACGACAATAGAAATTGGTGATACCTCAACTACTCTGAAGATGCACTTTGAAGGGGTTTATAAGCAGACCATGTGCATGGAGATGAGTGAAAACTGCTGAGTGACAGGTATTTTGCCCCAGAGCTTGACACGATCCAAAAGTCATTACTGTAAACGTAACAAAAATCTAGGTCATGTACAACCTCATCCATGAGTTGTTGAAACATTTGGGTAACAATGAAAACTCCTAAAGACATTCTAATGAATTCTAACAGTCTAAATGGAGTGCAGTTGACAGTCTTAGCAATGTCATTTGGTGCCACACGTATTTGATAAAACACATGTACTAAATCCAACATAGTAAAATTGCACTTACCATGGACATGAATGTGAAATCTTTGACATGCAGTTTCGGATATCAGTTGTGAATCATTTTGATGTTGAGCTGTCTTTAATCTCCACATGGGCACCTTCTGTTGTACTTCTTTGGGACCACATGCAGTGGAGATGCCAAATTACTGCTTGATGGACAGCAGATTCCATAAGTGAGCATGAACAAGATTCCTGCTTCATATCCTATGGCTCCACCGGTGTCAGGCAGCATGGATAAGCATGAAGTGGTGGTCATGGTGTGGTTAATATATTGCATGCCATCAAGTGCCGCATGGGTGTTGGTGGGGGTGTCTGACATGTGATCTCCGGAAACTGTGTGAGGAATTCTGTGAATGGAGAGTCACCAGTTATCATCTGGACTGTAGTGTCATTGACACAATGTACTCACCCTTAGATTATCAGGCTGGTAGTGGTATCAATATGGCACTGATGATGGAGGTCAGCCCAGAGTCCACTGAATGATGGGAAGTTCGCTCAGACTATGGGGTGCATTATGTCTGCTACAATGAATTGCTGTTCGAATATGCATCACAGGTCTGGGATTAACATTAAAGTGACCTGACCAATTGTTTAGATCATGGAACCGTGGGCAGCAAAAGCGTGGAAGTCATCACAGTTACAGCACAGCAGACGGGCAGATGGATAAGCTGACTCGTCAGCATCTGTACCTACCAGGAACTGTAGCTTTGTATTGTGCAATGTCATAAAAAGCCAATGGCTGCCATCTGGAGATTCAGTGATCACCATCACTAACTTCCTGTTGAGCCTTCCTTCTCTCATGGTGGACTGCACTTCCACATTCTCAAGCCGAACCATCAGTGGTACTAGGAGACTTCTGCTGATGATGGTGTGTGGCTGCACTTTTCCAATGTGTAGTGGCAAGGGGATTGGCAGCTAGTATTCTGAGCGTGTACGGCAGCAAATTGCATGATAAGCTCAGTGATCTGTGCTTATGATGCTACAAAGCTGTTATCTGCTAGAGGCTGTGGTCAAACTGTGGCAACATGTGGATAGATACATCTCTGCTATGCAATCCTCTGTTTGCATGAGCACATCGAGATCACCAGCACACACTGTTAATATCCTCAGCATCTCAGGCGCAGGCATGGTAACAAAATGTTCCGCAGGATGTCTGTGTTAACAGTGTTGTTTGCTAACATACACAGGTGTTGCAGTAACTGTGTTGGAGTGCAGTGCCCTAGCTCCTTGGTGTGGAGTATCTTTACCAATCTCTTCATCACATTTTGCAAGAGGCAGGTAATCAGTGCTAGGTAGTAATGCCAGAATGTCTTGCACATCCATGGCCATATCTTCATTGAGTGTAATGACAACATAACTATAATTTGTGTCGTCTGCAGTTATGTGCACTACGACAAACTGGCATTCTAACTGCAGGTGAGGATTCTGTTGTGATGATTTTACCATCATGTGATTGATTACTGTGCCTGTAGGCATGTCTGCAGTTGGTAGCAGGTCTGATATCATGGAGTTATGGTTACAAGGACACAAAAGATGCATGATGCCGTTTACACAGATGTTCCTTACTTAGCACGACACAGCACAGTATGAGATGTCAGTGACTGTTGAATATCATGTCAGGGCCACCAGTTGTTATGGGCTTAATAAATTCACTTTATAGCAATATTTGAAACTATCTTGTATCTCATTCATAATTTTTCAGATGGAGAATAAAAACAAAACTGCTAAACCTTCTTCTGCTGTCACCAGATTAGCTTGAAGTTTCAAGATAAGCTGATCTTTATCCAGTACTGCACCATGATAGGGCACTCACTGCTTCTCCTGAAGGGTCTACCTTCATTCCTCACATAGATATTATTGTAACATCAAACATTAAAACATTACTGGCATTCAATGAAAATAAAACCTAAAGGATTTCTAAATTTGATTCTTTGATAAAATCATTTGTAAATTAAAATTAACAGTAGTTAGCAACAACTGTTTTATGTAAATTAAATGTAAATTTTATAAATTAAAATTAACAACAGTTACCAGTAACTGTTTTATGTAAATTAAATGTAGATTTTAAACTTAAGTAATTCGCATAAAGAAATTTAGTTATGAGAGAAAATGAAAATTATTCATGAAAAATAACTTTATTCACAAAAGAGAATGAGTTGCTGTAGATTATGTCCTCTCAATTTCTAAGAGCAATAGTTTTATGAATACTGATATTATACGAAGTAATAATGAAATGAATATACTATTTTGCAACTGAATACTTAAACTTAGTTTTGTTGGGTTAAGTTGTTGTGACTTACTTCTTCGAAGTAACATGTGTTACCTCATAGGTACTGTATGCTAATACTGCTGTGATAATTTTGTCCTGTAAAATGACGAAGTTTGCCAACAAAGGCGTTGTCTTATTGGCAAATATCTTCAACAGAAGCCAATTCAGTATATGGCTTACTAGCTCAGTGTTCTCAGAGTGCACATTTGAAGATCATTTTACTAATTTTAGTCTTCCTCTCACAGGCAGCATAACTAAAAGTATCACACATAACTGTATGTTCTGTGCTGTTGTAGTGTGTAATGATACACTGAATTGATACTCTATCCATTCTCTAATCAACTAACAAACATACATTTTTGACTGGTAATGTATTTTTGCAGAGAAAAGGAATTTGACTGAATTTTATAGGAGAGAATAAAGCTTTTTATATAGAAGCTGTTGTCAAAACTTCATCTGCTTAATGCATTAACTGTGGTAGCATGTTTTATGCACTCACACTGTCACAATTGTTAGGATGGCAGTAAAATTTAAGAAGGAAATAGGATATGGAAAATTTATATTCATTTACATGGAGAGATTGATGTAGTACAGATACTAAGTTAATGTAACATGTCTGAAATGTAATAAATATACTTGTATAGTGGACTAAACCATGAAACATAAAAATGTGTGACAAACTCCAAAGAAATTGGCAATGCTTATTAGTTTTACGGCAACAAATATATTTTTCTTCAGTAGTAGACTACCACACAACACAAAAGAACGTTTTTTATTTTGCTTTTCAGTGGCACCCTCAGAGGAATGGAAGAAGATTTTGGAAATTAATGTCATGGGGTTAAGCATATGTACAAGAGAAGCTGTACAAGGAATGCTGAAGAGGGGAGTGGATGATGGTTTTATTGTACACATTAGCAGGTAAGATCTATGCTGTATCTACACTCTTTATTGGCAACCACTACATATACAAAAATTGCATCACCTGATAGCTGCATACTGAATGCTGACAAGGTTAGAGAACATTAACACAAATTTTAACTGTCCAACTACATAGTCCTATCACTGACAACTTATTGTGTACTGTCACAGAGCTGGTCTGACTCGAGCACATTTGGGTACAATGGGGAAGAAGCAAATGGATGAGGCCCTGCTGTCAGCAGCCTGACCTGTTCATATTTGTCAGACAGGGAGCTGGCTGTGAGCAGTGGTGGTGTGCCTGCTTCACTTGACCACCACTAGTGCCTCCACAATCTGGATGCGCCTCCACAGTATAGATGTGCCTCCACAGTCTGTATACTGTATGAAACATGATAAAATGAAAATGAAATTCTGAAAGTTCTGAAAATTCTGGTGGCCCAGTTTCAGGACAATGTCTTGAGAAAGACTCAAGTGTACACATGTCACAGACAACTTCTACAAGGACAAGAAACAGTTGAGAATGCAGGCCATTAACATCATCTGAGGACCAACATAACTGAGGAGAATATTCACATTGTTAGCCAAATTATTGAACATAATCACTGAATAACAATCATCGTTCACTTTATTTACCCTACAGCACACAAATTTAAGGAATGTACTCCACAGCAAAGTGCTATGTTTTTATTTGATGACTACTTTGTGATTTTAAAGTGCATGTATATGAAGGGTTGAATGTACACAGCCAGTGGTGGGAGCTTGACTTCTGAAACCCATAGGTGTAGATTAAATTTCTCACATTTGTGGTATTTGCTAAATAATGTTACCTATGCACTATAATACTTTTACAACAACATTACTGAATCTGTAAAGAAATAGCTAACTCAAGCAAAGTATGTGTTAGCCCCATGTGTTGTGGAAGAACTTCAGGCATCACAGGAACATTTTCTATGGATGTAAAGCGCAACAAATTCAGTTTCTGATTTCAAGTGATGTTTCTCGTTATTTCAGAGTTTTCCTGGCTTAATTATGTTGAATAGTGAAAACAAGAATTTTATAGGGCATGTGTGACTTAGATACACAATTTGGAAACTTATTACTGTGAAGCATTTACTTTGGGAGTAAAGCTACCTGCACATGCTGTCAAAACAGTCCAATGCCAAATGAATATGAAAACAACTGTATATAATTCAATATTTGAGACCCAAAATTTAATCCAAATATAAGGACAGTGGGCTTACATCACAGTCTATTAATGAGACCATCTATTTTCTGTTATGTAAGTAAGACTCCATCCATGCAAGAGAGATAACTTTGATGTCATACTACTTCAGTTGTACAAGTAGAATTTTGGTATCCACATGATCAAAGGCTTTACCAATATTTCTGTATCGGGGTAAAAATGGGATAGTGCCCCCACCCCACCCCACCCCACCCCACCCCCACCCCCACCCCCGCCCCCACCCCTTCCCCCTCGAGAGTTTGAGACAGGACATCAAAACTTTGAAATAAAATTCATTTTTGAAAGTATGTTCATTTATAGCACATATCTTTCCAAAGAGTTTGATATATAAAACATATATCTTTGAAGAGTTGTGAGACTTGGTAATCAGTCTTAGAAATTCCAGTACCATGGCTCTTCTATTGTGTGTCACTGTATTTTGCTCTGTGGAATTCAAACATGTGTGTTTTGTATTGGAAGTCATCAAGCCTATATTAAGGACAGTGGAAATTAAAATATTCTGCATTGCCTATCCTGCTCATAGTTGGCCAGTTTGAAAAATAGAAACAACTCAGAATTAATACTGGGTGAGGTTATTTATGATCAGGAGAATAAGAGCTCGTGAGAAAATTTTCACTCTTTATTGCCTATCAGCTAATAAATTTCTCTTTTGTGTGACATAAAATTAAATATAGAAAACATAAAATTAGTAAAGACAAGAGACAGCCAAGACAGTACACATTTCTTCAATCCTTAGGTCCCAGCATTTTTTTTCTCTCTAATCTTGCTACAGCTTTACGTAATGTGCTTTTCTTTCTGCTAATGAATCTATTAACTCATCAAAGCACATCAAACATTTTGCTACATGAAAAATCAAAATGTCATTGTCTTATACTGAAAAAGCTGTTGATATGGATAGTACTCAAGACTGGTGTGGTTTCTTAATCTGATTACATGTATTTTATCACTGTCTGCTGTATAAAACAAAGTAGACCTTTCTAATATTGCAGCAGTTATAACACATACAAATGAGTGAGACTGTTTTGGCACAAATGATCACTTTTATCTACCTCATTTACATGAATAACATGAAAGAATATAATTTATGAATTACTAGTATCAAATGCCTATTAGGTCTACTACAAGAAAAAAGTTTTATGTTTGGAAATAGTTTCAAATTTCATTCATATGCTCCAGTTTCTCAAGCATGAGATCGAAAGGTAGTAGTAGTACAAAATTTTTATATAAATTTGGAATCATCATATTCTTTCATATAATTTGTGTGATGTCCCCATTTTTTCTCCTTCCTCATTCTAACAGACAATCAAGTCATCATTAATTCTGTAACTATTCCTGCCATTGTTAAAAGTTATTCTGTAGTTGATTTTGGTAACCCTGCCAGAATCACTGGTTTAGTTATCCCACATTTATTCTCCAGTTAGGCATTATTACAAGTTCTTACAATGCATTTTCTGCACTATTCCAAGAATAAAACTTAAGCAGCTGCTAACTGGTGACTGTACAACTGGACCTTAGTAGTGTAGTGGTTTGGCAAAAATTTTCTGTCAACAGTTCAATTTCTTGGATACACTGAGAAGACAATAAGTAATCTTTCTCACCTGTTAGTCCTTTATTTCCACTCTGGTAGTCTGAATCAACAAATTTCAATAATTATTATAATAATGCTTATCATTCATACACCCAATCAACCACATAAGCAAGCAGCAATTGGCAGTCAACCATTCAGGTTTATTCGGTTCAGCTTGTATAGGCCTGTCTCATTTTGTCTGTGGAAAAGTTTTTTTATTTCTAGATGTGATGGGAATTCCCCTGGCAGAGACATCATGTACACTATGCACACATTTAAAAATCAACTTATTATTTGTTCAGAAATCATCTTAGAATATGTTCAAAATGTTCAAAAACCAACATGAATGCATTTGCAAATCATGTGAATAATCAATAGACCGACACGTGCTGGAAACTAGGTGCTTTGCGAAACAAGGTTTTCAAGAATATGAATTTGGCACCCCCTGAAATTGCTGCGAAGGGCAGATACCCCGGTTTGCCCCCCCTCCCCCTCCCCCCCCCCCCCTCCCCCTCCCCCCCCTCCCAGATTTTGGCCTGTATAGAATACACCGACAGGATAAATTTTCTTGTTTATCTCTCTTATAACTTCATTTGTGAGATCTTGTATAGCTTTGTTCCTGGAGAAGCCAGCCTGAGAGGTAGTTAACAAGTCCTGCTCAGTTAAATAAGCTAATATTCTGTCATGGACCTCTTATCCAACACCTTTGAAAAGATTGCAAGGTGTGACATAGATTTTTGTGCTTAGAGGTGGTTTGCTAAACACCAGTTTTATAGATGGGTATTACTCTTTGGTAATGAAGTTTCAAATCTTTATTACAGGTAGCCCTTGGAATCTGGTAGAGCTCTCTCTTCTCTGACAAGATAGTTTAATTCAGGAAGTTATCCACCGCTTATCCTTGCTTCTGTTCAGTTTTGCTCTTTTTTATCTTAGGGGATACCAGGACACAAAATACTGTAGGAATGTTTCCAGAATGAGATTTTTCAGTTTCAAGTTTCACTGTAGGAATGTGTTTAAGAAAGAGTAAAATTTAATGTTGACACCAACTGGTTTATAAATTTCTCCCCAGTATTCTTCCTTCAATTTTTGTGTAAACACTGTGATCAATGCATTGTTTATTATTCTGTGATACAATATGTTCTTTGTATAGTCTGAATGTAACTTATCAGTATATTTTTTGTTAACATTTGACTATCTAGGTCAGATTGACTGTTGATTTTACAGATAAAACACTGCAGATAGTTGGCTCTAAAAACAAACTGTCAGTAAGTGTTTCATTATGTACTTCAATACTACCAGGGAATTTTACTGTGGAAATAATCCCAAACTGGGCATTAACAACTATAGGTGCCTTTGGTCAGTAACATCTGAAAGAAAATCAATGTTAAAGTCTCCACAAACAATAACTCTCCAGTTAAGTCCACTTATCCTTAATAAAACTGTTTCCAGCTGTTTTATGAAGTGTAAAATAATACCCACTTGTTCAGTAAAAACTGTTCAACACAACATTCATTAAGTTGAAGTGTTAACTCCATTTTTTGCATATGAAGCCACCATCCTTTTTCTTTTTTGTTGGAGAAATGCTGAATGAAATGTGTTTGGCTGTCAAAAGAGCAGTGCATGATCCTTCAATGACTATCATCACATGATACTGTTGAGCGGTCTGTCACAAAGCCCAAATAAACTCTGCTCAAATGTAAAGGTTAATAATGGTCCCACAGTTAGTATCATGGATGAGACAAGAACTGAAACTGAGGGTAGCAAAGCACAAGCAGAAATCCATAACTCCATTTTCAAATGTTCCTTTACAAAGGAAAACCCAGGAGAAGTACACCAGTTTAATACTCGTAGCACCAAAAGGATGAGTAAAATAAGTATTAGTGGTACTGAGAAAAATACACCAGTTTAATCCTCGTACCACCAAAAAGATGAGTGAAATAAGTATTAGTGGTACTGAGAAAAATACTGGAATAAAAAACTGAACAAATCTCCAAGGCCTGATGGAATCCCTATCAGAATCTATACTGTATTTTCAGCTTAGTTAGCCTCTATTTAATTATAATCTGCCATAGATCCCTCAAATGAAAAACTGTGCCCAGTAGTTGGTAGAAAGCACAGGTCTCACCAGATTACAAAAGGGGAAGCAGAAGTGATCAACAAAATTATCATGTAATATCCTTAACATCAGTCTTAGAATGCGTTTTCAGCTCAAACAGAATGACCTCCTCCATGTCAGCTAGCATGAATTCTGAAGACATCAATCACATGGAACCCAACTTGCACTTTTCTCAAATGACATAAAGGATTGGGGCAGTCAGGTAGGTAGAGTATTTCTCATTTTCCAAAAAGCATTTGATTCAGTGCCACAACTATATTTATTATCAAAAGTACAATCAGATAGGTTGTCAAGTGAAATCTGTGACTGGATTGAGGATTTTTTGATAGGGAGGATGCACCAAGTTATCTCAAATGGAGAATCATTGATAGAAACAGAAGCACCTTTGGGTGTGCCCCAGGGGAGTGTGTTGGAGCCCTTGTTGTTCATGTTGAATATTAATGATCTTGCAGACAATATTAATAGTAACCTTAAACTTTTCACAAATGATGCAGTTATCTGTAATGAAGTACTGTCTGAAAGATGGTGCACAAATATTCAGTCAATTAGCTAGTAAGTTTCATGTAGTGTACTGCAGTGTCTGTGTTTTATGATATAGTTCAAAACAGTGTTCCTTCAGACAAGCATGCATGTCCATAGGAACAGACACTGTGTTGACAATAAACAGTGACATTTCAGTGGAGAAATGATTCATAAATTGTGATTAGGGTTCTGCTTCAGCTGTAGAACATTTCAAAACAAATGAAAACTTGTGAGTGGTTGCCTTAATCACTTTGGCTATCCAAGCATGCTTCCAGGAGGGGCAAATAACTTCCATTTGTACTGGTGCTCACATGCCCTAGGGCTCATGCTATACTGCTGTGATTCCTTCACAGGTTGAGATACCTTTTTTTTGATCATCACATTGCCCTGCTATGGCATGAAATACTGTATTGTACTGCAATGTCTTTGTTGTACTATATAGTACGAAGCAATGTTCCTTCAGATATGCAGTCATATAGTACAACACAGTCACTACACTAAAATACAGTATTTCTCCCGTAGAAGAGCTATGTGACTATCAAAAACAGTGTCTCAGTCTGTGTGGGAATCACGGTAGTGTAGTGCAAGGCCTAGGGAATTTAGACACCTGGACAAATGGAAGTTTGGACTGCTCATGGAAGCATGCTCAGATAGCAGAAATATTTAAGGTGACTGATCATGACAAACGGGAAAGCTGAGTTCCAGTTCCGGTCCTTCACTAATTTTCATTTGTTCTGAAGTATTCTACAGCTGAAGTGGGACCTTAATCACAATTTGCAAATCATTCCTTAAGTTAGTTTCATGTTCCATGGATCATTTGCATGATAAATCATAATGATGTGAAATGAGTCATTTTAGTTATTCCTACCCACCACCTTTTGCACATTATGTTAATAAAAATTCTTCTACAGAATATAAAGAGTTGTCAAGGAGAAACTGAACAGGCAAACTCCCGAAGAGAGCTGCAAACTATCCCAGAAAAGTGTAATTACAAAGTTTCAAGAAGTGGAAGTGGCTTTAAATGATGAGTCAGGGAATATACTATGACCCCTAACATGTTGCTCCCTCAGGGATTGTAAGGACAAGATTAATTACAGCGTGCATGGAGGCATTGAAACAGTCATTCTTTCTGCACTCCATATATGAATGGATCAGGAAAAAGTTCTAATAACTGGTGCAGTGGCATCAGCCATTCACTTCACAGTGATTTGCTGATTATAGGTGCAGATATAGATCTCCATTTCTATGATATTAGCTTGTGTCCATCAAGATGAATCTGTTTAGTTTTGAGAATTTCCAAGTAATGTTCACACATGCACAACAAGTTGCTGAAATTCCATCCATCATTTCATTTTCTTGAAGATGTGTCGGAATTTCATACATTTTATTTATGTAGCCACTGATATTTTGATGGAAGACACTACATGAGTTTTCTTTAATATCCTTGGCATTGTGTAAGCTGTATTATTTTGTTGTGCTATTAGCTGTTACCTCTGTAAGTTTATTTATCTTGTCACTTTTCTTCCAAATGACTTAACCCTAAAATAAAGGCCCAAAGGACACACTGCAAATCATAAGGATAGAATAGACATCATTTTGCCATATTGGATTATTTTAGCAAGTAGCATCTAGAGGCAGCAGGGTAGATCATTAGGAAGAAGTTGTGGGTGCAGGAGGCTAGCAGAGATAAAGACCAGAATAGTGTAAATTCGCGTAGTTGTCTGTCTTCTGTTTTTGTTTTGAACGGCCAGTGTCGGTTGGTCACAGTCAGTGTGCTCCCTGCCGCCGTTGGATAAGCAGCTGCAGCAGCAAGTCGTATACTCCTAGCTCACTCATTTGTTACATAGTTTAATTCTTAATTTCTTTGCGTGTTTTTGGTACTTGCATTGTTTAATTCATAAATTTCGGGCGTATTATAGTATTTGAGAGTTGTAGCATCGCATTTTAGTACCTGAATAGTGTAAATTCGCGTAGTCGTCTGTCTTCTGTTTTTGTTTTGAACGGCCAGTGTCGGTTGGTCACAGTCAGTGTGCTCCCTGCCGCCGTTGGATAAGCAGCTGCAGCAGCAAGTCGTATACTCCTAGCTCACTCATTTGTTACATAGTTTAATTCTTAATTTCTTTGCGTGTTTTTGGTACTTGCATTGTTTAATTCATAAATTTCGGGCGTATTATAGTATTTGAGAGTTGTAGCATCGCGTTTTAGTACCTGAATAGTGTAAATTCGCGTAGTCTCCTTCCGCCGCCGAGCAGTGTGTCAGCAGTGCACAAGTGGTAGCATTACTGCATTTACTAGGCAATCTTGTATTTTAATAACCATTTAAATTTTGTGTCGATTTGTTTGCGCTCTCTGTAGATTAGTTCAGACGTTCTTTGCACAACAGTTTTTAGCATGGATAGGGACTGCAACTGCTGTGTTCGGATGCAGGCTGAGTTGGCATCCCTTCGCTCCCATCTTCAGGCAGTGTTGGCTTCGGTCACACAGCTTGAGGCTGTTGCCAATGGCCATCACTGTGGGGGTCCGGATGGGGGTTTGTCGGGGACGGCCAGCTCGTCCCACGCATCCCCCGATCGGACTACGACTGTGGTTGCCCGGGGTACTGCCCGCATTGAGGCTGATCCCTCACCTGTGGTAGAGTGGGAGGTCGTCTCAAGGTGTGGCAAGGGGTGAAAGACATTCCGGAGGGCTGAGCGGAAGGCCTCTCCAGTTTGTCTGACGAACCGGTGTCAGGCTCTGTCTCAGGCTGATACTGATCTTCGGCCTGACATAGCTGCTTGTCCTGTTCCAGAGGTTGCCCCTCAGTCTGCAAGATCCGGGCGGTCGCAGAGGGTGGGCTTACTGGTAGTTGGGAGCTCCAACGCCAGGCGCGTAATGGGGCCCCTTAGGGATATGGCAGCAAGGGAGGGGAAGAAAACCAAAGTGCACTCCGTGTGCATACCGGGGGGAGTCATTCCAGATGTGGAAAGGGTCCTTCCGGATGCCATGAAGGGTACAGGGTGCACCCATCTGCAGGTGGTCGCTCATGTCGGCACCAATGATGTGTGTCGCTATGGATCGGAGGAAATCCTCTGTGGCTTCCAGCGGCTATCTGATTTGGTGAAGACTGCCAGTCTCGCTAGCGGGATGAAAGCGGAGCTCACCATCTGCAGCATCGTCGACAGGACTGACTGCGGACCTTTGGTACAGAGCCGAGTGGAGGGTCTGAATCAGAGGCTGAGACGGTTCTGCGACCATGTGGGCTGCAGATTCCTCGACTTGCGCCATAGGGTGGTGGGGTTTTGGGTTCCGCTGGATAGGTCAGGAGTCCACTACACGCAACAAGCGGCTACACGGGTAGCAGGTGTTGTGTGGCGTGGGCTGGGCGGTTTTTTAGGTTAGATGGCCTCGGGCAAGTACAGAAAGGGCAACAGCCTCAACGGGTGCAGGGCAAAGCCAAGACATGCAGGGACCAAGCAGCAATCGGTATTGTAATTGTAAACTGTCGAAGCTGCGTTGGTAAAGTACCGGAACTTCAAGCGCTGATAGAAAGCACCGAAGCTGAAATCGTTATAGGTACAGAAAGCTGGCTGAAGCCAGAGATAAATTCTGCCGAAATTTTTACAAATGTACAGACGGTGTTTAGAAAGGATAGATTGCATGCAACCGGTGGTGGAGTGTTCGTTGCTGTTAGTAGTAGTTTATCCTGTAGTGAAGTAGAAGTGGATAGTTCCTGTGAATTATTATGGGTGGAGGTTACACTCAACAACCGAGCTAGGTTAATAATTGGCTCCTTTTACCGACCTCCCGACTCAGCAGCATTAGTGGCAGAACAGCTGAGAGAAAATTTGGAAAACATTTCACATAAATTTTCTCAGCATGTTATAGTCTTAGGTGGAGATTTCAAATTACCAGATATAGACTGGGACACTCAAATGTTTAGGACGGGTGGTAGGGACAGAGCATCGAGTGACATTATACTGAGTGCACTATCCGAAAATTACCTCGAGCAATTAAACAGAGAACCGACTCGTGGAGATAACATCTTGGACCTACTGATAACAAACAGACCCGAACTTTTCGACTCTGTAAGCGCAGAACAGGGAATCAGTGATCATAAGGCCGTTGCAGCATCCCTGAATATGGAAGTTAATAGGAATATAAAAAAAGGGAGGAAGGTTTATCTGTTTAGCAAGAGTAATAGAAGGCAGATTTCAGGCTACCTAACAGATCAAAATGAAAATTTCTGTTCCGACACTGACAATGTTGAGTGTTTATGGAAAAAGTTCAAGGCAATCGTAAAATGCGTTTTAGACAGGTACGTGCCGAGTAAAACTGTGAGGGATGGGAAAAACCCACCGTGGTACAACAACAAAGTTAGGAAATTACTGCGAAAGCAAAGAGAGCTTCACTCCAAATTTAAACGCAGCCAAAACCTCTCAGACAAACAGAAGCTATACGATGTCAAAGTTAGCGTAAGGAGGGCTATGCGTGAAGCGTTCAGTGAATTCGAAAGTAAAATACTAGGTACCGACTTGACAGAAAATCCTAGGAAGTTCTGGTCTTACGTTAAATCAGTAAGTGGCTCGAAACACCATGTCCAGACACTCCGGGATGATGATGGCATTGAAACAGAGGATGACAAGCGTAAAGCTGAAATACTAAACACCTTTTTCCAAAGCTGTTTCACAGAGGAAGACCGCACTGCAGTTCCTTCTCGAAATCCTCGCACAAACGAAAAAATGGCTGACATCAAAATAAGTGTCCAAGGAATAGAAAAGCAACTGGAATCACTCAACAGAGGAAAGTCCACTGGACCTGACGGGATACCAATTCGATTCTACACAGAGTACGCGAAAGAACTTGCCCCCCTTCTAACAGCCGTGTACTGCAAGTCTCTAGAGGAACGGAAGGTTCCAAATGATTGGAAAAGAGCACAGGTAGTCCCAGTCTTCAAGAAGGGTCGTCGAGCAGATGCGCAAAACTATAGACCTATATCTCTGACGTCGATCTGTTGTAGAATTTTAGAACATGTTTTTTGCTCGAGTATCATGTCGTTTTTGGAAACTCAGAATCTACTATGTAGGAATCAACATGGATTCCGGAAACAGCGATCGTGTGAGACCCAACTCGCTCTATTTGTTCATGAGACCCATAAAATATTAGATATAGGCTCCCAGGTAGATGCTATTTTTCTTGACTTCCGGAAGGTGTTCGATACAGTTCCGCACTGTCGCCTGATAAACAAAGAAAGAGCCTACGGAATATCAGACCAGCTGTGTGGCTGGATTGAAGAGTTTTTAGCAAACAGAACACAGCATATTGTTATCAACGGAGAGACGCCTACAGACGTTAAAGTAACCTCTGGCGTGCCACAGGGGAGTGTTATGGGACCATTGCTTTTCACAATATATATAAATGACCTAGTAGATAGTGTCGGAAGTTCCATGCGGCTTTTCGCGGATGATGCTGTAGTATACAGAGAAGTTGCAGCATTAGAAAATTGTAGCGAAATGCAGGAAGATCTGCAGCGGATAGGCACTTGGTGCAGGGAGTGGCAACTGACCCTTAACATAGACAAATGTAATGTATTGAGAATACATAGAAAGAAGGATCCTTTATTGTATGATTATATGATAGCGGAACAAACACTGGTAGCAGTTACTTCTCTAAAATATCTGGGAGTATGCGTGCGGAACGATTTGAAGTGGAATGATCATATAAAATTAATTGTTGGTAAGGCGGGTACCAGGTTGAGATTCATTGGGAGAGTCCTTAGAAAATGTAGTCCATCAACAAAGGAGGTGGCTTACAAAACACTCGTTCGACCTATACTTGAGTATTGCTCATCAGTGTGGGATCCGCACCAGATCGGGTTGACGGAGGAGATAGAGAAGATCCAAAGAAGAGCGGCGCGTTTCGTCACAGGGTTATTTGGAAACCGTGATAGCGTTACGGAGATGTTTAACAAACTCAAGTGGCAGACTCTGCAAGAGAGGCGCTCTGCATTGCGGTGTAGCTTGCTCGCCAGGTTTCGAGAGGGTGCGTTTCTGGATGAGGTGTCGAATATATTGCTTCCCCCTACTTATACCTCCCGAGGAGATCACGAATGTAAAATTAGAGAGATTAGAGCGCGCACAGAGGCTTTCAGACAGTTGTTCTTCCCGCGAACCATACGCGACTGGGACAGGAAAGGGAGGTAATGACAGTGGCACGTAAAGTGCCCTCCGCCACACACCGTTGGGTGGCTCGCGGAGTATAAATGTAGATGTAGATGTAGATGTAGATGTAGACTGATGGAACAAAGGATGTGTTGCAAGAATAACTCTCTTCTAGGTAGTTCAGAAAAGGTGAAGCAGCTGTTGAAATTGAGTTTGAGGGGCTCTGCAGCATGTTCCACCATTAGGTGGTCAATTCTACTCTTGGCCACAGGTTGGCAGTGGCCACTAATTTTGGTGGACAGGTGGCTAGTGATCACACTCAAATAAAATTCTGTGCAGCGGTGGTATATGGAGTGCTTTTACAGGTGGACCTGCCTGTGATGGTTTGAGATAAACCTGTGATGAGACCAAAGAAGGATGTGCTGGGTGAACTGGACACCTGAGTTTTCCACAGGATTATGATCACTGTGGCAAGTGTTTTGTAGTGGAATAGCAGTCAACCAGAATGTCGTGTAGGTTGGGTGGGCAGTCAAATACCACTTTAAGAGGGAGTGAGAAATATTGTGGGTTGGATGTGCCTCATTTCTATGCATGACAATCGATAGTCAAAGCCCTGGCAAAGAACGTGGTTCGATTGCTCCAGTCATGGATGATATTGGGTGATGAGGGTGTGTCCAGTTTGTTGTTGGTGTCGGTATTTTAGGGATGTGTGAGGATATGATGTGGGAAATCTATTTGTGGACTATATTTAAAGAATAGTGCCTGTCTGTGATGGCGTTCTCATCTGCTGACACTCTGTACATTGGTGGCGAGTCTGTATAGCAGACATTTTCTTGTGGTGGAAGGAATGGCAGCTGCTGAAATGCAGGTACTGTTGATGACTAGTGGGCTTGGCATGGCCAAGGATGGGGATGGAGCGATCAGAGAGGTGGACATCAATGGCCAGGAAGTTGACATGTTGAGCTGAGGAGGACCAGGCAGACCAAATGGGCGAGATGGTTTTGAGGCTGTGGAGGAATGAGACTAGGATGTTTAGCCCTGGGCCTGGATCATGAAGATACCACCAGTGAACATAAACTAGATAAGGTGTCTGTGGTTTTGGAAGGTAAGAAAGGTTTCCTCCAGATGGCCTATAAATAGATTGGCTCAGGAGGATACCATGAAGAGGTCCATGCTGTGCTGCAGGCTTGTCTACATATCATAGTCTCAAAGGAGAAGCAGTATTGTGTGAGGATGTAATTTGTTAGATGTATAAGGAATGCCATGACCATCTGCATGACACTCTTCTAGGCCACTCTGCTTAAGAGACATTTAGAGGGAACCTTCCTAGCCTCCCAAAATCTCAAGCACCTTGTCTGGTCCAGGTTCATTGATGATACAAGGAGATGAAAAAAAAAAACCTCATTTCTACTACTAGGCATGTGCAGCGCAACTCATAGCCTGCCTGTGTTGTGAATCTGGCTTGTTCTGTTCATTTGCAGTGACTGTTTTTGCTGGCACTGTTTTGTTCTTGTTTCGTTTTATATGATGGCAGGTTTAAGTGAACAACATGCAGCTGTGAAATTTTGTTTTATGCTCAGTAAAAATGTTGCTGAAACTGTTTTAATGTTGAAAACAGCTTACCAAGATAACACTATGGGAAAAACCCAAGTGTATCAGTGGTTTGCTTGATTTAAAAATCGTGACACGTTGATTGATAACAAATCTCTTTCTGGACGTCCATTAACTATCCAAATCAACAAAAATATTGAAAAAATTCAACAGCTTGTGCGCATAGACCATTGACAGACAATTGATCAATTGTCAGAGACTAGTGAGTTATCTTGGAGCTTGGTTCAGTGAATTTTAATGGAAGATGAAAAGGGTTGCTGCCAAGTTTGTTCCTCAGATTGTGACTGACAATCAAAAGTAACATATTATGCTTTGAAACAACAGCTTGAAACAGATCCAGATTTTCTGTCAAAGGTCATTACTGATGAAGAGTAATGGTACTGCGGTTATGACCCAGAAACAAATCAACAGTCAAGCCATTGGAGGATGTCATCATCAAACACCCCAAAAATGTTATCAAGTGACATCAGACATTAAAACAATGCTGATTTGCCTTTTTGATGCCAGGGGCATATTTCATTTAGAGTGTGTTCGTCAGGTCAGACTGTCTATCAAATCCTTGGAAGTTTTAAGAAGATTGCACAAGAGTGTTTGTCAAAAAAGGCCTGATTTGTGGCATACGGGGACTAGTTCTGCCGCCACGACAATGCACCTGCACACACAGCCATCTCTGCTAGACAGTTTTTGGCCAAAAATGGCATTGTTCTGCTCCCCACTCACCTCACTTGCCTGACCTGGCTCCGTGTGACTTTTTCTATTTCCACACATTAAAAGGGGCAGGAAAGAACACTGATTTGACAACACTGAAGAACTCAAGAAAGAAATGTGGGATGAGCTGTCAGCCATTTCTAAAGATGACTGTAAAAACTGTTTCAAACAGTGAAAGCACTGGTGGGACAAATGTATTAGTTGTAATGGAGAGTATTTTGAAGAGGTAAGATTGTTTTGTCAACAATTTGAAAATAAAAAGCTTTTAAAAAATAATTTCAGCTTTTTTTGGGGTACCCCCTTGTATCTTCATGATATGGACCCATGGCCTAGATATTCTACCTGTATATCTTTTTTTTACTTTCTCTGTGTAGAGCTTCTGATAAATGCCAAAGTATTGTCTATTGTTGTTGTATGTAGTAACTGTACAAGTAAATCTAATGAATCAGTATTTGGTTCTTTATTAGTGGGGACAAAATTTACTGTCCTGTGAGAAAGTAAGCATTGAATAACGTTATTAGGTTTGTGGTGTCTGTTCTTCTGGACATTTCCAAAAGGAGAGAGACCATTAAACTGTGTTTGCCTGGAATGTTTTATTTAGACACCTATTGATATCTGTACTTTATCCCTGATACCTTCTGAATCACAGCATTATCAGAAGCTGTCTCTAAATATAGAAATTATATGTACATGGGTTTGGCTTTCTTGAATCTATCTTATAAGATAAGTCATAGTGTGACTATTGTCTTGTCTGTTCCTACATTTCTCTTGAACCCAGATTGATCTTCTCTTAGGTCAGCTTCTATGCCTTTTCAACCTTCTGTAAATAATTTGACAGAAAATTGCACAACTTTTAACTAGTTCATATTTCTAATTCATTTTAAAGACCAATTGAACAAGTAATAAAAGAAGTCTACGTGGAAAAGACTCCCTATTCAGTCAATGAACATATCTCAACTGTAAAGTTTTGGAAGAAGGCGTACATTATAATAAAAGGGAAAGGAAGTCATTGTTTAATGTTCTGTCAATGATGAGGTAATTAGAAAAGAAAAATTACATTGGGTCATGGAACTAAATTGGCTATGTCCTTTTAAAACAAATTATCCTGACAGTTGCCGTAAGCAGTTTGCAAAAAAACACACAAAACCTAAATTTGGATTGCTGGACATGGATTTGAACCACCATGTAAGTCCAGTGTCTTAACCACTATGTCACCTCTCTCAGTTTCATTGCAATAAATTTGAAATATGCACAAAGATTGTACATTAGATTTTAAAGTGTGTGCTAGTGCATGGTGTTATATTAAAAAATGTTAAATTGTGTAAAATCTGATTGTAATTAAATATATCTACATAAAGTTCTTGCATTACTACCCCATTTGGAGTACATAGTAAAACTGAATAATTTTAGAATAGTTAACATGGCAAGGAGAGTTTTGGAACACAAAAGCTGAATCACGTCATTGCACATGAGTGATGAAAGTAGCAATGTTAATAAATAAAACTGAGATACTTAGCATTGGTAACAAGACAGACTGGTTCAGAAATTTAGAAGAGATAACAAGAGACTGGTTTGTACTTTACTATGTAAGGTGAAAAATCATACAGCAGCTTCCACCAAGGCAGTCCAAAAAGAAAAAGAGGCAAAATCCTTGTGGCCTCTGCCACTTATGTTTTTATAATCTTAAACAATAACTACTTTTTATTCTATATTGCTGTATCAGTCACAGTTGATTTAATTACTCACAGATACTTTGCTTGACAAAAACAGTGAAGCACTCAGAAGATAAGGAGTAAACAAAATGAAACTTCTCAGGTTGAGAGGATATGTGAAATTGCTGCATTGATTATAAAATCAGATCAAAGTGAACTTGGGAGTTCAAGCTCACTTTTCAATAAGACTTTCACCTTCTTGGGCCTGGATGATATATTGAATCAGTTGGGAAGAGTGTCATAAAGGAGTTGTATCCTCTTGTGAGGTAAGCTGGCTTGCAACTGCAGCAATAGTTCCTTGGTATCCTGGATATTGGCATTGGGATGGAATTGATATCCAAGCTGGCCCCACACATGTTCTATCAGGGACAGATCTGGGGATCTTCCTGGCTGTGAGAGCACCTCAACATCAAGCAGACAGTTCATAGAGGCACATGTCATGTGTAAATGAGCATTGCCCTGTTGAAAAATGGCACCATGGTACTATCACATGAGAAGTAACACATGAGGATACAGGATGTCCATGTTATACTGTTGACTACCAAAGTTCCAGCAATGATTACTAGCAGTGACTGCAAGTCATACTCAGTTGCTTCCCAACCCATGAATTCAGGAGTAACACCACTGTGAGTCTCCAAATTATTGGAGCAATGGGACCTCTCACCAGGTCATCACCAAGCTTACTGACGATGGTCTGCTGGGTTAGTGCAGAAGCATGATTCATTGTTGAACAAAATGCAATGCCATTCATCATAAGTCCATGCTTCCCAGTCATAGCACCTTTCAAAATCTGTCAAATGCCAATAATGTTATCTCACACAAGTATATGAATCTCCATGTGATCATCAACACCTGACACTGTTCAGGTCCCTTATATGCCCTACCAGGCTGGGTAACAACACTAAACACTAACAACACTAAGCACTTGGAGGCCTTTCTACCTGTCATGGAGTTACAACTCTAACATTTTTTGACCATTTCATTTTATTACTGTAAATACATCGTTTGCTCTTCTGTAAATTTTATTACAGTCGATGCAATAACTTTTATACTTTTCGAAGGCTTCACAAATCATAAAAATGTTATAATTTCTATGTTGTAACAATGAAGTGCCACAACCTTGCTTATTAATGCTTCTTTACATGTTATTAATTTTGGAGATTAAGAAATTTAATTATAAATGGTTCAAAATCCTTTAATTAGCAACAAAAATGTCAACTATTTACTGAAAACCATATGGCAATCCACAATGGCAAAATACAGAAAAAAACTGGGTTGTCCACTAATTATTTGTATTCAATACTACATTACAACATAGGTGAAGCAGTTACGTTTCAGAGCATATTTATAAAATTGTAAAATGAAAATATATACTTGTACCTGATTGATAGATGTAAATATGATGTTGCTAAATAACCAAGTTTTGTATACTCTCATGCAAGTATATAAATTTCAGTATTGTTATTAGCAATATTTTTTGCTATATCCTTCTGAGATATACAGTTTAACATTTTTGGTTTTGTTACTTTTCAGTATTGCTGGCATTTTGCCTCCAAGTTCCTCAAGTATAAGCATGTATGCTGCCAGCAAGCATGCAGTTCAGGTATTGACAGAGGGACTCAGAAAGGATTTGCTTGAGAAGAAATCTGGAATCAGGGTTACGGTATGGTGTTTTATTCACTGATCAGTACCAAGATTAACATACATATTTCTTTTTTAATGTTATGAATATTTTTATTCTATTACAACTAATATTATTGTAGTCCACCTGCTTAGCTGGTTGGTAACGTTTTTGCCTCCCATACAGTGGGCCCGGGTTCAATTCCCGGCCAGGTTGGAGATTTTCTCTGCTCGTGGAGTGGGTGTTGTGTTGTCTTTTGTGGTGGCGTTCGTAGCGACAAACACTTTGCTGTAGAAACGGCTTACGAAGTCACCGCCACACTTTTAATAGCGGGCCGACCGGTCCGCTGGAACAGTGAACAGAAAGATGAAAACCCAAACACTCTGATTAAATAAAAGTCGGTACTTATCTTTATTAATGAAGATACAGAAACACAGTAGTGAACTCCGTGTCTACAGAAATCTGTCTAGTTCGAGTCGGAGCGGCTAGGTCAGCGTCGGCTGACGACAAACAACAACTCTGCTGCGATGAACACACAACTGACTAGCAAGTACACAAATCGGTGGCGAGTATACAACTGAGCGGCGAATACAGAACTGTCCTAGTGCTCGTGACTCCAGCGCTTAAGAAGCCAGAAGCCAGCGGTGGCGCGCGCAGACTTGCGGCGATTTCCTGTATCTCTGGCGCTGCTTATGCGGACGGCGTCCGGACTTTGATGCTGCCAACCTTTTGGCAGCGGGCTCGGTTGGCATTACTGGCTAGGATATAACATTGTACTCATTGTCATTTCAACCTCATCACTGGCACATGAGTCGTCCAATGTGGCGTCGACTGAAATAAGACTGAAATAAGGCGAACTTCCCCGGATGGGGCCTCCTGGCCAGCAATGCCATACAATCATTTCATTTCATTTCCTATTACTATGTAGAATATTATATTGTGATATATTTTGAAAGTATTAAATTTAAATCAAATGTAGATTTTTAAACACTAAACACTGGACCAAACAATCTAGATATCCTGATCTGAGAGAAGTGAGAGACAGGACACTCTTGAAATATAACATGGACAGAGTAAGGCACTGTACAACTGGCCACCACAGTTATCCATTGGCCAGTGTATTTTGAGTGTTGTTACTGCTATCTTTGTTCTCTACAGCATGACACAAATATCTCTAGATACAGAAGTCTAACAGTGTAATATTTTTCTAAGTCACTTAAATTGAATCCATATTTGGTTGCTTTGAAGAGGACACATTAAGTTTCATTCTCCATCCTTTTATTGGTGGAGATGAGGGCCAGGTGAGCCATGAGTGGTTGTGCTGGGATCTGTAGTTACCTCTCACTCACAGTCCATTGCAATAGGTGGGAGAATACGTCTTAAATTGGTGAGCCTTCAGCGTAGCAACAGGGTGCAGAATACCAACCCATATTGAGTGCAATTGTCTTTTGAATATGGCATCTGTGAATGCACAGCCAATATGTCCTGTTATCAACTCATTACAATACAAACCAAAAACATTCAGAATAGAATGTGTGGATGAAAGTAAAACCAGTTGATGCTGTGTACTGATCTGTGTTGTGTCACACATTTGTGTTTATCTGTCACCATTTGATGTTAACTCTTATGTTGCTGGTCTCACAGGTAGCTGCCATTGCCTGTGGACTGGCTAAAATATATGATTTTTTGGAAATTATAACTTGTGTGTACAAATATGTAGTTGAATATAATAGAGGGAAACATTCCACGTGGGAAAAATATATCTAAAAACAAAGATGATGTGACTTACCAAACGAAAGCGCTGGCACGTCGATAGACACACGACTATCGATGTGCCAGTGCTTTCGTTTGGTGAGTCACATCATCTTTGTTTTTACAAATATGTAGTTGAATATATCTAAAAACAAAGATGATGTGACTTACCAAACAAAAGTGCTGGCAGGTCGATAGACACACAAACAAACACAAACATACACACAAAATTCAGGCTTTCGCAACCAACGGTTGCTTCATCAGGAAAGAGGAAAGGAGAGGGAAAGACGAAAGGATGTGGGTTTTAAGGAAGAGGGTAAGGAGTCATTCCAATCCCGGGAGCGGGAAGACTTACCTTAGAGGAAAAAAAGGACAGGTATACACTCGCACACACACCCATATCCAGACGCACATACACAGACACAAGCAGACATTTGTAAAGGCAAAGAGTTTCGGCAGAGATGTCAGTCGAGGCAGAAGTACAGAGGCAAAGATGTTGTTGAAAGACGGGTGAGGTATGAGCGGCAGCAACTTGAAATTAGCGGAGGTTGAAGCCTGGCGGATAATGAGAAGAGAGGATATACTGAAGGGCAAGTTCCCATCTCCAGAGTTCTGACAGGTTGGTGTTAGTGGGAAGTATCCAGATAACCCGGACGGTGTAACACTGTGCCAAGATGTTCTGGCCGTGCACCAAGGCATGTTTAGCCACAGGGTGATACTCATTACCAACAAACACTGTCTGCCTGTGTCCATTCATGCGAATGGACAGTTTGTTTCTGGTCATTCCCACATAGAAAGCTTCACAGTGTAGGCAGGTCAGTTGCTAAATCACGTGGGTGCTTTCACACGTGGCTCTGCCTTTGATCATGTACACCTTACGGGTTACAGGACTGGAGTAGGTGGTGGTGGGAGGGTGCATGGGACTGGTTTTACACCAGGGGTGGTTACATGGGTAGGAGCCAGAGGGTAGGGAAGGTGATTTGAGGATTTCATAGGGATGAACTAAGAGGTTACGAAGGTTAGGTGGACGGCAGAAAGACACTCTTGGTGGAGTGGGGAGGATTTCATGAAGGATGGATCTCATTTCAGGACAGGATTTGAGGAAGTCATATCCCTGCTGGAGAGCCACATTTAGAGTCTGATCCAGTCCCGGAAAGTATCCTGTTACAAGTGGGGCACTTTTGTGGTTCTTCTGTGGGAGGCCCGCATCTCATGGTCGTGCGGTAGCGTTCTCGCTTCCCACGCCCGGGTTCCCGGGTTCGATTCCCGGCAGGGTCAGGGATTTTGTCTGCCTCGTGATGGCTGGATGTTGTGTGCTGTCCTTAGGTTAGTTAGGTTTAAGTAGTTCTAAGTTCTAGGGGACTGATGACCATAGATGTTCAGCCCCATAGTGCTCAGAGCCATTTGAACCATTTTTTTTCTGTGGGAGGTTCTGGGCTTGAGGGGATGAGGAAGTGGCTCTGGTTATTTGCTTCTATACTAGGTCGAGAGGGTAGTTGCGGGATGCGAAAGCTGTTTTCAGATTGTTGGTGTAATGGTTCAGGGATTCCAGACTGGAGCAGATTCATTTGCCACGAAGACCTAGGCTGTAGGGAAAGGACCGCTTGATGTGGAATGGGTGGCAGCTGTCATAATGGAGGTACTGTTGCTTGTTGGTGGGTTTGATGTGGACGGACGTGTGAAGCTGCCATTGGACAAATGGAGGTCAACGTCAAGGAAAGTGGCATGGGATTTGGAGTAGGACCAGGTGAATCTGATGGAACCAAAGGAGTTGAGGTTGGAGAGGAAATTCTGGAGTTCTTCTTCACTGTGAGTCCAGATCATGAAGATGTCATCAATAAATCTGTACCAAACTTTGGGTTGGCAGGCCTGGGTAACCAAGAAGGCTTCCTCTAAGCAACCCATGAATAGGTTGGCGTACAAGGGGGCCATCCTGGTACCCATGGCTGTTCCCTTTAATTGCTGGTATGTCTGGCCTTCAAAAGTGAAGAAGTTGTGGGTCAGGATGAAGCTGGCTAAGGTAATGAGGAAAGAGGTTTTAGGTAGGGTGGAAGGTGATCAGCGTGAAAGGAAGTGCTCCATCGCAGTGAGGCCCTGGACTTATAACTACTTAAACCTAACTAACCTAAGGACAGCACACAACACCCAGCTATCACGAGGCAGTCAAAATCCCTGACCCTGCCGGAAATCGAACCCGGGAACCCGGGCGTGGGAAGCGAGAACGCTACCGCACGACCACGAGATGCGGGCCTCCCACAGAAGAACCACAAAAGTGCCCCACTTGTAACAGGATACTTTCCGGGACTGGATCAGACTCTAAATGTGGCTCTCCAGCAGAGATACAACTTCCTCAAATCCTGCCCTGAAATGAGATCCATCCTTCATGAAATACTCCCCACTCCACCAAGAGTGTCTTTCCGCCGTCCACCTAACCTTCGTAACCTCTTAGTTTATCCCTATTAAATCCCCAAATCACCTTCCCTACCCTCTGGCTCCTACCCTTGTAACCACCCCTGGTGTAAAACCTGTCCCATGCACCCTCCCACCACCACCTACTCCAGTCCTGTAACCGGGAAGGTGTACACGATCAAAGGCAGAGCCACGTGTGAAAGCACCCACGTGATTTAGCAACTGACCTGCCTACACTGTGAAGCTTTCTATGTGGGAATGACCAGCAACAAACTGTCCATTCGCATGAATGGACACAGGCAGACAGTGTTTGTTGGTAATGAGGATCACCCTGTGGCTAAACATGCCTTGGTGCACGGCCAGAACATCTTGGCACAGTGTTACACCGTCCAGGTTATCTGGATACTTCCCACTAACACCAACCTGTCAGAACTCTGGAGATGGGAACTTGCCCTTCAGTATATCCTCTCTTCTCATTATCCACCAGGCTTCAACCTCCGCTAATTTCAAGTTGCTGCCGCTCATACCTCACCTGTCTTTCAACAACATCTTTGCCTCTGTACTTCTGCCTCGACTGACATCTCTGCCGAAACTCTTTGCCTTTACAAATGTCTGCTTGTGTCTGTGTATGTGCGGTTGGATATGGGTGTGTGTGCGAGTGTATACCTGTCCTTTTTTCCCCCTAAAGTAAGTCTTCCCGCTCCCGAGATTGGAATGACTCCTTACCCTCTCCCTTAAAACCCACATCCTTTCGTCTTTCCCTCTCCTTCCCTCTTTCCTGATGAAGCAACCGTTGGTTGCAAAAGCTTGAATTTTGTGTGTATGTTTGTGTTTGTTTGTGTGCACTTTCGTTTGGTAAGTCACATCATCTTTGTTTTTAGATATATTTTTCCCATGTGGAATGTTTCCCTCTATTATATCCAAATATGTAGTTGGAATTTCAAGATTTTTATGTTAATTGGATTTCCTGCTTTAAATACAGATGTTTTGGCATTACTGGTGTTAAATCTGATTACACAGATGAAACTTCAATTCAGCAGAATCATTGCAGAAAAAAATTGAAAAAGTATTCTAGTATTCAAACACATAAACAATTTACATCTAAAGAAATCCACAAAACACAAGATTGAGGCAAAATTTATTGTTCATAGTGGATTGCAATGAGATGCAATTGGCATATGGAGGGATGTGCAGTCCTAGGTTTACATTCACTGGACTCATATGCTCCAATACATTTCTTGATTTATTTATTTAGCATCCATGTCATCATACAAATGATACAGCACTTGTCATAAACAGAAATATAAAAAATGTGGAATGTACAAAATGAAACTGCCTACAAGATATACCAACAAATTTACAATTTGTTTGCTTAGGAATGGTGTGTAGTGATTTGCTTACCAGTAATAACTACATATAGAATAAGTAGTGATATAAAAAGTAAAGTAGTATTGTATAAACTGAAACATATTTAGATAGAAACTTCTCAGGATTTATCACACATCTGCATTACGTGTTTTGGAGATTAGTCCATAAACTCATTTTCTTGATGTTCAAGACACTCATTTACTGAGAAGTGATATTTTACAATTAAAAATTTTCTAAGTTTTAATTTATAATTTATATCAGCCTTTAAGTCTGTAATATATTGAGGCAATGCGTTGTTGAGCTTAATACCCATATAGCTTACATGCTTCTGAGTGTGTGCTTTTTTTATTTGTTCTGTATGGAGATCATTCCTGTTCCTTGCATTATAGTTGTGACAGTCAGCATTTGTGGGGAGTTTGCTTAGATTTGCTTTGGTTAAGACACACATTTAAATGTATAGAATGATGGCAGGGTAAATATTCCTAATTTCTTGAAAAGAGGCCTGCAGTGAACTTTTATAGGAATGTGGGTAATTATTTGAACTTCCCATTTTTGTAAGATAAAATTTTCTTTTAAATTATAATTCTGATCTGGCCCAAAATGCTATTCCATATGAGGCAACAGAATGAAAGTATCCAGAGTATGCCATTCTGATGACTTCTAACAAGCAGACATTTGCAATAACTTTTAGTGCAAAGTAGGCAGATTTAAGTCTGTGTGTAATGAATCTTATATGGTGTTTTCAATTCATAACTTCATCCTAACAGTTTTGCAAATTGCACTCTCTCTATTAGTCTGTCATTCAGTTCTAAATTAGTTTCTACATCCCTAATCATTTTACCAAGTTTTATATAATTTGTTTTCTCTGTATTCAGTGTTTGTTTATTTGCACTGAGCCAAGTATAAAAACCTTTTAGGGTTTTATGAGCAGTAGAATGTAATGAGTTTTTTAAAATCACTCACTTAGACTTGTGTCATCTGTGTATAATACAATTTCAGCTGTATCATATTGTAACTGCAAATCTTTCACATAATGAGTAATGGTCCTAAGATGCTGCCCTGGAGTTCTCCTAAAACAACTTCTTTTGCTTTTGAATATAAGTGAAAATTACACCGATAAAAACAGCGTGTGCACGAATTGTAGTGATGAAATCAGAAAGTTAAATGATCATGTAAGTAGTCTGCAACTAACCATTAATACTCTGATGAGCGAACTAAAAAACGTCCGGAAAGTGTGAACCTACATCAAACTTGCCTCACAGTAACCATGAAATTCCAGGAAACTACAAATACACGGAGTGATTCAAAAGAATGCCTAACAACTCAGCTACTGTTATGAAAGGAAATGAAACTGAAAGACCTGAACACTTGCGTGACCCAAATATCAAGTATTTGTCCAGCGCTGATACTAAATTGTTTGGCCATAATGACGGTGGGCCTTCTAAACATGCAGAGAAACCTAAACAAAGAAAAGTAGTTTTGATGGCAGACAGTCATGGTCGTGGATTTGCTCGCCTTCTGAATGGTCAGTTCAGTTTACAAACAATCGCTTACATAACACCTGGTGCTTCTATGTCAGAAGTTTGCAATCACGTATGATCCACAGACATTGCTGACTTATCCTCTGAAGACTTTGATGTGCTAATTGGTGGGTCAAATGGCGTTTATAGAAAATGAGACGCACAAAGCAAAACAAGAACTAAAAAGGTGTTTAGGACAGTTGACACACACAAATGTTTTAGTGCTGAACATCCCGCATCGGCATGACTTACCGTGTTGGTCATGCGTAAATAAAGAAATAGTCAATGCCAACCAACAAATTTCATTACTTTGTAAACATTTCAGAAATGTAGAACTTGTAAATGTTAACAATATTGGGCTCAGATTCCACACATTACATGTATTGCACGTTAACAACATGGGGAAAAAACTGCTCATCGGAAAAATTTAAGAAATTATCATCAAGAGGCATCAAACACTCAAAAGCAAAATCATCCTGGATTGGCCCCCCAAATATTCGAAGGAAACAACACCAGCAAGACCTCACTCACCAATGTCAACAACAAAAGAAGGAACTAGGTGCCTCCAATATTCAGGCACAGCAACAACAATGAATGCAGTAACAGCTCTACCAATTGCAGACCCAGCTCTAACACCAGCAGCAATATTATTAACAGTAGGAGCAGCAGCTGAACAACTACCAGGGGAGCCAGACACAGAAGAAAATTCTGCTGCAGATGATAATAGAAGAATAGGTGCAGTCGGGAAAAGAAAAGTAGTACTTCTAGCACACCTGAATGATTTTTTATTGACAAGGTAAAGGTAAGTGATCAATTAAATATGCCAAAGTCCAACAATATGCCAAAGCCTAACAGATCCTTTAATTTCATGCTGATTCATCAAAATGTCCAATCATTGCTAAACAAATTAAGTGAAGTTGAAATTTTATGTACTGATGAGCTAAAAAACGCTTCTGTAATGTGTATAACTGAACACTGGCTTCCTAAAGATGCAATGTCAGTCACAAAACTTGCAGACTTTAATCTTTCATCATCATTTTCTAGAATTACATCCAGTCATGGAGGGTCATGTATATTTGTTAAAAGTGGCATTGATTATTGTAACTTAAAACCAATTGAACTATTAGCTGAAGAGAAAGTTTTTGAAGTATCCACAGTTGAACTCTCTGCATTAAAATTAATAATCATCTGTGTTTATAGGAGCCTTGATGGGAACTTAAATGATTTCTGTCATCAACTAGAAGCAGCTTTAAATACTATAAAAAACTTCAACAAAACAGTGATGATATGTGGAGATTTTAATATTGATTTTCAAGAACTCTCAAAAGACCAGCAAAGCTTGATGACCCTACCAGAAACATATAACATAAAAGCCACCATAGACTCTCCTACAAGAGTTACACCAACAACTAGCTCAACAATTGATCAGATATTAATAAACACAAATGTAAATCACAATTTCTGTGCCGGAAATCTTAACACTGGCTTCAGTGATCACTATGCACAGTTTATTGCTTTGCACACCCCAAGTGAAACAACTGAGAAAGAGAAACTTGTAAAAGAAGCAAGGAAATTCACTAACAAACAAATAAACCTTTTTGTACAGAGACTAAGTGAAGAAACTTGGTATGAAGTGCATACTTGTGAAAATACTAACAAAAAGTGTGAAAAATTCATGGAAATCTTCATGTCATACTTTGAAGCTGCATTTCCATTAAAAAAGCAAAAATGTCAACCTAACTTCAAAAAGAACAAATGGATTACAACAGGTATTAGAATATCTTGTGCAGAGAAAAGAAGATTACACGATATAGCAAAGACACAGAACATGCCTCATGAATTTCATTTGTACCTGAAGAATTACAAGAGGATCCTCAAAAATGTTGTAAGGAAAGCTAAAACAATGGCAAATGACAAATACATTGAAAATTCAAAAAACAAATCTAAAGCTATATGGGAAGTTATAAAAAATCAAACAAGTGAAACTAAACAATATAAAAATATGAACTTATGTTATGAAGGACAAATGATTTCTTGCCAAACAGAAATTGCAGGAACCTTCAACAAATATTTTGCAAACGTAAGTGAACAGTTGGTGAGTGGACTGGAAGAACACAACAAAATATCACCTCCGTCATGCAATAGTGTGAGAAATGTGTCTACATCTTTGTTCCTTTCACCCACAAATACTGAAGAAATTTTATCAGTTATAAAAACCTTGAAAACAGGGTACTCATGTGGAATTGATGGAATACCAGATGCAATTATTAACAAATGCTGTCTTGCCTTAGCTGAACCCTTGACACATTTGTGCAACAGCTCACTGGCATCAGGAACCTTCCCTTCATGCTTAAAAACAGTAGAACTGAAACCACTGTTCAAAAAAAGAAATCCAGAATGTGTTTCAAATTATAGACAAATAGCCCTACTGCCTGTATTTTCAAAAATTTTGGAAAAAGTTTTTAATAAGAGATTGTCTGATTTCCTAAATAAAAATAAAATTATCTCGCCTTCACAGCATGGCTTCAGGAAAGGCTATTCTACTGAAAGTGCAATATTTGAATTTCTTAATGAAATCTATACTAAACTGGATGCAAGTGAGTTTGTGACAGGCATATGTCTTGATTTATCTAAAGCTTTTGATGTAATTTACCATAATGCCCTACTGCAGAAGGTTGACCAATTAGGAATTAGAGGTATATCCAATGAGTGTCTCAAGACATACCTATGTGTTCGCAAACAGGTGGTTGAAGTGCAATATACTGACCATAACAAAATCAGCTACTACTATTAAGGATATGAAAATGTGAAATATGGCATCCCTCAAGGATCAGTATTAGGACCCCTTCTGTTTCTCCTCTATGTCAGTGATCTTATGTACAACAAGTATTGCCAAACTACCCTCCAATTTGTAGACAACACAAGCTTCCTTATTAGTGGTAAAACAGAAGAAAAACTAAAAGACTCCACTATCCAAACAATGAACAGTGTAGAACAGTGGTTCAGCTACAACAGGCTAATTATAAACAAAGAAAAGACAGTAGCACTGAACTTCTATAATGTAAAAGGAAGACACCACCCAAACATAGAAATAGAACTTAGTGCTGTCAACACTTTCAAAAACTCTGTCCCTAAGTTTCTGGGACTCCAGAACAACACAAAATGGGAGGTACACATTGAATATTTGCAAAGAAAACTAAGCAAAACCTGTTACATGATACGGATCTTAAAAACTTGTTGCAGCAAAGCCAACCTGTTAAATGTATACTACTCCTACGTGCATTCTGTAATTAAATATGGCATAATCTTCTGGGGCAATACAATAACAAATTTAAACTTTTCAGGATGCAAAAGAGAATACTAAGAATTATTGAAGGGGTAAACAATCATGCAGACCCATATTCAAAAAACTGCCAGTTCTTCCTCTTCCTTGCATTTTTTATCTATGAAACATCAGTTTTCATCAAACAATATATCGATAGGCACCCAGATATCTTATTAAAAAATGGAAATATACATGCACACAATACAAGGCAAAAATCTGACCTTTGTATGAAACAGGTGAGAACATCATTGTGCCAAAAAGGCACACTACATACTGGGATAAAGATTTTCAATAATCTACCTAAACATATTAAATCAATAGGTAAACTCTGTAGTTTTAAGGCTGAAGTAAAGGCATGTTTAATTGATCATTGCTTTTACAGTCTGAGAGAATATATAAAAGCCAAACAACAAAAATAAAGATGCATTATTAATATTCTACTTTGTATGTTGCCTGTAATGTTTGTTGTATTTATGAATCTTTGCCAAATTACTTCAATATCTAGTCCTTAGGATTGCAATACAAACTGTATTTTATCTTGTAAATACCTAACCATGACCAATATCCTTGTATATATTCTATACATATAGGATTTGAAGGACTAAATAAATAAATAAATAAACCTTTTTTTTTTAAATTTGAATTAACAGTGGTGTGCTCTACAATCTCAGATCTGTTTCTGAGATATGACTGAAACCAACTGGCTTATCAATAAGAATTTCATGGCAGAGGCTTTAAATATATCTAAATTGATTCCTACTACGCTTTTGTTTGTAGTATATAACTGCAGTTTCTCTTCTGAATTTTACTAGAAAACTGTGTTACTTACAATTTCGAAATTTATTATTGTCTAGGTAACTAGTGCCTCTCAATTTCATGTGTTTCTCGAGTATTTTGGAAAAAACAGAAAAAAGTTATATGAGACAGTATTTTCTATTTTATGTCTATCTCCATTTTTAAATAGTGGTCCCACATCTGAGACTTGTAGCGGCTGCGGAAACACACCTTCACTGAAGGATGAATTTGCAATGTATGCTAAAGGTTTGCAATCTGAAACTGTACTGCTGCCATTTCTGGTTTTAAGCTCCTTTTAGTCTTAATTATTTCCTGGAAAATCCAGGATGTAATAATAACTATATTATGAAAAGGATAGGATTTCTACTCACCCCACATGTAAGCTCTCAGCCAGAAGTTGTTCTACTGAAATACACAAAACACACACATACAAGTTCACACAAATCCAGCTGACACACAGATGACCTCTATCTCTGGCAGTCGAGGCCAGACTACAAGCAGTTTCGAGTGGTGGTGTTAAGAAGGAGGCTGGGGTGGGGAGGGGGAGGGAGAGCGGTCTACAGGTGGGGAATATTAAAGTGAAGTTTGTGGAAGCATACAGGGATAAGGTGGAGAGAGGGCTGGGCAGCTACATGCAGTCAGAAGGTTAGACAGAGGGTGGAGGGGGAGGAAAAGGGGAGAAGCAGAAAGACTGTTGGTGCACTTGTGGATTAGAAGGCTGTGTAGGACTGTAGTGGGAACAGGGGGTGGGGGGGGGGGGGGGATAGCTTGACAAATGACAGTGACTAACAGAAGTTGAGGCCAAAAGGGCTACAGGAACATAGGATATATTGCAGGGAGAGTTCCCACCAACACAGTCCAGAAAAGCTGGTGTTGGTAGGAAGGATCCAGATGGCACAGGGTGTGAAGCAGTCATTAAAATGAACAACACTGTATTGGGTGGTATGTTCAGCACTGGGTGGTCCAGCAGTTTCTCGGCCACAGTTTGTCAGTAACCATTCATTTGGACAGACAGCTTGTTGGGTGTCGTGCCCACATAGAATGAAGCACAGTGGTTGCAGCTTAGCTTGTAGATTATTATTGGCATTGGAAATCCTAATACATGTAGCTATCCAAAGTTTATGTACTTCTTATTCTGAAGACTTAGCCCTCAGTAATTTCTTAGGGAAAACATATTTCAAATTGGAACATGAGTATAGAATAAAAAATGTTATATGCATTACACTGATGAGCCAAAACATTATGACCACATTCTTAATAGCTTGGTTAGCCAGCTTTGGAACGAAATAAATCACTAATTCTGCATATCAGAGATCCAACAGTTTGTTGGTAGGTTTGTGGAGGTATGTGGCTTTAGATGTCTATGCACAGGTCATTTAATTCATGTAAATAACGGGCCACTGATTTGCATGTGTGATGATAGCATCTGATAGTGACTCAAATGGGTCCCATATGATTTACATCAGGCAAATTTGGTTACTGAGACATGAAGATGAGTTCACTATAATGCTCCTTAAACCACTGTAGCACAGTTCTGGCTCCAAGACATGGACAATTATACTGCCAAAAGATGATGTCTCTGTTGGGGAAGACATCAAGCATGAAGGGATGTAGATGGTTCGAAGCTGTCAGAGTGTCTTCAGTTATTACCACAGGTCCAGTGCAAGCGCAGGAGATTGTCTCTCATAACATAATACTGCTCCCATCAGCCTTTGTTCATGGCACACTGCATGTGTCAAGCCACCTTTCACCTCAGTGACAGTGACCAAGTGTAGCAAATTTGTGTTTCACCTGAAGAGCTGACACATTTCCATTGATTAATGGTCCCATGCCCACTGATGTCATTATCAATGATGTCATTGGGTCAACAAGTGAACATGTAGGGATGGTCTGCTGTGGAGCTCCATGTTCAACCATTTATGATGGGCAGTGTGCTCCGATACACTTGTATGTGCACCAGTATTGTGCTTTCTCAGTGGAGATGCCACAGATCACCAACTATGCTGCTTCACAGAGCAGGCAAGCCTCCAAACATCACGTTATGTGAAGAGTCATAGATGTCCAACCATTTAGCTCTTAGTGGTAGTTTCACTGTCCTCCTCCTTCTTTCCGTAGATGCTCACAACAGTAGCATGTGAACATTTGACCAGATTTGCCACTTTCGAGATACTCATTCACAGGCTCTGCGTAATAATACTCAAATTCACTTATCTCAATGGATTTCCCCATCTGCAGCCCATATCTTTGCTGGAGTGATCCCCCATCTGTGTCTGCTTTGCTTACTTACTTTTGTTACTGTGTCATGTGCCCACAATGCCATCATGCAGCATCCAGTCGTGGTGAACAGTGGTCATAATGTTTTGGCTTATGAGTGTATTTGCCATTAGTTCTGACAGAATATCTACCCATCATTCATGGGTTAGGCAGTTAAAAAAATGTGTGCAACTGTCTTCAGAAAAAATTTTTTTGGACAGGTGTGGTGTAAAGCTGTTTTACAGAGGCACTGATGGAACTGTAAGAACCAGAGGGGTGGTGATCAGATAAGCCAATGTCAGTGTTAATTACCTCTGCTTCATTGAAATCTAAGTTAGACCATATGTTATCTACAAGAGTCTGTGATGTATGTGTTCTTCAAGTAGGATCTACAGGATGAGTCACTAACTGTTGCCATCTAGAATAACTTCAAAAATATGACAGTTGCTGAAATGTTTGTGGGACAAATGTTGCATGGGACAATGGGAGCCATAAGATGATGATGTTTTTTTGTTGCTAGGTGGGGTCATGTCAGAGATATGAAGGTCAGCTTTGTTTTTTAAAATGGGGTGCTATAGTTTAGTACTTATTTTCTGATAGCAGATATTGAGACAAATCCAGTGATGTGTAACAGTAAGGTCTTTGAAGGTCAAAAAGGTGGCATGAACATAGTTTACAGAAGGTGTTCGAAGTGATGACCATTGGTCTCAATGCAGTGCTGCAATCTTCTTATCATGGGTTGAGTGGTATTCCTTATCACTTTGGCACTTCTCAAAGCACATGCTCTGACAATTCTCTCTCATATATCATGCAAATAGTAAATATTCACTGAATATGGCGCATCCATCTAACATGCCATTGACATGTGAACACTATTCAATGGTTTTGCAATGCAACACTAATAGGAATGGTATGACAAGTATCATCAAATCAAGTGAATGTGAATGATGTATTCCTTCGAAGAACAAGTCGATATGCTTCTCATTTATGGAGAATGCCAACGAAATTCAGTAGGAGCTAGAGACTTAAACTCTGAAAGGTATCCTCAACATACTCACCCTACATGTCATACATATAAATATGTGTATGATAAATTGAGACCAACTGGATCTTTAACGCACCGGAAACATATCCAACAAAGGAAAGTTACTAACAAGGAAACAGAAATTGGTACTCTTGCCACTGTGGTTCGAAATTCTTGTGTTAGTTTATGTCAAATCGCAAGGGTATCTGGACTGAGCCAGAGTAGTGTTGTCCATGTTCTGCATCGCATAAATATCGTCCTTACCATATCAGTCTCCACTAAGAATTGACTGGCACAGATTGTATGCATCACACTGAATTCTGCCAATGAGCTCAACTTCAGATTCAGAGGCATGACACATTTATTAATTTGATTTTATTTACTGATGATGCTATATTCATGAACCATGGAAATGTTAATTTGCATAATATGCATTACTGGGTAATTGAAAATCCATGTATGCTGTGGCAAGTTGCACACCAAAAACCATGGGCAGTGTATGTATGGTGTGGGGTTCTGGAGAAGGGAATTATAGGTCCCTATTTCATTGAAGGAAATCTTAATGGTTGGAAGTACACCACATTCCTGCAAGAAACATTAGCTCTGTTATTGGAAGAAATGCCATTTGGAACAAGGAACAGCATGTGCTATCAACACGATGGATGCCCAGTACATTTTTTGCTGATGGCTAGAAGTGAGTTGCAGAGACAATAACCAAATCATTGGATTGGATGCAGAGGAGGTGTGTTGTGGCCAGCTTGTTTGCTAGACTTGACGCCTCTTGATTTTTTCTTGTGGGGATTTGTAAAAGACATTGTTTATAAAGACATTCCAACTACACCTGAAGATATGCAAGAGAGAATTGTAAGAGCATATGCTTCAATAAGTGCCAGTGTGATAAGGAATACCACTCAATCCATGATAAGAATATTGCAGCACTGCATTGAGACCAGTGGTAATAACTTCGAACACCTTTTGTAAATGGATGTTCATGCCCCTTTTGTGACCTACATTGACCTACAAAGGCCTTACTGTTACACATCACTGGGTACACCTCAATAGTTGAAATCAGAAAATAAGTACCAAACTATAGCATCGCATTTAAAAAAGCAAAGTTGACTTTCATATTGCTGATATGACCCCCACCTAGCAACAAAAAACCATCATCATATTATGGCCCCCATTGTCCCATGCAACATTTGTTCCACAAACTTTTCAGCTACTATCATACCTCCAGAGTTATTCTAAGTGGTAATAGTTAGTGACTTACCTGTATAATGTGGGATGACATGTTAAAACTCAGTCAAATATACAGAAAACAATCTTTAACTGTATTACTGCACATAAGATTATGTTCAAGCCTCTGCAAAGAAGCAAAGTAGCTTTTTCATTGCACCCAGTGTTTAGCATCATTTCTAGTTTTGAAATAAATTTATTTATATCTCCAGATAGTGACCTGTACACAGTCATTACCATTGTTTTCCTTTGCTTGCCATACAATTCAATAGCAGCTGTTTCAAAGAGCTTTTGTACACATAACTTTTCAAAATCTCATCTCCTTTTGAATTTTACCCCTGTTTTTATTCAAATGCAGATACCACCATTTTTAGCTTTTTCCTACAGTAAATGCTAGCTAGTCTAAAATGATGTATAATGATATATTTAAAAATAAAGATGATGAGACTTACCAAACAAAAGCGCTGGCAGGTCGATAGACACACAAACAAACACAAACATACACACAAAATTCTAGCTTTCGCAACCAACGGTTGCCTTGTCAGGAAAGAGGGAAGGAGAAGGAAAGACAAAAGGATATGGGTTTTAGGGGAGAGGGTAAGGAGTCATTCCAATCCCGGGAGCGGAAAGACTTACCTTAGGGGGAAAAAAGGACAGGTATACACTCGAACACAGACATATCCATCCACCATGGTGGATGGATATGTCTGTGTTCGAGTGTATACCTGTCCTTTTTTCCCCCTAAGGTAAGTCTTTCCGCTCCCGGGATTGGAATGACTCCTTACCCTCTCCCCTAAAACCCATATCCTTTTGTCTTTCCTTCTCCTTCCCTCTTTCCTGACGAGGCAACCGTTGGTTGCGAAAGCTAGAATTTTGTGTGTATGTTTGTGTTTGTTTGTGTGTCTATCGACCTGCCAGCGCTTTTGTTTGGTAAGTCTCATCATCTTTCTTTTTAAATATATTTTTCCCACGTGGAATGTTTCCCTCTATTATATTCATATCATGATGTATAATGATTTTGTTTAACTCATATTCCATACACCTTAGCTCTGAAAAACACAAGCACTCAGTATTAAACTCATCTAAGTCAACTTCTAGCTCAAGATATTTATTCCTTAGACACCAAATATTAGATTCATAACTTGAAAAGAATTTGGGGGACCCTAGATCTAGTTACACTTACAACTGGTTTTCCCAAGTTGGTTGTAGAGAGAGGGTTTAGTTGCCTGTACATTTGTTGAATGTTCTATACTGCAAATTTTCCTGCCCTGGTGCAGAAAAAATTCCAGATCATTCTTGGTCATTTTGGTCTTGCTTTTTCATTATTATTGCAACTATTTGGATTAGTGGAGTGTTTTCCTTGAATTATTGTTCTTGCTTTCAGCCTTCTGAGTGCTTGTTCTAGCGGACATGGACTGTACTGCACTTGTTATTCCATTGATTCTTGAAGCTGTTCGAGTACACAGTTTGTCTTGGACTAGGCACAATTCACAAAGTTAGAAGAAGTGCTGTGGATGTTACCTTCATTTCTGCACAAGTATTAGAGCGCTTTGCCAGACCTGCTGCTTCCATTTGTAATGTAACAGGATCATCATGTTTTTTTCCAGTAAATTTCCAGATGAATTTTTTAATTTGTTTACAAACATATTGTTTTCTGATGTTATTCAAATACATACAGTGTGTGGTATACCTAGTATACCGGTAATGCACACTTTCTAAGCCCTCAAGTTTTGAAAACAATGTGTTTGGGAAGACATTGGTAATTTTTACCAGTTTTCTGTTTGTGACTTCAATTTCCTTGTTTACATATGAACTTGGAACTAGAACTTTCCTGACTGCTATACATGATATCACTACACTTACATTTTCAAAATTATTTAAGGCTGTTCTAGTAGATCTAATAGCTTCTTTGGCATTATTTTGGTAGACAGCATTTGCTTCACCAAATATTAAAGCAATGTCTTTTTTTGTTAGTGACCCTGCTAGTGTTTGGTGCTCCTGTATGACTTGATTCATTGGAGACATGGCCCAATTAAACCTGTTGCATTAGCTTGTAGTTATTGCAACATTTCTGCTATTTTTTGTCTGTGACTGTCAGTGAGATTCAGTATTTTTCCTTGAATTCCAAAGTTTCCATTTGTACTGTACTCGTGTTCTGGTCTGTCTCTTTTCTTATAATGTCTGTGATATTTTTGCTTTTGGACCTTCATCCTGTGTTTCTTTTCCATTATTTAAAATTTTCGTAGGATTTCGTTGGGGTAATGCATGGCATTTCAGGTAACTTAGCACTTCAGTGTTTTCCTAATGAAGTTTCATTACAACTCTTTAAAGAATGAACTGCTGATTGCATATTTACAATATATTCCTTTAGACATTCACTATCAGCTACACATTTCACATCATGTATTCTTATATTCAATGACTGTATTTTTGTCTCAAAGAACTTCACCCATATCCTGTACAGGAGCCATCTTTTTTTTTTCAGTGTACCTGCAGGAGAATCCATAACAGCACAATCTGTGAAAACAATACAATAAACATATGCAGCAACTCATCTTTAAAAAAATTTAGAATTACTGTTATTTTTACGTTGACAAATACTTTGTTTTCATCATTTACAGATTCATCAAGGACTTTGTAAATCATTTGTTCCAAATATTTCCCCTTGCATTACACATTTTCAACATCAACGCACAAAAAACACATGAAACAGGGAACTTGAATGTCACATAATGCCTATGAAGCAACAGACAATAACAATGGTTTCAGAAATGACAAATTTTTCTGTGATGCCACCACAGCCATCCAGCAGTCATAGTGGGAACTTTGAAGCCTTCAGACCTCACAGACCGTTCTGGGAGCAATGAAAATATGTTTGACACTGTGGAAAATCATTACTGGCATGATGTAATATTACTGCTGCCATGCATTCCCATTTCCCACAAGTGCTGTAATATTACATCAGCCATAGGATAAGTATTAATGGTGGTATTGTCCTTTTCATGGGCATTAGTGTTGTTGAACAAGAATGAACCAATGAGTACCCTGAGCTTGAGCTATATTTCTCATGAGCTCATCATGAATGGGTTATTAAACTCAAAATTTGTTCTTGCATGAATTTCTTCACATTTTTCTCCATCAGGATGTACTGAAGCCTTTGTCTAAGTGGACATAACAAGTGACAGAACAGCTAATTAATTTTGAAACATTATGTTATGGAATAATGATGAAGATTACATAGGCAGATCAAGCAACTAATGAAGGGGTTTGCATCACATTGAGGAGAAAATAGATTTATTACTAATTAAAGGCTATGTTGATGGGCTACATCCTGAGGCATCAAGGAGTAGTTAATTTGGTTAAGGAGGTAAGTATTGTAATTAAAATCATAGAAGGAGATTGAGACTAGACTACAGCAAATGGGCCAGGTGGATGTACCTCGTAGTATTTATGCAGATATGAAGAAACTTGTGCAGCATAGACTAGCTGGGAGAGATGCATCAAACTAGACTTCAGACAGAAGGCAGCAACAATGATAACAACATTATGACAAAATTGCATAAGAATGTAAAGAAACTGCTAAAGAAACAGAGATTACTGCATAATAGATGTAAACAAAGCCTAGCACTGTAGATAGAGAAATGCTGAAGGAAATGTGTTTGGCTGTCAAGAGAGCAATAAGTGATGCATTCAATGAGTTCTGTTTCAGAATAATATCAAATTATCTTTCACAGAACCCAAAGAAATTCTTGTCATGTGTAAAGGCTGTTAGTGAACCAAAGTTAATGTCCAGTCCTTACAGGATGAGACAGGAACTGGAAGTGAGCGTAGCAAAGCAAAAGCTGAAATTCTTAACTCCATTTTCAAATATGCCTTTGCAATGGAAAACTCAGGCAAATTGCACCAGTTTAATTCTCATACCACAGAAAAGATATTAATATTAGTGTCAGTGATGTTGAGAAACAGCTGAGATCATTAAAATTGAACAAAGCTCCAGGCCCCAAAGGAATCCCTGTCAGATTCTGTACTGAATCTGCAGCTGAGTTAATCTATCATAGATCATATACACAGGGTGTATATGACCCGGGACAAATGAGAGATCTGGAAAAAACCTGGGAATTTTTTCATCCGGGAGAAAACCGGGAAAAACCCTGGAATTTTTTAGAATTCCGGGAATGTTTCATTGTTTTAGTTTTCAGTTAAATTTTTGTGATTTTGACTGGTAAGAACCAATACTCCAACAAAGGACATTACTGTATCCTGTGTCTGCAGGATAATACAGCAGCAACAAAACGTTAACAAGAGGAAGAAAAAACGAAAATAAAACTTAAGCCGCAAAGGAAATCCGCCATATACAACAAGAAAACGTAGTGCTCACAGAAGCGTCTGCGAACAGCAAAGTGTGTCAAAGGCCTTAGAAAAACTATGCAATGATTCATAACAACAAGTTGCCTCCGATGAGCGTGACGTGACAGCCGTTGACATTAGATTCGTTTGAGCAGTTGCAGGCGGGCTCTTGTGCATGCGCAGTTGAGTTGCATATGGTTAGTACCTTCTCCCGCTTCTGGCTGTGGATGTGTGGCTGGTTGCCACTATCTAGTATTGGCCCGGTTCAGAAATATTGTAGATCCGGGGCTGATGCACAGTGAGTTGTGGTGGGAAGGTGGGTAGTCTCCACATGACCTGTGTTTATGTTTAGTGATTTTGCTGTTTCCTCTTCATTTATTACTCCCAAATCAAATGAGAACAAAACAGATTTCTGTGGCCGGAAGCTATCAAATGAATTAAAATACGTTCGCATAATTATGGAAGGCTAAAATATGTTATTATTTTCAGGTTTTATTTCCACCTTTCTGACAGTCAAGCATTAATCACCTTGCAGAAGAATGAAGTTATTTTTGTCGCTTTGCTGAAGATATTTTGCTTTTATTAATATTTTGCACTGAGGCAGTCAATTTATTTGAAACAAAGTGTTTAATTTCACACTGTTGGCTAGTTTCAACTGTTCACTGCATTTCAAGTGCACATTTTCCATCTTCTAGCTCGCATGGCATTGTGCCATAATAAAGAACCAAACATGAGATAATATAGTACTGGCACTCAAGAAAATTTACATCCGAATCTGGACATACGAATGTGAACTTTAAGCCCAATTATGTATTTTAGTATGGTTCACAAAATTCCAATGAACTTGACATGTCCCCTGATGTCGTCTTTCTTTTGTGACATAGTGCAAGATCTTTTAATGTTTTACACGTATGAACATACAGGCTTCCTGTGTCATCGTAGCTGCGCAAGAGCGGTGGCGCCTGGTACCTGGCGCTATATGGCAACTGCTGAAATGAATCAGTTTCTAACAGGTCAGGGGAAAACATTGCGGATGGTGGTTTGAAAAGCGTTACTTTCAAAGTAAATTTCCTTTTACACAAGATGAACTACATGCGAGAATGTACGATGAATTTCTTAAATCACAGGGCGTTTGACTCTCAATTAAAAATCAACTCTTTGAGGACGACCAGCTAGAAGAATTTCGAACCCAGAAAATCAGACATTTACGCTGTTACTAAAAATTTTACTGGCACATTTGTGTGATATATCTTAAAGTGTAACACGTGCAAAAAAGATCAACATTATATGTGGAAACTTAGCTTCTCTTGCAGCTTATTAATCTTCGAGACTACAATTATATGTGAAACCTCTGTTTTTCTTGTAGCAACACTATGTATATTAATTTAAATCATCAACTTTTTTTATTTGTGTGTTCGTGATACTTAAGAGTGATCTTGCTATGGGCTGACTACATCACGTGTCCTATGCCGTCATCAGCTGGCGAGATCACATGACATGAGCTATAACTGGCTTACAAAAGTGCTTCACAATCTCAATTTCAATGCCTTGGAAAGTAACATGTGGTGTTTGGTGGAATTCGAATTTATATCTTTGTAACACGAAAATATGCAGCGTACATGTTGCTGCTGCCCCCCCTCCCCCTGAGTTTCGTTTTCTAAAGTGCCGGGAAATTCTACGTCGGCATATAAAACCATAAACATTCGAAAGACTGATAAGTTTTACAGCGCCGAGGAAAAGTATACTCTCACATAACATGGGGAAAAATGTATTTTCACCCGGGTGAAAGTGTATTTTCAACTGAGAAATCTGGGAATTTTTTTTCCTTGTCCGTGTATACACCCTGTACATAAGACTTTAATGAAAATGACACTATTCAGTCAACTAAGCATGTTGTCCACAACATATTTTTATATACTGTCCATAGCTCAGAAGAATGTATGCAACAGAATTCCATGAGTGAGCCTGAGATGTGCTCAAGATGGAGCAGTATAAGCCATTCTAAATGTATACTGCAAAGATGACTGTGATTCATATCTAACTGATGTCTGTAATCATTACAGGGCAGATCTTTTACATTAAAAAAAAAACCAACCCACTTTATATACATGCCGGCCGGGGTGGCCAAGTGGTTCTAGGCACTACAGTCTGGAACCGTGCGACTGCTACAGTCGCAAGTTCAAATCCTGCCTCGGGCATGGATGTGTGTGATGTCTTTAGGTTAGTTAGGTTTAAGTAGTTCTAAGTTCTAGGGGACTGATGACCTCAGAAGTTAAGTCCCATAGTGCTCAGAGCCATTTGAACCATTTTATATACATACAAGTGAAGGTGCTACATGAAAAGTCACATATTTTAATAACAATAAAAATTATGTCTATGTGATCAACACATCTGGTGTAGAGTAATGAAGACAGTGTCATTCACTGAAAAGGACTGGTTTAACAAATCATTTTTGTGAGAGGTGAAGGCAATAGTGGGTCATGGCTGTGCAGGTAAAAGTAAAAATAGAGAGGTATGAGACTGTGGAGCTGTGTGGGGGGAGGTAACATGGGGTTCATTGAGTGTCAAGGAGAACTGAAGTTTAAAGGATTTGAAGAGTATCAGTGAAATTTACAATAAGTATATATATTACTACAACCTGTATAATGCAACAAATACACAACCAGTACACAAGGTAAACAATTTTTTTTGTCTTTCCGAGGTAATCTTGCAATCTATGCAGCTAGTAATAAACTAAATCAAATGTATCCAACTGGGAAAATTACAAATTTCACTATTTATTTTATAGTGAAGCAAGTTCACCGGATATGTCAATTCCAATCCAAAGGTCTATAAAACCAAACCTGTTCATAATCACAAGTTTTTCTTTATAACCAGCACAAATTTTTTACAATAAAGTAAAATGGTTTGAGCCCAAAGTGATTCGGCATGGGGGGGATGGAGGAGAAGAACCAGTGGACAGTAGGGGAGGGATGGCAAGGGGGGGGGGGGAGAGTTGGAGGGGTGGAGTGTAAAAGTACAGAGAGAACAGAATAGCAATAGAGTGTAGCATATAGTAATAACCAATATGATATGCATGATACCACATGACGGAGCATGTTAGTGAAGACACCCATTCACTTGATATTCTGATTGTTTCCACTGGTGTGTTCCGTCAGGTGGTATTATGTATGTAGTATTGCTTATTACTGTATATCACACTCTATACTCTATTCTGTCCTCCGTATGTTTTTACACTCCACTGCTCCGACCTGTCATTCTTGTCTATTCCCCACCCCTTGTCACTCCTTCTGTACTGCCCACTGGTTTTTCTGTTCCACAATCTTCCCTCACCCCCCCCCCTTCCCTTCTCCTCCCCTTCTTCCTCCCCCTCCCCACACCCCACTCCACAGTCTCATTACTCCCTATTTTTTCCTGCATGCCATGACCTCATATTTCCTTCATTTCTCACAAGATTTTTTTTTTCTTTTACATTTTCATTTATAGAGAAAGTACCTGTTTATACTAATTAAAATATCTGCTGGTTTCAACCAAATTTCTTAAATTCTTCACAAAAAAGGTAAGGAGAATAGCAGTTACTCTTTGGGGAATTAATTCCACTAAGTTCTAATTTACTGGGATTGAAAGTTTTTTATACCTAATCAGACATGGGGAAGACCTGAAGACGTTTGATCTCTGCTGTCCATTATGGGTACGGGACAGTGGTTGGTGAGATGTTTACCAAAGGAAATTTGCCAAACCTATATATTTACAGAAGTTATTTTATTTAGACAACCTGTTTTGGCATCTCGTTAATGCTATATTGAGGCCCATTTGCACTCCATGTATACATAAAATATCTTCTGAAAATATAGAATTGTTTGGTGACTTTTGTCGATGAAGATGTTTGAAGTGATCAGGTTGCAGCTTGAGCAGGCCATTTGAACAAATCGAAGAGCATTCTTTTTCTTTTTGTCCCCAAACCACAATGCAGGGGTGGTCACTGGTCTGAGAGGTGCAGAGATTGCTCTCCACATACCTTTTTTATTTTTCATTGTCTTCTGTGATCAATGCAGAGTGATCTGTCATTGATCAAATACATATCTTCCATTCCAGATTTGCAACCACCATCATAAATCTACCATAATTCATCATCAGAATATTCTTAGTATCTGTATATGAATTTTCTAATATGGTAGAGCTCAAGAGAAATTAATGATTCCATTGTTGTTGCAGGCAATATGTCCAGGCCTAGTGAAGACTGAAATCATGGATAACAGCAAGGAAATTGATAAGGACAAAGTTTTTTCCCAGCTTCCCTATCTGGAGCCAGAACATATCGCTAATGCTGTGGTGTATGTCCTTTCACAGCCTCCAATTGTGAACGTAAGTTTTTCATTGCAGGTATAGTTTTGCTGAGGTCCATGAATGATATAAAATTTTACAGTTTGTTCAATATATTCCACAGAAAGAAGACAAAAAGGGGGAGGGGCAAAGTTATTACTTAGCTACAATCTAAAGAACTTATGAAAGTGAGGATACTGGATTGGTGTAGCATTTGATATATATATATATATATATATAAAAAAAAAAAAAACGCAGAATGACAAAAAAGAATCATAAGTTACATAAACCTGATATCTACATCAATACTCTGCAAAACACATTTAAGTGCCTGGCAGAGGGTTCATCAAACCACCTTCACAATTCTCTGTTATTCCAATCTCATATAATGTGCAAAAAGAACGAACACCCATATCTTTCCGTATGAGCTCTGCTTTTCTTTGTTTTATCATGGTGATCATTTCTCCCTATGCAGTATGGTGTCAATGAAATATTTTCGAATTCGGAGGAGAAAGTTGGAGATTGTAATTTTGTGAGAAGATTCCATCGCAACAAAAAATGCCTTTCTTTTAATGATGTCCAGCCCAAATCCTGTATCATTTCAGTGACACTCTCTCTCTCATATTTAATGATAATACAAAATGTGCTGCCCTTCTTTGAATTTTTTCGATATATCTCTTTTGTATGTTTTGTATTATAATAACCTTTTGATTGCTGTTGATGAGTTACCTTGTCATGCTCCACTATGCCCCAGGTGCTGTTGATGAGTTTAAGCATGGGCTTTGGGTTTCCCTTCACCACTGTTGACAATATTAAATTTGGTGTCCTTGCTGAACCCTGAGCACTAATGACTAATGTAGTTGCACTGCCACTCAGGTACCTGAGTGCTGTTGACAAGTATAAGCATACATCAGAGTTTCCAGCTCATATATCAACAGCTTTTCACATTACTGGCTGCTAAGTTGTGTTTTCCTGGATATGACTTTGCTTTACGTCTATTGTTCATCAGGATTGGTAAGACAGTTTTTTCTCTTACTCTGTTCCACAAAGCAAATAAAAGGGTGTCATTATTGCACTGAGATAGAGATAGTGAAAATACTCACAAAGAACAATAGTGTGAATGAGTTATTTGATGTTAGTGTAATTGATAGCTCCTCTGTCTATTCTGAAAGCAACAGTTTTAAGACATCTGCTTCAGCAGGAGTAACACTACAGTCTTACGTTCCATAAGAGATGTAATTCCAAATCAAAATAATCTGAAAATGATTTAACTTTGAGAATGGGTTACCAAAATGAGATCAGGGACTACTGAAGGAATCTCGTAGGATTTGTAACAACCATAAATTTGCAGAGAAGCTTCAAAGTTAGAAAAGAGTTCTTACACATACAATAATGTTCATCTTACCAGCGAAAAATCACATTACAGAAAATACTCCAGAAATGATCAGCACAGCATGTGACAGGCTGCTCAGGTAATACGACCCAAGTAGAAGCCCGAACGCAGGCTGCTTAGCCTGGGTAGATGAGTTAAGTGTTGATGATGCCGTCTCAGCTCGGCAAGTAGCAAGTACATCTGCAGTAGTGAAAGGGTTAAGCTTTGCTATTAATAAAACCTTATATTTTCATTTTATTGTTTTGCCATGTTTGTTATACATATTTTAAGTGAGATTTAAGAAGTTGTGATATTCAGTCACCAACTTTACATTTTTAATTTCAGAGAAGAAATTTTGTAGAAGTACTGTCACATTTTTCTGTTGCAATAATAGAGTGATAGTTTACTCCTGTATTGTATTTAAAATATGGGTTTTTTTATTGTGTAGGTGCCGCAGCTTGTAATTCAGCCTGTGGGACAAAGAAGAATAAGTGATGTATAAAGTATTCAAAAGCTGTAAAATATATGCTAAAAAATAAATTAAGAACCAATAAGAGGCACAGAGTTACTGAATTTTGAATTTGTAATAGAACATTTAGAATTAAAAGATGCTGTTTTCATGGTGCTGAAGTATCATAGATTTTATATGTGAAATGTATTAAATCTAATTATAGTCACTTATTCAAAGTTGTATAGAGCTGCTCATATTTGTCCATAGCTGGACCCGTCTCAAATAATTTTCTTTTTATCACTATTACATCAAGGAGACTAGATCACCTCTGATATAGTGAATTCACAATGCATGATATAATGAATAATAAACATGTTTTGTTTTATTGATACAAAACATCATAAGTGCTGGTACTTTATGTCAGACTTTTCCTTATAACAGGAAATGTCATCTGCTTGCACATTTTTGAGGTATTTTCTCATTTGGCACTAATGTTTTTGATGAGTCTCACAGTGTTGTCCAGAGCTGTAAATTTTGTGAATTCAATAATTGTATAGCAAGTACAGACACTATGCCTACACAAATGAAGAATTTAATGAATAATCTTTTTAATTTTTGACTGTAACATAGCTCTTTGTAAATGAGAATGAAATTAAGCTCATTTCTAGGCATGTTGAAATCATGCACAGAGCTTGGTGTCTGTAGCAATAATAATTTTCTTTAGATTGTGGGATACATTGGCATATTTGATACTATAATGAATTGAGTAACTGGGGAATTAAAAATGTAGATACAAGATGTGTATTATTCCAGGACTTTGCCCTGAACTGTTTCTTGGGTAGTCCCATCAGTCATCACAGCTGTGTTCAAATGGCTGTATAACAAAAAAATACAGCTTTTGAATGTGTGCTGCCTCATAGCCCCAAAACAATTTTTAAAATGAAATGTTCTGGGAAATTAAATTTGTGCAGTGGACTCAGAATGAAACCTAGAACCTTGCCTTTCATAGTCAATGCGCTTACCAACTCAGCTATCCACTCACAGTTCATGACATATTGTATGAGCTAAAATTCTACCAGTGTTTCTTTCCTGCAGAGTGAAAGTCTGTTCCTGAAAATTTGGTAATACTTTCTAATTTGACAATAAAACTTAACAGCCTTTTAACAATGTCTCTATCAGCTGCAAATCTGGAGGGAAACTTCTTGAAGTTGAAATTTCTTTAAAAATCATCTGTGAAGCTCAGTGAGCAAGGAGAAAATTGGTATGATTGTTAAGTGTTCCAGCTGAAGATGACACAAATTACCAGCTAGTCATAATGCAGCCAGCTAGTCAAATGCAGGGGAAGGAAGATGGCAAAGGAAAATGACTGCTGAGGTCTAGGAGAAGGGGTAGAGTTTGAAAAAGCTGCCCAGAACCTCAGGTCAGGGGAAACTTACTGGATGGGATGAGAAGATAAGACTGACTTAGACTTTCCTTCTCTTCCCATCTGTTATCTATTGAGTTACATTATATTTTCAAAAACTGATTATTTCCATTGACAAATTTAATTTTGGATAGTGATACACATCTTGTATGTAAATTTTTAATTTTGATAGATATCACATTTCATCAACTAAGATGGCACATGGTACAAGAACTAACAAGAGAGTGACAATTGTACAAGTATTAGAATATTTCTTTGAATGTTTGCATGATAAAGTGTTCAAAGCTAGAGGGAAAGTAATATAAAAGGAATTTGCAATATTGTTTACAGGTTGTCTGTGAAAGAAGACAGTACTCCAAAATTGGAACAATCCTGTAGTTGTTCTATTTCACAAGAAAGGTGACTGACAAAACTGAAAGAACTGTAGACCCATCAGCTTCTCCTCCAAAATGTTTAAGAGATTCTTGAACATTATCTTCAACTACATCTTCATGGTATCTGTCCAACAGACAAAGAAACACAAAAAAATCTTTATTCACCAGAGAGATACCTTGAGGATCATCAACGTAGAATAAGACTTTCAAGCAATGTGTTAAAAACAGCTTTCTACGAATACTTAACAACCATGTCTTGCATCAATTCTTGAAAATGTTACAGCAAAAACAGCATGTTACTCAGGCAAATGAGCTTTATAAACAGGTAAAGCACAAAGGACCATTTGCAAGCTATGAACAAAAATATGAAATGGAGCCATGAAAACATGAATTTCCAAGTCACCAGGAATTCATAGGTTTTGAGAAAAATTTTGACTTAGTTTCAACAAAATCATACTGAAAGCTCTTGAGAAACAATATACTAAGCAATGTATAAATATTAAGAATTGCATTGTACATTATATTTAAGAACTATTTTTATTGAAGACAACAGATTTGGGCCTGCAAAAGACCATCTTTGGTCTTTTCCACACATCAAGTGTATAGAAATTACATATAGAGTACCACACATTATTTCAAAATAATACTTATAAAAAACAGTTTGGTTATGCATTGTCCAGTTGCAATGCCAAATGTAACTTATAGAATGTTCCATTCTTCTTCGTCTTCTTCTTCTTTTGAATGAGCCAGCTAATGACCATGATATTCAACTTTTCATCCTGAAGAGGGACTTAATGTTTTCTCAGTAGTCCCACATTCTCTGGCTACATTTCTCTTTTCTCTCCTTTTTCTACAAGGCACCAGTCTTTTTAAAGGGTGATCTGTCCTGAAACCTCTTTTCTTTTAGTAACCTTCTGAGAAGTGTTTGGTTTCTAATATCACTTTCAGCTACGTTCAGTTGCTTGATATCTTTCTTGACTTCTATCTTCCATGGTGTCATGATCTTCCTGCTGTTCCAGTAGTTGAGAAGTTGGTTGGTTAGTCTTGTTTGGTCCGTCCTTGTGATATGTCCTTAGAAAGCAAGAAGTCTCTTCCTGGCAATATCTGTGATTTTCTCAGTATGATTCTATAGCTCCTGGTTTGATTGTCTTCTGTACTTACCACCTGTTTTGACTGGTCCCAGAATTTTTCTCAGGATCTTCCTCTCCTGAATCTCTAGTTTATCTGTCATGCCTTTCCTGTTCAGATTCAAGCATTCTGAGGCATATAGGGTTTCAGGGCAGATAACTGTTTGGTAGTGTTTTAGTTTGGAATTGTGAGATAGGCATTTCTTGTTATAGATGTTCTTGGTTAATCGATATGCTAATTGTAACTTATTAATTCGAGTTGTTAGTGCTGTTCCTTCTTATCACAAGGAATGCAATTCTTAATAATTATATATTGTTCAGTATATTGTTTCTCAAGAACTTTCAGTATGTTGAATCTGTCAACTTCCTCAATTTGACCTTGTTCCAACTGTAGTTCACTGGGAGTATCACTGACGTTGGTGAGGTTATTTTGTCTTTTATAGTGACAGTTGCAGTCCTACCTTGGCAGCCTGGAGTTTGAGCGTATTGAGCTGCTTTACTGCTACTTCCTCTGAGCTTGCTATAAGTGTCCGATCATCTGCAAAAGCTTAACAGTCTACTACTAGTCCCTTCCATTTGTGTCCCAGGTAAATACCACTTGGCATATTTTGTACTTCCATTTATTTTTGCCACTTTCTGATCGCCTTGTCCAGTGCACAGTTGAAGAGAAGAGGTGAAAGTCCATCTCCCTGTCCAACTCCTTTACTAATGATCTAGTGTTACTCAGGGTCTTTTGGATAAGGCTGTGGGTTTTCTGGTCCAGGCCCATTTCCTGCAAAATTCGCATAAGAGTGTGTCTGTCAACTGAATCGTATGCTTTCTTGAAGTCAATGAAAGTAACTACATACTGTTTAATTCACTAGTTTAATTTGACTTAATACTGAGTTCAAGTTAAGGATCGGTTCAGTACAGAAACGGCCTTTTCTAAAACCACCCTGATAATCTCCAAGTTTTGGATTCAATTGAGGTTCGGCTCTGTTTAATAATGTCTTAGATACTATCTTATGTGACAGGTATCAATGAGATCCCACTATAATTGTCAGTCAAATCACCCTTCTTGTGTAATGTTCCATTATTATTGTTATTGTTATTATTATTATTATTATTATTATTAACTGTCTATGCCTAGTCAGGTGAATACAGGGTTATAAATACAAAATCAAATAGGGATAATGCAGCAGTAGGTTTAATAATGAATAAAAAAATAGGAGTGCGGGTAAGCTACTACAAACACCATAGTGAACGCATTATTGTGGTCAAGATAGAAACGAAGCCCACACCTACTACAGTAGTACAAGTTTATATGCCAACTAGCTCTGCAAATGATGAACAAATTGGTGAAATGTATGATGAGATAAAAGAAATTATTCAGGTAGTGAAGGGAGATGAAAATTTAATAGTGATGGGTGACTGGAATTCGAGAGTACGAAAAGGGAGAGAAGGAAACATAGTAGGTGAATATGGATTGAGGGAAAGAAATGAAAGAGAAAGCCGTCTGGTATAATTTTGCACAGAGCATAACTTAATCATAGCTAACACTTGGTTCAAGAATCATAGAAGAAGGTTGTACACATGGAAGAATCCTGGAAATACTAGAAGGTATCAGATAGATTATATAATGGTAAGACAGAGATTTAGGAACCAGGTATTAAACTGTAAGACATTTCCAGGGGCAGATGTGGACTCTGACCACAATCTATTGGTTATGAGCTGTAGATTAAAACTGAAGAAACTGCAAAAAGATGGGAATTTAAGGAGATGGGACCTGGACAAACTGATAAAACCTGAGGTTGTACAGAGTTTCAGGGAGAGCATAAGGGAACAATTGACAGAAATGGGGTGAAAAAATACAGTAGAAGAATGGGTAGGTCTGAGGGATGAAGTAGTGAAGGCAGCAGAGGATCAAGTAGGTAAAAAGACAAGGGCTAGTAGAAATCCTTGGGTAACAGAAGAAGTATTGAATTTAATTGATGAAAGGAGAAAATATAAAAATGCCGTAAATGAAGCAGGCAAAAAGGAATACAAACGTCTAAAAAATGAGATCGACAGGAAGTGCGAAATGGCTAAGCAGGGATGGCTAGAGGACAAATGTAAGGATGTAGAGGCATATCTCACTACGGATAAGATAGATACTGCCTACAGGAAAATTGAAGAGACCTTTGGAGAAAAGAGAACCACTTGTACGAATATCAAGAGCTCAGATGGAAACCCAGTTCTAAGCAAAGAAGGGAAAGCAGAACGGTGGAAGGAGTATATAGAGGGTCTATACAAGGCCGACATACTTGAGGATAATATTCTGGAAATGGAAGAGAATGTAGATGAAGACTAAATGGGAGATACAATACTGTGTGATGAGTTTGACAGAGCATTGAAAGACCTGAGTCGAAACAAGGCCCTGGGAGTAGACAACATTCCTTTAGAACTACTGACGGCCTTGGGAGAACCAGTCTTGACAAAACTCTACCATCTGGTGAGCAAGATGTATGAGACAGGCGAAATAGCCTCAGACTTCAAGAAGAATACAATAATTCCAATCCCAAAGAAATCAGGTGTTGACAGATGTGAAAATGACCAAACAATCAGTTTAATAAGCCACAGCTGCAAAATACTAATGTGAATTCTTTAAGGATGAATGGAAAAACTAGTAGAAGCCAACCTTGGGGAAGATCAGTTTGGATTCGGTAGAAATATTGGAACACGTGAGGCAGTACTGACCCTACGACTTATCGTAGAAGAAAGATTAAGGAAAGGCAAACCTACGTTTTTAACATTTGTAGACTTAGAGAAAGCTTTTGACAAAGTTGACTGGAATACTCTCTTTCAAATTCTAAAGGTGGCAGGGGTAAAATACAGGGAGCGAAAGGCTATTTACAATTTGTACAGAAACCAGATGGCAGTTATAAAAGTCGAGGGACATGAAAGGGAAGCAGCGGTTGGGAAACGAGTGAGACAGGGTTGTAGCCTCTCCCTGATGTTATTCAATCTGTATATTGAGCAAGCAGTAAAGGAAACAAAAGAAAAATTCGGAGTAGGTATTAAAATCCATGGAGAAGAAATAAAAACTTTGAGGTTTGCCGATGATATTGTAATTCTGTCAGAGACAGCAAATGACTTGGAAAAGTAGTTGAACGGAATGGATAGTGTCTTGAAAGGAGGATATAAGATGAACATCACCAAAAGCAAAACGAGAATAATGGAATGTAGTCTAATTAAGTAGGGTAATGCTGAGGGAATTAGATTAGGAAATGAGACACTTAAAGTAGTAAAGGAGGTTTGCTATTTGGGAAGCAAAATAACTGATGATCGTCGAAGTAGAGAGGATATAAAATGTCGACTGGCAATGCCAAGGAAAGGGTTTCTGAAGAAGAGAAATTTGTTTACATCGAGTATAGATTTAAGTGTCAGGAAGTCGTTTCTGAAAGTATTTGTATGGAGTGTAGCCATGTATGGAAGTGAAACATGGACGATAGATAGTTTGGACAAGAAGAGAATATAAGAATAGAATGTTGAAGATTAGATGGGTAGATCACGTAACTAATGAGGAGGTGTTGAATAGAATTGGGGAGAAGAGGAGTTTGTGGCACAACTCGACTAGAAGAAGGGACCAGTTGGCAGGACATGTTCTGAGGCATCAAGGGGTCACAAATTTAGCATTGGAGGGCAGCGTGCAGGGTAAAAACCATAGAGGGAGACCAAGAGATGAATTATTAAGCAGATTCAGAAGGATGTAGGTTGCAGTAAGTACTGGGAGATGAAGAAGCTTGCACAGGATAGAGTAGCATGGAGAGCTGCATCAAACCAGTCTCAGGACTGAAGACCACAACAACAATATGCCTAGTGGTTCCATCCTAACAACATCAGAGACAGATAATAATAAATGGGTAGCTGTTTTGCTATGTACAAATGTGTGCCACAAGAGGATGCTTAGTTATTTTTTTATTTTAATTTGTTTAACAAGAATAGGTTGGACATTGGCATATATTGTGCTTGTATCATTCTGAAGCTGTTATTATCCTGTATGGTATGTGCACATATTACTATTTTAGCTCTTTAATAATATGTATGACGTGATACATTTTAAGGAAATACATTGGTGCATTTGTCATCTAGCATACTTGATGGGGTGCATGGTCAAATTTTTGTTTTATACTGTGTATTAGTGTATAATCAATAATTTTAATTTACGAGGTCTATTCAAAAATTTCAGAACATTCATAGTTTCTAGCCAATGATGTGTTGGAATGAAATGTGGTTGCCACCCTTGCACACACCTGTGTATAGTTTCATTGTTGTATGTCTGTTAGTTACTGTGTCACACAGTTTGCAAGTTTCTAGATGGCAGAGATAGAGCATCAACGCGTTTGCACTAAATTTTGCGTGAAACTCAAGAAAACCTTTACAGAGACACACCAAGTGATGCAGGAAGCCTACGGTTATGAGTGCTTGAGCTGCACTCAGTGTTATGAGTGGTTCGCATTGTTTAAAAATGGCTGGACGGAAGTTAAAGATGACCCTCATTCAGGACACCCTTTGATATCTACCGACGATGCTGATGTCAGGAACATTAGTGAAATTGTGTGTGCAAATTGAAGGCTGACTATCCAAGAGACTGCAGAAGAATGTAAAATTTCAGTTGGATCATGTGATGAATCCTGACACAGCTTCTTGGAACACATCTAGTTGCCGCCAAGTTTGTCCTGCAGTTCATGAGTCAAGACCAGAAAGACCTTCAACTTCGCCATGCATTCTGTGAAGAGCTTTTGGATCATGCAAATGAAAATGAGATTTTCACTAAGAGAATCATAATTGATGATGAGATGTGGGTCTGCGGTTATGATGCTGAGACCAAGGTTCAGTTTTCAGAATGTGTCAGCAATCCATGCTGATAGTTTTCTTTGACATTGAAAGATTTGTTCATCATGAACTCATGCCTAAGGGATGCACTGTTAATTGATGGTACTATTGGGATGTGTTGCAGCACCTATGAGAAAATGTGAGAAGGAAACAGCATCAAATGTGGTGAGACAATTCACGTCTCACATTCATCCCTGTTGGTGAGTGGCTATTGCACAAGAAACGAAATCACTGTGTTGCTGCATCCTCTGTTCTCTCCAGACCTGGCCCCAATGCACTTTTTTATTTCCAAAGTTGAAAACCCCATTGAAAGGATGAAGATTTGCAATGATACACGAGATAAAAGAACATTCACAGACGGCACCTCATGTGATCCAGCAAGAGATGTACCACGGCTGCTTCCGGAAGTGGAAACGGCATTGGGAGCAGTGTATCTATTGTGGAGAGTATTTTGAACACAACCATGCACCATAAGTAAAAGTTAAGCACAGAAAAAGTTTGCGGACGAAGTTCCGGAATTTTTTGAAGAAACCTTGCATATTGTGTGAGTGTGTGTTTGTGTTAGGTGGAACAGATAGTGCAGTTGAATTACTCAGTTGCACCTGTTGATTGATAATGATAAAGTATAACATTTTGTGCAATTTATATGCAAATGACAGTGTGGGGATGCATAGACTGTTTCTTTGGAAACAGTTATTCCAAAAAAAAAATGTCGTTTTGAGACAGTTTGTCCCATTTATGTGACTGTATTTGCAGGCAGTTGGCATCATTACATCATATAGTCACTTACTTTATTTTAACTTTTTATGAATACATACCGTATATCCAGTAGGAATCAATACTTTGAGGCTGGTGTTATCTGGTGGTTATCTGGAGGTCCATGGACACTCTCTCTGTTTTTATTATGGAGAATATGTTATAATATATGTGGTTATATATAATGAAATACAATTAATCTGTTGAATTACAGATCCATATCACTAGTGTCCATGTGCAGTAGTACTTTGAAACATATACTGTGTTCAAACATCATGAATTACCTTGAAGATAATGATTTACTGACAAACAGCCATCATAGAGTTAGAAAATATTGTTCCTGTGAAACACAAAGATCACCTTATACTCATGAAGTAATGAGCACTGTTGACAGAGGATATTAAATTGATTCCATATTTTTAGATTTCCTGAAGATTTCTGACACTGCTCTTCACAAGCAGCTTCTAATCAAATTGCATGCCTATGGAGTATCATCCCTGTTGTGTGGCTAGATTTGTGATATCCTGTCAGGAAGGTCACAGTTCACAATAATTGATGGAAAGTCATCAAGTGAAAAAGAAGTAATATATGACATTCCCCAAGGGAGTGTTGTAGGTGCTCTGCTGTTCCTGATCTACATAAACAATTTAGGAGACGATATGAGCAGCCCTCTTACATTGTTAGCAGATAATGCTATGGTTCATCATCTAGTAAAGCCATCACATGATCAAAACCAACTGCAAAATTATTTAGACAAGATATCTGTATGGTGCAAAAAGAGGTAATTTACTCTAAATAACTAAAAGTGTGAACTCACCCACATGAGTACTAAAAGGAATCTGCTAAGTTTTGGTTATATGATAAGTCTAAAGACTGTAAATTCAACTAAATACTTAGAGATTACAATTATGAATAACTTAAATTGGAGAGATCACATAGATAATGTTCTGGGGAAACCAAACCAAATACTGCAGTTTATTGGATGATCACTTATGAAAGAGATTGCTTACTCTAAACTTGTCTGCCCTCTTCTGGAGTATTGCTGCCTGGTGTGGGGTCCACATTAGATAGGATTGACAGAGGACATCGAAAATTTCCGAAGAAGGGCTACTCGTTTTGTATTATCGGCAAATAGGGGAGAGAGTGCCATGGACATGACGCATAGGTTGGGGTGGCAATCATTTAAACAAAGGCATTTTTTATTGCCGGAGGATCTTATTGTGAAATTTCAATCAAAAACTTTCTCATCAGATTCTGAAAGTATTTGTTGACACCCACCCACATAGGGAGAAATGATCATTATAAAAGACATCAGATCTCGTATAGAAAGATTTAAGTGTTTGGTTTTCCTGCACATTGTTTGAGAGTGGAATAGCAGAGAAATAGTGAGAAGGTGGTTCAATAAACCCTCTGGCAGGCACTTAATTGTGAATTGCAGAGTAATCCTGTAATTCTTACATCTGAGTAAGGCATCCTACATTCCATGGAGTATTGTACAGGCCTCTTGTGCAGGCAATTAGACACTGTGTGCCGAATCCTATCATGTGAGAACAGATCATTTACAGTCACCTAGTTGAGGTGATTCTGCAGATCGTTGGTCCATGATGTCATTTGCAGGTGTTGTCTCTTCTGAAACTATAGTTGCGTAAGAGGGCCATCAGAGTTGCAGGATGGCCAATTCTGACTCCGAAGTGGCACGTGGAGGAAGCTATGGGATGATTTGGCAATACCACAGCGAGTGTGGGGTCGTTAAGGCTTTCTTAATAGGAGTATTATTTATTATTACACCGTTCAAAAGAATTAAGGGATTATTTTTTTGAAACCCTGTAGTTATCTACCATTGTGATATACAAGTTTGTGATTTGGCTCAAAAGTGCCTAGAAACTTTTTCTGTAATGGTACAAAAGCTTGATGCCCTCTAATGCTATCGTCAGGCTCGGCGATGCTTCAGACAACAAGGTGTTGACATTTGCGAAAAAAAAAGGCCACATCTAGGAAGGTAATTTGAGCTATATTGAGGGTTAATGATGTGACATAGGCATGAAATATCACTATAATTCTGCCCAACGCCATAGTGGATGTATCACACGGTAAGAAGGTCATCACAGCCTCCCTTACCCACATTCCACTCATCTTTTATATTTCTCTGCAGTGGACGTTAAAAACGTGACCCCCAGTGTTAGGGTTAGGCAACCCCTTCTACACCCCATGGAGTGGGGGTTCGCTTACCTTCAGACGCAAGAGCACCCGCCAGACTGAACTGGTGTCAAAGTTTCTGACCATTACATATGCAACGTGCTCACAAAGCTGCGTGGCTGTATCTGAGTGTGTTGCCAAACTGGAGGTTGGGATGTCTTAGAGGGACTCCCATTTTATTCACATGTTGCACTTTCGTATGACCATGGAGAGAAGGGCGGAAAAACGGAGGCCTGAAAGAGAATAAGTACCCTTTACTGCTTTGGATCACGTTCAAATTTTATTGAATGGTTCTGAATGGTCCCTAGTGGTTCCAGCGTATACAGAGCAAAAATTGTGGTCGTGCTACGCTCAAAAGGGGTGCGATCATGTTCAATGTGGATGCAGTCCCAGAATGACCTTAGAGAAGGCTTGAAGCGTACGAGGGTGTCAGTAGTGTCAAAGGTTGTGAAGAACCTATTCCTGGTGATCATGGCACTGCGAGCTGCCGTTTTCGGCTGCGAAATGTGTGGGAATCAACGCCCAAAGAAAAGGCGTCGTTTCACTGGCGGCCTTTATGCCACCCCTGTGCCTGAGCGGCTTGGTGTCTGAACTGTTCTTCTCGGATACTCATCAGAATACCGCTTGATTTCAACGCTGTGTGTCGCTATTACACTACCAAGGCAGATACGTCAAAAGGAGCGGTGAAATGTGGGTAAGAGGGGGCGTGGCGATCTTCTCGTCGTGTCACACGTCCACAGTGGCGTTGGACAGAATTGTGGTAAAATTTGGCGCCAGACGCACCTTACTTGCCGCATTAACTTCTGAAGTGTGGCTCTTTTTTCGCAAGTGTCTACACCTTGCTGCTTGAAGTGTTGTCGAGTTCGAGGATGACGTCGCAGGGCGCCAGCTTTTGCAACATTACAGAGGAAGGTTCTAGGCATCTTTGAGCCAAATTTCAAACTTATACGTTGGAATGGAAGTAAATTAAGAGTTTTAGGAAAAGTGATCATTTAATTTTGTTGCACAGTGTAGTCTCCTTCAATAAAGCTCCTTCATGATGGTGGCTTGGGAGCCTACCGAAGCTGGCAGTGACCGACGCATGCTGAGGCAGTGTACAGCTATGGCAGACAGCAGTGTGTGGTCGGTAATGGTGCCTTTGCTGACGCAAGTCTGATGTCAGCTCTGTGGCGCAGCCAGGCTAGGCAGCTGGGATCACGTGCATTGCTCACAGCCGGAGGTCTCTAGCAGAAACGTACTGACCCCCAGGTCGAAACCAGGATCATCAGAGATTGGCAGCAGTGTCAGGCGGAGGCACCCAACGGGCAGAATCTTCTAAACTGATGACTGGTCGTATACACTGTGCCAACGGAATGCTTCTACTGGCCGAGCTGGGTATACTTATGCTCAATCCAGCTAGGTGTGTTGTGACAAGAGATAGGCTCCCCTCACGCTGTATTGTGCTACAGCATGTAGCAATCCGCTCTACCACTGACGTTAGAACACAGAATTGCAGGGTGTCCGCCCAAGTGCAACATTATGCAGGTGGCTGGCCAGCATACCCCTTGGCTAGCTGTGTAGCTATGTCAGAATCTGATGCCGAAATACATAGGTTTACTGCTAATGTCACATGTGATACAATTAACAATGCAGATTTACTAAAATTTCTCAAAGTGACGTTTTAGTCCTTCTGTGTATGGCCTGAGCACGCTTTGCAGTACTCAGTTGAAAATACCTGGACCATGTCATGTTTGGTCAAATCCATTTTGCACATTCTTTCTTAGGACGTCGACATTAGGTACACAAATTGAATACACAATGGAATTCAAACGTCCCTATAGGTAAAAATCTATTGGATTCAAATCCAATAGACCAGGCCGAACAGTGGATCAGTGACCAAGCCATCAATTATCAAGGTACTGGCAAACATTTAAGTAAAATTGGAGCAGCATCGTGCGTAAGCCACGCTTATTGGATGACATATAGACGTATTTTACCAAGTAAAAGAAGCACATCATTTCTTAGAGACCGAAAATATATTTGCTTGGTAAGGTGTCGTGGGAAGAAATAGGAATCAGTAAGATGATCATGAATGATTCCATCCCAGATGTTGCTGCTGAACAAAGGACAATAACACAAACTAAAAATTAATGCCAGAAAAATCTGTAGAGGAAAGTGTAAGTTAAAGTGCACATCTGTGGTGTAGTGCATAATCAGGGCTCGGGAGGAATGGCGATTATCGCTGAAGCAACCGGATTTCGGTTATATCGTTTTCTTTCAAGCCAATTTAACCTGACTGTTAAAACTGCTCAAAATAACCGGTTTCTTAAAAACCAATTTTTCGTCTTTTATTCCTATTATTTCCTACAGTAAACGTAGAAAAATTTTGACTCTCTTAGTTTTGAGATACGTAGAATCAAAATATTGAATCAAATGGGCAAATAAAGTAAAACATCGTTTGTTTACCGTTTGCTGCTTTTCTCAAAAAGTGATAAATGGTTGACTACTACCAAGAAAATCACCAGTATTCTCCTACTGATTTTAATTTTATGAAACTTTGCTCAAAAATAATGCGCTAATCGGGGATCATACCATTATTTGGGCATTACGGACCGTCAATTCTAAAGTGTGAAAACTGTGGTTGAAGGATCTTGTTTTTCATGTCAATTTGTACGTTTTCAAGGGCTACAAGCAGGTAAAGGCATATTTTGTAGGCACAGGCAGCAGATCTGCTGCTTTTTATTTTTATTGTATCCTATGAAATAAGTGTTCTTAAGTTATTATTACCAAATTTCCTTCAACTTTCATTATTTGGTAGAAATGGTAGACAAATATTTAGTCTTTTAAAGCAACTCAGGCATTTTACTTCATTGCAAGTCAGTTCGTAAAAATCTTTCCAGAGAAGAGTTCGTGCAGTGCAACGGATGTCCCGACGACGACAGCTATAAACTACTGTATAGATCACGTGGGGGCACGTCTTGCACACTGAGCGCACATGCATGCCTTAAACCACGATACACAGCAACACGGATGTTATTTTCTCAGGAACGCTGTACCAATTCTTACGCCATCTGTTGCTATGTCCAATTTATATTTCGGATTTTTACTCGGTTATTAGTAAAAAAGCAAGAAAATACCGAAAAATACCAGTTATTTAGAAGTAAAATATCGGTATCTGTTTTAACTGTTCGGTTTTTCCCTTCCCTAGGGCTTAGGGGTCCTTTCGTATGCGCCGACAAAGGATTTTTTGGACTCATTTTAATCTTCACACTTTGTAATGTTTTGGCCTCATGAACATATGCATTTGTGGACACCAGATTATAAATTCAGTACCCTGTACATACAACAAACTGCTTGCTGATTTTGTCGACTTGCCCAGTCCTCGTAATGATCAAGCGTTCAGATAGTGAAACATTAAATCGCTTCATGCTACACCATTCCTAGAGAGGAGATGACTTTCGATAATGTAGTGCAAAACACAACTTCACATATTAAACAGATCTTGTAGGAATTTTTGCCGTTGAAAATTTTTCTTTTTTATGGCTCACACGATATCCTTCAAAAATTCGCACACACGGCATTAAGGGGTCTGAAGGACCTCAAACTTGGCACATCTTTCTCGTTTGAACTGACTTACAGAATTATTTCTGCTCCTGGGGTCTTTGTACTTTCTGAAGATAGGTCCATAATCAAATTGATATGTCATCAAAGAACTAAATTTCAATATTCGTATAATTTCTGAACAACAGTAGGATAGCTAGTACCTACCCGCTGCTCGGTGGTGGCGGCCAAAGAACCCACAGTGAATAAATAATGTACCCTACGCATACAGAACTAAAACTCTGTACGACTCCTTAGTTTGGCTTTACATTTGTTTTATTTAGAAAATATCTTTCTAGATTGTCTATGAACGCGCACAAACAGAAACACACAAATACAAAAGTCCCCCCCCCCCTTCCCCCCCACACACACCTACCATACAGAAAACAGAAGGATAATATACTAGATTGCTCTAAGTGTAATTTCAAAATACAGCGAATGTGTATCATTTTTATGATTTTTTTTTTCAGTAAGGAAATGAAACATACGTAAATCAGGCAGACTAAAGCACAAATATTCAACGAAAACTGAGATAGATTGCTGGCGTTTCGAAATACAACGAACAGGGAGCAGTGGAATGGCGTTTTTCGGTGGTTGGGGAACGCTACTGGCGGCACTAAGTGCAACCGACTTTAACTTTCAGTGGACTAACTGACGACTTCCGGTTGCCGAACTGAGCAAATGTGTCGCGTAGAAGGCACGGATCGGCGAACTCAGCCGGCAGAGAATGCCGCCTCACGAGGCCCGCTTCAGATAGTGGTCAGTCGTCACGGATCCTCCCTCCGGGGTGGACTGTCTGCAGCAGGTGAGTGCTCAGTTTATTAATAGGGAATCTCGCTTCACTACGAAAACTTGCGCAAAGCAACTGACAAAGGAGCGAATTCAATGCCTCGTCGCTGACTGAGATTCGTTCTGTTTGCTGTGGACTGAGTACGACAAAAGATGGATGGCGTCATGAGGTACCCTATGTGAGCAAAAGAATCCGGACACCCCCAAAAACATACGTTTTTCATATTAGGTGCACTGTGCTGCCACCTACTGCCAGGTGCTCCATATCAGCGACCTCAGTAGTCATTAGCCATCGTGAGAGAGCAGAATGGGGCGCTCCGCAGAACTCACGGACTTCGAAAGTTGTCAGGCCTAGGACCATTGTTTCAGATGTGATAGTGAAGTGGAAACGTGAAGGGACAAAAATGGTTCAAATTGCTCTGAGCGCTATGGGACTTAACATCTATGGTCATCAGTCCCCTAGAACTTAGAACTACTTAAACCTAACTAACCTAAGGACATCACACAACTCCCAGTGATCACGAGGCATAGAAAATCCCTGACCCCGCCGGGAATCGAACCCTGGAAAACGGGCGCGGGAAGCGAGAACGCTACCGCACGACCACGAGTTGCGGACCGTGAAGGGACACGTACAGCACAAAAGCGTACAGACCGACCTCATCTGTTGACTGACAGAGACTGCCGACAGTTGGAGAGGATCGTGATGTGTAATATCTAGACATCTATCCAGACCATCACACAGGAATTCCAAACTGCATCAGGATCCACTGCAAGTACTGTGGCCGCTAGAGTTAAGAAAACTTGGATTTCATGGTCCAACAGCTGCTCATAAACTACACATCACGCCGGTAAATGCCAAACGACACCGCGCTTAGTGCAAGGAGCGTAAACATTGAACGACTGAACAGTGGAAAAACGTTGTGGCGAGTGACGAATCACAGTACACAATGTGGCGATCCGATGGCAAGGTGTGGGCATGGCGAATACCCGATGAACGTCATCTGCCACTGTGTTTAGTGCCAACAGTAAAATTCGGATGCGGTGGTGTTATGGTGTGGTCGTGTTTTTTGTGGAGGGGGCTTGCACCCCTTGTTGTTTTGCGTGGAACTATCACAACATAGGACTACATTGTGGTTTAAAGCACATTTTTGCTTCTCACTGTTGAAGAGCAATTCGGGGATGGCGATTGCAACTTTCAACACGATCGAGCACCTGCTCATAATACATGGCCTGTGGCGGAGTGGTTACACGACAATAAAATCCCTATAATGGACTGGCCTGCGCGAAGTCCCGACCTGAATCCTACAGAACACCTTTGGGGATGTTTTGGAATGCCGACTTCGTTCCAGGCCTCACCGACCGACATCGATACCTCTCCTCAGTGCAGCACTCCGTGAAGAATGGGCTTCCTTTACCCAAGAAACCTTCCAGCATCTGATTGGACGTATGCCTGCGAGATTGGAAGCTGTCATCAAGACTAAGGGTGGGCCAACATTTTCAGCCAAGTGTCGGGATACTTTAGATCACATAGTGTACGTCGGAGACGCGGGTTAGAGGTTTCGCGGCGTTTGTGCTCTCCATACTGCGCAACAGCAAGGTTTCACAAAGTCGAGGGACCACATTGTCCACGCTGACCACTTGCATACCACTCGTCATCGCCTGTCAGAGAAAACGCTGTCGAAGTGGAGCTGGAGACTACTGTGTTTCTTATGAACTGCCTCACTGAAAATTGTTAGCTCGTAAACAAGTTGTGCCATAAACAAATGTGCCTTATATTCTGGAGCAAAATGTTTTTGGCACTGTCAGGAGTAGGGAATAAATAATTTAACATTTTATTGGCATTCAAAATCTCTTGATGAAATTATGCTTTCTGCCATTAAGCCTTCCTATATTCCAAGTTTAGCTTGTGGAATATCTTTAATTCCGTTCAGTCTTGCCTAATGGACGCTACCATGTTTTACTATTAGGCATTCAGTGTGAACTTTTTTTTTACTTCTGGTAACAGTCACAAAAATGCTCAGATGTTTGATGTGCCAATTATACTTCTATATTTCTGTTATATTATCTATTATATTTCTGTATTTAACATGGCACTAGACGTGTTGAGACATGGTTCATCGTTTGGTGACGTTCAGAGTTTATAGCTACATGTAAATTATAGGTTTGTAGTCGAAATTTTGAGACTTCGGTGATGTTAGTGCAGGTGAGATAACACCCATCTGGTACATGTTGATTTATTAATGGAGGAGGAAAGAAGAATTATTAGCCATTGCAAACTTAGTCAGGCAAACAAGGATTAAGCTGCTATCAACATCTTTTCTTATTGCTCTGTCTCATCCACTGATGCTGATACATGCCGGTGGAATTCTTCCTGGTGAGATCTTGACTGTAGTGCAACCACTTTAAAGATTTATTGTTTCTTGCAGTTGTCCGTTGTTTCACTTCATATATTTATCAAATATGGCCTGCACACTGCACCGATTTTGAATATATGTTTCTCTTATACTGATATGTACTTTTTTCTGTCAGTCACTGTTCTTTTTTTTAGTTTTCTACCTAATCTAATATTGTAACATCGAGATCCATGTTTTGTAACCAATATTGCAGAAACTTTGCTTTCATTCCTTAGAGATGGATTATTTATCACCTGTTTACTTATTTTATTTATTGATTGCTCATTTAGCCCTACCAGATGAGGGCGTTAAGGCTCTCTCTTCCATATGATCGGGAATGACACATAACAAAAGTTAATACAAAGCGTTCCTATAATAATAATAACTGAAATAGTCAAAGGCATTTGGAATTATGTACAGATGTACCCAGAAAAATGTAAACAATTTTTGATACTTAATATCTTTGAACAAAATGACACTTCGTTGCAATTTCGCGCGGTAGCGTAGTCCATTGTTTTCTCAACAGATCGTGGTGCGCGTTTTCCAGCAGATGATAGGGCAGCAATGAATGAAGTAAGATCGTCGTCTAAGCAACGCAAGGCGGTATTGAAGTGGTGCAACGGCAATGGCGTAATATGTACGGTAGAGAGCCACCAATGTGACAACAATTTATCGTATTCAGGATAAATCTGAAGTCGACAGTACTCTTCAGGATGTGCATAAGGAAACGTCTGGCCGACAAAAAAACATGAACAGGCCCTGCTTCTAGCGCTGCTGTGCTGTAACATTTTACTAGATCACCTAGAAAAGCTGAGAAGCAGTGTATATGTGAAAGCGGGGTAAACCAATCAAGTGTACGAAGAATTCTGAAGGGTACAAACATTCCAAGATCGCTGCACGCTATGGACGAGAACGACCCGGATCGAAGGATGGTGTACTGCGAGTGGTTTGAAGGCGTGCTGCGTGAGGATGAACGGTTTGTAGGGGTGGTTATCTGGTCTGACGAGGCGCAGTTCAAACCGAACGGTACTGTAAACCATCACAATTGCATGTACTGGACTCCTGAAAGTCCTCACGTTCACGTAGTCAAACATGTTAATCTATCGGGTGTTAAAGTGTGGTGTGGTCTGTCATCATGCGGTCTGATGGCCCATTTTTCTTTTAAGGTACCATAACTGATGTGGTGTGTCTTCGTATGCTGCAAACATCGATTTTACCTGCCATCCGAGAGTTGTTTGGAAATGAAAGATTTTACCTACAACAAGACAGCTCTCCGCCTCACTGCCACAGAGATGTCAAAGCCTACTTGGATGAGAATCTACCTGGACGATGGATAGGTCGGACAGGAGCTGTTGAGTACCCACCTCGGTCTCCAGACCCTACACTCCTTGACTTCTGTCTAAGGGGGACTATGAAAAATGAAGTTTATCAACAAAAGCCAGCAACATCGAACAAGCTACGAGAAACCATCGAGGCGTCCTGTGCGCCTATCACATCGACAGTACTGATATCTGTAGTTCGGTCAACAGTTCAGCGGCACAGACTTTATTTGGGTGCTGATGGGGGTCACTTTGAACACATAAAATAATCTTCCCCCCGTGCCAGAATTGTAACGGTGTGTCATTTTCCCCCTTAATATTGACTGGACCCTTCTGTGAATTAGTTTAGCACATTTGAAACCATTTTAGTATTACCAGAAGCGGAATGAATAAAGGAAGAGGAGAAGATTGAAATGACAGTGATAATGTCTATTAGAAAGAACAGAATATACACAGAGAACTCTGCCGACATGGGGTATATTGACGAGAATGAGATGAACAGAACGTGGGAGAGATCACTATTGCGATAGAAGATGGACGATCTTTTGAAGTTTGGAAGGAATTTAATTTCGCTGATATTTTGAGGAAGATTGCTCCGAGTCGGGTTACTGGTATAGAAAATGATTTAGAGAACGTGCCAGTACTATGTGATGGTACAGAGCGGACTTTACTGTGCTGAGAACGAGTATTTCTGCTGTGCTGTTCAGGTAGTAGAGTAAGAGTTGAAGACAAATAAGAGGAAGTGCAATGATCGACAAGGCGATGGAGCAAACATAGAGTATCATACTCTTCACACTGATCAGCACGTAGTCATAATAATTGTTCAAGGTTGGTATGACATGGTCGAAAAAGTGTACGTCACAAATGTATTGTACACAAGCATTTATAACCAGTTCCAGCCTGCATGAGCTTTCGTACAAAAGTCCTTGGAGAATGGCATCACCAGCTTCTTAAGCTCGAAAGGAAATACTTTTTTCTATTTCCGTTGCGAGTGAAGTGATAATTATGCTTTCTTAGAGACTGCAATTATATGTTCAATTCAGCGTAAATCATGGACCAGAATTATCTCCAAGTTCTTTGAAGAAGACGAAGAGGTTATTTTAGTGCCCTTTAGGATTGATGGTGGAAGAGGTTCTCTGAACTGAGGGATAAGAGGTCTTCTGTGAGCGACTAAGGAGGCTTACATTTATGCTTTGCGCCAACATTGATAGGGCGAGTAACTCGGCATCTACATGCTGGATGGTTGTGCACAAGTTTTTCGGATTTGCACTTAGATATAACTGATTTTCGTCAGCGTACAGGCTATATTTGCAGTGTGAGATAGTAGTTGACACATCATTAACATAGAAGAGTAATGAGCCCAATAATGATCCTTATGGGACCCCCGATACTACATACTCCCATTGTGAACTTTTTATTCCAATCATTACACACTGTTGCCGAGATATAACGTATGAGTGGAACCACTGTCCAGCACTTGAAGAAAAAGTTTTACTTGTGGTTTAGCAAGCAGAATGTTAAAATCGGCAGTGTCGAGTGCTTTGTTGAAATCCAAAAAGGTCATAACAGTCGCCTGTTGTTTATCCATAGCTTATTTCAGTTCGTGAGTCATTTTTGTAAGAGCAGTCGTTGTGCTGCGATTTTGTCAGAACCGGACTGATGTTCACCTAAAAGGTTAATTGATGTTAAATCACTGGCAAGCTGTTCGTGAACTACGTACTATTGTAAAGCCTCAGATAGTTCTGGTAGAATGCAAATGGGCCTGTAGTCGGAGGGCTGTTTGGCAGTTTTATTCTTAGGCAACGGTTTTATGAATCCCTGCTACCACACTGTTGGAAAGATGCTGAACTCAGCGAAAGATTAAAAATGTCCGCTTTTTGCGCAGTGGAGAATCGATGAGAAGACTGATTATTTGCACTGTTGCATTAGCAAGCCCACGCAGTTGACTTCCGGACCGTGTTAGGGCTTACTGCCTGCATAAAAGAATTTTCTTTCCTATCAACCACTGATACTCTAAAGGAATCAATGGTTTGTGCCCTTGTGTGTTGGTCAAGTAAAGATATCGGCGTGGCGAAATAATCATGTGGATCCTCAATAGGAAACAGAGGTTCAGATGCAGATTTAGGTTTGCCTATTCGTAGATTTTTCACAGGATGACAGGTCTGTGAAAGTTCTCAGTTAGCGAGTGGGAATGCCTGAGTTTTGCATTCGTCAAGATTGACTGACTCGGTTGCGTACTTCCTCGAAGGTGAGATGATTATCAGAGGTCGGGTGTCATTTGTAGGTCCTGTGTGCTGCATTTCTGACACTCCTAAGGTTTTTTTTAGGTAGTCTGTAATCCATAGTGCAGGTTTTCTCTTTACTCTCGCTAGTTTTAGAGGAGCGTGTTTGTCGTATCAATTATTGAGGTTCTTAGTGAAGTTGGGTACTTTATTATTGATGTAGAAGATAATTCTTGCCGTTGTCTGTCAAGAAATATAATAGGCGTCAGCAATAACCTCGAACCTATTCATGCACTTAAGGTCCCTAGAAGTCGTCACTTGCTGTTTGTTTTTTTGGGCATTGCAACCAGTAAGTCATGTGTGGCATCGATAGTTACGATGCCATAATATAGGTGCGCTCTCGTAGGTTGTCGCTACGAGAGCGGACGAACAACGCCGACCACAGCGCCCTCTAGCCGACGCTGTGGAGCTCGACGAGCGCCGATCCACATTCAGCCCATTTGATTACAAGTAAACGACCAAACAACATTGTTTCTTTTTCATAGTGGGCGAGCCACTACAGATTTGTACGGCTTCGCACCTACATGCTCATCTCAGCCAAAGTTCAGTAACCATTTATGTACTCATATACTTGCCTGTAGTAATCAAGTGATCATCATAGGCCACACCACCCGCTCCTTCCGCCTCCATGATTTCTACCTCACCATTTATGGCCGTCCTATCCACCTCACTCCTGCCCTCAAATACCTTGGCCTCACACTCGACCGCCACCTCACCTGGACTCCCCATCTCCTTACCATCCAAAACAAAGCTCACAACTGCCTCCGCCTCCTGAAACTCCTGTCCGGCTGGACGTGGGGTCTGCATCCTTCCACCATCCTTCACACCTACAAATCCTTGATCTGCCCCATCCTCTGTTATGCCAGCGTAGCTTGGATCACCGCCCCTCCCCAGTTCTATAAAGCCCTCCAAATCCTCGAACGCCATGTGCTCCGCTTCGCCTTCCCCATCCGCCTTCCGTCCCCCACGCGCATTCTCTACGACCTTATCCCCTTCCCCCAGCTTCTCCTTTTCCTTGAACACATCCGCACACTATACATTGTCCGCCGCCTTGGTCCCCCTCACCCCCTGGTGTCTCCCTTCCTCTCCACCCCCAACCAGTTGCCGCACCTTTACCGTTGTGTCCTTTACCTCCTTTCCCAACGCACCTTCCACCATCTACCCCTCCCAAATGATGAGCTTGGCCCTGACATCTACTCTTCCTAACCCCATCTTCCTGCCTCCTCCTCAGGGCTCCCTCTCCTGCCCCTCTCTCCTCCTGAGTGGCTTCCCCCTCCTACTCCCCCTCCCTCTCTTGTGCCCCCTTTCAGTGTCTCTGCACTCCCTCCTGCCTTGTCTTCCCTCTTCCTCTCCTGCCCACGTGTCTCCTGCCTCTCCGTGTACCCGCTGACGCCCCTACTCTCTCCATCCCGCTGCTTCCCCTGCTGCCCCTTTCTCTCCCCTGCTTTTCCATCCTCTCTGACCTTTCCCTCGGCAGGTCCCACCTGGCAGTTTTATTCTTCGTCGTGTGTGCTACAAGTGGGTTTTAAGTGTGTTGTTCTGGAGTGTTTTTAATACTGTGGCCGACTTTTAACCTGTGCATGTCCATTCAGTGTCTTCTCTGTGTTTTAAGAATCGCCAACTGTGTTTTTTAACTTTCTGGTGACTTTTTTAACTGTCCCCCATGAACGTCTCCATGTCAGTCTACTTTTACCTCCATTTTCTCCCTTTACTCTATTTTATGTTCCCCTTTTTATCGCCTTATGTATGTAACATTTTATTCTTATTTTAGTTGCCATGTCACAATAAAGAAAAAAAATCTGTAGTAATCCCCCCCTCTTATTTTCCCATCATCTGTCCAGTTTCCCACCACCTGCTCTCGGCTGTGGTATGTCATATTTGCAAACTTTTTAGTGCAGTGTTCAAGTGAATGTTCAGTGTTGTTCGTCTTTCCAAAGTGTTGTGAACAGAAACCATGCTGTCGCTGGGTGTGAATTTTATGTCCTTTGCGAACAGAAACCAGACTGTCGCCGTGTATTTTAATTGTCTGTCTATTATTTTACCTGTCTGCTTCATATGTATTTTATTAGCATCATCATCCACTTGTTCTATGTTTTAAGTTCCACGATTTTTTCGCCATGTTACCATTTAAGGCTCCGATTTTATCGCCTGTTTTTATTTTTTATTATCTTCATCTTTTTAAAACAAAGTCTGTAGGCTGAAGAGCGGCATACTAAGCCGCTGCGAGTCCGCCCCCTTCGGGGGGAATCGAAACTCAATAAAGAAAGAAAAACCTGTAGTAAACTTGTAAAATCTACAGGCAGTACCGAAGTACTTCACCTTTTCCTGCTCCTACTCGCGTCTTTCACTGTCGGCCTATTTTGCAGAAGCAGTTCACAGGAGCAGATCCACTCGCCGCCTATCCAGGCGGGATACAAAATCATGAATGTTGCTTTGTGAGCAGAGAAACCAAGCGCGGGAATCTTATTGGTGCGAATTTGGTTGCGAATTTATCGAAAAACGTATGAGCGTCTGCTGTATGATGAGCAGGCCCAACTTGGATCAGCGTAGATTTTAGCAGGAAAGTTTGCGCTTGAATTATGGCAGAGAATGAATGTTGTTTCGAAAATGTGTGTTGATATCTCCAGTTACAGTTACAGCTCATACAAAGATTCAATGCTTGAGAGTGCGGAATCAAAGCTACAGAACTTTCCAAATTTAGGCTTATTGCTTATTACAGAAATGAGACACTCTCTATTCAGGGGTTTAAACTCAATAATCGTGTATTCGGGGAGTTTTTTCTCGTTTTTAAACGTGAGCGCGACCTTGGGGAACAAATTTGCACGTACTTCGTGTGCCACACTATACCCTCGTTGTCACATCTTCATGTCCCAGAAAAATGTAACCGTCAAGGATTCCATAACTGGAAGAGATACTCGGCTTCAGCTCTGTCTCCGGCAAGAGTATGACATGAAAACTGAGGTTCAGAAATTTGCATCCTTTTTTTTTTAGTCAGGTGGGCTGGTAAATACTGTACATTTGTGTGAGCGAGCTGTAGAGAAGAGCTATCATTTACGGTCTGTCAATTAAATTTCTACGAATACGAAATAACAGTGCCTGTGTTGTTAAGAATTGCGATGTAATGTTCTATTGGAGATGCATGCATGTTCAAAGGAAGGGGCGCTGCCCGACTACAGCTGTCAAGAAATACAGGAAATGTGTTCGCAGTTGCGAGTATAAACCACCTTCGGTTGTGTATTGGAATGACGACAATGAGAGTCTGTGCCGGACTGGGACCCAAACCCGGATTTCCCGCTATACGCGAGTGGTCGCCTTAACTGCTTCGGCTATCTGATCACGAATGACGGCCAGACCCAAACTTCCATATGTCGTCGTCCGTGTGTCACAACCTATACCCGTATGTTACTTGTATTCCCGTACAGGGAGAACGTAATTATTGAGAGTTACATAGTTACTGAGAACTGATGGCTTGGTGTTCGCGAATAAATGCGAAATTGCAATGTCTGAGTTATTAAGAAGTACGATGAAATGTTCTTGGGACATGCATGCATATATATGCTGAAAGTGGTTCATATTCGCAACTGTGAATACATTTCCTACAACTAAATTTCTCTTCTTATCCACTAAAATTTATCCCTCCATTCCTCTAAGGAATAACATTCCTGTGTTCTCTGTTCTTATGGCTTATTAAGTGGTTCACTGCATGGGGAAGGAGGTGGTGCTGGTTAGGGTGGTGATGAATACAGTGGGAGAGGATGGACTCGAAGACCTTACTGAACATGGAGTTGAGGCAGATGAAATGATAGGAAGAGGTGTCAGAGGGGGTTTGTTGGGTTTAGGGAACAGCAGGATGCGAGAAGTCTTCCGCAGGTCAGGGTAAAAGCCGGTGGAGAGGAGAACATTATTCAGGGTAGCAAGGGCAACCATGAAGGCGAGGGTAGGAGGGGGTATTCCCTGATGTGGCAGTAAAAGACACCGTCGTGACCAGGAGTGTTGCGTTTGGAGTGGAGGACGAGTTTGATGTCGCGTGCGGTAATGGGAGTCTTTATGTCCGAGGGGGGTAACTGATCCAAGTACTGTACACTAGGGGTGAGCGGCAGGACAGACATATCAGTGCATTCAAGGACGTTGGGGAAGAGGGAGTAATCAAAATGGAGATAGTCAGGAATGGAGAAGACTTTGGAGAGGTGGGAAGCAAAATGGTTTGCCTTACTGAGGTTGTCAGGGAAGGGGTGGATGTCTTGGAACAGAGGGTAATGCGGGGCGGGATGGCTACCAGTAGGGTGGTGGAAGACAGAGCAGTACTTGGAGGAGGGGACAGGGTGGGTGGAACTGAGGTATGTGCATGTCTGGCGCCAGTTCCAGCGTTTCTTTTCTGTGAGGAGGTTTTGGATCTATCATTGTAATTGCCAATGGCAGAGGAGTATACCCTGGTCACGGATGCAGAGGAAGGAGTGGTAGAGCCTGCGGGATTCGTGGAGAAGAAGGACGGAGTGTGGAGGAATCATAGGGAGGTGAGGATGGATGATTTTGGTAGGAACGTGGGCCTCCTTGGCGTCAGTGATAGTCTTCTGGAGGAAGGAAGAGGCATAGGTGATGTCAGCGGTATGGTGAAGAGGGTGGCTTTCGACGTGTGAGGCAATGGATTCCCGATGGGCATCGCAGTCGGTGCGGCTGTAGTCATGGACAGACTTAAGAGGGGCAGCAGGGTGGGGGGCAGGAGGAGGGGGCCATGGGCTGAGGAGATGGTGAGAAGGACGGAGAGCTGGTCGCTACCAATGATTACGAGGACGTCCGCTGCGACGACGACATCTAGGATGGAGTTAGTGGTGATATAAATTCCTGCCCCCCTCTATTCATTAGTCCTGCAGCAACACCATTGAAAAATGAAACACACTATCCAAGATAAACGTGAGAAATACACTGTACGATATTTTTTTACAAGCATAGTGCTCATTATCTTACTTGAATACGGCATTTTAAAACGAAAAAACTGGCCCGTCACGTCCACTCTAGTCCAGCATCATCCACCGAGTGTGTAGTGTACCTGAAGAGCCGACTAGCTGGAGGCTTTCTTTGTGCCTGCCAGTCGCTATAAGCCAAGCCCCATAACCGTCTGTGCCGCTGACCTTGGACACGTTTCTATCTCCTAGCACACTGCGAGACAAGCAGGGGCAGCTTGAATGTGGAGTTCTAACCTCGTCACACACCCTCCCCAGCTTAAAATATCCACTTTCTCCAATGTGAGATGGGGATGTTGTTATCCATACATCTCGAATTTCTCACGGTAAATGTAGATTCCTCCCTTCCATGCAGGTTACTTTCAAAGACAGAAGAAATCAGCGCATACACGCACTTTCACATAGCTAAAGTATCATTCCTAGTGGGAAAATCCTCTAAAAGAGTATGGCATAGGCTATATTTCCTCATCCGGTAAAAAGATTTGTTTTTATCAACTTATTATCTGTTGCCTCCTGTATCAGAAGACTAGAATATTAAACGCATTTTTAGCACATGACGGGGTGATAGAGCATGCTGTACCTCTGTTACAGGATGCCTCCTCACTTTCGAACAATCTTAAGGTAGCCAAATGTCTCATACGAAGTCTCTTGAGGTAGCCAAATAGCAACACAAAAGTTGTAAACATCAGGTTAAAATTACTTATCACTTTATAAATTCGGTAATATAGCTCATTTTATTACCATAGCCTTCTTTCCCTGGTAGGTTAAAATATCTCACCATAACGAGAAAAAAAGGCCTGATTACCGTTTCAGCACACGAATCATATCTGTAGCACTCTCGTCCTCGCTATCACACGCCTGGCGGCATGTAACTGATGTCAAATTGATTGACTGATTAATTAAGTTGATCATAAGAGCCCCTTCGAATCGTGAGTAATTCTTTTCCATTACACGCACCAGGTAATTCAAATGGGAATCTCTCGTGGGAAGGAAATTTTCTTTTTCAGAAACACTATTGAGAAACGTCTTTCCAAGCCGACTGCGGAAGGATTCTGTTGCCGTCAACATTCATTTTATGTAAGGATCACTAACAGCAGATACGAGAAATTAACGGTAACACGGAGGCACGTAGACAGTCTTTCTTCGCTCGCTCTATTTGCGAGTGGAATAGGAAATGAAATGACTAGTTGTCGTATGCGGTAACATCCGTCACGCACCCTAAGATGGTTTGCAAAGCATACATATAAATGTAGATGTGAATTTAGTCTACCTTTTAGACTTCAGTCCATCCATTTATAGACACACAAACCCATGGAAGAAAGTTGTCTCGTATTTATCGAGAAAGCAAAAGATTTTCTCATTGCAGTCACTTTGCGAGACGTGTGTGAGAGGATGTATTATGTTTACCAGCTTCACTGAGAAAAAGCGATATAGAGCTCACCTCTCAACTCCCCTTTCGCCAGAGTGTTGCTTACCCGCCACATACTCACGAATGCTCCAGTCTTCGATATATATCTTTGAATCCACCTAATTTCGAAGAGTATGAGATGTCCCCCACAGAGTCACAGACCACTGCTAATTCTCTCTAAGCCCCATCACATTCTGACACTACTTTCCCATTTGTTAGGCTGTGTGGTCCTCCACCCATCACTAAGTAGAGAGCTAACGCAAAGAGAAAAATGGCACGCTGAGGTACAGGAGGTAATTCACAACCCTGTAGATTTTCACAAGAACAATATTTTCTGAATCCATGTTGGCTATTTGTCAATAAATCGTTTCTTTTAAGATGATTCATAATGTTCAGGCACAGTATATTTTCCAAAATTCTACTGGAAGTCGACGATAGTGATATGCAGCAAGACACTACTTGTAAGAAAAGGCGCGCTCAGCTTTGAAAGTACCAGAAGTCAGCGATGAGTAAGGAGTACAGTACCGATCCATTACAACATCAAAGAAAGTAGTGCTGCTTACAGCTGATGTTCCTAGAAAAGGTAAAAAGAACTTAAGAAGCAGAAATCTCAAGAGAAAATATAAGAAGCTCCTCTCAACTCAAATAAGTCTTCCAAAAGAACAGTACACGAGTCTTTTGCAAACATTCAAGACTAACTTCAGTAGATATGATCCTCTAAATTTCAGCTTTGAGAACAAAGAAGGATACGTAGTATACTGAGACATGGAAAACAGTCACATCTTGAGCAAGTACTTCAATGATGGTGATGTTTGGTTTTGTTGGGCGCTCAACTGTGCGGTCATCAGTGCCCGTGCAAAGTCCCAATTTTTACCAGTCCATTTTCTTTTCGCAGTCCAACCTAGTCATTCTCACAAATGATGATGATGATGAAATGATGAGGACAACACAAAAACCCAGTCCCCAGGCAGAGAAATTCTCCAACCCTGCCAGGAATCGAAACTGGGACCCCTTGATCCAGAGGCAGCAACGCTAGCCCTTAGACCACGAGCTGCGGACAAGTGCTTCGAACAACCGCTGAACTGTGAAACTCCTCGAAGACATTCTGCTGCAACGACAAAGGACCAAATCCCGATGGAGACGCCGGCCGAGGTGGCCGAGCGGTTCTAGGCGCTATAGTCTGGAACTGCGCGAACGCTACGGTCGCAGGTTCGAATCCTGCCATGGGCATGGATGTGTGTGATGTCCTTAGGTTAGTTAGGTTTAAGTAGTTCTAAGTTCTAGGGGACTGATGACCTCAGAAGTTAAGTCCCATAGTACCCAGAGCCATTTGAGCCATTTTGAACCTATGGAGATCCACTAAATGTAGAAAATGTTAGGAACATCGTAAATACTTTGAAGAATAGTGAAGCTCGGTGGAAAGATGGGATAATTGGAAAATGAGTATACAATCATCGAACTGACGCAAGTTATAAGTAAAATTTGGGAAGAAGAGACGTTTCCAGTAGGATAGACGTCGGCACACACAAAAACACAAGTCGTAACCTGGAAAAAGGAGATCATGCGCAGGATAAATTTTGAGTGTGAAACTGGTAATCACATATCAAAAATTGAGGACCAAAATTATCGTGCTGACATTCGTAGACTTCAAGGAAGCTTATGGCCGGCCAGAGTGGCCGAGCGGTTAAAGGCGCTACAGTCTGGACCCGCACGACCGCTACGGTCGCAGGTTCGAATCCTGCCTCGGGCATGGATGTGTGTGATGTCCTTAGGTTAGTTAGGTTTAAGTAGTTCTAAGTTCTAGGGGACTTATGACCACAGCAGTTGAGTCCCATAGTGCTCAGAGCCATTTGAACCTTTTTTTTTTTTTTTTTTGAAGGAAGCTTATGATTCAGTAGATAGACAAACAGTGAACTAACTAAACTGATTAAAAAGCCTTTAAGTAGCACAGCATCCAAGGACAAGTTCCGCTGGTGGAAGTTCCGAGGAGAGCTTTCATTTACACATCATCACTACAGAGGTCAACTGTGAGAGAATGATGTGTTTCATCTCTACACATTGATAAGTTAAGGGCAGATGTTGGGCAAAATTTCGAAAAATATTCGTTTTTTTATTGCGTACTTTATTAGATTGATTCCTTAAGAACAACGTCGCAAACTTTCATAATCTTAATCTGGCTGGAAATAAATTTTTAAAAAGTTTGTTTGGGCGTCTGCGCCTACCACGCCCACTTTTGCTATGTTGTGATTCACATCTTCGCTACGCTAGAAATTTTTTATGCGTTAATTTTTCGTTCACACAGTCGAAGCAAACTGTGGATGAGCCTAGGAAGCAGAGCGAAAGATTGTCTTTCCTTGTTCCGTTGTTTACAAAGTGGTTTTTAGAAGTTGGAAAGGCACTGGGAGGTGTTAACAGACTGGCAGACAAACAAACTCACACTTTACAAATATATTATGGAAAAGCTATATTCTTTCACAAATTTTCCACAAATGATGATCCTCAACATTCCCTTTGTGACATATCGTAGTGCAGATATCTTCAGGCAGAAGTCATGGTTTGCCACTCGCTGTTCTAGATGTTATAAAACCATATTTCAGGTGCCTAGCCAATACTGAACTGCTGAAAAAAATATGTACGTGGGAAAACACAAAATGCAAATGAGAGCTACAATCACCACATACGGATGCGTTGTCCAAAAACACTGTTTGTGTCCTCAATTGTTGCGAAGATAGCTGCATGCGATACCTGTCTAGTGCTCAATAGTGGAAATGTAGGTAGGATTATGTGCTTGCACAGACTAAGTTTCTAGCCAGGTGCATTCTCACTGAAGACAGTCAGAAGTATCGAGAAGCGCGGCTGGACAAAGCTCAGACAGCAGAAGAAAAAATGCAAAAGTTCGCTAGGCAGAGGAGGCAGGGGAAGACGTTACTCCACGAAGGCGAAGAAGAGAATGTATATTATGGATATGGACAGCATTAGTCAGTAGAGGTATAACAATACTGTCAAAAATTGAAATAAAAACTTTAAATCCGAATTGGCGTGAACTGCCTTTATTAAGCAATAGCCGGCCGTTGTGGCCGAGCGGTCCTAGGCGCTTCAGTCCGGAACCGCGCTGCTGCTACGATCGCAGGTTCGATGTCCTTAGGTTTGTTAGGTTTAAGCAGTTCTAAGTCTAGGGGACTGATGACCTCAGATGTTAAGTCCCAAAGTGCTCAGAGTTATTTGATTTTTGAGCTATAGCCGGCCGTTGTGGCTAGGTGATCAAAAGTATCCGGACACCCCAAAAACATACGTTTTTCATATTAGGTGCATTGTGTAGCCATCTACAGCCAGGTACTCCATTTCAGCGACCTCAGTAGTCATAAGACACCATGAGAGAGCAGAATCGGGCGCTCCGCGGAACCCACGGACTTCGAACGTGGGCAGGTGTTTGGGTGTCACTTGTGTCATACGTCTGTACGCGACATTTCCACACTCCTAAAAATCCCTAGGTCCACTGTTTCCCATGTGATAGTGAAGTGGAAACGTGAGGGGACACGTACAGTACAAAAGCGTACAAGGCGACCTCGAAAAATTTGGAAATTTGTAGTAAGGTCTTATCGGACCACACTGCAGAGGTCATCGGTCCCTAACCCTACACACGATTTAATCTAACTTAAACTAACTTGCACTATGGACAATGCACACACTCATGCCCGAGGGAGGACTCGAACCTCCGACGGGACGAGCTGCAAGGACCGTGGAAAGACGCCTAAGACTGCGCATCTTCTCCGCGCGGGAAGCCAATCTCGTCTGTTGACTGACAGAAACCGCCGACAGTTGAAGAGGGTCGAAATTCGTAATAGGCAGATATCTGTCCAGACCATCACACACGAATTCCAAGCTGCATCAGGATCCCCTGAAAGTACTGTGACAGATAGGCGGGAGGTGAGAAAACTTGGATTTCTTAGTCGAGAGGCTGCTCATAAGCCACATACCACGCCGGTAAATGCCAAACGACGCCTACCTTGGTGTTAGGAGCGTAAACATTGGACGATTGAACAGTAAAAAACGTTGTGTGGAATGGCGAATTACGGTACACAATGTGGCGACCCGATGGCCGGGTGTGAGTATGATGAATGCCCGGTGAACGTCATCTGCCAGCGCGTTTAGTGCCAACAGTATAATTCGAAGGCGGTAGTGTTATGGTGTGGTCGTGTTCTTCATGGAGGAGGCTTGCACCCCTTGTTGGTTTGCGTGGCACTACCGCAGCACACGCCTACATTGATGTTTGAAGCAACTTCTTGCTTCCCACTTTTGAAGAGCAATTCGGGGATGGCGATTGCATCTGGAGCACCTGTTCATAATGTACGGCCTGGGGCGGAGTGGTTACACGACAATAACATCCCTGTAATGGACTGGCCTGTTCAGAGTCCTGACCTGAATCCTATAGAAAACCTTTGGGATGTTTTGGAACGCCGACTTCGTGCCAGACATCAGCGACCGACATCGATACCTCTCCTCAGTGCAGCACTCTGTGAAGAATGGGCTGCCATTCCCCAAGAGACCTTCCAGCACCTGATTGAATGTTTGCCTGCGAGAGTGGAAGCTGTCATCAAGGCTACCAACACCATATTAAATTCCAGCGTTACCGATGGAGGGCGCCACTAACTTGTAAGTCATTTTCAGCCAGGTGTCCGGATACTTTTGATCACATAACGTACCATTTCTCAGGAACTACAAAAGCTAACATCCTGAAATTTGGCACAGTTCTTAAGACTTGCTTGCTGAATAATCCTGGGCAGCACTTTCCCGCTATCTTTTTTCTGAGAAAAGCTCTCCTTTAAAATTTGAGAAGAAATAGAGCCATCCCAGGTAACACAAAACTGGGAAAATAAATTCAGAGCAACTATGCCCTTAAACAAAAATCTGTTTTGATTAGTTTACGAAAGAAGGTACGTTATAGAAACTATGGTAATCAAAAATTCAAATATTTATAAAATGTACGTCCGTTCGCATTTTCTAACTAAACTTGCACAGATTATCAGACATTACGCTGTACGCACTAATATCAAGTTTAACTGTTTTAGCTGTTAATATTTTCGCAGATATATATCTTTAAGCTCAAGAGTGCATTAATTAAACTTGTGGAGTGTGATTGTAGGCTGCCAAAATGTAGCCCCTTTTCTATTTTTTCGTTGGAGTATGGATTCACACTGTGGAACAAAAAGTATGACCGATCTTTTGAGGGATATTTCTGGTGTTAGGTACATGACTGCCGGGTGTGGCATTCGCAGGTCGCGCGTGCTGCTGCAGCTGGCCGGAGCGGTGGCGGCGCGCGACGCGCTGTTTGAGGTGGTGACGGCGGTCGGACGGCTCTGGTGGCAGCCGACGGCGTCGACCGGGTGCGTGGCGTTGGGCGTAGCGCTGCACTACTCGCTGCTCGCCGCCGCCGCGTGGACCACGGCGGCCGCAGTGCTGCAGCTGCTGCGGCTCGGCACCGTCGCAGGCGCACGGGTAGGCCGCTGGCTTGCTGCGCCCACCACGTCTGGCATCTAACAAGGGAACCTCCCCATCGCACCCCCCTCAGATGTAGTTATAAGTAGGCACAGTGGATAGGCCTTGAAAAATTGAACACAGATCACTCGAGAAAACAGGAAGAAGTTGTGTGGAACTATGAAAAAAATAAGCAAAATATACAAACTGAGTAGTTCATAGGCAACATCAAGGATAGTGTGAGCTTAGGAGCGCCATGGTCCCGTGGTTAGCGTGAGCAGCTGCGGAGCGAGAGAATCGCGGTTCAAGTCTTCCGTCGAAGAGTTAAATATTTTATTTTCAGACAATTATTAAAGTTCAGGCACTCACACATAATCAACTTCGCTCTCCAAAATTCCAGGACATGTTCAGATTTGCTTGGACATATGCAGGATTTGATGGTCTACACACGGAAAAATTTTAAAACGTTAAAAACACGTGTTTTGACAGAGCACAGGGAAAACTGTGCGACTGTGAAACTGTTGCATTCATTTGTTGTAGTTTATGTGACAAACTCTTATGTTTTCATCACTTTTTTGGGAGTGATTATCACATCCACAAGAAAACCTAAATCGGGCAAGGTAGAAGAATCTTTTTACCCATTCGCCAAGTGTACAAGTTAGATGGGTCGACAACATATTCCTGTCATGTGGCGCACATGCCGTCACCAGTGTTGTATAGAATATATCAGACGTGTTTTCCTGTGGAGGAATCGGTTGACCTATGACCTTGCGATTAAATGTTTTCGGTTCCCATTGGAGAGGCACGTCCTTTCGTCTACTAATCGCACGGTTTTGCGGTGCGGTCGCAAAACACAGACACTAAACTTATTACAATGAACGAACGGACAGATCACAACTTTGCGAAAAGAAAGTAAGTAAACTCTTCACTCGAGGGAAGACTTGAAGCAAGGATCTCTCATTCCAGAGCTGCTCACGCTAACCACGGGACCACGGCGCTCCTGAGTTCAGGCTATCCTTGATGTTGCCTATCTTGCGCATGGACTACTCAGTTTGTATATTTTGCTTATTTTTTTCATAGTTCCCCACAACTTCTTCCTGTTTTCTCGATTGATCTGTGTTCAGTTTTTCAAGGCCTATCCACTGTGCCACCTTATAACTAAATCTGAGGGGAGTGCGATGGGGAGGTTCCCTTGTAAGAAACGCACTGACCACCGAAGCAACTGAGCAGCAGTCATTTCCTACCCGTCTTTGTTCACACTAGAGCACTGCATCCGCACGGTTAACTTGCGTGACTGGCGTTTATTCCCTATCAGTCACTTTGCATATGGTGCAGGTACATGCTGCTGCCGGTTTCCATAGCCGACATTAACACTTTTATGCTAGATTGTAGAATTTTGCACAGAGCACAACTTAATCATAGCTAACACTTGGTTTAAGAATCATGATAGAAGGTTGTATACATGGAAGAACCCTGGAGATACTAAAAGGTATCAGATAGATTATATAATGGTAAGACAGAGATTTAGGAACCAGGTTTTAAATTGTAAGACATTTCCAGGGGCAGATGTTGACTCTGACCACAATCTACTGGTTATGACCTGTAGATTAAAACTGAAGAAACTGCAAAAAGGTGGGAATTTAAGGAGATGGGACCTGGATAAACTGACTAAACCAGAGGTTGTACAGAGTTTCAGGGAGAGCATAAGGGAACAATTGACAGGAATGGGGGAAAGAAATACAGTAGAAGAAGAATGGGTAGCTTTGAGGGATGAAATAGTGAAGGCAGCAGAGGATCAAGTAGGTAAAAAGACGAGGGCTAGTAGAAATCCTTGGGTAACAGAAGAAGTATTGAATTTAATTGATGAAAGGAGAAAATATAAAAATGCAGTAAATGAAGCAGACAAAAAGGAATACAAACGTCTCAAAAATGAGATCGACAGGAAGTGCAGAATGGCTAAGCAGGGATGGCTAGAGGACAAATGTAAGGATGTAGAGGCTTATCTCACTAGGGGTAAGATAGATACTGCCTACAGGAAAATTAAAGAGACCTTTGGAGATAAGAGAACCACTTGTATGAACATCAAGAGCTCAGATGGAAACCCAGTTCTAAGCAAAGAAGGGAAAGCAGAAAGGTGGAAGGAGTATATAGAGGGTCTATACAAGGGCGATGTACTTGAGGACAATATTCTGGAAATGGAAGAGAATGTAGATGAAGACGAAATGGGAGATACTATACTGCGTGAAGAGTTTGACAGAGCACTGAAAGACCTGAGTCGAAATAAGGCCCCCGGAGTAGACAACATTCCATTGGAACTACTGACGGCCTTGGGAGAGCCAGTCCTGACAAAGCTCTACCATCTGGTGAGCAAGATGTATGAAACAGGCGAAATACCCTCAGACTTCAAGAAGAATGTAATAATTCCAATCCCAAAGAAAGCAGGTGTTGACAGATGTGAAAATTACCGAACAATCAGTTTAATAAGCCACAGCTGCAAAATACTAACAAGAATTCTTTACATACGAATGGAAAAACTAGTAGAAGCCGACCTCAGGGAAGATCAGTTTGGATTCCGTAGAAATACTGGAACACGTGAGGCAATACTGACCTTACGACTTATCTTAGAAGAAAGATTAAGTAAAGGCAAACCTACGTTTCTAGCATTTGTAGACTTAGAGAAAGCTTTTGACAATGTTGACTGGAATACTCTCTTTCAAATTCTGAAGGTGGCAGGGGTAAAATACAGGGAGCGAAAGGCTATTTACAATTTGTACAGAAACCAGATGGCAGTTATAAGAGTCGAGGGGCATGAGAGGGAAGCAGTGGTTGGGAAGGGAGTGAGACAGGGTTGTAGCCTCTCCCCAGTGTTATTCAATCTGTATATTGAGCAAGCAGTAAAGGAAACAAAAGAAAATTTTGGAGTAGGTATTAAAATCCATGGAGAAGAAATAAAAACTTTGAGGTTCGCCGATGACATTGTAATTCTGTCAGAGACAGCAAAGGACTTGGAAGAGCTGTTGAACGGAATGGATGGTGTCTTGAAGGGAGGATATAAGATGAACATCAACAAAAGCAAAACGAGGATAATGGAATGTAGTCGAATTAAGTCGGGTGATGTTGAGGGTATTAGATTAGGAAATGAGACACTTAAAGTAGTAAAGGAGTTTTGCTATTTGGGGAGCAAAATAACTGATGATGGTCGAAGTAGAGAGGATATAAAATGTAGACTGGCAATGGCAAGGAAAGCGTTTCTGAAGAAGAGAAATTTGTTAACATCGAGTATAGATTTAAGTGTCAGGAAGTCATTTCTGAAAGTATTTGTATGGAGTGTAGCCATGTATGGAAGTGAAACATGGACGGTAAATAGTTTGGACAAGAAGAGAATAGAAGCTTTTGAAATGTGGTGCTACAGAAGAATGCTGAAGATTAGATGGGTAGATCACATAACTAATGAGGAAGTATTGAATAGGATTGGGGAGAAGAGAAGTTTGTGGCACAACTTGACCAGAAGAAGGGATCGGTTGGTAGGACATGTTCTGAGGCATCAAGGGATCACCAATTTAGTATTGGAAGGCAGCGTGGAGGGTAAAAATCGCAGGGGGAGACCAAGAGATGAATATACTAAGCAGATTCAGAAGGATGTAGGTTGCAGTAGGTACTGGGAGATGAAGAAGCTTGCACAGGATAGAGTAGCATGGAGAGCTGCATCAAACCAGTCTCAGGACTGAAGACAACAACAACAACAACATGCTAGATTGTACAACGTGTGTACAACTATTCCTCAGTTAAATGCATGGTGGTGCAAAAAACATGCCACATAATTTGGAAGTCCTGATTCACCCAGCATGAAGGTATGCTTGTCGAACTACCCACTGCACGTAATGCGGTAGTTCCGATTACAATCGAGAGAGGTGAGAAGTAACGTTGCTCCATAAAGTCTGTCTGTGACGATTGTTATCCCCATTGTCTGCACTGTGCTGCTGGTTTTTGGTCACTATCATCGTTGTACCACAGCAATTAAACGGTATACTTTGTGACACACAAGTTATAACACTAAAAACATCAACTACAAGACGCTTTTACCTACCCAAATGTAGTTTCCTGTCATTTTGTTTATTAAATCGTAGCTAAATCGACCGATTTTTGAGAGATTCTCAATTTTCTGATACTTTGAAACAACTTATATTCATTATATATTATATTCTACGAGACAGCAAACGCACAAAATACTATGATTAACGTCATAGAAGATGGCGACCTCTATCCTCTGACTGTGTCGTAAAATGATGTTGCATCTCATTGGTCACGTTCGTGTCCACAAGATGAACATTTAACCTGCCAGATTCTTTATTTCACGCTTCGCAGTGAAGTGCAATGTGGAATTTCACGATGTGACGCCACCAGCTTCTAGACCACATGTGAGAGGACAGCTGTATGTGGGTCTTGCCATGCGGCTACAGAAATGTGGACTCGACACAACTTCGTCCCAACTGAGCCACTCTAAGGGGCCTGCCAAGCGTTGGAATGCATTGGAAATAGTGTTCATTTTTAGCTGCCGATTTTTCATGTATGGTAAAGGAGTGTGCTGTAATCCTGAGATTCGCCAGATATTACCATAGTGACTGGGTATGATTATGTTTACAGAAAAATAATCTGCTAATCGAATACTGAATGTTATTGAAGTTTCCACTGCTTCAGATTTTGATATAAAGCACTGCCTTACTTTCCTGCTTGAGCCACGTCAGGTAATCCATAAATATGAACTGTTAGATAATATATTGTCCCCTGAAAAACCATATTAAAAAATTAAGTTTTGTTGTTTGTTTCATGTTGAACGAGCAAGTTCTTGTTTCATATTGAACGAGCAAGTTCCTGACTAAGAATCCAGTAATGATCTACCCACGCAGCAAGTAGCAGTGCGAGTCTTTAAAACAGTAAAGCCAAAAGGCAATGCCTGGAAGAGTTGCTGGACTTCATTGTCAAGAGGGGCTTGTAACTTTGTCGTTCACAAAACTTGGATGAAAAATATTGAATATTATATTAGTTTTTCTAGTATCTTGTCAGATGTAACATTTGTGACGGTGTGCATAACAAAAGGTGGATCTACAATATTTTGTGTCAGATATGTCACTTGGCTAGTGCAGTATCTAACCAACCTAGTCATCTAACGAAAATATTATTCAATCTACGCAAATGTCATTAAAAGTGGAGAAAGCTTGCAAGCAGTTTATTTAAAAGGTGCCGGCCCTGGTGGCCGAGCGGGTCTAGGCGCTTCAGTCTGGAACCGCGCGACTGCTAAGGTCGCAGTTTCGAATCCTGCCTCGGGCATGGATGTGTGTGATGTCCTTAGGTTAGTTAGGTTTAAGTAGTTCTAAGTTCTAGGGGACTGATGACCTCAGGTGTTAAGTCCCATAGTGCTCAGAGCCATTTGAACCATTTTGAGCCATTTAAAAGGTGTCAACTACGAGAAAGGTGCCGGTCTCAGTCACAATACGAGTTATAAACCTACTTGATTTGAAGAAGTCATTCACAAAACCATTCCGTGAATATTAAAAATAGAAGTGAAGAGTAGCCTCTCTAAAGTGTGGATCAAAATTTATTTAATGTTGTAAATCTCTGTGAAAGTGGTTAGAGAAAGGTACATGATTAAGAGTGTGTGAAATTATTTTACATAGAATGACAGTAAAAAAGTCAGCAGATCGATTTTACGGAAATAATGCGGAGAGATATAGTCAAATAGAATCTGCGAATTGTCGGTCTTCGCGATGATGCGTTGTTGTTTTCCACAAAAGATTATTTTAAAACTTCAGTATTAATACAGTGATTTGAATTAATTCCGATCTCGTACAGTAAAAGGTCTGCTTCATTCCTTGAAGATTTGACCATCAAATTTGCTACCTGTGGAGGCAATAAACGTAACTACAAAAAGATTAATATCCATGGAAATGAAAAAACTGCTCTTGACAATTAATCACAGCAAGAAAATATGTTCTCGCTGTTGCACAGAGCATGCAACCATACAA